>NC_136669.1:10835869-11445369 GCF_903797595.1 Erithacus rubecula
TCTCCTCATAATTTCCAATAAAACCACAAGGACTCAAGCCAGCTCTAAGGAAAGCTGCTAATCCACAGCTACAAACCATCACACCACAAAAATCAGCATCCTCCCAAGGTGGAAATTCCACAGCCAGAGCCTGCCTTGTCTGCCGGGTGGCAGCTGGGCCCAAAACAACCTTTGGCAAATGCAATGTAACACACTTGAGCTGGTCTTTGCTCCAGTTTCCTCTGCAGTGATAATGAATGGATGTGACAAGCAGCAGACGCTCTCCCTTTGCCTCGTCTCTGAGTGATTTGCCACACAGAGGGCACAGCCCCGCCTGAACACCTCGCCTACCACTGTGGGGAATATTTATACAGATTTGTCACCATCAGCTAGCATGATGTTGCAGTAATCATTAATCTGCTATCTAGTGTTTAATTGCTCTTATCTGCTGCTGCAGAGAAAAGGAGCAGTTCATTAGGCAGAAGCAGTTCACTGGCAGCATCCCTGCTCTCGCTCTGGCCTGGAGCTGGAGGGTGCCAAACCCCACTCCCTCCCTTCTGTGGCTGCAGGGATCTCAGCATCACTTGTGCTGGAAATCTTCTGGGTTTTGGGGTGTCTGTGGCATCCCCCAGGCCAGGGTGGGGCTGGACAGACAGGGTTGTGGCTGTGTGGGCAGCAGTGCTCAGACAAGTTCAATATTGACCATACATCTCCCCTTCACTCTGGCCAAGCCTCTGCTCCAGACGAGCCTTGTATTTATCCCATCCTGCCCAGCCTTGCCTTTATCCCAGCCTTGCCTTTATCCCACCCTGCCCAGCCTTGCCCTTATCCCACCCTGCCCATTCTTGCCCTTATCCCATCCTGCCCAGCCTTGCCTTTATCCCAGCCTTGCCTTTATCCCACCCTGCCCAGCCTTGCCCTTATCCCACCCTGCCCATTCTTGCCCTTATCCCACCCTGCCCAGCCTTGCCTTTATCCCAGCCTTGCCTTTATCCCACCCTGCCCAGCCTTGCCTTTATCCCAGCCTTGTCTTTATCCCAGCCTTGCCTTTATCCCACCCTGCCCATTCTTGCCTTTATCCCAGCCTGCCCAGCCTTATCCCCCACATGCCTCAGCCCTGGTTTCCCCCTCAGCCTCCTGATGCTTCACCCTGACCCCTGAGGACCTGGCTCATGGCAAATCCCAAACCATGAGTGGCTATTGAAAGAGACTGGCTGCCAGCTCCCACTCCTCACACTAAGAATGTGAAATATGTGCCTGCCAAAAATAACACTGCCATCTACACTGGTACAACTTAGCCATCAGACAGGAAAAACCCAGCAGCTTCCCAGCGAGAGGTGTGGATACAGCTCTTCTGGAACAGAAGGAGCAGAGAAATGTGATATCTACATAACTGAGTTTTCTCTGCTGCGTGCTCCAAATGACACCTTTTGCTCAGAGGCCCTCAGGCACAAAGAATCAGGGTGGCTGGGATGGATAAAATAATATATTTAGTTTTGGGGTAATAATATGTCTTTCGAATGAGAATGGTCTATTGCTGCAAGCTTCAAAGAAGCAGCCAGTGCACTTTTTAAAGCCCAAATATGCTTTTTATGATGCAAAGGATAAATCTGTCAGTAAAGATACTCGTAAGTCAAGTAAATACAGCTGTTCTCTTATGTGAGGAGCTAGATATTACCTTTGTGGGGGAAATTGTGCCATTTCTTAATAGTGAATCTGGCAGGAGCAAGGCAAAGCTGGCATGCACATGCCTGTGTGACTCTGGAAGTCTCATGTGCTTTGTAGTTCTCACCATGAGAAATCAATACTGATATTTTTATGAAGATATTATTTTGTAATTCCAGGTCCCAATTGGGACTCTTGCAGTATTATGGATGAGAAATAGAAAACTCCCAAAAATTGTCTAGAGGGACTGAACCCTGTTGTTCCAAGTGGAGAGATATATAAAAAGCCATACACAAACCTTCCTGTTCAATACCAGACTGCCAGATCAGCAATAAAAGTGCAGGATCAAAGGTCTGTCTAGCTCAGCATGCTGCTGCTGGCATGGGCTGATATGTGATGCTGAAGGCATCCTGCAAGGGCAGGATGGTCCTGAGCAGTCTCCCTCCTGTTCCCCATCCTAGACAGTGCTCTACTCCCCCTGTCAATGTTTCAGCATTCTGTGAGCCAGCAGTTGCCTTCAGCCCACAGCACACAATTGCACCTCTACTTTTCATGCCTGTTTAAATTCCATCTGGACCCACAAATAAATGGCAGCCTCAGGGGAGGGGTCCCACTCTGTGGTTGTGTGCTACACCTAATGAGATGTGTGGAAGAAAGCTGAGGTGCAGTAACCTGTACCAAAGGCTTGGTGCTCAGCATTCCCCATGATTAGTGCTTCAGCTGGGCCTGGAGTCCAGCTGGACTCTCCAAAATACACTGGGAGAACAGGGCAGTGTGCTGGGCTGGGCACTGCTGGCTGCCCTGCCTACCCAACTGCTCTCCTCACCCCCTGGAGCCAGGAGACAAAACAACATGGAAAACTTATGGGCTGAGATAAAGAAAGATCTTTTACCAATTTCATGGGCAAAACAAATTTAACTTGGAGAAAATGGATATAACTGATTGCCAGTCAAAATAGGTTTGGACAGTGAGAACCAAAGACATCAACCCCAGTTCCCAGTCTCAGCCTCACTCATCCAGAGCTGCCTGGAAGCTGTGGCTGGTGAAACCCAGACCACTGGCTACTGTCCAGTGGAAGGAGCAGAGTTTGGCGATTGGGTTTCCTGTGCTGGGCATATTCTGCTTAATCTCTGAAGGTGTCTGGTGTTAATGACCTCCTGTCTCCTCTCTCTGCCCTCTCCCCCAGAGCTGACTGCTGAACTCCCAGCATAAACACCAGCCCTTGGATTGTCACCAGGAGGTTTTCTCAGGAAAAGCCACTTTCTCTGGCACAGCAGATAGGGATTTATGTTACATTGCAAAGGAATGATAAATCATATCATTGTAATTACAGAAACAGGCTCATTCTGTGGATATTCCCCTCGTGCCACCATCCCCTCCTAATGAGCTCCATCCATCCCTTGTTCTCCCTGTGCAGATCCGAGGAGACAATAAGGGCTGGATGAACTTGTGGAGGAGATTCCCAGGAATGAGGCTTTAACACAAGTTTATTCAGGATTAGTCCACTTGTGATTGAATGTGCTCAAGTGCTGCAGGGTCTGTTCCTTCAGAATAATTCTGGAATAATTAAATAATAAGAGAGAGGAGAAAATAACCTTAAGTGAGCTTTGAATATGTGCTGTTCCTATGCCTTTTGCAGCCCCAGTGCTCCCTAAACTGGGGCAGCAGGCAGGACACACTCAGTCCCCACTGCTCCCAGACCCTCTGATGTACTGATGCTTCAAAAGGAAAAAAGGAGATGATGACAAGTCACTTCCATCAAGAAGCAATTCAGTTTGTGTGGTTCTGAATTGTGTCTGCAACAAAGAAATCTCATCACAAGGCATCTTTAAGCAGAGTGAGCAACAGAGGTGATGGAGAAATAATAAAACTCAAACTGATCTACTGCAACTTTTTCAAGCGTGCTGTGTTAGGGAGAAGCCCAGGTAAGAAATTATCATAATTTTGAAATCTGAAATTGAGCTATCTTACAAATATATCCTGGTTACAGTTCTTGTCAGCAAAGAAATTGTAGTTAAAATCTCCAATTCCATTCCCTCCATTTGCTCAGTGGTCTTTCAACTGAAAAAATTTGAGCTGGGTTGTAGCTCCTGTCTGAAGCTTCCACCCAAAGATGATAGTTTCTGAAAAGCTTCAGAAAAAATGAGGATAGCAGCTTTTGAGTTATGTGAGGAACAGAAAGAATATGCTTTTCCCATATGTTGTGATTGAAATGTTGCATTTGCATAAGCCAAAACCAGCTGTAGCTATAAAATTTTTAACTTAGCTTGATTTATTGCCCTTCTTGAGGAAGGAAAAACAAAAGATGTCTCAAGGATGATCCGTTCAGTGGATTTTGAGTTAGGACATGAATGGTTACATCTGCCATATGTGCAACTGCAGTATTTTCTAGTGGGGTTTTCTCAAAGCTCTTCAACAAGAAGGCTTTAGCCTGCATGGCACACACAGATCCAGGAGTTCTAGATGAAGATGAGAGCTTTAAAGGATACTCAGCACTAGTCTGCTCTAGAAATAGTATTATTGCCTACAATTGTTTATTTATCAGTAGTGTTTAAGTGCTGCCCAGTTTGGCTTCAGGCTAAAATGCCACTGAAATAGACTTAAAAGTATCAGTGTGATATGTCACATACCCTGCCCTAAAGATCTTGAGTTGTTAAAAGCAGGGATGTGGCAAATAATTCAGGGATGGGAAACAGGGAACTCAGTGCCTGAATGACACCATTTCCTGCCAACAAGAACGATTTCATAATTTTTGTGAAAAGAGCGTACTTTGCTCAGAGATTTTTTGTGTTGGGTCTTGATTTTTAGTTCCCTCTACCCTAAGAAGAAAAGTCTTCAATTTTTCATCTTAGATGCACCTTGGAACTGGTCTTCCTTTCTTAATGTACTGCCAGAGGAATCACCCTGCACATAAGAGATTCTATCTTACTCCTCTCCCCCTGGCATTGCAGTGAGATAGGAAATAAAGCTTTACTGCACAGCAGTGGAAATGTGGTCCTGGTGAAGCAGGAGACAAAAATGTCCAAAGATTTCCATTTTGGTGGGTGAGCAAATCACACAGAAATGGCTGAGTCATTTTACTCGTCTCTGTGGAGTGCTTTGAGTTCCACAAGGAGACAGGTTCATTACTGCAACATATGCATTTGTTTACCTGTGCACTGAAAAGTTTGCATAACGTTTTCCTGCTCTACCACTTGGTCTAAGGAAAGATCTCATCCCTGCCTATGCACACTGTCCCACCTGTGTGCTTTAGGGGCTGCAGCAAGGTGCCAGTTTGTTATCAGTGTGTCCTGGTTTGAAGGACAGGTATCTGCCAATAAAGGCAGAAGCTTCTCTTTGAAATGGAGAATGCAAACCCCCTCTCTCCGAATTATTATTATTTTGAAATTAAGGGGCTCTCAGGCAAAGATATGGTAATCAGGAATAACAGTTCTTTACTAGGGAAATTAAAATAGAAATGCAATATTACAAAGAACAATCCCAAACACTGCCAGAGTCAGAATCCAAGCTGACATCCTGTCAGTCAGTCAGGGTGTTGGCAGCAGTCCCATTCAATGGTGGCTGCATCCTCCTGCAGTGGCAGATGTGGTTCAGCTGGAGCAGTGCTCCTGGAGAAGGTGCAGTTTCCTCTGAAGGTTCAGGGATGATGTGGAAGGGTCTGGCTTTCCTCTGGAATCTAGTGGAAAGAAGGTACCTTGGTGTCCAAAATCTCAGTTTTTATCTGGGTAGGAAAGGCTTGGCTCCTCCCCTGTCTGGAGCATCTCCCAGTGGGATGATGGAATTTTATCAGTCATGCACTGGGACTCAATGGCCATGAACAGGAGATATCTCCTGGAGGGAGGATGGGCTGTGGAAAGATAAAGATGATTGCCCAGCTGGTTTAAAGATGGCCCATTAACAGATGATATGTGCCAGGAGATCAGGGACACTGCCCCACCCAGCTCCAACAGATGGGGACAGAATACACATTTCTGGTCACATTCTGTATTGCAACCCAAGACACAGTAGGAATCAAAGGTGGGCATTGAGATAATGCTGAAAGCAGGGGTTAAAGAATGATACAGTCCTTGTCAGCAGGAAGATTACAGAATCACAACCTGAGCAGTTTCAGAGAGGGGAGCAGCCCCCCACGTGGTTGTTAAAGACAATGCTAGGTTAATGAACGAAGCCACGCCGAGCTCCAGTGGCACAAATGTGGTGCACTCGTCCTTGTCGTGTGTCAGGCTCTGACAGCCCTTGTCACCTTCTTGCCTCAAAGACTTCTTCTGCAAATAAACTCTTGCTGAGGTTTGGAAAGCAGCTGGGGTCTGCATGAGAGCGTTTGGCTGCTCTCTCTGCAGTGCTCAGGGTGCACGAGACACAAAGGGCTGGTCCTGGGACTGCAGCGAGTGCAGCTCCATCCACTTGGCTTTCTGTTCCCCACCCCATGCTCTGCAGGTTTTGCTTTTGCTGGCAAAAGTTGTTTTCTCAGTGTCAAAAAACGAGCCAAAGTCTACAGTGCAAAATGATTTTTTTCACCTCTCTCACCTTTCCGTGGCAATTGGCAGGATTTGCAGGTTTCACATTACGTGTCAAGCTGCTTCCAGAGGCTCCAAATTCCCAGACTCTTAAAAATCAATGAGCTAGACACAGTGAAAGCTCAGGAATTTCTTGCTCCATCACGTACCACACAGTATATAATGGTTTTTAAAAGAAAGAAGTCAACACAGGTATACACCAACCTACCCAGAATTACTGCTTCTCTACATTTTGGAGGGCTGAAATTCTGGGGAACTTGACAAAGTGTCTGACTGCATTAAGGCCAGATCTCAACAACATGGAGGTTACTAGGTAGGAGCTGTATGTGGGGAAGAGGTAGCAAACATCCTCCTAGTTTTGCATCTTTCCTTAACATTTTGGATCTGTGACTTAAGTGGAAATAAGGGAATGTGAATGGAATAAGATACCAGCATTGTTTTGTCAGCATAGAGGATCCACTTGTGCTGGTGAAAAGTTCTGGGAGCCATCATGGTAGCAGTGGGACCAGTGGGGTAAAAAATGGAAACCAATAAAATAAAATAAATGAACAACAATCTATAGAAATAATTCAAATATATTTAAAAAGTAATAAAGACTAAAAGAAAACAAAGAAGTCATTGTGATAACTTGTGAAATAGAGTCTACTCTGTTCAAAATCCCAGGTAGATTTCAAACATGAACTTCATAGCGAAGAAAAATAAATGAGATTATTTGGGAGCACTGAACTGGTCAGACCAAGATCTCCAGGGACCTGGGGTGAGGGAGGGGACAGGTCCCCCCTGCCTGGAGACCACCCTGTCTGTACCCACTAGAGAAGGAACTGGGGCATTCCTGCCTACCTTTCTCTTCTGATACACTGGGAAGGGACAGGACAATCAGAGTGCAAGCAATTTGAAAAAAAAACCCCAATGGCAGGCAGGAAAATGCTTATTCATCTGCCTGAAAAAAGAAAATCCCAGAAATCTCTTTCAACAAAATCTATTTTCCTTTTGGTGGAGTAATGAATCACCATTTATTTGCATATGGGAGGCAGCACCTTATAGTCAATGGATGGAAGTGGGGACTAATTTGAAAGTGTCACTTTGTGAAGGGCACTGGTAACATTTGTGAAACATTCCAGTTTTTGACCATCTGGCAATGTTGAGGGCTAAGCTAATGTATAAACCTTGAGAGACCCCATTTGTAGCAGGAACTGCTTTAGACTTCAAATTTTAATGGAGTGAGATCTCAAATCAATGCCACCCTAACAACGCAGAATGGATTTGGGCCAGGCTTTCTCTGAAAGGCCAGAATTACAAATACAGAGGCTAAATCTTTCTCCCCTAAATTGAAAAAGTTCTATTAATAATGATTGTGAGCCAAGAGAAAAATCTAGACCTCTCTAGACTCAAAGGAACTGGTGAATACAACTGGGAGGTGTTGGCTTAAGCTTTGCAATTGCTGTCCAAAGGGTCTCTTGTTGGGAAGGAAATAGAAAAATCTTAAGAGTGCCTAGCAAGTAGTTCTGAGTCGATAGATGAAATAGAAATGTTAGCATATTTTGATATAGAGTCTGAAAACACCCATGTGAAGGTTTAAGGCCTCTTCCTTTGTTTAGATGATGCCAAATGCCACAAATACCAAAGAACCAACAGACATTCTGTCCCAAGCCAGGCAGGAAAGGTCTGAAGATAAGGATTACAGATAAAAAAGCCATAAAACATGGTAATTTAGTAGTTCCTATAGGTTGCATGCAAATATTAGGAAATTAGTATATTGTATTAGATTGGTTAGTGGAAGTTAGACTATTCATCACAGAAGAATACTTACTGTATTGTAAATGGGAAATCACTCTCTTGCTCTTACCTCTTACTCTCTTGCCTCTCTTACCCTCTTTGCTCTTACTCTCCATGCTGTACACTCTCTCTTACACCCACGGCCTTATAACAAACTACAAACCTGAAGAACAGAAAATGGAGAGCTCCTGAGTCTGTGCAGTGACCATCCAACCAAAAAAATAACCCCCACAGTCTCTCTTTTGAACCTGCTAGGAAATTCTTTCAGCTATTCAAAAAGGGATCAGATATTGCAAAAGTCAGTTGTACCCAAAGAAAGAACAGGGGGGAACATGTGAGATGTAGCAGTGACTCTGAACCCAAGTTTGATGATTTAGCACACAAGGAATAATTTGGGAGGCAGCTGGCCTCGTCGGTGCTGGAGACATGTGGGAGGTGAATCACCAGTGCTGGGCAGGTGTGTGCCCTGCTTGCCTCAGTTTCTCTGACCAAACAGGAGCAGTGGCAGTGACCTTGGGAAGCCTTTCCCTCGATCAGCACACACCACAGAGGGAAAGTGCTTGCCAAGGGAAAGCGCTGCTATTTCGGGCGGAGGGAGGTGAGGCTCTGAGAGCTGAGCCACTTATCTGCAGGCACACAGCAAGGCACAGCTCAGCCAGGAATAGCACACGGCCCTCTTGGCTCAGCAGCAGCTGATAATGCTTAATAAAGAATTCCAAACAGCAATTAAGGGCGCGCTCTTACCAGCTCCACATTAAATGAGGAATCCCCTGGCCTCCTCGGGAAGCAAAAACTTGGAGGGAATTAGGGTGCAGACCTGGGACCTGGAGGACTGCTTTGGATGAACAGTGTCACTTGAAGTCTTTTAGCAAGTGAAAACCAAAGTCAGAGCTGAGGATTAAGATTTGAAAGTAAGTGCTGACATACTGAGGTCCTTGGAAATTTTGTCTGTGAGGAAATCTACTGTATAATTAAATTTGCAGTTTCCTTAGTGGGACCATCATTTCCTCCCATGAACAAAAAGATAAATTTCTTAGATATTCTGTCACGGAGTCCTCTAATGTAACGAGGCTTGACAGACTGAATAAGTAACTTGCAGCTTTTAAGAATAATCTTTTTGATAGCAGCGATTCCCTGAGATGATAACCTTCCTAAAGACAACTAAGGAGTCTAGCAATGAGCTGAGAAGCGTGGTTTCGCCAGCCACAGAGGAATTGCAGTCATGACCTTGTCCAGACTCTCTGACAGGATTTTGGCAATGACTGCAGGAATTGGAGGCTCGAGAGGAAACGCAAACTTCCTGGTCAAAATGCCAGCAGATAAGTAATTCAGCGGGAGTCCCCGGGCTGCACTGGAGGGGTGAGGATGCCAGCACTACATTCAGATGAGATGAGAGCAGTGGTGTCATCAGAAACGTGTCCCACACCTGAGACAGCCTGAGAAGAAGAGGTTGTTCAGAAAGATTTTCTCTGACACATGGCTGTGACAAAATACCTGTGGATTTTTATTCTTTCTGTGATGCAAGTTAGCCAACAACTTTTAAAAATTAACCTGTTTGTAGGTTAGAAGATATCAAAGAATTCTACATTTTCTTCTTCTGGTATCTCCCATTTGTAACTGCCATTTGTATGGACAGGGCTGCTGCCCTTCAGGCACCAAAGCAATGGTTCCTGTTTTTACTGTTGGGAAAACCTCACTGGAGCTTTATTTTTAAAATTCTAATTTATTCAAACTGGATGAGCAGCCTTAAGTCTTCAGGTAAGAAGGTTTAGCACTCCAGGTTTTTCCTTTACAGGATTAAACTATGGAAAAATTCAAACCTGCTCACAGCCTCCACCAAACTAATCACAAATATGAGTCAACAACAGGACAAATATCTATCAGTGAGTGTATAGGTATAGGGGTTATGAAAATATGGGGTTCCCACACTGGTTTTTAGTTCAAGAGTAATTCATAGCTACAGAGAGAAACCAAACTGCTCTGCATCTCTTCTGCCTCTCCTCTCCCTGACTCACTTCAAGGTCACCCCAAGAGCCAAAGCAAAGGGATGGGTGCACCCATGTTCCTCCACATCCAAAGCATCTGGTGGGAAGTGTTTTCCTGCAAGTACAAACTACAAGAATCTATAAAGAAACAAGCTATCAAAAAGCATCCATTTATGCCAATTTATGTCCAGATTCACACATCCTTTGGTTGTGCTTACAGGACTCCTGCCTTGGCCTTTGTGCTAAGAGGCAGCTAGTGCACTTTGGGGTATTCAAATGTGTCACTGGCAGAAAAGGACACTCAGAGCACTGGAAGAATGTCAGGGTTTGTCAAGTTTGAATGTCCTCTCTGCTGTCACTGGAAATTGTACCCCTGCCTGCTTTTCAGTCCTACTACACAAGAAGGCTCTGCTCACTACACAATCCTTTAGGGTGTGTAGTTAAATATCCCACTGCTGAAATTTGCACTTACAGTTCAGGGAGCAAGGAACCATGCACAAATGAGACCTTTGTCCTGCTGCAATTCTCTTACTCTGCCTATCCTAAGGAAGACACAGTTTCCTGCACTGTAATTTCTTTCCCTTTCAGGGCAAAATCAACCCTAAATTGGTCTGCACTGAACAATTGAGTACAGCCTGATCTGTGAACCCTGCATCAGAAATACTCTGTACAGCAGCTGAGAGCAGTTCAGGAGAGCTGATACCCAGCTCCTCAGAATGCATTTTACCATCTGGATCCAGCTGACATCAAAAGGAGTCCAGCCCCTGATACATTTGAGAAGCTGGATCTTATAGAACTGTCTGAGTAAAGCAGCTGGATCTGGAGAGAATGGGGAATTCTCTTGTAGAATTGGCTGGTTTGAGCCTCTATCCAGTTTTTTTTTAACATCTGAATGGGTGCTGCATGTATGACAAACACTTCCAGCACTGGTTTTCCCCTTTTGACATCTGGTAACTTGCATGAAATAAACCTTAATTTTTTTTTTTCTGCTAATTGAGTACATGTAATAAATTTTAGTTAAAATGGAATTCCTTCAGGGAAATGAATGGAGTTACCCACATGGCTGAGTCCCAGGAGAAAATATTTTTTCCATGTGAATAGCATTTTCTGACAGTCTGCAGTGGTGCATTCTCTTGGCAGAAGTCCTTCCATAAATCACCAACTACAGAGTGTAAAAAAATAAATGTTGGTATGTTACCATGAGATTCCTGGCAAAACTACATGTGAGAGGGTTAATTCATGTGCCTTGGCAGCTACCTAGTAATATAGAATGAAAGATAGGTTCACAAGGGCCTTCAGGAACTTCAGAGGGACAAATGGTGCTCTGATCACTGCAAAGCCACTTAAGGATAAGGAAAAAAAAATTGTCAGCAAGTTTCTACAAGCCAGAAATGCACTCCAAGAAAATCTGAAACATTTCTGTAACCTCATCCTTCCAGAGTGTGAAGGATTCAGATTCAAGCCTGAATGCCCCAAAACACAGAAGAGTGAATTTGATCTGAAAGCAACTTCAGGGCTGTGGAAAGAGACACATGACATAAAGAAAAAGAAACCAAATGATCCTTCCTGCCTTCTGCTCATAGTTGGAGAGCAGGAACTATGGTCATCAGACAGAAGGCAAAACATTTCTTACATCCACTAACAAACATGTGGCCACTCAAGAACTCATTAGACCTCTGTGCCTTCTAACAGTAAAACACCATACAAGCCTTTTTTTTTTTTTTTTTTTTTGGACAATGTATTCACAGTCATGAATGTGACACATGGTGGGAAATGCATTCACAGTGACACCAAGGGCTTGCAGAGCAGCATGCCTTGAAGCATCAATACTGCGACACCAATCCTACCTTCCAATGACTGTCAGAATACCTTTTTTGTAGTTCCTGTGTCCCAGCCAGAGGCAGAAGGCAGTGTCAGAAGGACCTTCCAGACACTCCAGAGGGCTGGCTTTGCCCTCAGGATGAGCCAAAACCAGATTACCTCTGTGCACATTGCTCCCCACAGCTGCTCTGGTTTCCCCAGCATCCTTTTGAGCCACTGCCACCAAGCAGCTCCATCACAGTTAGGGATGAGGGATCTGCAGCTCTGCAGCAGCACAGCATGCCAGATGTGAGCAGCACTGTTTGGGGGATAGATGGGAGCACAAGGCTCTGGCTCCACCAGCAGTTGGCTGCCCATATGGTGGTGGCACACACCCCATGCTGATGGATGCTCAGCAGATGCTCTTCAAGAGCTAAATAATGCAAAAATAGGCTGGTGTGAGCAATAGTCAGCCCTTGTGGTCCAGGCTCTCGCAGCCAGAAAATGCAGTAAATTGTAGAGAGAAAGGGATGCAGGTTTAAAAAAAAAAAAAAGAATTGTCTTAAAAACCCCAGGCCAGTTTATTTTTCAGTGTGCTAAAAAAAGTAATTCCAGGTGCTGCTTAAGAGAAGGTTTTACTTTATTTACAAGGCTCTGCACCTTCATAAAAAAAATATTTATTTGGAAGAAATATCTTACTGAAATTTAATGAGTCCTTGGCCTTTAGGAATTTGTCTACTTTATTGGGACTGTACTAAAGACACCCATGCATGTGTGCTCACACAGTTCTTATAGACTCCTCTGAAAATTCTGGGTCCCTCAAGACCAGGAGCCTCCACTGGAGTGAATGGAATTTCTCAGTTCATCTGCAGTGCTCAGATGGGTGCAGGCAACTATTGGAATCTGGATCTTTCTAGGATAATGCCAGGCTTATTTTTCTTGTCATGGTTAAAGAAAGATAACCTCTCTGCTCATATCAACACTTTAGAGCATCTTCAGTGGCAGAAATTAGGTCAGGCATAGCAAAACTGCTGGTAGTTGAGGTGAAAAAAAAGATCAATAAGGTTACCTGATACAGAGACAGCACTGCCAGCAGCAATCACAATATTAGCACAATATGCATCAAAATCTGCTTATATGTGGGAGTCACAAGGAATGGAAACAAATACTAAAACCCACGCACAAGACATAAGCTGTGATTCATGGTATGAGACAGGAATGCAATTTTCAGAAGAAACACCACTGAAAACAAAACAATCCCAGAGAAAATGCATTAGGTGGGAGCCCATTTGAAGGGAAAAGGCATCAGAGCTGCCAACATTGCCTGGTACCTCCTCCATTTTGATACCACCAACAGCCTCAGGGAAATAAAAGTTAGAACTTAATATCCAAGGTCATTAGTGCACTCAGTAATAGATTACCCCTGAAAGCATGTTAAAGAAGAAAATTGTTTTAAATATAAAATTGGAATAAGCCAAAATTAGCCCATAAACTTGAAATTAAAAAAAAAAAAAATTCTATGCATTGCTAACACTTTTAAAAAGAGCAAAAACTGCAAGGCCTTTAATGCTTAATGTGAATTAACTCAGTCGTGTGTATTATACAGCCAAAACCACAGAAATGGCCATCCAAATTGATTCCTGAGCTGGTAGGCCTGCAGCAGATTCGCAAATGATAATGCATATATTAATAGATACTTTCACTAATTTCACTAATGACCAATTTTAACGAGAAATTTGGATTTGTAGATGAAGAGAAACATTCCCATTCCATCATTCGTACACGTGCGAAGAATTGCACATGCCAGCCCAGACACTGAGCCAGCCACCTCCCAGGCTCATCCCTGCAAACCCAGGGCTGCACAAAGGATCACCCCTGCCCTCCTGGAGCCAGCCCTCCTCAAGCACCTGGAGATTCATGTCTTGCAAAATGCTGCTTGGCTCGGGAAAATGCATCCCTGTCAGATTTTAGGGCTGGGTGACGAATGGTGTGGGCTTGTGGTGCTGCTGAGGAAGAAATCACACACAAACCAAGCCAACAGCCTAAAGCAGCCCCTGAAGGACACTCAGGGAGCCATGGGGACCCAGCAGAGTGTCCTGCTCCTCACAGGGACCATCCCTGAGCTGTGGGACCCAGCAGTGTCCTGCTCCTCACAGGGACCATCCCTGGGCCATGGGGACCCAGCAGAGTGTCCTGCTCCTCACAGGGACCATCCCTGAGCCATGGGGACCCAGCAGAGTGTCCTGCTCATCACAGGGACCATCCCTGGGCCATGGGGACCCAGCAGAGTGTCCTGCTCCTCACAGGGACCATCCCTGAGCCATGGGGACCCAGCAGAGTGTCCTGCTCATCACAGGGACCATCCCTGAGCCGTGGGGACCCAGCAGAGTGTCCTGCTCCTCACAGGGACCATCCCTGAGCTGTGGGACCCAGCAGAGTGTCCTGCTCCTCACAGGGACCATCCCTGGGCCATGGGGACCCAGCAGAGTGTCCTGCTCCTCACAGGGACCATCCCTGAGCTGTGGGACCCAGCAGTGTCCTGCTCCTCACAGGGACCATCCCTGAGCCATGGGGACCCAGCAGAGTGTCCTGCTCCTCACCATGCTGAGGTGCTGCAGGAGCTGGACTCTGCCTTCCCACCTTCCTCCTGTTGTCCTTTCCTACCATTTTTAGTCTGATCTTCCAGCACCACAAAGATTCTGTGGGCATCCAACACCTGGGTGAATGGAAAAATTATTTCATTAACTTTAACTCTGGAGGCTTAAAGATTTTATTTTTCCCTAAATTTAATTTATCAGCTTACCAGTGAACACATGCAGAGACTCATTATCTCTGCCTCTGGCTTCAAAAGGCTCTGGGGGTTCCTTGGATCCATTCAAAACCTCTCCCACTTTCAAGTGCCACCAAACATAATTCACTAACAGTAACATGAATCTCCAGACACAGACTGTGTCTGATCTTTGTGGCCACCAAATTGTTGCTTCCTTTCTCTTCCCATCCTCTATTCCTCTTTTCTGTAATTTTTTTTTTTTTTTAATGTCTCTGCTTTCATTTTCTTCTGACTAGGATGTTTTTATGCCCAGCATAATTTGGTACATATTTGAATAATTATGCCTCCCTGGACATTCAATAAACTATCCTTGAAAATGTCCAGTATATTTCCTATTAGTGTGATTTGTCAGGAGTCTTGATGTCCAGGATGGCAAGTTTTGAGAAGAAAGCACTTAGATAGAATTATAGAATAATTCATGTAGGAAGGCACAGCAAGAGGTCATCTAATCTGACCTTTCACTCAAAACAGAGTCAAAAAGGAGTTAGCAGGCTCATGCTTGTTCTGTGTGCATCAAGGAAAGGTTCAGTTTATGAATACCTAGAGCTCCAACACTGTAACTCCTCTTGTCCCTCAAGAGGAAGATCATTATTTCCCTTTCCAGTGGAAAGCTATCCTAACTTTAAAAACTAAACATGTAACATGGCTGGAAATGGCACATGGGGAACTTTCCTCCCCATCCTTTGTGGATACCTGCTCAAGGAGCATCCAGCAGCCTGCCCTCCTTCACTGGAGAAAATTTAACCCAGTGCTGAAGGCCAGATGTGGACTGGAGGAAATCTGCTCACAGTTCATAGTGTCTAGGGTATAAAATAACCTGCCATTGCCTTTTGCTCACATTATACCCATACAAAAATTTCTGGTTTTCAAATCCAAGTGCACACACTATTCTTCAAGTTATTTAGACACTGGCATCACCCTGCAGATAGCCAAAGCTGTGTGTTTTACATCTCCATTTGTGTTTGAATTTGTCACAATACCAGTGTCTAGTTTCAAGTGTCAGTGGAGCCAGCTGCCCAGCAGGTTTTCACATGAATGCAGACCATGGTGCAAGCTTTCAGCACAGAACCACGTGGGAAAGATCTGCAGGGAACTGGTGGGGTCTCCTCTCTTCATTCTTCCCACATCCACCCCAGATATCATTCCTGCAACATGAAGCATAATCCTATAAATCAGCACAGAATTTAGGCTTGACATCTGTGCCATCTTGTTTTATGTATTACCCTGAGACATTTTCAGCTAATTTCAGTTTTATGAAAAAAATGTTTAAAAGTCTTTAGAGGCTTCATATATTGATCTGTTCACTTACATGCATATTTTCTTTTTGGTAGGCTGTGGTCTTGCTTTTTCCCTTCCCTGTGAAACAGGTCAGTAAATGATTTCCTTTCAAGAGCAGAGCTAGTAAGGTTTGTTTTCTCCACACCCCTGGCATGATCCCAGTTTACCCAAGTGGGACAGTGGCACATACACTCCTGCATGCAGAGGGTGACCTGGGGACACACACCATCCAAACTCTACAGAGTAGCTCATGTGCACAAGCACAGGAAAGAAATGTCCCTCTAACATGGTCTTCAGCACTTTGGGTGCTCTTGGGCTCCAGAGAAACCATCCTGCTGCTATCTGAGGCTGCTGCCCACACCACAGCTGGGGATCCCCTGGGAAAGAGTCTTGCAGCTTGTTCTCAGACACTGGACATGAATGTGAGGCTGCATGGGACTGCACCATGCTAAAGGTGCTTGTTGGTGCTGCAAGGACCTGGGTTCTTTCCTGCTATCTGCATGGCCACCCATTTTCCCATACCAGCACCATGACAGATATTTGATTATAGAGTATCTTTCAGTGCAAGCAATTTCTACAAAGATGAAAGATATTTGTAATAAACTGCTTGAAGAGTAAATATTGAAAATCAGAAGGGATAACAAGCAGAGTCTAGATGCAAGTTTACCCATGAGAAAATTCAAGCTGTACTGGCTCCTGTTGCTGCAAAGTACACTAGAGGAGATTTAGATAAGGGTGACTTCATGGGACCAGTACCAGAGTCAAAGGTGTGTAATAGAAAAGAGTATTTTGACCTAAAAGACACCACAGAGCCTGCACTCCAATACTGTTAGAATTGTAACCTGTGAATGATAAAAATGTACTGAAAAATAACTGTAACAAATATCATGAATGAGATCAGAGGAGATGCTCTGTGCTGGAAGATCTGACAGAATCGGATGGATGCCAAAACCCCCTCTACAATAATCCATAACAGGAAACCAAGCAGGGTGCAGGTAGCCCTGGAGAGGCTCTAGCAGACGTCTGTTCAATGAATTCTGTTGCACAGATGTTCCTTTGTAGTTTTCAAAAACCTTTAAGGCTCCTGGTCAGTAAGGAAGTTTGGAAAAGATTCAAACTTCAGCTCTGCAGTGTCAGCATGAATTCCTGTCTGTGCTAACTAAAGCACAGTGCTAGCAAAAAAAGCAGTTCTGTAAAACAATGGCATGAAATCCTACCTTCATTCTCCCTGTATGATTTCCAGATCAAACACTTAATCCCCTCCCCAAAAGTTTCCTCTTGTAAGTCCCTTACTTGTGCCAGTGCAGATGACCCAGTTGCCTGGGAGCTGTTTACAGCAACACTGGAGACCCAAAGCTTGATTCATGGGAAAGCACAGAAACTTTCAAGTGAAAAACACTCTTAAGAAGGGTGAAGAGAGGACAAGGATTGAATGATGAGCTACAAGGAGTCCTTAGTTCTGGAAAGACCTTAGAACCCAGACTGGCCTTTACAGCTGTCTGACTCAATGGGATATAACATTTGCACCAAGGTCTGGCTGCCTGGCTCAGCTCATTTAAACCAGATTGAAAAGAGCTGAAATCTTGCATGCTCAGGGGAGCCTGGTAGTGTCTGTACAAAAAAATTAAACTTGGTTTAAAAAACAAACAAACAAACAAACCTAAACCTCCAAACTGCCAGCAACACTGGAAGTATAACTGCAGCTTGTCATTCCTGCTGCAAATTGTTTGATTTAGGATGCTACCATGCATTTGTCTCACCAAATGCTGTCCTTGGCTACATGTACAATTTTCATTTGCTTTTGTATAAGTGGTGTTTGTATGTCAGAGCCACTGCTTCCCAGCTGAGCATTACATCAGAGCTAAAAAAATGACATCCTGAGATGAGAACTGAGCAACCCACAGTGCTCTGGATCACCTCAGTCCTCTCCCAAATGACTGCAAGACCACATTGTGGGGACAGAGGCATGCAAGGAACATCACATCTTGCCACTGAGATAATGTAAGTCCACACAGTGGTGCATCTTCACATGAATTCACACTGTACAGCAAGATTCATTAAAAAAAGGAGCCAGTTAGCAGTAATGCATAATCTGCATTATGAAATCATGAGCCCTGACCACCTACAAAATGTGCTACTTTGGCTTAAGTAAACAGAATTAAAGGCAAAATTAATGCACCTGCAAAGAAACAATGAATATTCAAACACAGACAGCAAACTGTCTGAGTGAGGAAAAGCTCAGAGGGATGCCTATGATGGCAATAAAAACCACGTAAAATTTGCAAACCCAGAACATTATCCCTCCCCTCCTTTCCCAACCAAATTCTTCTTGAAGATATTATATATAAATAACTGTGCCTTGCAAGTCAACAGATGCAGGAGTGGTCTTCAGGACATTTTACAATCTTTTAGAATCTTAATTTATTTTTCACTTTAGAGATGCCAAATAGTGTTTACTAACATACAGTTACCTAACAATTGCCTTACCTAGCGAGTAAATCAATTCAACATCTAATTGCAATTTTTTGCTTATATTACAAGTAGTTAACAGAAACTGTTTGGAAAAGGCAAAAGCACATCCAGAAATGCATACAAAGCAGAGACATTCAGCAGGCCTGGAAGAAGAGATCAGACATACAAGGAGAGGGCAGGCATTTGAAGTCAGAGATTTATATTGGATCAATTATTCCCAACTCCCTTTGACTATCTCAAATGGCAGAGGAATACAGCCAAGTAATGGACAAAGGTTTCTTAAAATTCAAAGTCGGTCTTGATTTGTGTCTTATTTAGAATTTTTATATCCCAGCACAATCCCTGTTATGTTGCAAGACTTCACAATTAGCAGCTTGCAAATGGAGATAAGACCTGTTTCCACCAACGTTCATATGTGCTGGTGTGTTGTGGGGAGTGAGACATATTTTAGTTGAGTTCTTCTCTTTGAGAAAATCCAAACTGCAGTGAAATAGCAAAGCAGAATGAAATGGTACTGATTTCTGGACTCCCACTGCACACAGCAAGCATTGGAGGCCAAGAGGTTACCACGGTTTGGGGAGCTGGGAGTGCAGCAAACAGAATTTCCACTGTCTTCACAAGAAGCACTAGTCAAGTGGGGTTTAGAGCTAATTTGATTTCCACCCATTAAAATTATATGTTCCACACAGAAGAGTCATAAAGGGCCCATAAAAGTAAGAGCACTTGCACAGTGAATAAGTTTGGCTCAGGGTGAGGAGCAGCAGGCACAAGGGCAGCACAGGGAGCCCTCCCAGCCTGTGGCACCAGGGCTGTGGGGTGTGCAGACCCCCCAAAACCACCC
Organism: Erithacus rubecula; assembly: GCF_903797595.1. Taxonomy (NCBI): domain Eukaryota; kingdom Metazoa; phylum Chordata; class Aves; order Passeriformes; family Muscicapidae; genus Erithacus; species Erithacus rubecula. The sequence goes on from NC_136669.1 coordinate 10,855,013, forward strand.
TTGCTCCAGTGCTTCACATGAGCAGAGCAAAGCAGCACACAGAACAGCATACAAACATCCCAAAGAGCAAGGGGCTTGCCCTTGTCCCCAGAAGTGGCTGCTCACAGCAGTGCAGTGCAGGGTGAGGTGTGTGGCAAGGCCAGCAGTGGCACACGAGCTGCCTGTGGAAAAGCAGCAGCGTGTCTCCAGATGATGTAAATCTGCTCAGCTGCATTGAGCCGTGCTAATTTACACCAGCTGAGGGATGGACCAAAGGCATTTATTAAGGCTGCAGTGTATTTAAGAACAAGCAAAGATCAATAGTCCAACAAATATTCATTTCACATCACTGCTTTTCAGAAGAGAGGTCAAATGGATCCTTACACTTTTTTTTTTCTCTCTAAAATTTCAAGCAGAGAGGAGAGAAAGTTGGTAATTAAATCCCCTTTGAAGGAAGCACTGGCAATGAAGAACAGGCAAGAGCTGGTACTGCACAGAAGCTGCAGTTCTGGCTCACAGGTGACATTAAGGGCTCTGAGAGAGCATGACTTATCCCTTGAACTGTCTTCTGGGAAGCCTGGCTTCTCATCAGTGACAGGCCACTTGCAAGGAGTGTAACAAATGAACACTCAGCATGCAGGAACCAAAATAAACCAAATTGAACTCTGGACATGTAGAAATCAGTACCTTTCCCTGGTTATTTTTCATTTTAATGCACATGAATTCAGTGAGCTTTGTATTGGTATTGCTCTCTGCCTGGCTATAAGGAAGAAATACAAGTGGTATCACAGGGAAAAATATTTTCCCGAGATTTCCATCCTAATTATGCAAACCCAAGACAACGTTAACATTTTAATGAAATTTCCAAGTGTATTGACATTTTCAAATGTAACATGACAAGCCTGACTTTGGAAAGGGATACAGTGATTCCTGGGAAGAGAGCACACACAGCCTAAAACTGAGCAATCATGCCAGACCTTGGGACAATTTGTATCAACAATGTGCCTCATCCAAATGACACAAGGAGTTACATCATCAAAATGCCTCCCTTAGTGAAGGAGAAAGAGAAGGAAAAGCACCATATGTTGGGTACTAGATATCAGGGGTGTCAGTGGTGGTAAGTTCCTGAAGCTACAAGGAACATGAAAATTTTAGGTCAGGCTGCATTCCAAAATACGGAAAATTATTTGTCTTGTAGGTTAATTTAAAATTCATATCAGCACATCACCAGACCACTGTGGTTTACTGTGTTGATCTGTTCTCTCCATCCTCTTCAGAGCAGAGCCCAGGCAGCTCTGCTCACAGTTTACAGCAGGGAAAAAAAAAAAGCCATAGGGCTTTAAATTTTTAAGTCGGTGTTTTGAAAATACTGCTGTATGCATTAGGCTTCTCCTGTTTCAGAGGCCCTTCCTGGAGAGCCTTCCAACAGGAATATCATTTACATCAGCAAGGCTTTTTGGCAGTTTTTCTTTTTTTCCTTTTTATAACCATGTTGCAGTGAGACATCAGTTTAGGCAGCCTGCTCTGCAATAAAACTGACAACAGGTTTATTCTCCTGCTCCTCATGGGACCTATAGGAATTTTAGAAAAGAAAGCAGGAGGGAAGGAGCAGCAAAAACGTGTGTATGATCTGCTCTGTCCCAGCACACCAATTCTGCTGTTTCCAGAGTGATTCTATTCTGATGTTTTTCTTATGTTTCATTAGATATTTATCCATTTGAATTACTGTGCAAAGGCAATATATCCAGAGCAGAGGTATTAGGACATCCTGTCAACTTCAGAGCTGCCAGGATTTTACCTTTGGGGTCAAACTGCCCATTGTGCTGCTCTTGTCAAAGCCATGGAATCACTGCAAAGCACCAGGGCCCTGGCACACTTCTGCCAGAGGGAATCACCCAAAAAGCATGGAAAAGATTTCTAACAGAAAAGCAAATGAAGCTCAGGCTCCTCAAATCATTGTGGAAGAAACTATTATCTCAGAAGGAAGTCTCTGAACCCTGCCCTGGCTGCTGTGCTTGAAGTCACATAAGTTCTGTTTCTGCTCCTCTCTGGGGAGGCACTGGGAGCAAAGACTTATTTTTGGGTGAACAAATGGTAATTTTTTTTTTTTGATGACAGAAGGTTGGTCTTCCATTCCTCACCATCAGATAAATGACTGAAATTCCAAAGCATGCAAAGATAGTTTGGGCTCCCATTTAACCCTATTTTAACTTTATATGATTCTCCAACAGACAGTGGTGAAAAGAGCAGTGAGCACAGCACCCAAGAGACAAAGTTGGACTAGCAGGCTGGGAAGGTCTCATGGCCTGGAGCCAGGGGGTTGTATCTCACAGATGAGCTGCCTGTGGTGCACACCAGCATGCTTGGAATAGACATGCTGATAGATGAGAAATTCCATCTTGATCTAATGGATTTAGTCCCAACAGACTAGGACATAATTAAATCTTTAAGAAAGGATTAATCCATCTTTACTACCCTGTATTTATCATCTCTAAACACTCACAGATAGAGTGTGTGTGTGTTGGGGGGTAGAGACACATATATTTATTTAGAGAAGAATGTTGTTTTATTAGCAGGAGCCATTTGCAGATTTGCTGAGGCTCCAAAGTTTGTATCTCAGAGTCAGCTCCATTAATTCCAGTTGCAAACAGAGGCTGTGCCCAGATGATGGCGCCTGCAAATCACAGATCCCTTGGAAACAATCATTAGGTAACTAATTCTGGTGGGTTACACAGTGTGGGCTTTAGGGTTTATTGCAGAGGAAAATAGTCTTATTGTACTGCAACCCCTCAACCACCAAACCCCCAAACATTGCAACCCCTGCCTTCCTGTCCCCAGAAACCATGGACTGTGTTATGGTGTTGTGTTAAATTAGCTTTTACAGCTACCTTCCATTTGGGGAGTTACAGCACCAGAATAAGGTGTAAGAAAATACAAAGGGTTTAGACTAAAGATTCTTCACCCCATGGGAAATGCATAATTCAAGGTATTTGTAAATGTGTTTGTGATGTGCTGAAAAGCTGAACTGGAACAAAATAAATAAAGCCAAGCAACCAGACCTGAGAATCCCAATCCTTGATGGAAATCAGACAGGCAGGTTTAGATGCATTTTGGAAGGGATTGTAGGATTTGGGTCAGCTCACTGAAAGGCTGCTCTGGTCAGAATGAAGCTGAGAGTGCTTTGTGCCAGGCAGGGACTACCTTTTATACAGGACAGCTTATGCTCATTTTGGGAGGGGGGAGGGAGACAAGATTAATTCTGAGTGAATCCCACTTTTCAGGGATTCAGGGTCTGCACACAGAGCAAAAATAAAAAGCTTCAGACCCAGTATCTGAAAATCAGCTCAGCAAAGCATTTGAGTTTGGCTGTTTATCTGGGACTGGTGTTTTCAGAAACCAGGGTTCTCTCTGAATGTTACCTCAAATAGTTGGGGATACCAGAATGGCCAGCATGCAACAAATTGGTGAGAAAATCCTGTTTCCTAATATGAAAATGTTTTATTTGAATATTGTGATCACTGTTAATAGAGATTCAGGTTTAACACACTATTTCCTGTAAATGTATGTGTTCAGATACATTAATGTTAATTCTGACCTTTGTCTACTAAGTACATCTAATTTTCCTCACATATTTCAGTCACCTATAACAAATTACCCATCCCTTCCAATTCTCTATGTTCAGTGTCCTTCTAAAGATGCCCAGAAGAGAGAAAAAAAAAAATGCTGAGGAGCAAAGATATGCCAAATTGATTTCAGGTTTGGGAGCAATGCCACATTGTCTAGATTGTTCCTTTAAAGAAAAAAAAAAATAATCATCTCCAAACAAGAAAATAATAAAACATCTCAAAACCAAACTTTTGAGGTTTTGGTGGCTTTTTTTTTTTTTTTTGGTCTGGGAGGACTTTTCTAGAAGCTTTCATATTTGCTATTTGCTGGCCCACAGCAGTATCACTTTTTGCTGTAGCTAAGCCCTCCCAGCTCTGGGAGCATCTCCTCAGCTCCTCAGGGGACACCCAGCCTCGGGTAACACACAACAAGCAAAGCAAATTCACCTGCTCTTGTCCCCAGATGATTTCCAGTGTAAATCCTAAAGAATCTCTTTTTTCTCTCAGCACAGCCTGGTGGCTGTTGGAGCTTTGCTCAGGCTGGAGCAGAGCAAGCATTTCCCAGCTTTCCTAGCTAAATATGATTTTGGGTTCAAGACTTGCAGAGTTTTCTCCACATGCTTAGAATCAAGATTCTCAGCATACATGAAGACAATGGTTGATTAGGGAATCATGAATTACAAGAGACAGCACAGATGGAATCATTAGGAATGGCAAAACCATTTCCAGCTATCTTTTGTGATGTTTGATTAATAATTGCAGACAACTTTGGTTAAAGAAACCCTTTGCCTAAAGATCATCATATTTTTATCCTAACATATTTTTATTTATACATGTGAGTGCCAGTTGTTTTGAATGGGGCTTGTGTTTTCTGACACACCCCCTACAAACTGAGCACCCAGAATGGGCTCTCCTGACTCTTGGTGTTCCCAGGGCCATTTCAAGTGCCAAAACATCCTTGTGAGGGTTTAAAGATAAAAACAAAAAGCCTCCAGGAATGCAGAGTTTAAAGTCACAATCCTGTAAATGTCTTACTGTGAATTTCTTTCACTAACACAGATTATAGATTGTTAAATAATTTCCTCTTTCTAAATGCTAAGAAAATTTAGTCCCAAAATGGCATCTTTGACTTATTTAAACATTTCTCTCTCTAAGTGCTGGGGATGTACATTTTCTGAAAGGAAAAAAAAAAAAAAAAGAAGAAAAAGAAAAAATGAAATTTCAGGCTATTTCAGCAACTAGAAAAATTATTATCTGGGTTTAAAATTAATTCTGGAAGACAAATTTAACCAAAGTGGCTTAAGAGTTGGAATCAGAGGTCTGTTTGAAAGCCCATGATGAACATCTGAGAGTTGTGCCAAAGACTGCTTTCCATCAGCTCAGTGTGGATCCAAATCCCTTGGGCACTCCAGAAGAAAAATGATCTGTTCGATCAGCAAAAGCACTTGAGAAATCCTGCTTGTTATTTGTTGGTGTCTCTTGGATGACCTTTTAAATAAAAAAAAAACCTGTCAACTAAATCACACTGAGGTTTTAACTGTCATCAGATTCATTAGACTGGGGAGGATATGAGGGGATCATTAAGTCCATGCCAAAGCAGAGTTCAGAAATTATTAAAACTATTACTGGGAATACTCCAACACTAGTCTCTTGCATCTGATTATTTCCAGGAAAATATACAGAAATGTAATTATCTTTTTCTTTTAGGACTTATAACTCGTGATAGACTGACTTTAAGTCTGTCAATAGATTCAGAGATTTACAGTGGAGGAAAATACACACACACAGACTGAGTTATCTATAGAAAGTAAGTGAGAATTCCTACAGAAAACCAGACTGTAAAACTCCCAGTATTTGCCAGAAGCAGTCAGACTTTTTTTTAGAGTTAACAAAAAGGCTCTTAAAAGATACTCTTAAAAGATTTCCAAAGACTTAGGTCCCAGTATTTGGTAATAGTTAGGCTTCTTTGGTCCTGTCCCCACTGCAGGAATGTCATCAGGAGAGCTGAGCACTGCCTGTAGTTAATGCACTGTACCCCTGCTGCCAGCAGTGCTGAGGGAGGGCACAAGAAAAGCAAGACCAGGAAACTCAGCTCTAAATACAAATATCTGCATTGATAGAGGGAGTTAGCTTCTTTCCATTCTGCCTTCACAGAAAATCTGCATTACTGGACTCTGCAAGCCAGTCAGGAATTGCAAGAAATGCACTGTGCTGCCTTGCAGCACACCTGAAATGCTGTTCTGGGCACAAAGCCACAGCAGAGCTTCACATCCCTTGGCTGGAATAATCCTGAAATGAAAACAGGTGACATGAGTGAGATATTTAATTTTTCAAAAGCTCTGGCATTCCCCAAATTAATGAAACACTCGTTGGGTTTGGCTAAGGCAAATACAGAATCAAACACAGCAAACAGGGTGAGCAAAGCAGAAATATCCAACTCCCAATGCTTGCTGCAACAGAGTACACATTTATTCATACCCTGCTAGAGACTCAAGCAAGAGACTCAGATTTTCTGGAACTTGTGATTTATTTGTGAGCTGAAGGCTAATATATTCTTTAGAATAAAGGAAAAAAAAAAGTCTCCAACCCCCTCAAGGTTTTATTTGCTTTTCAGCAACCCTGGTCTTACAAATCAGTGTGTTCAAGCCAACTTAAAATATCTCCCAGACAAACAAACCACAAAGCAGCACTCCTCCAGCTGGACAGCAATCTTTCCCTATTTTTTTGAATTTGACAATAAACCCATCGTCAACTGCAGTGGATAATAAGAGAGAACAGGTAAAGGACCAGGCACAGAAATTCTGTTACTAGCTTTCTTAGCTGTAAGACCTAAGAGGGACAACAGATATATTTTTGCTCCAGATGGTTCCTCGGAGGAAATCTGTGAATCCAAAAACTAAGAACAAAAGGATGAAATAGAAAGAAAAGAGCCTCACAAGCTAAGCCAGTAAAATACAAATAGACTACCAGGAAAAAGATTTATAGAAAGAAGACAGAAATCTGTAGGATGTCCTGTAAGGAAGTGAAAAATCTTAGTGTTACAGACACAGAGCTGGATCCGGGTGAGACAATACCCTTAAAATTCTCACTGTAGGAAAGGCTCATGCTTGTTTTTTCTCAGTTGTGCTAGTGCCACTCTGGGAGGGTGCCACACAGGCAAGGAGGATTCAGGTCTACAAGATAATAGTCCTCACATTTGAATGGTGAAAATGCTAAAGCCTCAAGATCTCCCTTGTTCAGAAAACTCTTATTATTATTGGTAATGAAGCATGAGCCAGAAAAAGCACAGCTTGACAGAGACCAAGCTGAGCTTGTGGATAGGCAGGGAAATCCTCTCTCCTTACATTTAAACCAACAAAAAGCATCTCCACTAAAATTTTCTGGGAGAAATGAAACGCTGTGATGAGGAATGTTGCTTTTAGAAAACTCCTTTTCCAAGGGGGGCTGTTTCAGCAGCCCAAGAGCAGCAGGAGCTCAGCAATGCTCCTGACTTGCACAGCTGGAGGGATCTCCTCGAGGCTGGGGCTGGTCCAGTGCTGCCCTGCCAGAGCTGCTGATGCACAGAGGGGAATTCCCAGAGCACCCAGCCATCCCACAGGCACCAGCATCCAGGGACGGGCACTGCAGAGGCACCTCCGTGGCACCCTGCTGCAGAGCACACACCATGCCACAGTGAAATGGATGGGGAAATAGGAAAATTAGCTGAATTTGCAGCAATGGACTCACCCTTTATATGAGAGATGTTTCTTTCCTGGCAATAAAAGTTACTCCTACAGAATTCCAGTCTTTTTATTTTTTTTTTTTTTTTTTTTTTTTTTAAATTTTCAGAAGAGCTACAGTTTATTAATGGGGTGACAGCCGATGCTGTCTGTATTAGAAAGCAGCAGAGCTAAGAGAGCTGCTCTGCCTGGTGGTGCCAAGCCTCAGTGTAATTTCTGCAGACATCCTCATCTGAAAACACCTCGGGTGACAGTTTGGCAGGCACGCTGGCATTTCCAGCTGAGTCCCTGCTCCTCCTCATTGAACTTCAGCACTGCCTAAAGCCACTAAATGAGACAGAACCCCCTCCACAGTAGGAAGGGTAAAAACTACGTGAGGACTATTCTGTGTCTCTATGCCTTGGTAAAGCAAATAAACTAAATGTGGAAGGGGAAAAGGAGGTACAGAGAGCATGACCATCTCTGGCTCTTGGCAGGACACAACTTTCTGGCACTCTGGTCAGGACTGAAGGGATGCTGGAGTTGGAGCTGCTCTCCCAGCCCTGCTTGTGTGGCTGCTCTGCAGTGGCACCCACACCCCTGAGGGTCACATCTGTGTTGGACGTGCCATTCCCTCTGGTTGCTCACTGCACCTGCTGAACTCACAGGTGAGAAAACACAGTTCTCACACACTTCTATGAGCGCTGCATTTTTGGCCCCACCAAGGGTGGATTTTGCTTTAGAGACCTTACAGCCCAAGTCAGCCTTCTCTCTAATTTTCCTATTCCCCTTGAAAAGCAAATGCATTTCTTTCTTCAGAGATAGAAGACATTCACTCCAGCCTCTTGGTTCTCACTTGATGCAGATACTTTGAAAGACTAACTCCTGTTAATTAGAAAAAGATAAAAAAATTCAGACTGCACTGCACCTTGCAAGTGCAGGTCTTTCCCTGGCCACTTCCAAGGCTTTGGAAGTCGATTTACCAGACATGTTCCCTAGCTGTCACTTGAGCTAAACCATTTATTTTCCATGCCTTCTGCAAGCTACATTCCCAGTGAAAAGAGAGTAACATATTGATAACAGCAGGCTCTGTCACAGGGGAGGATCGAGAATCACCCACGCGTTGCCTTGAAAACAAACAACCCCCAAACAATTGATCAGTCACTGCTAGTACAGAGGCAGTCTATTATGGATAAAATACAGGTGGAAAAAATTCATCAGGGATGTGCAAATACCTTTATTTAAATTCAAGCACAGTAAAGCAAGCTTTGCTCCTATAAACAGGAGCAGTGGATTATGGATGCATTTCTCTCAAGTCCTGGCAGAGAGGGAATGCATTTCCAGGCTAGGGGAGCCAGAAAGCTGAGTGATTTTCCTGTCGAGGCTGGGAGCTCTGAGATGGCTTAACCTGACTGCCAGGGAAGGTGGAGGTGCATCACAGGCTGCTGTATACACTGCAGCTCTGGCTCCCTGTGTGCAATCTGAGCACAGCCCCAGGTGAGCTCTGTACCCCACTCCCCAGCAGCCCTGCAGGGCCCCTGCCCAAACTTCAGCACCCCTGGAGAAGCTGTGCAGCTCAGTGCCAACTGCAAACAAGCCAAGCTCAGCCTGAGCAGCTCTCACTGGATATGTGAAATCCTAAATTTGTTAAGAAAACCTAACCTTGACAGAGCAGTCTATGGAAAAGACACAAGGAAGGATGTGAAAGACATCTACATGTGCATATTTATGTGTGAAAAAGAGAGAGTGAGAGCAGGACCACTTCAGCTCCTCTCCTCAGCTGTCATTACCAGTTCCTTCCCCACCTTTTGCAGCAGGTGCCCATGTATGTGATGCACTTCTCAAAGGAAAGGCTGACTCTCTTGTTGACACACTAAACCTGCCTCAATACTCTCCTAGAATCAAGCAGACCTTGTCCTGGATGAAGAAAAATATTAGCCAGACTTTTAAATTCAGAGCTAAGAAAAGAGAGTGGCCACAGGGCCTTTTGGTTTTTAATTTTAGCTTCCCTTTCCAGCTATGAGCACACAATACAATGTCCAATTTTAATTTAGTCTCTGCACTTAATTTAGTCACTGCTTACCTTGATTTTCACATCACTGCTTTGGGAATCCTCAAGGCTTTCTCAGCAGAAGGATAAACTTTGAATGGCAAAGCCAGACCATGGCTGTAGAGCCCTGCCAGTTTCTTACTGACATTTCAGCCTAGGAGAGAAAACACCACAAATTGTCTCAGATAGAAAGGAATTGTGACAAGAATTCACTCATTTCCTTGCAATAGAAAAGGGAGACACAGAGAACTTGAATTTCAAAATCTTAGGTAAACAACAATAAGTAAAAACACTTAATATTATTCAAGCCTCAACTCAAAAAAGTGAAAGAAAAATGTCAGCATTTTGACTTTTCTTCTCACTCATGACCATGCAGAGTTCCCCATCTGTGCTGGCTGACCTTGGCCAGTTGCCAGCCATCCACCCAGCTGCTCCTCAACAGGAGCTTTGGGGGTCCATCTATGCAACAAACACTTCAGACAGCTTGCAGGGCTCAGTAGTACCCAAATTATAAACTGTGTGCAAGACTCTGATGCAGTGACAGAAGAGTAGGATTACCATAAAGCATCATCTGCACCACAGAGTCAAAGCCCCTCCCTGTGCCTGTTTTGGGGTTATAACCCTGAACTCTGCACAAAGGATTCCTCTGGGGGTGCTACAGTGGTCTTGCATTGGAGGCTGAGTTAGTTCATTTAAGAGAGAAGGTATAATCCATCTCAAAGTGTGGCTGGTTTCAGAACATATAAAAACTATCTAGATAGAAATTATGGAAGGGACAGAGAGAGAGAGAACATCTTCAGCATGGAGAACGAGAAAAAAGATGCCTTATATTTTGCTATTCAGAAGGCATTGGCAGAATACAGTGGCTTTTGCTGTAGTCCTAAATTATTTGGTGCTGGATTTTTTTTTTTTTTAATTTTAAGAACAGCAAATCAATATAAAACAAGACAATGCCTATAAATGGAACCAAAAGAAATTTATCACTTTCTATTCAATCAGGAAAAGAAACACACAGTCTGCCGTTTTTTTTTATCCTTACTATTTTCAGTCTTACAGATTTTTTTCAGCAGCATCAACGTCATGAACAATGTATGACATCAGCTGGTGACTGCTTATACTTTGGTGCAGACAGATGATAAATCTCAACTTTCCTTGCTTGAACTCCATTCTATCTCTCTCTCTGCAATATCAGAAACAGAAAAGTACAAGAAGTTATTGCAGTAAAAGTTAATATAGGGGAAAACAGGTTATTCGCTTTAGCTGAGAGAAAGGGGTCCCTGATGAGTAATCACAAGTCAGCAAATTCTGGGATGACTTCCAAAGGCACAAAGAGGTGCTGGGGCTCATAACCATGGAAAGCATAAGGTAGTCAACAGCTTGATTGCACCACTCTTTAAACAGTGACAGTCCCACTGAGCTGGATTTCTGCTCAGGCTGCAGAGGCTGGGGGCCATTTCCCTCTCAGGTGTCTCTAACACCATCTCTTCCTTCAGATGTACAAATCCTGGACAGCCCATCAGCCTTATGGATACACACAGCTGCTCCTGGTGGTGGAGTGCAGGGAAAGGAGGTGCTGCTGCCCCTGTGCTGGGTGGAACCAGCCTGGAGCAGGCTCAGCAGGAATGTGGGACACTGACACACACGAGTCAGTGCACTGAGGACACAGGGACTGCAGGGATACCTTTGCTGCTCTTTGCTTGCATTCTTTAGTCATGGCATGCCTGATACAGGGGCATCATTTGGTGCCTTTTGTCCTTGATGCAGAGCTTTTTGCAAAATCTCCTTGTGAAATTAATTGTTTGAAACCAGGATTTTTAAATAAAGATGGCAAAGCCAAATAAAACCACCATGAAGAAAATAACAAAATCTCCCTTCTCCCTGCCAAATCAGCTTTGCCTGGCTAACAGTGAGGTCATTCTTTGTTTTGGTTCAGGCAATTTCTTTTCCAAAAGCTATACTTTACACAGAGAGACTTCATTCACATATGCAATTAAATTTTGCTTTCCTGAACAGAAGTGGCCACACAGAGCATGCTGTCAACACATCCCTGCAAGATTTCTCCAAGAGTTCAGCAGAATAATTAGCTTTGGTACCGTTGCACAGTAGTTTTTATCTATCAGAGTTTTATCTTGCCTTCTCTCAGTGGTGAGTCTGAGAGAAATTCTGAACGTTTGCCTCATGGGTCTAATCATCTTATTGATGCTCAAAGCGTTTAAATGTGATCTGCAGCCCCTTCACTCTTTGACATTCCAGTTCTTAAAAAAAGTCAGATATTTTGGCAGGTGCTTAGCTCAGACTTGTTCTTTAGGCTATAAGGCTTTTGCCTGTCTAATTAGCTGTGGCAAAAAGCTGAGGATGTTGACAATCTGGGGATGTGAGGTAATAAAAAATAGATTATTTACCAGCAGCAAATTAAGCCCTCTAAGAACCAGTGTGATGAGTTGTGCCCCTGTGACAATTCCCTGTAGCAGATAGATACCACTGTCTCCATCTGTCTATCTTGTGCACAGCGTACCTGACGGCGTGTTTCTAATCTATTTTCCCATGCACAGGAATTGATCCACCAAAGCCTTCAGAGACTAAAGAAAGTAACCTTTCTGGTGACAGCAAGCAAAATCTGTCTGCTTCCAAAGATGATTTTTCCCAGTTTCCTTTGGGGCAGTGCAAATAATTGGCCAGAGTCACCAAACGCTGTTTGGGACTGGAGAAGCAGGGTAGCTGTGCTCCTGGTTTGGGCTGGCTGACAACAGCATGGAGGAAAAGGCAACTGTGGCTGATGGATGAGGTCTGGCTCCTCAGAAACAAGGAGAATATGTGCACTCAGCATGTGCCTGGCTCTGGCTGCGAGGGAGCCCATGCTGCTGTGGGGCCAGTGGGACAAACAGAGCCCAGACCTGGAGACAGAAAATCCTTGTCACAAAAGTGAGCATCATTCTTGCCTAAGCACATGGTCAGCAAGGCAGAAGAGCATGCAGGTGCTGCAGAGCATTTCCCCTTCTTTTAAAAGCAGTTTCAGAAGAAGGCTATTAAAGATAGTAGCTACTTTTATTCCAGCCATTTTACTCCAAATGACAATCTGCCTTGGCTTCACTCCTTTTTCACACCACACTACTTTTCAAATTATCTCCCAGAATGCATTTTAAGGAATGGGATTCAGGAATGCTTTTTTTGTTTACTCAAACCAGGATATATGGATATGGCAGGACAGTATATACAACACATACTATCCTCTCATCCATATTTCTTTAGGAATGATTAGCCACACTTTCCTGTATGTTTTCCCCATTACTTTAGCATAGGCATTAGACAATCTTTCAGGTCCTGGGAGCCAGTGCAATAGTCTAATGTCAACAGAATGACAGTAAAACCTCTCTAGGCTACAATACCTGCTGTATAATTATCCCTTACTCCAGAAAATGCTGGATCCATCTTTGAATCCAAGGACTGGTCATGGATTTCAGGCTACATTCTGCAAGGAGTCCCAGAAGTCCAATTCTTTGTCAATGAGCTGTTATTGTAAGAATATTATTCTGCTTCTTAGGGAATCTGTTAATCAATATGGATAGAGTACATGATGTTGTAAAGCCCAGGCATTTCACTTCTAAGAGAAGCAGAGGTGACACCAGACCTTCCCTTTGGAATGGTCACACCAAGGTAAACACAGCACTTCAGTAAAGGGGATATGGATATGGATATTTTGCCTTTTGAGCACAGACTGCCAATTCTGCAGCATTTTCAGCTGCACCAACTCCCTCATGTTTTGGCTTGTCTCATCATCCTCAAAAGCTAAATGCGATGTCAAGGTTTATTGAGAAGATCACAAAGCAGTTTGCATTTCCTAACAGCTGGGGACGTCTGAACGAGTTCAGCAAACTGACACAGACAAGTTAAAACCCCGTTCACACATCTATGCTAAATTCCAACAGAATTTACTGCAAGGTTTGGTCTGAAAGTTATACAGCTAAATCCTTACAGAGATGGACAAGAAAGCAAAGTGCAGTTCTCCCATCCAGGTAAAAGGCTGGAAGTATCAGGAATCTCATGAGTGTGATTATTGCTGAGAGGCTGTCGGTTCAATTTCAGAGATCAAAGATGATGCAGAAACATTCTGCAGCTCTGTTCTGTAAGCAGTGTGCAAGGAACAGGTAGGTATAATTTATTTTAGCAGATTTCAGAAAGGGATTGAACATTTTGGTGGAACAGAACATCTACAATAACAAATAAGACCACTTTGCTTATAAATCACCCATGAGTGGACTGTGGGCACAAACCCCACAAAAATTAGTGCAAGGTTTTCTATTGACTTCTGTAAGCTTGGGCTGGATGCTGATGGGTATCAATTAAGATGAAGCTTTCTCTACAGATAAGTTATCCATCATTTTCTGCTAGTAAAGGTTGTTACACCCCCAATCCACTTTGTCCTTCGTAGCAAAGGACTTGAGGACAGACAAATTTTAATCTTTTGAATTTTTTGGTGCAAAAAACCCCCATATTCTATTTAATAATATATAGTATTTTGCTAGATATTTACTGGAATAAATTCCACTGAACCTGCTGTTTCCCTGGTGATCACAGCTGGTAGTGACCATTGCAAGCACAGAGGACATGTGAGCATACAAATTCCTGTTTGTTTTTCAGCTCTTGCTCCCTGAAAATACTAGAAAAGACTGAAAAACTAACTGTCCAATATTGCAATTATTTTGAAAAGAACTTAAGGATCTGTGCTTTGCAAGGCTTTTAAAACTGATACTGACAATGAACTTGGCAGATTTTTAGGATAGTTTCAACATAGTGAAAGAAAAGAAATAAATTAAAAGAAGCCTGTGCAGTTCAGAAAGAGTGTTCCATTATATCTCTTTCTCTTTCCAATATCCAACACCACGTTATACTGCACTGCAGAAGCCCAATACTGAAGCAAATTACCTGTCAAGGGGATTTTATCAATAAATAATTGAATTCAGCTTTCAAGGAGGGCCAAGGCTGGTACATTTTCCCCTACAGCTGCAACAGAGCCTTGTTCTGTGCACTGTAACTGCTCCTGCAGCATCAAACCTCCAGGAGGGAGACAGAGACTTGGGTAGGGAACAAATTTGGAATTAAGAAAAAAACAAAAACAGGAGGGGAGAGAAAAAAAAAAAAAAAGCTTTTATTCTGGCCTCTTGAAGTTATGTCTGTGGATGTTCATGTCACACTCATGTCATGAGGGGCAGGATTATCAAATCCAGTCCTCTCAATCTCCAGTACAGGAAACCTCAGTGAGGAAAGAGACCTTGCTGAGGGGCTAAACTACAGCCTGACACTGCATTTGTAAGGCACAAAGAGTTCCTACACAAGCAGGTGGGCAGAAATGAGAGACTGTAAGCTTGGGAAGGAGCCTGCATGGGCCTGGACACCAGGGAATCCAACCAATGGGATATAAATCTGCTGAAAAGCAGGCTTCATTAGCTGCACTGCTGATGGAGCTGCATGTTTACAACTGGGGAGGAAATGGTCTGAAAAAGAAACACCACTAAAAAAAGAAAAAAAAAAAAAAAAAAAAAAGAAGGACTTTAATGCAGGATTTACAATGGGTTGATTAAAAAAATGCAGTTTCTTAAAGGTCCTGGATACAATTCCAGCCATCATGCCCTTAGTGCAGCAGGTATTCACTGATCAGGATGCACAGAGCCACCACACTGGAGGGTGCTTTGGGTTAAACTGCAGCAGAGTGGTCAAGTTTTGCCTGTGGGGAAAAACTGTCAGGAGTGCACTGCCTGCCTGACTGAGAAGGTGCAGCAAAGATGGTTCTGAGAAACTCAGACCAGGGTTTGGAAAGTCCCAGGCAGGGAGCTTGAGCTGAGTGGCAATAACTCCATCACCAGAGCTCTTATTTCATTTAGGCAAAGTTTAAATAGTTTTGCCTGACTCAGATAAGCTGCCTCAGCATTTCACCCTCTGCCTTTCCCAGGTGCTTTACAAAAAGCAGAGAGTAAAACAGCAGCTCCTGAAGAGTTATTTGAGACTCAACAGGATCTAAAGTGCTGTTTCTGTAAAAAGCTTGTGCTGTCCCTTCAGCAGAACAGTACCTGCCCAGGCAAACCCCCAGGCTCCAGATTGCAGTGGGGATTCTTCATATATCAAAAAGGGAAACACACTGGGGGAGATTTTTGGGTGTGATGCACTGGAAGAGCTACTCATTCCTGCTGATTTTTGTTAGGTAGCCCATCACTACACCTTTCTAGTTATTTAGTTCTTAAATTTTATAATTCCCTGGTAGCTGTTTAATGTTGGCCATTTTCCATTTAGCATGAACAGGTTTGGACAGAACTTTTCAAGCTGGTATGAGCATTTGTGGACTGGAGCCACACAAACAATAATTACACTCACATTCCTGTTTTCCTGGTGGTGTTTTCTTGTCCCTCTGCCAAGGGTGGGCTGTGCTGGCACTGTGCCTTCAGCAGGTGTGGCACTGTGGAAATAAAGACCTCTGAACCTAAAGGAAGACAAAATCCTCCAGACTAAGTTTTCAGCTAGTCTCAGATACCCACTGCAGCAGAATGTATTAATTTTTAAAGTGATTGGTTTTAATATATGAAGCACTTATCTTGAAATAAGTTGGGCCCTTACATATTAAACATTAAAATTTATATAGAATTGGATTTGGCTAACACCAAAATCAGAAAGAAAGGAAAAAAATCTAAACTGATTTAGACTGTATCTAGTCTCAAGTTCTATAGGAAATTTTTTAGTAAATATAAACTATTTTCTTGTGTGCAGGTTTTTTGAAAATGGTTTCTATAGAGTCTTTTCCAGCTCAATATACGTGCCAGTATTAAAATGATAATCTCTGAATCAAACAGGCCACTTATATAAGGTAGCAAGGCTACTCTGACCCAAGGAAATCTGAATTTCTCATGGCATACAGCTCACCACCAGTCATCTCTTACAAGCCAAACATTTGTGACAAATTCCCCATGCAGCCATCAGTTCTGGTGCAGAGAACAGCTCCCCATAACATGTTTGTTTTCAGGAGCTTGTATTGTGCAGGCAGAGAAGAAAGAAAGGATCTTGTGGGAGAGAAATGCCTCATTTATTGCCTGGAACCATTTCAGGCAGGAAAGGGGTGAAGAAATAGGCAGAAGAACAGCTGATAATGACAGTGGCAAAATGAGGCAGCAGGAGAAGAAACTGTGAAGATTTTCCCTCTCCCACGTACTTGGATGCAGGGGAACACCTGAATGGGGATTTTAAAGCATTTTGGAGCAGCACTGCTCAGCCACTGAGATGCTGCAGACAGCAAAAGCATTCCCATTCTCCCACTCCTTTCCCTCTTTGCCCTTTTGGGGAACATTAAGTAGCAGCACAAAGAATTTCTATGTGACTGAAGTGAAGCACTGCTTCAACAACTACAAAAACACCAAGACATGGTGATGAAAAGGGTTTTGAAAGAAAGATCCTTAATTTGAATGGAAAATGTCTCTAAATCCTTTAAGCTGCTTTGAAAATCTCAAGCCCCATGATATGGTTTAAATCTAAGATAACAGAGCTAGTCTGAAATTAGGCAGAACATAACCTTACCTAAAAGGAAGGAGAGAAAAAGCCAAATTTCCTCTGAAGTTTGCATGTTTGTGCTACTTTATTGCTAAAGACTTGATTTATTTCGAGGGTAACCTGAAAATCTGAGCCTGTTATTCCAGTTTGGGAAGCACTTTGGAGCAGCAGCATCAGGCCCCAGGCAGTGCCCAGATAAGCACCACAACAAAGGGGCTGTTCTTGGGGAGCAAAGCTCAGAGCAGAGCTTTAAGCTGGGCTCAGAGGGGTGCTTGAGAGAGTTTGAAGCACCTGCAACTACATAGGAGGCTCTGGATTTGGAAAGAAACTTTATTGTCAGAAGATTATGTCACTGCCTAAAACAATTGAAAATGAACTAAGTACTGCAGCAGGGATTCAAACACTAAAAAAGAAATCAGGTGGTTTTATTTCTACAGATTCCTGCTGCACTGGCACTGAGGCAGAGTGCTCTCACATCACTCACTGGAGTGTAGCACACAGATATGTACATCTCTGTACAGCTCTTTGCACTTTAGACTCTGCTTATTTATGTGCCTAACCCTGCTGGCAAGAAAACTTCATCTTAAAATTCACTATTCTTTAAAAAACGGGGTGAAAGAAAGGTGACCAAGTGTTATACAGAGGGTGAGGATGAAGATGTATTTAAAATAATTTGGAGTGTGAAATAACCAGGGTGGTAAGTATTAAAGCTCCTTACAGAGGATAGAGAAGAGTACAAAGAGAAATTTAAGCTTCACTTGTGTTGGAGGATTTATTAGTTCTTGAAAAGGAAGATTTCAAAGAAACTAGTAATGAATGAGGGAGTAATTACATACTGAGTTTGCAGAGAATAAACTAATTATAAAAATATGGTATGTTGTAGGCCATCTGCCCCCCAAAAAAGAACTGAATTGTCAAATTACTGAGCCAGAGATGACACATTATAATTATACTGTTACTATGCAAGATTCAATACAAAAATCTAACAACATTTTCCAATAACCACCATTTCTCTTTCTTGTTTGAAAATGAGAGTCATTATATGCTATCATGAGACTTGATGCTGCTTGTCAGCATCCCAATGTGTTGGGATAACTGCATTACCCATCTTTGAGGAATGAGGAAACCTGGTGACAAACCCATGGAGGAACGTGCCAGAGCCAGCTCGGGAAATGAGGGAGTTTCAACCCAATTCAGAGCACAAAGGAGTCACCTGATAATCTCAGCCAAATTATCTCATTCTGTGAATAGGTGCACAGAAATTTAACAGAATGCAGATGGCTGGGTGCCCCAAAATTTTGCCTTCCCTTTGGACTTTATTTGTCAATTAAAGAGATTGTGTTTCCCTGCAATCTGTCTGTTGACACAGTCCTTTCTTTGAGAATGCTCACTGGAAATCCAGTTCAAAGCCTAGTTTTGGTATAAATATTATAAACCCCACTACTCTGGCTGTCTTAAGACCATAAGCCCTTCCTGGCAGTAAAGATGTTTGGAAGCTGGAGTCAGATTTTAGCCAGTAGGAGAAAGCAGTGGTGTAGGTAGGAGGTTTCAGAGGTAGGAATCAAATAGGGAAGGCTTCATTTTATATTGAAATAGGTTTGGCTGTTACTTTGTTCCCCTCTCATGGTTCTTTATGGAGCTCTGTGCAGTAATTTCCAGTGTCTAAGATCATCTTTCACATAATTTAATTCTGCCGTACTCAATGGCTCTTTGGGATTTTAGTCTCAGGAGCCTTTGAGCTCCTAATGGTGAGTTTTGTCTTTTCTGAACAACACAGAGATGATGTTAAAATAATCAGCAGCTATTGCTAATGTGAAAAATGAAGGGGTAGAAAGGAAAGGTACAGAAACTCAAAATGCATGTGCTCATGCCAGGAGCATCTTAAACACAACTGAGATTTTACTTTGAAGCTTTGCACAGCTATGAGCCTTTCACCCTCTCAGAGCAGATTTTCATGAGTCACTCACATTTCCCCCAGATCAGCAAAGCTCTTTGTTCCAGGTGAGCAAGGAACCCTATCAAAGATAGCAAGATCCTTGTGCTCTTAGAGCACAGCTGCTCATGTGCCTTCTTGGCTCCAAACACTTAAAAAAAATAATCTAAATTCTGAACCATGAAGAATATAAAAACAGATAATTTTTTGTCATGTACTTTTGGTCCTTTGAAAATCCAGGTCCACAAATTTATTTGGTGCCCAATACCCCTGGGAGAATATTTCCATTGGCTTTATTGGTCCTTAGATAAGAACCAACTATGGGCAAGAGCAAGTAGGAATGAGAGGTGAGGACTTTTTAAATGACATGGTTCTGACCCCTAATACTTCCTACTACACCTAAGCAAGAATCTGTTTAGTTTTTCTTCCCGTTCACCAATGATGAAAAATGGTAATTTCTACTTCTATGATGTGTCTGTAGCAAAAACAAAAATTGATTACAGAAAGAGAAATCCATAAATATTGGAAAGAGTTTCTGGTGATATTTTCAATTCCTGATATACTAAAGTACAAGAAATAAAAAAATCTCCATTCATGTATAAAGTCATAATATATTTAAAAAACACCAAACACACAAACCACAACAAAAGTCAGAAGGGAAAGATGGGGCAAAAAAGGAGAACATTCAGTTTTTGTATTTTTGTCACAGTACCCTCAAGTCCTTAGTCCCAGCATGATGCTGGGCTCCTCTTTGCCCAGAGGAGTGAGTGGTCAGTTGTCCAGCAGCAGCTCTGTGCTCAGGGTCAGCAGAGAGCCTGGGCTTAGCCCCACTCAGCTGAAACTCAGCCACTCACACCTGCAGCTTCCATGCACCTCTCCTGCCATCCCAGAGACACCAGGCTTTGGGGCTGAGCTTGCATCAACTCATACAGTTAAAGCTTGTTAACATTAGAAGTGGCTCAGCGTGCGATTAAAGTTTGCAGTTTAATAAGTAATTACAGCGTTCCTGCCGTCCAGCCTGCTGCACTTTCCTGCCTACAGCACTGACTTGAATACAAAACCAGTGAGTCTAGTCATGCTGATGTCTCCACTGTGTGCTCTGCTCTTATTTGCACCCCCCCCAAATTAAACATTTAAGAGGCAGTTAATAAAACTAACAGTTAGATGAGGCACATTAAATAGAATTTTTGAAGAATGTATTAAAATTTAGTATTAGGATAATTATAAACCAAGTTACATTTTCCTCCACTTATTTTGGTTACAAAGAATTTTTACAATACTCTAGTACTTAGCTAAATCTGAAATAATAGCTATATTTCCAGTGCAATGAACTAAATTGGTATATTCCTGATCACATATTCACACAAAGATGTGAAGGTGCCACTGACTTCCAGGAGAGAAAATTACCCAGAAGTCTGAGGCATTTAGGCTGGCCTTGTTAATACAGCTCCTCTTGCAGGCAGGGAAGTAGACTGCATCTGAACAGATAAAAACCCCCAAGATTTATGCTGTATGTCCAGATTATTAAAATAAATTTGTACACTAGTGTTTCCTCACTACTAATATATGTGTAGCCCCAAGACACATTCTTTTCAGTTGTCACTGTGATCCTGGAGTTGTGCCATCACTGTTGATGCACTCATTATATATATAAATATATTAATAATTATATATATATTTTAAAACTGCTTAATTTTTTCATAGAACAGTATTTTTTTTCACCATCAGGTGAACAGACTTTTAAAATGAGCATCCCACAACAGGGATACATGTCTGTTTTTGGGGCTGGTGTCAAGCCTAAATGACCACCAGTGCAGGACAATCCTCCCTGTTGCACGTTCTGCACTGAGCACAGCCACGGCTGCAATGCTGCACATGTGAGGAGCAAACCAATGTCACCAACCCAGCACAGCCCTCCCTGAGATTAATTGAAAAACAAACTACCAACCAGAAAAACCCTGAAGAGAGATTTTCCCCATCTCAGTATATTAGAAGAGGGATTACTCCTGACAGCAACTTGAGGGAAGAAGAAATAAAGGACAGAGAAGGGGGAAGCAGTTTGCAGCATTCAATCAGTATGCAGCATCAGACTCTTAATTTGCAGAAGCTCTGCTGTAGAGACATTCCAGCACCACTGATGGCCACTTTGCTTCCAATGACTGTAGCTACTGCAGATGAAGCCTAACGACTTCTGTAGTTGTGGAAAGATTTCCCCAAGTGAAAGTATTTGTTAAAACTTTGTTTCCCCGCTCATAGGTCAGTCAGGCAGAGCACACACAAAGGGGAATCCATTTCTGTGATTTTTGTCAGGGCATGTCCTCTTGGTTATATACAGCATATGCTCAGATTGCTTTGATTAGCTTCACCTCTCTTGGTGTGTGCAGGAAAGGCACAATAACTTCAATTGTGTTGTTAGCTCCATCTCAGAGCAAGCCTCTGTGAAACACCTGTGAGGTTCCATGACTCAGAAATAACCCTTTTCCCTCATTACTCCAGCCCCAGCAGCAGGAGTGCAATATTGACTCCCACTGATCTGTATTAGCTGAAGCTTGGTAGGGAAGGAGGTTTGTATGGGATCAAAGCTCCAGCCTGCACTTGTCCACCTGCTCCTGGTCAAAAAAATAGGTCACCTGGCTGTACTTTTAAAATAAACTCAGTATCTAGTTAGCCTGTGGTAGCCCAGGGAATATTTTAATTTCTTTTCACAGGAACAGAGTAGATACTGCTGACCTCCAGGAAAAAAAACAACCCAATACAACTATATTAACACAGTTTAAAGTAATCTCCTGAATTTCCAGTAAGGCAATATAAAGTAAGGTTAAAAAGTCTCTCAACTAGTTTACTCAATACAGACTCAATTACAGAACTACTAAAAATGACCAGGTCCTGAAAGCAAGTCTGCTGTAGAAGAGGAGCTGGAAGCAGGCAGTGCATGCCACCCACTGCAGCCTGACAGTACAGAGTTAATAAAACACAGACACAATACCTGCCCAGCCCTATGCTCTGCACCTTCCCTACACGTGGTGAATGCACTGTGGCACCAGCTGAACCCCAGGTCACCAGGTTCCCCTCTGCTGTTCTGCCCCAGTGGGTTTAACAAGTCTTTTCTTTGTTGTTAATGCCAAGCAACTGCTACCAGTATCACTTCAACCTTGAAATGTCTGTTTAAAATGCTGCTCTTCCTCCAAGTAAAAACATTTTGATCAGATTCTGTCCTCTGCACTTCTCATCTCTCCCCTAAACTGAAATGTGAAACATTTAAAACAATAAAAATCACTGTACTGGAAAGCTGCACTGTTTATTTTTCGCACACTGCACGCAAGTGTACAGCAGACCTTTAAGAGTTCTAAATTCATTCTGACCTTCTTCATCGGTTATTTACTTTGAGCCTTGAGGAAATGCTTAGCTTAAATGGCCTTTTTCCCTTTCAGAAATCTAATCTTCCAGAAAAATTCCACTGGACAGCAGGTTTTGTAATGGAATTACTGTAGTTAATTCCTATCACAGCAGTTCCTTAATGAAAGGCTGGAAGAAAGTCAACAGGTACTGTATTCTGTAAAAGGTGCTGTAAATATGAGTGCCATAGTTCAGAAAGGTGTGTCATCTTCCCATCAAGATAATTAATGGTCTCCGAGTCAGACAATTAAAGGTTGCAATAACAATCTATAAGATATCTCCCTTTGTTTCCCAATTAAAACTTTTCAGACTAATTAAAACCATGCTTGTGTCATGCAGTGTGATGGTTTCCAACCGGGGCAATAAAATAATGGGTCTCAGCCAGAGAAGATAAACGCCTGAAAAAAAATTACCCATTTAAGCACCATCTTATGTCAACATTGATCTATGAAGTTTTGCTTCACATAGTGGAGGAAACCATCTTCTCTTTAAGGTAACCTGCAGTCATTTTCATAAAAGCTGAGAGCCTCAATTTTATTAGTTCTCTTCAGGGAAACCTTTATCCATTAAGGTCCTGTAACCAAGAGCCAAGTGCTTGGGTTCCACAGAACAAATGAGCCCAATGTAATGTCAATGATACAAAAAAAGAGAGACAGATTAATTAAAACTCTTCAGAAGTCTCTTCAATATAATTGTCTGATATACTTGCTATCAGCAGAGCATGTCTTCCATCTGGCAGCTTCAACAATATAACACTTTGATGCTGTTCTTAAGGTAATTATATCAAATATATTTAATGTGATAGGAAGCAATTGGTATTAGTTTCAGATTAATCTCTGCACATTCTGGTATCCCAGTTCTGTCCTCAAAGACTGAATTTGCTTTCACTGTGATGAAAGCAAACTGATGGTCAAGAGGGCTTTCCCCTTTTTAGCTGGGTTTTTGTTCTGTTAGCTGGGATTACATGGGAATTCCGTGTTACAGCACTGCTGGGCTCTCCCAGAGGAATCAAAGGGGCAGGACACAGTACTGTGACCTGGTCTCTGAGACGAGGCTGTAAAGGACAGACCCCATTATCTACACCCTCAAAGATGTCTTGTAGCCTTTTCTGGCATTAGTATAATTATTTTAAACTCCTTAAAATCCTCATTGCCCACTGCAGAGATCTGGGGATTTATTGTTCTTGTGGAACATCAGCGGAGTACAGCAAAATCACATCACTCAGCAGTTATACCCTGAATGACTTCTGTCTCCATTTCTATCCCTGATCTCACCACTTAATTAGCAGTAACTAATTACTGTGAATAGCCTTGCATCTTTAACCAAATGAATGTGTGTAATCCTCCCTGGTTTTCTATTAGAAAAAGGGAGGGTGTTGGTGGCATCACACAGATAAATATGCTGTGTGGGAATACCTAGAGGGCAGATCACAGATTTGTGCCCATTTTTGCTGTTCTCCCATCTTCTGGAGATGTGGGTCAGAAGCCTGGGACCGTGGTAGTCAGAAGTTCTGGGACCATGGTGGTCAGAAATCCTGAATGAGAAGTTGCCTTGGCCATATCCCCACCTCTAGTGAACTTCCCCAGTGCTGATCAATCACCAAACCAAAAGCTTAGGAGAGGGACTGAGCATCTGAATCTTTTACTTTCTGTGCAGTTCTGGTTCCTGTTTCAGATGTAAAAAAGGTGAAGTTTTCTGTTTATACAACACACATCATTAAAGGATCTGAGGGGCTGTGCACACACAGTTGATAGGACAGGCACTCGAATCTGAGCCCTTCCATGCTCTGGCAAAACACAGACATCAGAAATGCACAACTCAAAGTCCCATGCAGCAAATCAGTCACAAAGATGGACAAGGAGGTCAAGATGCTCTGTTAAGAAGAAGTTTCACCCTCTGCCAGTGCCCATGTGGGAAGCTTGGGAAAAGCCTGGTTTGGAGAGGCAGAGCAGCAAGATAATCAGCACAGGGCACACAGACCTGCAATGCTGTGGTCAGCCACAGATTTTTTTAAAGCAATGAATTATAATGAAGCAGAAAAATCTGTTATGAACACCAGACTCTCCTGGGATTCAGTGCCATAACTTTTTTATTTCTCTCCTAAAATGCTAATTCAAATGTGCAACTAAGTAAGTGCCAAAACAACTTGTAAAACTTTTAGTAACCCCACATTGACAGAAAAGTAGTATTGCAGAATGTGCTCCATTCCCTTTGATCTATGATTTATTGATGCACAGTATGAAATATTCATTAAAACAGACTGCTGTTTCCCGTTGATTTGTCATGTTTTTAATTCATATTTTAACACATTAATAAAACTGACACTATTAATTATTTTTTGAAATACCAAATATATTTGAGATGTAAAACTGGGCATGGGTTATGTTTGATATTAAAGTATCAGGAGGAATTAGTTCAAGCAAAATATGATCTGCAAGTGCTTGTAATGATCCTCTATATTCCATCGCCCCAAACAACTCCCTAGTTCCCTGCACTACTTTGAAACAACTTTAAATTACAAATGCAAACTGCACTTAGAAGCAGTTGTAACATTAAGCTCATGCTGCTTCTGCATTTCATACAACTACATGTGTTCATCAGCCTCTGCTATGGAGGTAACACAGAAATATATTGGAGGGGCACAGGAACCTGTTTTTCTGAAATGATTACTGATCTTGCTCTTCTGTGGTGTTTTTTTCCCAGCAATGGTTTGGTTTAACAATCCACAAGGCAGCTCTGTTCTGCCACTCCATCTGCTGTGTAGCAATAATAGGGAGGCTTATGCATTTTTAAGGGAAATATAGTCTGTCTTATGAAAGGCAGACTCATAATTACAGATTCCAGCTTGGAGGAGGACATGTTGAAATGGGCCTATGAAAAATTAAAGTTCATACTGGACAGAAAAACACCACTGAGCTACCTTCATTTATGTCACCCAATTATTTGACCCTCAGAGATGAGTTATGAAGTATTGGTCAAAATCAGAATGAACACCTTTTAGAACTGTATTGTTAAGTTGGTGGCACTTGAGATCTGGTAATTTCTATTTATGAGGATCTTATTTTCTAGAACTCAAAGAGATTTATTAATTTGCTCATTTAAAAAAATAAAAATTCCAGAAAAATAAACTATCTTAAATAGCACATCATATGAATGCTCAGAGATCAGCTCTCATTTCTCAGTTAATGTTTTCAAGAGCTTATAGCCAGAGAGAAAAGCAGAAAAACACGACTGACCCAAGCCCACTCAAATGCCTCAAGCATCTTCCACCCTTCTTGTTGCCAAAATTATGCAATTAAAAGAACTACAACTTTTCAGCTTTTACTGGAGACAGACTTGCATGGGTTTTTTTTTCTCTATTCTGAAATCTGAAATGGGTATGGCTGTGCCATATTAAGGGTACTGAACTAGAGTTTAAAAGTTGTCTTTAGCTCCATGAGACAAATTAGAGAATCTTAGATTTGATCAGACTCTAACTTCTGCCCAAACCTGAAGGGTCCCAGTGAGACAGCAGGTTCTAGGGGTGGGGAGAAGGGCACCATTGAGCAGGAGCTGGGAGCCCAGAGGGTGTGACAGGGGGAATGCTGGCTGTCCCTGTGTCTGCCCAGCTCTTTTCTTGCAGGAGTAAAGCAGTAAAGCCAAGGAGGATCATAAAGCAGACAGGAGCAGAGCTTTGGGGTGAGCAGAGCTCACCATGGCCCTCCTGAGCCCCAACACTACACACTGCTTTCTCTAGTTTGCAAGGAGGGTTTAAAAAGGACATGTCCAGCACATGTAAAGGTTTGGAAACTTGCCTAGGAATCACTGAAAATGTGTAAATCTACTATTATCATCTTGCTCACAGGGCAGAAAGGCAGCAAACCAGAGAGGTTCCCTGGAGATGTGAGATGATCACACCTGCTGCTCTGGGATACACTTTGTATGCTGAATTCCAGCTTCTGCAATCCTCTGACCTGATGGTCAAAGGGACCTTTGCTTTGCATCAACTCAGGCCTCCCTGCAAACACTGAGTGCTGTGTCCTTGAGGCCTCATGGAGCTCTGCCTTTGGCAAAGAAAGGAAGAAGTGCTGTCCACTCATTATACCCATACATAATCTACCAGTCTCAAATCCATGTGTTTACTACTGGTAATGTGGAATTTTTCAACCTTTTTTTTTTTTTTTTTTTTTTTTTTTTTGGTTTGTGTATTGATTTGTTTTATAGCAAATCAGCATTTCATCTGACCTTTAAAATTGAAGTGTCCATGGTTCAGCAGCTCCCAAAGCCTTTGCCATCACATAATTATGGAACTGTGATTCAGGTCTGTTTAACAGCCAACCTCAGGCAGGAAGTTCTGCAAATATATTGCAGCTGCTTCTTTATTAATTATCAGCAACTTCAGCTACTGCATTGCAAAAGACACCAATATTCCAAAGGAACATGAAGTGCTGACTGAAAATAAGAAAGAAACAGTGCAGCCAAAGGCCAGAGTCCTGCAGACCATTCCACAAGGGTGTGCCTGTGTGACCCCTGAGGCTGCATTTCCCAGACTGTGTCTGCAGCCTCAGGGCCTGCTCAAAAAAGAGACTTGAAGTGTCACTTTCAACGTGGTAATGACACTGGAAAGCACTCACTGATCTAGAATAAACATCTCTTTCTCTACTGTATTGTGGAGAAAGCTTCAAATGCAACTAAGTTCAGACCCTATATTGGGATGGAACAGATGCTGGAGAATTATCCAGTCAATTATCATTTTCTCTTTACTAGAACTGAATAAATATATAACAGAAAAACCCTCAAGATGCACGTAAAGCTTGTTATTTGCAATGCCAGTGCAGATGGAACACAATCCTTGCCCTAGTAACGCTGGGTTTGCAGCTGTGTGCCCTCAGCTTTTGCTGTGCTGTGGTGTGAGGGCACCTGAACACTCCACATCAAGAACTGCAGCAAGATTTGGGGGAGAGAAGGGATAGGTCAGCATGCAGCTCCAGCTGTGGTGTAGCTGGTTTTGGGGGCTGTGCTTGGGGGCACAGCCAGGTGCCATCACCACTGACTCTCTGGTGACCCTGCAGTCCCTGCACAGATGGGGTGAGGGACTGGCTGGGGACAGCAGACCAGCTGGAAAGGAGGTGACTGACTGAGCCATCACAATTAAATGTTGGCATTATTGTTGTAGGAGCTCTCAGGGACAGAATTTTGGGCAGTTGCAGGAGTTTCCCCAGGCAGCTCCTGCTGTGTTTAGCAGGTCTAAATGCCTAAATGTGTTAGTTAACAAACTGGGTGGAGCATGCAGCCTTGCCCTCCAGAGACTCCCCTGGTGATTTCTGCTGTGGAAGGGATCAAGCTGTGCATCACTATTTGTAAATAGTTAATGGAAATTGTTGTTATGTGGGAAGTGATTTGTATATTATTTAAGAGGTGTGTTGCCTTTAGTTAAGATTTACCAATAGCAATGAATTAAACATGCTGGAACAGTCCCCTAGGACCACAGGACAGCTGAGTGACAGCAGTTTGGGGTCCCACCTACAGCAGCTGAAGGCACTTCTGCAAGGACACCTACAACAGAGACTCCCACCTGCACCCAGGAAACAACCACCTCTCTTTTTGGGAGACTGGGTCCCCCAAATCACCCCCAACATGATCCAACCACAACTGGTGGTTTGTCCTGGAAGGACAGAGGACCAGGGAGACAGAACTATTCTGTCAGTACACAAAAAATGACTTATAAAGCTTATTTAGATAACAGCAATCACCTTAGCATGTGCACATCCCACAGGAGCTGTGTCAGCACTGGGCAGAGTCAGGGTTGCTGGGTTATTTGTTGTCCATATGCCTCAGTTTCCCTCCCTGTAAAAGGGGGTGATTTAAGCACTAGGAATTTGTGGATGATTTAGGAGCTACACATGTGTTATTAGTTTTCTTGTCTGGTTTCAACAACTAGTGATATCAGGTCAAAAGCAAAGCAAGTTTTCATTAATGAAACATGAATCCTTCCCTAATACAGTGGGACTGAGCAGTCTGCAGGATGATTTTGTTGTCTGATATCGTTACCCTTTATGATCTCATATTTTATGGTAGTTAATGCCATTGGAGGAAAACATGATTAGAGCAGAAAGCAGCTTCAGAGCAGCCATTGCTGAGTGCATCCATCACCCTTGCTGCAGAGCTGGATTTTTCCTCTCTACAAATATAATCAATCAGTGCAGGTAAAGAGTTAGTTGCAAATAGAAGCCCTTTAGGTGAACTAGTGTGTATCCTGTTTTTATCAGTGTTCTGGGAAGTGTAGTTAGACTGGGATAAGTTATGTGGTGTGGGCTTAGGCATTAATGAATATGAGAAACTAAATTATTGAATTTTGCAATGCAAATTATTTTTTGAGCACAAATTCTTCACTTTTGAATGTTAAGGGCTCATAAAAAATGTCAATGGTTTATGAATTAGGCCATTAGCATGCAATTTGTGATTCAAACAGTACCACAGCCTCATGTAATAAGTGACTGAATAAAGAGCAGCATTCCTCTCTGCACTTGCAAAATAGTTTGTCAGGAAGCAAATGCAGGGAGATGTCACACGAGGGACTCATTCCCTCCCTCTGGAGATGCACAGTTACACAGCAGAGGGGTCCTATGCCTGTCCCTAACTGTGGAGCCTGGAAATGCTGCCCTGGTGTGATCCATGCAATCATTGCAGGCAGAGCCCTGCAATGTGCCATGTTCCAGAGCTCTGCAGCCCCTGGCAGCTCCTGGGCTCTGTGTGTGTGTGTCCCACAGAGGTGCTGTCACCTCAGCTGTCACCAGCACCTGGCCAGAGGCACCAACCAGACTAACTGGCCTGAGACCTCAAGGGAAATAACATCCACCCATGGTGGGAGGAGCTCTGGATGCTTTTGAGTACATACATGCATCTTGAGTGAAAGCCAAACCTGAGAAAACATGTCTGAGCAGTGGAGTACCCTGCACAGGGCAATCTGAAGGTGTCCCAAACTCAAATGTGAGCTCAGAGTGCAGGGAGAGAACTGTAGTCTTCAAACAGTACTGTTTACAAAGGTAACCAAAAATGCAAAACTATTATGGATATAAAAATTCCTGCTTGCTCAAGATGAGAAAAAAATTGCAAAGAAAACACTAATTATGAGAATATTTATGTGACAGTTTGAATATTGCTATTATCTAAAAGATCTCTGCAGCTGCTCAGTGTTTCAGAATCTGTGCTGGGGTAGAAAAATTTCCCAGAAAGAAGGCAGAGGAATGGATAGAAAAGGAATATTAAATGTTTTTGATATATAACATACACTCTTAAAATAGTTTATATGCATTACATATGATACAATTGTATATGAAATTCCTGAAACTGTCAGTTTGAAAATGCAATTCTCTAATTTGTGCTGTGGCATCACTGACCCTCTCCTTCTCCACCTGCAAATTGGTGGCAGGGAGGCTGAAGTTTGCTGCATTCCAGCCTGACCTTTGCTCTGGTCTCTAAGGAGGCAGAAGGTGTCAGTTTCAGGGGATGTGCCCTCCCTGCAGTGAGCAGCACTCATCTCAGAGCTCCTGGCTAAAGGGGACAGGGGCTGAGCAGCTGGTGGCAAAAAAAGAGGCGTGGAGAGAAACCTTTGGTTCTGAATCAGCAATTCAGAGGGATTTTTGGCTGCCCCTGCTGCTGGCTGTGGTCAGTGTTTAAAAAGAGTGCACATTGTCTGTCTGCCCACCTCAGCTGTGTAATTGACCTTGCCATGGGCCATAGCCAGAGCCTCTGGCCAGGCTTTCAAGGCAGCTCAGATCCTGCATGTTTTCCTCTCTCCTTCCTTGCAGCTGAACACACACACATGTACTCTGTGCTCACCAGGCAATTAACAGATCCATGTGGTGGGTGTGTTTGAAAGACTGACATCAGGCCACTTTCAAATTTCAGAACAAATGCAGGTTAATTATTAGTCTTCATGAAAAATTAGCATTACATATGCAACTAACGTAGCCCTCAAGAATCTTTTATTTTTATTTCCCATACAACTTTCCCACCCTTTCATACCCTCTTTTCTTGCAGATCATACAATTTACACATTTTTCCAATACCCCCATTTGTGTAAGCATACAGTTCCTGAATGGTTGATTTGCTGATACACATTATTTCTACATTTCTGCTTAGATTTGGATGTTCATTATTTTATTAGTGGTGTTCTATTAGGACATGCTTACACACTAGCACCAGATATGCTCTTTTAGCATGCTTATATCCAGGTTAATAATATCTTACTTGAAATGATTTCACTCCATAGTGCAACAGGCTCTGTTTTGGGTACACTCCTGTTCACTGGATCTTTTCTTAAAGAAAGTGTCCTTGCTCCTAAAACTGTACTTAAGATGCTTTTCTCCCTGCTTGTTTTACCCATTTGATGGGATATTTTCCCTGTTAAAAGTACCCACAGCCTGTGCTAACCTTCTGCCCTCCATAGTTATGATGCTACTCTCTGTGAGTGGTCACTATCCCTTTTGAAACAAAATTTAAGCAGGTATCCCTCCCTCCTCATGATTTGAGGTGCTTGTCATCCTCACAAGCAGATTACCTGGGCCACTGGTCAGCAGCTGAAATCAGTGGAGTATAAAACATGCTAAAACCCAGGAACGTATTACAAAAGTCAGAAATAATAATAATAATATTAATAATAATAATAGTAATAAATGCCTTAAAGGAGATGTTTAGTAGTTTGAATAACCAAAATAACCTAAGTGAAGACTCTGATCATTGTCAAATGTTACCTTGCCACCACCTGATCTCCTGGAGTAGTTAACAGAAGCTGAGAACCATCCCCTTGCTGCACACAAACACAGGTGGGTCAGCCCTGCTGCAAACCAGCCCCTTGTCTGCAGGAAAGGCTAAACTGAGCATGCAGCCAGTGGTGCTCCCTGAAGAGTTACCAAGTGCCATTCTCCAGAGCTTAGCACAGCATGTTCAGAACACTGAGCCAGCAGAGCCCCATCCCTGAGCTGGGCAGGGAATCCTGCAGGACAGAGCTGGGCTGCTCTGTGCCAGCCTGGGGTGCCTGAGGGGGCTCAGATGGGGCCCACAGCACAGGATGACAGGCTGAAAAATGAGCATGTGGAAGGTGTTTGTGCTGTAACTAACCACAGAGGCACAGAGTTATATTCTACCAATACCATCTCAAATTTAGGTCAATACCAGGCTTTAAACTAATAAATTGTGGGGGAAAGGTTGCTTTTCCAATAAAAGACAAAGAAATAAATCCCAACCTATGGTCCTTCTCATGATTAATCCTGTTCCATGGGCTGTGTTCAAGCTCTAGTTGACCAGAATATGTTTGATTCAGTGCAGCTGAGTGGGTTTGCACGACTCATGGACATGTGTTTTTAAATTATCCTGGGGGGTTTGGATTTTAGTGTTGTGACCAGGTTTGCATAGCTGTCAGTCTCCTCTTAATATGGCAGACAAGCATTTTATTTCTTATTGCAGTGTCACACAGTAATGTAGAACATGTTACAGTCAAATTCTTATTTATGGGTAAATAGGACACACACCATTTTGCATGTGTTTAAACAGACCTCTAGTGAATAGTTTACAACTGCTGTGTCTACAGTGTCAATTCTGTACCCCATCTCCTATATTCCATGTTTTTCACCCCTTCCTGCTTTATCCTGCACCTCCTTCTCATCCCTGCTGTCATACCAAGCCTGTATTTCTCTACACTGCATCATTCTGCTGGAGTCATAAATATCCCATTCTATCCAGAATACCTGCTTGTTACTGTTGTCCATATAAAAGTGCAGATCTCCATCACAGACAAACAAAAGCAAACCAGAGACAGACTCCTGACCAATTATAGAAATTGCCATCCCAGCTAAACCAAGCAAACCAAGAACAGATGAGACAAGGTGGGCTCAGTTCCAAGGCCTTGCAAACTCAGGACAAAGCTTGTGGCCTATTAATTACCCACAAAGGCAATTCTGTATTTCTTCATTGCTACAAAAAAAGGAACTATTTGATTTTTTGCTCTTCTGTGTTTGTTTATTCTTGACTGGAAAGGAGTTGCCAGCTGTCCTGGGTGGGCAGCTGCAGTCACAATGAACAATGTGGAAAACTTGTACCTGACCTTGAAAACTTCTATTTTCAACTAGATCAGCTTTTAATTTATGAGAATGAATTTGTAATCATAGGGGAAAAAAGAACTAAAAAAAGGAAAAGAAAATCACAACCAGGGTGCACACAGAGAAAGGAAATCTGAAAAAATTGGTCTGAATGTCAGGAGTCCTTTCTCAGAAGACACAGGTCTGAAAGTGTTGTTGAGGTGACTAGTCATTAAACACAGTGCCAGAATGCCTTCCTTCCAATGCCAGGCATCCCAGCATCCTGGCCTTTCAAAACAGCAGGCTCATACCCTTCCCTAGCAGTGAATGATGGTTGCCTTGTGTAATAAAATATTCAACTTCACAACAATGCTTTATAAAGAAGGAGGTTCATGAATTTTTAAAATTATTTTGTAAATCACTCTGAGAGCTGACAATGAAGGCTAACACCTCTGCTGGTGTACAACTGCCAAGTTATCCTGGTATGCAGCCTGACACTGGGATTTGTGGCAACCTTCCCCTCCGATGTGTCAGAAACCCTCCTCTGGGTGCAGTGAAAGGCTCTGCCCCCAGCTCAGCACAGCAGCCCAGCCCATGCTCTGAGAGCTGCCCAGGCACTGGGGCAATCCTGTCAGGAGGAGGTGGTTTGGGGGTTACCTGATGGGCTGTGTCTGTCAGTGCAGCAGGGCTGTGGGGAGCACAGGTAGCAAAGCTGATTCCTGGCATTGCCCAGGCACCAAACAGGCAGCTTGGAGTGCATTTGTTTTGCAGTACTGGTGACTACTCTTCGTGGAAGGAAACAGGTGGGTGACTTAATTTTTGTCTCTAACCATTACCAGCAGTGTCCAGATCAGTTTTTGTTAAATCAGAGAAAATCCCAGCACCAATGACTGCAGGAAACTCCCCTCTGTAAGATGGCAATCTCTGCAAAGCACAGCAGACAGAACTGTGCATGTGGGAGGAAGGGAAATGCCTTTCACCCTGCCTCTCTCAATACTTCCATGCAGCTGCCTGGTGATGGCTGTTCAACAGTGCAGCCAGAAAGGAGAAGTTATCCATCAGCAAAGCTAAAAACATTCATGAAGGTGAGCAACAGCACCTGCAGGAAGGTGGGAAACATTCACACATCATCAACTCAATAGACATCAACACTTTTAGAAAAAAAATTAGTTACCATGGTTGCACCTGTATAAGGAGAAACCCATTGCTGCTAAATGTCAGGAAATGATTGTCTGGAGAGATATTTTGCTGTGACTGCACTAGAAAACAAACTGGCCACGTTTTTATTGCATGGTGCTACTTAAGTGAGAAGCTCCTCCTTGGCATCCCCAGCAGAGAGGCAGCAGGAGTGAGAGCAGCTTTATTGTGCATGGCCCTCCCTGGGTGCTGCAGCAGGGCATGCTCTGGGTTCAAACCCTGCTGCTGACCCAGATGGAGGAGTTGTTATACAGCCTTCTTTAATTGGCAATTTTCTGCTCTGTTCTCTTCTGCATCTGTTATTTATGTATCACAGCTTTCCTGCATGCTGGTAGACAACAAGGAGCTACAGCAGTGGTATCCCTTCATATTTAAAACATTTAGACAGACAAAACCCCAAAATTCACATAACAGAATGGTTCATTACACTCAGAGGAAATTTTGTTGCTTTACAAAACATTTCTGTGCGATGATAAAGCCCACATGGCTGCTGCACAACAACTACTGAGCAACAGAGGAAGAACAAAGAATAAACCAAACAGCAAGATGCTACAGCAAAGATGCTGACCCAATACAGCAGCTTCCAACATGCAGAGCTGCAACCACAGCACTGCCTTGGAGTTAAGTGCCCATGAGCTTGGTGTTATGCCAACAAAATCATCAAGAAGCTGGGTCTCTCCTTGTTATTAAATTGGGCAAGCAAACGAATGAAAGGAATCAAAGCAATAACAAAGGGCAGATAACCCCTGGGCTATCTCGTAAGCAGTGGCTGACAGATGTGGATTACTGAAAAAGTAAAGAGCTTGCCACTTGTATGTAATAAAGCCACAGGGATTTCAACAATACCCTTTTTGTTTTAAAGAAGAGCAAAGGCGTATATTGTCAAAACCATAAAGCTTGCCACAGTGCACTGCTGCACTATATAAAGACATCACAGGCTTATGGGTTTGAAAGGAGTGACAGCTATTACATGCTGAAATTTTTCAGTGAGGCACTGCGTGGAGTAACTAAGGATCATGCAGGGAAGCATCATCTATTTGTTCCTTGGCAAGAACACCTGGGTGACCCCTCTGAATTGGTCACTTGGACCTGCTGGCCTGCACATTTATCACTGCTGCTGGTTTTTGTTGTGGGTTTTATTTTATTTTTTTTTTTCAAACAAATTCTAAGAAAGCAGCATTTTGGTTTCATAAAGAATCCAGAGGTAGAAAAAATGTTGTCATGCTTGCTTTCAGTCCTTGTACTGATCAGGTATTATTTGTCATCTGAGGGTGCAAGCTGCCATTTGAACTAGAACTTGGCTGAATTTTGGCACAATTTCTAGTAGAGCTGTAAAAGCCCCACCTGTCACCCTTTGCACTGCCTTGTCACCTTACAATGCAAGGAAGCATTAAAGGTGTCTGCACTCAGCACTGCTGAGGCTGCACCTTAAATCCTAGCATCAGTTTTGGGCTTCTCATGACAAGACAGAGACTGAGGGACTGGGACATATCCAGGGAAGGGAAAGGATCTGGGGAAGGGTCTGGAGTGCAACTCTGAGCAGCAGCTGAGAGAAGTGGGGGTGTTTAGCCTGGAGAAAAGGAGGTTCAGGGGAGACCATCCCTCTCTATAACCCCCTGACAGGAGGCTGTGGCCAAATTGGGGGTTGGTCTCTTGTCACAATTGACAAGTGATAGGACAAGAGGAAACAGGTCAAGCTGAACCAGGGAGAGTCCCCATCCCTGGGTCCCTTGGGGACTTGGCAGTGCTGGGGGATCTAAATGACTGTAGAGATCTTTCCCAACCTGAACAATTCTATGACTCAGTGACAAGATCCTGCCTTTGTTCTTGTTGTAACAGCCTTGAAGTCCTTCAATGTACTCTTCTAATTCTTATCTTAATTAATGCCTCATTTCAGTTTGTATGCTATTTTCTGCCTGTGAAAAACTAAATGTGCTGCATGTAGTAGCATTAACAGGTAACCTTTACATACAACATATATGCAGGCATTGGATACACACAGAGAAATTGATGCGACACAGAGAAAGCCTGCCTGATGAAAAATACGCCCCTCTGTTCATCTATTTCCATTACATCTCCCTCTAAAAGCTTCAATGAAATATGGGAATATCCTCTTTAACAACCTGACACATCTTAAACTTCCCATCTGGCACAGAGCAGATTCCTCTCTGCTCCTTCCAAGTATTGTTGTTCAGCCTTTTATATCACAACCCCTTGGTGCTAGCACTGGGAATTTTCAGCAGGGCTGGTTCCCAATGGTGTGAGGCATGAAATGTGATTCTAGCCCTGAGAAATCCCATGGTGTCCCTCTCAACATCTCCCCGTGGATAGTTTTGGCTTTCTGCTGGTATCATTTGCAGGACATATTAAACTACAGCAATGTGTGGCTCCAAAGTTTCTAAGTTTGCTTTTACCTGATGTGAATCATAATCCACAGCTACACACAGGATCATACTGCATCACAGTGGAGAAAATGGGAAACATGTATTTAAAGGTTTAATTGCTTCTAAACCATATTTCTGTGTTTTGGTGTTTTATGGCCTGTGGAGTTTCTTTGCACTTATTTGGGCAAACAGCCCACGAAAAATTGCCAGAATGGGTGAGTTTGTCACCAGCTTTGTTGGTGTTAGATACAGGCTGAAGGAGTTCAGAGAAAGGAAGGAAAGCAGCTCCTGGATATTCTCTTTTAGTATTATCAGTGTCCAGCTATTCAAAATCCAGATCAGCCCAACTTTAAACCAAACTGCAAGTATATTTTAGTAATTCATTCCCATTTCACCTTCTACATTTTCTTGTCTGTCATGCCTAACTGGAACCAAGAGATGCCCTTTCTGCCCTAGAAAATGAATGAACAGCAATTCAGTTCTAATAAAATCAGGCAGAAAAGGTCCTGCTAATAACAAGCTGAAGGTTTAGAATTAAAACATTATGAAGTAGAAATCACAGAATGATTTTCCGCTATATATAAAAAGATTTTTCAAAATATGACAGAAAACAAATAAAAAAAGAGGCAAGAATATTGCAGGCCATGGAGTAATTTTAATACATAAAGAAAAATGCTACAACATAACTTATAGAACCTCTGAATAAAATGTTAATAGTGCAATGAGTAGAGAGAAAAGCAGGCTATTTTATTAATTTTAAAATAAATTTACAGCAACTACTTATAAAAATTGGTTCTTAGGGAAAGAATGACTCCACTGGAAAATATTGACATTAACTAACTTCAAAATATCTGAAATTATCAAATAAAACAAGTATTACAACCACTCTAATGGGCAAAGTCTCCTGTTTCCTCCAGCCATCACATGATAAATCTCAGCCCACACATCAATTTGTTAGAAGGCAAGTCAGAACAATAACAAAGACAAACAGCCATTAGTGGACAAGACAGTTTCATCAAGCAAGATCTTACAAATAATATATCGTTGTTAGTCATCAAGACACTTTTAATACACCAGAGTCCTTTCCAAAAGCACCTATAATCAATTCCTTCTAATTTACAAACTCAGAAAGACTATGAGAGTGATGGTAATTTCATATTTTACACACCCACAGAGGTTATGACAATTGATTCAGTTCAGCAAAGAACTGTAATGACTTTGAATGCACTTGAAAGATTTTTGCATTTGTTTTCTAGAGCAGTAAAAAAAGTAATTCAAACTCTGCCACATGGGCACAATTTGTAAAGGTTGTACATGAAAAGTATGGATTCAGCTCTGACAAAGACAGCTCTTGTCTTATTATAACCCATCTGCAAGGCATGCTGGGCTCTGCACTAAAACACTTGGCTCCCCTTTGTGTGGACTTTATCTGAATGGATTTCAGAATTCCTACAGAAAAAAAAAAAAAAAGAGGGGTGGTGAAAAATGGGTGACACTTTAAACCACTTCAGAACAACTGGGTTTTAGTCAATTCTTTTCATCAATGCTTAAAGTAAGGATATGCAACCTCTGCCCTTAGATTAACAACCCCCATAAAGATGAAAGCAATCAGAGCCCTCCGTAGCTCAATGCAAGGTTTCCAGACATAAAACAAGACAAATGGCCACGTGGCCTGCCTTTCCCTAGCCAAAAGTAACCAGCAATGAAACAGCAGCCTTGTTATTTCTGCCCTCAGAATAATATGAAACAGCTCAATTTACAAGATCATCACATAAGTGAGTTGTGTTTCTTTTCTGTTGGCACTTTTAGAAAAGGTTTAGTGACCAGAGTAATGGAAGGGGCTATGGCCTCGGAGCAAAGAGACATCAGTGGCTCCAGTCTGCAAGAGAAACCAAGAGTTGACTTGAAATAAATTTTTATTGTTTTTTCAGCACTTTAGATGAGCCTTGCCTGACCCCAGCTAAGCAGACAAGGCAAGAGCAGAGAAATTCCATCTGGTCCTAGTGCCAAAGGAAGGACTTGGTCTGTCAGTGCTTGTTAGAGAAGGAAGGAAAGAAAAAGATACTCAGACATCATAACACTGCAACATGAGACTTTAAATAGCACTTTTAACAAATTGGGGAATCTCCTGGGTGCCAAGTCCTACTTTAGGAGCCATCTCTGAGTGTTTCTTGTCTCCATCACAGAGAGAGATCAGTAGATCTGCAGACATGGACTACTCCCACTTGATGCTTCCAGCAGCAGAAGCCTTCACAGGATCCTCTGCCCATCAAACAGATTTCTTTAAACGTGTGCATTCATCTTCCTTTGGTGCTTTATGAGATGTTGTAAGCTTTACTGTGGGGACAGAAATCCTTATTATTATTATTTCCAGTGCTTGCTATGAGAACACAGGGTGCACATTTGAGGGAGTTCTACTTCGTGGGCAGCCTTCCTTTGGATGTGCTCCATCCTCCCCAGGGCCAGGAGGGAGGACATCCCCTGCAGTGCCCCACACACCTGGAAGGAAGAGAGCCCTGGCAGCACCTGAGCAGTTCCATTGTGACATGAAAGGATGTACAGGGAACATATATTCAGCTAAAGTAATTCTTTGCTAGTTCACTGATATCAAAAGAACTATGTCTGATATGCTGAAGAACTGATTCATAATTTCAAATGGAACTTTTTCATTCATACTTGAGACAGTTCTGACTTAAATATCTCCCTCAAGAACTCTGTGCTGTCAGGAAGACATGCAGCAGGAGCTGGAAAGCAGTAACACAGCAATACTTTTTTAACACTTCTTGGCACTCTGTCTTGCTCATCTGGAAAATCTTTTGGGTGGGTCCCCAAAACTGATACTGAGAGATGGTGAAGCTTCTGCTAGTATGGAATGGGATCTCATTGGAGGATTTCATGCTAAAAAGGGATGCTACAAGAAAGCTGTAAGGAAAAAAAAAAAAAAACCAACAAAACACCCCACCCTATTTAGATTAATGCTTTAAAATATGAAATTTTGTGTTCAGAGAAGGCAATGGCAATTCTGCATTGTATTCAGCAGATGTAGAATTTCAAGTACAATGTTTGGGGGTTTAAGAGCTTGCCTGGTTAGACAGCTGATGAAGTGAGAAGCAGAAATTGCTGCTTTCCTCCAGACCAAGGGAATCAGTGTCATGGAAGACAGTGTAGTAGCAAAGAGATGGTACTGGTGAGGTAACACACTTGAATGATTTTATGATTTATATTCTCCTCCTCATCTGTGACAATATCCATTCTCTGAAGATGAAACAGGAAACATACAGCTGCTGCATATATATTTATTTTCATTGTGTTCTAGCTTTCAGAACAATGCCAAGGTCCATGAAAATAATAACTTAAGGCAGTAAAAAGAAAAGGACAGGGCTGCACTGAAGCTGCTCTGTGCTCCCCCCAGCTCTGTCTGGGGGTGCCTCCTTGCTGCCAGCCCCCTGCAGAGCCCCAGTGCAAGGACAGCTTCCCTGTGTAATACAGAGTGCCATTCATTCACTGCTTGCTCCTGGACCTTATTGGTATGACTTGCATCTTTACATCTTTGCCTTGGACACTTTGCTAAGAACCAGTGCTGATCTCAGATGTCCCAGATGGAAAATAGGATAAAGCCTTGTGGTAAAACTAACAAAAGGCAGGAAACAAATTTAGGAGCCTAACTAACTTCTTCCTGTTGGAGGAGAGCTATTTCATTCTTCCTGAGGGCAAGGCTTGGCTCCTGTGCATTTTGGGTATTTTAACAGAGATGCAGGCAGGCCCAAAGAACAGTCACCACCATGGTTAGCCCAAAACATTGGCCCCTTCAATCCATCTAAGGCTGTTGATGATAAATGTAATTGACAACATAATTCCCAAATCATTATTATTCTTTTTCTGTATGGTTAGGTTGAATATTAAAATAATTACAATCTATGATTAGACAGACAAAATATGACCTTGCTTTGAAACCAGGGTAAATCACTCATTTCCCCCAAAACTCCTACAAATAAGTACATTAGTGCAATGTTGGCCCACATGGACATCAATACAGAATCTCAAGTCTGAAAAAACATACTGAGAATATTGGAACTTTTTTCTTTCTTTCCTCAAGACACATGTAATACTCACAAGGCTGTGTTAAACCTTTCTGTCTTGGAAACTATCAGAAATACTTTGATAAATGAAGAGCTTTAGATATTTTTTGGAGATCATGATATACTCACGAAGTGAGTTCCAAGTCTAGTTTTAGTTCCAAAAATATTGCACTGGCTGGAAAGTGGTAAATGATTTTTATTAGCCATAGACAAAAATCAGATTTGTGCCCCAATCTCCATCAATCTTAGTAAGACTGATGCAGTGATACTGTTTTATTGGCTGGACTAATGAACACTGGAGTCAGTTCCTTTGTCCTCAGTTGGTTAAAAAAGTTATTCAGGTCCTATTCTCAGTATATCAAAGCTAATGGTCTGATTTCTGTCACCACATTCATTCCTGAGAGAACTCCACTGATGTTTTCCTCCTTATTCTTTAGTTACAGATTTTTCATTGCACACAACACAAGTGAATGAATTGCTAAATTTTCTCTATTGCAGCACCATTCAGCCTGTTTTTGCTAAAGCTGAGTGTGCATCACTTTGCTGTTTTGTGATTCTGTCTTGTGGAACTCAGCTTGGGTCTGGGCCTTACAAGAAGCAATAACAGCCAAGGGAGGAAAATTGCTGTGCTCAGCCTCCTCAAACACAACATGAGCACTGAAGGATCTATGTGAACCTGCTTTAGTCCATAAAGGAGCAGGTGCTGGTGCACCATCAGTCCCTGGAATTCATGGGAAGAGCAGTAGCTTAAAGCAAATGGCAGCTTAGTTGGTGTGACTCAAGCCCTTTATTTAAAGGTGATATATTTTTTATAAAATGAAGCTCTTGCCACAAAGGGGATCCCATATTTCAGACTGGATGGATATCCTCTCATTTGCAGGTTATTTCAGAACAGAAATATAAATGTGTTAGTTCTCCCCATGGGCCCTGCTCCTGCCTCCTGAGGGACACTGGGCTCTCAGTGTCCCTAAAGCTTTGGGGTTTACAGCCTGTTGTGTTTTCAGCATCAGGTGCTTGCTTTGCTTTGTTCAGAGTGGCACCCAACAAAATTCCAAGTCCTGCATTGTTATTTTTGATCACCTTAGAAATGGATCCTACGTCCTTCTTTGCAGTAATTTATGTGCCAATTCTTTATCAACACTTAAATCACCACTAACTACTTCTAACCAACCTTTTTTTTTTGCCTTGAGATGTTTAATTATTACAGAATAAATGGTACTAGTGAGGGATTCATGGGGAAACAGTAATTAGCAGTTCCATCTATCTCAGTAAAAGAAAATATTATTATTAATTAATATCCATACAAGGAAGCAGAAGGAGTTTTTAAAAATCTACAATAGAGATATCTACAGGGGCCACATTTGCTCAGAGTGTCTCTTTGACAGGTGCCCATTTATTATTTTAACAAGCTGAGATTGTCTGCAT
The DNA here is from genome assembly GCF_903797595.1 of Erithacus rubecula. Taxonomy (NCBI): domain Eukaryota; kingdom Metazoa; phylum Chordata; class Aves; order Passeriformes; family Muscicapidae; genus Erithacus; species Erithacus rubecula. The sequence continues at coordinate 10,896,347 of NC_136669.1, forward strand.
CTTCAATCACAGGAGGTCAATCCTTCATTCCTGTCAAATCTTTGATAACTAAAGTGTCTGTATTAATAACTAAAAACTGGAGAGAACAAGCTCAGATAGCTCCAGTAGGGGGTCATATTGCTTGAAATTGCCAAATGCCAGTTGCTTTGAAAAGGGAAAGAGTTTATCAAAGTAAGCTGTGGTGGTGATTAGTTTAGATTTGCTTTGGCACAACTTGGCTGCCAAGCAGCCTTTTCTGCCCAAGCAACCTCTTTTCTACAACAATTTACTTCTGCAGAGGAAGCTGTCACTGAGTCTATGAAGGGAAGAGGAAGGGGTTTTTAAAATACTCAGATAACACTTAAACTATTGCAAATATTTGGTAAGTCAAAAATATTCACACATCAGGCACCTTATATAGGAAATGTAATAAACAAAAGTTACAGGCTTTCCTGGAGGAACAAGTGAATGTTCTACCCAGATTGTTGGGTTATTAAATTGTGTCCCAAGGGGACAGTTTGCAACTGTCCCAGGAGGATCAAAGGATAGCAAATACATGGATTTACTCTGTCCTCAGTGAGAAATTTTCTTACTTTTAAGAAAATGGCATGTGAGTTTCCTATGCCCTGGCTGGTTTTGGAGCTAATATCTTTGAAAGAAAATTTCTGAAAGTCTGTGGTAGGTCAGAGGTTTGTCATGGACAGAACTGAGGACCAAACCTGAGGCTATGAGCACTTGGAGAACTTTGTGCACTCACAGGTTCTCCAGACTGACTCATCACACCCATCAACCACATGTTAACATGACTGGTGTGTCTAAAAAACTCAAAATAATGTGCCAGGGAAGGAGACCAGACCCTGGTGGCTTCCATTCATAGAATACAGCCTGAACAACTGGCTCACACAGAATTCCTCTCCTCCTCTCATGACACAAACTCATAGTGACACAAAACGATCTCAAGTCATCCTCTCAGACTGCATCCAACCTTACAGATTAATTTAATTCTCCAACTTGACTTTCAGAGACTTTCTCAAACCCTGCAGATTCTTTCTGCTGTTCCCCTCTTCATCTTTACAGGCACCACATTTCTCTCATCCTTACAACCAAATATAAAATCCGTGGGGTTTCAGCAGCTGTCTGGGTGGCTGCTCTCAGGGATGGCTGCACAAGTGCAGCCCATTAAGCCCAGCCCAGGCTCAGGCTCAGCTGCTGGGGCTCTGGGCTCCTGAGCCTTGCTGCTCTCACACTCTCAGCACCATGGTGAGCACCAGTGCCTTCTGAGGGTACAGCACAGAAATAGCCAAATGTCTGGCACAGGACAGGAACAGGGGGAAGCTCAGTGCTTTATGTGAACCTAGTTATGACGTCCTCTAGGCTTTGACCTTCTAGGAATGCAGAGTTTAATAGTGGTGGAGGCTTTTTATTGCCCCATTAGTCATCAGCTGGATGGAGTTTAGCAGTGGGTTCACTCACAAAGGTGATGTTCGTGCTACGAAGCCTAAAGACAGAAACACAGCACAGCTGTAGAGGCACAAATGTGGTCAGAATTGGGGGGGAACTTGGAAAATCTTGGACTCATCCACACAGGTGAACCCTCAGTTTGCTCCTGACCTGTCTTGTGCAGCCAGGTAATGTCTCTGTGTGACTTGGTTTCCTCCTTTGCTCCCTAGAGCAGCAGTAACAGTGCTGATCTCTCCTGCCAGGCTTTACAGAGCACTGGCTGTTTCCACTGTGCTCCTAAGGATGCTGCTTGTACCACAAATACAGGTTTCTTTTCAATGATATCAAAATGTGATAAGTATTGTATGAATATACAGACAGGTACAGTTCTAAACCTGAATTCCTAAAGTGCCAATCTGATACAGGGAGAAAGTTTATTCTTCTCTCAGAAGATGAGAAGGATGAATCTGTGTTCATTCAAAGAGAGTGGATAAGTTTGTGCAATCACCCCTATTTCTTTATCTTACAGGTTTGAGTTGGAAATCCAAAAGAAAATCTCCCAGTGTCTGACAAAATTTCCAAATATTTCCATATAAATAAGTTTTAATTAAAGAGTGAAACTAAATTTATTTTGACATGAAACATCAACTGTTCTATTTCAGAGGGAAGAAGATAGAAATTGTCCTTGTTCTTATGCTGCTCAGAAAGATTTTGTCCTTCTCATGTCTCTCACATTACCTGCTCTTCTCATTTCCATATTTTTGTTTTCTCCTTCGTTTCGCTCCATGGCAGCAAATAATACTGAATACCAATGTAGTTGTATTCATTCATTTACAGATCATTTCTCTGAGCACCACACACAAGCACTCAGCTTTCCCAAATACAAATCAAGGCTGGTTACCTTAATTACTCATGGATTTCTGCAGTGCACAGGTGAGATGGGCTTTCATTACCCTGCCTATGTTAAAAGAAGCAGCTAAATCTACATATTCTTTCAATGACTGCTCAATGTTCAGTACTGGCACAGATGAATCCTTGTCAGGAATAATTCAGTTTGCCTGAACAAGGACTTCCAGGGAATGGCTTTACTTTTAAGTCAGGAGATGAATAATAATCCAACTGATTGCCTTGGGAGGAACATTATAAAAGAAAATCCAGTGACTTTTTCACCCAATTTACTGCTTCTGGGAGTATCAAAACAAAATTTAGACATGCTATCATAAAAAAGAAAAATTTAGACATGTTATCTGTAAAAAGAGACTCTGGCTTCTCTTTCAAGTAAATTGGTAGCAGAGTATTAACAAAAAAAAAATCACCAAGCAAAATGGAAATGCTAGCAATGCAGCAGTACTTAAATTTTATGAGAGTTAGATTATCACTAGGTACATAAAAATGAGCGGGAAATCTGCAGTCGACAAGAGCTTGGTGCATAATTACTTTTCCTCTCTCACCAAATGGCTCCAGGTCGGAACACTTCATTTAAACACAAAGACAGTGACAAAAGTGCTGACTTGTGGTAAATGTGTGCAACACAAGCAGATTTAACACTGCTAAAGAAGTTAAGAGAAATGTGAGACTGTAGGGGTGTTTTTTACCAAAAAAAAAAAAAAAAAAAAAAAAAGTTTCTCCACGTAATCCTTTGGGTCAGAAAGGACTGCTGTTGGTCTGCAGCCCAGAGCAGCCCAGGCAGGGTGGGCTGGACACAGAGCAGCTGGTCACTGCTCCCAGGGCCCTGGCTGGGGTCACCTGCATGGCAGAAAGCTCTGACACATGTCTGGACAGTCCTTTCAAATCCACTCTGTGCTTGTTGCCTCCTGCCCCTCCCCTGGGCACTCTGAGCAGAGGCTGGGCCCACCGTGGGCAGCTGCAGAGCCCCAAGGTTCCCTCTCTGCTGCAGGCTGGACAGTGTCCCCATCCTATCCCTGTCCCCTGGGTGACTCTGCAGGCTCCGTCCTGTCCCTGTCCCCTGGGTGACTCTGCTGGCTCCATCCTGTCCCTGCCTGGTGCTCCTGTCCCCTGGGTGACTCTGCTGGCTCCATCCTGTCCCCTGGGTGACTCTGCTGGCTCCATCCTGTCTCTGTCCCCTGGTGACTCTGCTGGCTCCATCCTGTCCCTGCCTGGTGCTCCTGTCCCCTGGGTGACTCTGCTGGCTCCATCCTGTCCCTGCTGTCACTCCTGTCCCCTGGTGATCTGCTGGCTCCATCCTGTCCCAGTCTGTCTGCAGCCAGCCCAGCACACACAGCTGCAGCTGCCCTGCCAGCAGTGCCAGGTGAAGGGGAGGGATCACTGCCCTCACCTGCTGGCTCTCACAGCCCAGGGAGCTGCTGGCCTGCCCTGCTGCAGCAGCACACTGCTGCCATGTGTCCTGCCTGTCCCCCAGGTCCTCTGACAATATTGCAGCTTAATTAAAAAGAACTGCTGTTGTCAAAGAGGAAAGCAAGCTGATGATTGTTCCAGCTCAAAGGACTGGCTCACTGCTCCCTTCATCCAAGACTGGTTTGCTGTTCCCTGTCTGAGACCTCCAAAGAGCAGCACACTCTTTATGGGGTTGAATGGTCCATTCTGATGTTTGTGTAAAACAGGCTTGTCTGAGAAACAAAGTGGATTATTTCACATACTTCTTTTCCAGACAGAAAAGAAATACTGTAATTTCCATTACTCTGAACAGAACAGTATTTTAAGTCCCAAATAAACAACTCCCTCCAGTGCACCTCTCAGTGTAAGCAGATGCTTAAGCCCAGTCTGAATTCAGCAAAGCTTTAACATGCATCTAAGTGTCATTGCCTTCAGAATGAAAGTTAAGTGTGTGCTGCTATGCTTTGCTGAATTTTGGCCTCACGCTATAAGAAAAGGATAATTTGGCTCATTATATTTTGTGAATGACACAATGCCCCTGAACATTAAAGTTTATATCTATTTGCATATATATGTGCAGCATTAGGTTTGGCTCTCAACTCTGTAGAGATCAAAGTACACAGAGATCCTTAGAGACTATCAGACAGCAATTACACTACAAAATAAATTATAGGCAGTCTCCCTCTACATCTCACTATGTCCAGCTGCACATTTCCTTGGGTTCCTTTACTGCCCTTGAATGTGTTTTAGTTTTAGTTATTACATAAGATCCTCTTAGATGAGGGCTTATGAAACAGCCACTTCACTCCCAGTGGTGAAACAAAGCTCAGTTTTAACAAGGATATTTTCTCAAAGTTGAAAAAGTGAAAAAAAAAAAAAAAAAAAAGGAGAAAATTATTTTCCCATGGCTTGTGCCCAGCTGTTTCCAAAGGCCTTATTAAGGCTTTTAAATAACTTTCTGCAGAGGACAAGCAGAGGCTGTGGGGCAGTCTCTGTACAAAGCACACCTTCCCATTTCGGGGCAGATTTGCTGCCTTTTCGCAGTTCCCGATTTCTGTGAGTGTTCATTTATTTTGAAGCTGCCTGTGTCAGTGCTCAAAGCATTCCTGTCACAGGCACTGGTGCAGGGCTCCACCCTCCCTCATGGAAAGTGCTTGTGACTGAGGTGTGAGAAAGTCAAGTCCGAGCTACTGCACTGCAATGCCTAATTGAGGAATGTCTCTGCCTAAGGACTCCTGCCTGGCACATTGATGGACTCTGACATTCTTTTTCTCTATCAATGTCAAGTGCTTATTTGTGACTTTAATGATAAATTACCAGTATCGGCATCGTGATTATATCTGACTGCACTTGGGATGGAGATTTAAGGACAGATTGAAGAACTGAGATGTTCAGCTGCTTTCATCCATCTTTATGAGGTGAAACACAGCATCTGAAAACTCTGAGCTCAACTGATCACAATGTTTTGCTGATTTTTGGCTTTTTTTAAGCAAATTGTTAGTCTGTGATCGTGACCCCAAAAACCTGAAATTATCTTTTCAGCTGCTGAAACATATTGATCAGGAAAGAAATAGCCCCCTTCCCCAACCCTATATGTGCATATCAGATCCAGAATAACAGGCAATGGCAGCTGAGAGCTGCAGATTTTGACCCACCTGGAAAGGCAGCCCACAAAAATATAATTTTCCCCAGTGTTTTGGACACTTTTCTCCATCCATCCAGCTCCCACCACAGGCACTGAAGATGCCAAACCTTCACTGGAACTCCTGACCTCAGAATCTTCCAGCTGGCAGTCAGTGCTTGCTGTAGGCAGAGCAGGCAGCTGTGGAGGGCAGCAGAATAAGGTGACAAAACAGCTTAATTTGCTTATTTTGTATAGGTGAGAGCCCTCTGCAGAGAAGTGCAGTGTCTGGTTCACTCTGTGGCAGGGACTAAGCCTTGGCTGGCAGCAGAGCAGCCACTGACCTTGTCCCTCTCATCCTGCAGTGGCAGCAGGAGCAGCAAACCCTGCTTTCCATCCTCAGTCCTGGGACAAGACACCCAAACCAGGAGCCAGTCCTGCCCACTGCTTAGGAAACTCTGAAATCTGACCTCTTATTAAACCATGTAATCCTCTAAAACTGGGTACAGGTGTTGGAAATTCAGTCAAACCAGGCCAGCCCTGCATTAACACAATTCCATCTAACCAAAGCTGCAAACTGTCATGGGTGATGTTTGTTGCTGTCACCAACACCAGTTCTGTAATTTCTCAACATGTCAGCTCCTACCCAAGAAAGTTCAGCACCATTTCTGCTGCCTTCCAACCATTCACCAGGAGTATTTCCAAATATCCCTTAGAATGAGAAGCAAGCATGCAAACCTCACAAATCCCACTGTAGCCTGCTGGTGTCCTGATACCCCTGCCTCTCTCTCACTACTCACATATATTTTTCTTGCTCTCCTCTATTTCTCCCCTGAGATGTTAATTTGAAGCTCTTTGAGAAGAGGAATATTTTTTCCCCTTTTAATGTACAGTGCCTTGCCAAATGGTGTGCTGGTGTTTGATTAGGGCTTTAAGCTCTATAACAATAGAAATAAATGAGACTAAAAGTATGCAGTTCAATGTTTTACAGCAATGGTAATTTTTGAATTGTGCAATCAAAGTTTAACCCAATCTCTGTCTAGAGAGAAGCTCTGTGAGCCTGTGGTATCTAGAGGTACCTGAAAGCCCACGTGATTTGTGACCCTTTACTTAAGCTGCCTGAGTTTTCAAACTTGCACAGTGTGAATTCTTCCTAAGGACAAATATCAAAAGATGAACAGGAACAGGGTGATTTGTGATGAATAAATCTGGAAAAGTTCAGAAGCTATGCTCTAATGGGATATGCACCACAGATTTTGAAAAGCTATCTGAAACTGAAGCAAAACTTGTATTTTGTACAGTAGATTTTAGGGGATCACAGCCTTTCTTGCCCAAGGTGAATTTGGTTGTGTCATTCCATAGAAAGCATATCATAATTTAGATTAATGCTCATGACTGAGACAGAAACATCAGGTAATAGTAGGAGAAAATAAGGAAAGTGAATCTTGCAATCTAAAATAAGTTTTCAATTTTCAGTAAAAGCTACAGATAATAGAAGGAATATTCATGTGCTTTATTATTTTAGTCAGAATTTCCCATCTATCCCTGAAAAGGATTTTTCTTAATTTAAGAGAAAGAGTAAAAGAGCTTTGCATTGAACTGCATAACCAGTGAACCAGACAATCCCAAACTGCTCAAGCATATCCGACATCTGCTTGAAGAACTCGATTGCAAATAGCAGGAGAGAGTTTCCATTACAGTACACACAGAGCTGGGCTGGGAGAGGCAGCATTAGAAAGTGTGATTCCCATTTAGTAATTATGCCTTGATTGTTGTTTATATGTTTTCTCTACTGTAACTTGCCTGCCTTATGGTGGCACTACTGCTAGAGAAAACACAAAAGTAATTTAGTTTTAAAGGGGAAATGAAAGTTTTAAAGCAGTTTAACATTTCTGTGGAACTGTAATGGTTGGAGATGACTGGATTGAGTCGATAAAGAGTACTAATTTCAATAGTAACTCACGCCTTAATTCTCCTCACAGCAACAAACCTCCCTCCCTCCTTTCTGGCACACAATATAAATACTCTTTACACCACAATCAATAGAGCCTGGGAGAGAAAAAAATATTCATTTTTATCCCTCAGAGGCTTCATAAAGACCAAGTTTCCCCTAAGCTCTTATTTACTCCTATGTAAATGGCATTGGTTTAGTAATGAGGTGTAATCACCAGCACATCATTCATGTTCCCATCCTCTCTTCTGGATTTATCACCCAGTTTCTCCAGTGGTGCCTGTGATCTCAGAGTCAGAAACTGGTGACAAGTCTGTTGCAGGCAATGCCCTAATGCCAGTGATTACATTGAAAAAGTCAGTATTTCCAAGGCACAACCCTGCAGAGGACAGTCAGGGACAGCTGGTGGGAGCAATGCTGTGGCATCAGCTGTTCCCTGCATCCCTAGATAAACACGGGGGCTCAGTGGAAACTTCCTGAAGGTCTCCACACTTGTCTGCTCATCCCTCAAAGCCTTGAGCACGGTGTGGTGGGTGTAGCACTGACCATGCCTGCTGGGTAGCTGCCATTCCTCACTGGGTTTGGGTCCAGCTAATGGGCATTTGCTCAATTCCATGTGTTCCAGTGCTTAGCACTTGGCCCCAGAGAATTCCGTGTGATTAATGCATCAAAAGACTTGTCTTGAAATCCTCCTCCCCTCGCTTTCCAGCGTTTTATTCTCTCAGTTACATTTTCTCTTTGTTCCTTTCTGCAAACCCTAGTGTAAATGTTTTTTGAGTAATTAATGTGTCAAATACCAGACCTGAATTTTCATGGGCAATTAGTGGGCTGAGTAAAGCCAGCAAAACGCATTTCAGTTTTAATAGTGAATTGTGGCTCATTTGCTGTTTTGCAGAAATATATCCTGGAATACTGAGAGCTTCACAGGCCTGTATATTTTTTTATTTCTGTTTCATCTACCAAAGCTCCCTCTCCTTTTCTATTTTTCACCACATACAAGATGCTGCTTGTAGTCTATTACAATTTGCATATTGTCCTTCTGCCTCATCGATAATTGATCAGGTTAACATCTGCTTTCTGCTGGTGCCAGGAGAAATTTGTTTGTTTGCACAGGACTGTGTAATTCCTCAGGGCCCTGCAGAATTGCACTTCCCAAAAGAGAGGTGCCATGTGCCCCCCTCAGCAGCACAAGGCTCACAGCCTGCCCATGTGGTTGAACCTCCCTGAAGAGCTCAGGAGAGGCTCCAGGGCTGTGTGAGGGCTCCCCAGCTGAATTACACATGGTGACACAGCCAAGCTGGCTGTTGTAGGCAATGCAAGAGCTTTATAAATAGGATTACACAGGAACCTCACACTTCCCAAAGTCCTGCTGAAAGCATGAGACATCTGTTGTGAGGAGAGCAGGTGAAGGCTCGAAGAACTGCCTAGAGAGAAGTGCTGGTGTGCAGTTTTACCAATGGGACATGTGTTTCCAACCAATTTATAGGTGTGGAAACTACATTGCTTGGATATTGCAGGGCTATTAGAAAGACTTTTATTCTCTCCATGGTTTCTGGGGATTCAGCTGTCTGATTCAAAAAATACCAGAATCAGAATCAGCTCAGCTTAGAGACAAGCAGTCAAAATGATTAGCAAGGCAAGGAGCTGGTTCAGTCTCAAGGACACAGCATAGTGGTCTGAGTGGCACAATCCATCACAGGTTGGATGTACCTTAACTGTACACCACAGATTTGTAAATAATCTCTTTCTTGGTGTCTGTGTTGACAAGGAATAATATATGTGAGAGCTCCCTTGGTAGGTTACCTTCTGGCTAAACACAGCATCCTGACACTTAAGGGTACCCAGTGCACCTTTAGGAGGTTCCTGAGGAAATCAGAGGAGGATGAGATGGAACGAGGCAGTGTAGCAGAGGCATGCCATGACCAGCAGGGCAGGCTGACCTTCCCACCCAAAAGAATTGCCTTTCTTGGGCACAGATAAAAGGTTTAAGATCAGGGCAGAAGTATACACCAAGGCTTTCAGTGTGCTGTTCTGTTTTCTTGAATGCACTGTGCCTTAGAAGGAATAGATATGTTTTCATTAAAAAGACTGCCACTCTCATTGGAATCTACAATTTCAAGCACACCTAGATAAACCCCTACTAGCACCAAAACACAGATTATCACTGCTGCACAGTAATGAATGCAATGTCCCATCAGTGCCATGGGACCCAAAGGGCTCTCAGCCACAGGTAGAGTAAGGGAGGACTGTCACACAAGGAGTGCATGGGAGGGACAAATGTGCAGATCATGTTGTGGTCATCCATAACAAAGAATGAAGATCAAAAGTACAGTTACTGAGGAGAGCAGGGTGAGAGATAATTTGTCAACCATCAATGCATGATTCCACATAGAGCAACAGTTTCTAAATGCAGTTTTGGTGAACAGTTTGGACAAAATGCAACTTCTCTATTCTTTGGAAGGCATCAAAGAGTAAAGCCCTCTGCATGTACCTTTACTTCAACTTGTCTGACTTCATATCACCAGCCCAGGGCCCTCCTGTGCAGGACACTGTAACTGGACCCTTTGCTCAGCTGGATGTATTTGTTCCTGTCAATTACCTGCTGTTGCAGTGTTATAAAACTCCTGTATCATATACACAGGGATAGTAAGGATACCTTTCCACATTTCACCTACTCTGTACATAGCAGTAATGCTGTTTCTATTGATACTCATGTTAAAAACCCCAGAAATTAATTCCAGAAGGAAGATCTTTCTCCTCATTTCAGATATATGATTCACAACCAACTTCTTCCTCCCCGAGACCTGTACTGAGGGCAATAGCATCTCTAATAAGAACAAGGGAAAATAAAATACATCAAGGAGGATCAAGCAGAGTTGCAGCAGTCAAACCCCCACACCAGACATGCAGGCAGGTCCCTGCTATGAAGCCAAGAAAGAGACAAAGAAAAATGAGTTGTCAAGGAGATGATTCTAGTGAAGAGACTCCTCCTGGAGCTGGACATCTGGGTGCTTCACATGCCAAGTTTAAATCATCAGTCAGTTGGCTGGGGGGGTTGAGGGGTGCAAAGAGGAGGAAATGCTCATTGCCAGGGCTGGGAAGGGGGTGCTGCAGCACAGACCCCAGGCTGCACTTCCAGAGGCTGCTCATCCTCAGGGGAAGGGGCCAGAGCAGCACCCCAGCACTTCCCCTGCTCCAAAAGGCTTTCCAGCTGCTTTCTGCAGATCCACATTTCATTTTAAGGCTATAGCTTCTGAGTGTTCCCCCACCGTGACAGCAGGTCTTATTTTCTATTTGAATTGCACAGACCCGAAGTAAAGCTCATTTGTATGGATTACAGAAAAACAATGATCCCTGCTTCAAATACAAACTCACATCCTGAGACAGGCAGGCCTCCTAAAGGAGAGCTCCAGCACAGTTACTCAACCCTATGTCCTTCCATTTTCCAAATTATTCTTTCAGTAGTCTTTATTTCTAGACAATTAAGACAGCCAACTCTATGCAAAGACTTTCTGCAAAGAAACTGTTTCATCAGCCCACCTTTTTCAATATAAATTTGGAGCACCTGGTCATACATAAACCTGTATGCAAGAAGCTTCTGATTATCACATGGGTATCAGCAGTGCATGAATTTCTGTGTAACCACACTGGAGTCCCAGCTTTGCACTCTCAAAGCCAGGTTTGAAAGAACAATAAAACACATAAAATGTATAACATTAAAACATTAAACAAAATGAAAGTGTGTGGTTTACAAGGATCTGCAAATCCATGCAAGATTAAGTATCTTAATAACTTAAATTGGGGAAGAAAGAAAGTCTATAGGAGGGGAAAAACATAATGGTTATCACTTGAGCTTTAAGGGAAGTTTACAGTTCTTTCTAGGATGGCAGGGTATGGATGTCATTCATCTTCAGTTTCCCCAATAAGCCTGAATTTGCTGTTTCCAAGCTTTGCTCATCACATGCACCATGCTCAGAGCTTGTGTTTTTCTTTAGTTTGCTGATGGTCTTATTGTATCCTTATCATGAGAGAAATACTTTATTGCCCTGGTACTAAAATTGTCTCCTGTGAAAGAGGAGAGTTTCTGAAGTGAGGTATAATTTACAGCTTCAGAATATTGGAATAACTTTGGGTACAAATCTGCAGCATTCAGGAGTTTTCTACCTGAAGTCAGAGACTTAGAACCAGCAAAGGAGAAAAGTCCCAGTTAAGCTCTTCACTTCCATGAGGGAAGACTGACAAGCACACAACAGGGAGAGCACTACTGGACATGAATTATGTGTGGAAAATGAATTAATGAGAGGGGCTTGGAATCGCTGGGGTTTCCACCTCAATTTCATGCTCCTCTCAAACCCAGCAGTATCAGTTTCCCACCATGTCTATCTGCTGATCAGGTCTCAGGCCAAGATTTCTGAATGCTACTATTGGAAAGGAAGGGTATCTACATAAAATAACATTGGAGTGAAATGCACATAGTCTACTTCAATGTCCATCTGAATAATGCAAGAACAAATATGAAGTTTTTAAGGTGACCCTTCAAACCAAGAAACTTGTTAGGTTCTTAATATTACTCTAATATTTAGCATAGTCCTTAGCCAACATTTCCAGTGCTCCCTTTGTTCCAGTCCAAGACCAGCAGATCCCCTGTTCCTGTACTGAATCCCCATTAGAAAGAGTCTGAAATCAGTACTTCATCTCACTGGCAAAAATCTCCTGGAACTTACAAAAATATATAAGGAAAAATACCAAAATTTCAGCCCACTGAAAAATATATCCTGTACCTAAAGAAAAAAACACCAGAATCTGATAAAAAAAAGTTCAAAGACATAAATCAGACTTAACCCTCACTTGCACCTTCTATTAAATCTTAAACCTGAAACTATGTGCTATTAGCTTGGGTTTTGGTTTAAAAATGAGCTAGCAATGGCACTAGTAACCAAGCAACAGTAATTGCTTCTCTGAGATTAAACCACAACATGACATTAAAGCTCTGCTACTGAACTTCCCTACAAAGGTGCAGAATTTTTGCAGGCAGAAGTTAATTATGTAGAAGGGCAATTTCAATTTAAGTTGCAAGTGTCTCTGAGCTGTATGGAGGCAGGAAACAATGAGGTCAAGAGTTCAGCCTACCTGAGTTTTAAATCTAGAGGAGGATTATTGTAGCTTCCAATTTATAATTGATGCATCCAGCTTCTCAAAATAATTTCAACTAAATCAAAATAAATGACCTTTAAATAACTGTTATCCAATAATATGATTGGACTCCACAGATTTTACTATGGCTGTAGCTGTTAGAATTTCACTTCTGAAGTGACAATACTACCATGAATAAGAACTAGAGGGCATTGTGTATCTTATAACCAAACTAGAAAGTTCGAGCTACTCTTTATGAGTATTCTCTTTTATCTATTTGCAGATAACTAGCATGGCCCTTTGTGTTTACAGATATGAAATGACTCCTTTGGATTAATTATCTCAACTTGAGAGTACCATCACTTTACAAATGATATCTATATTTTTTCATAACATATTTGGATACTTTTATTTTTTCTTATAATTAAATTAATTAAAACTTATTTGAGTGTTATACAAGTCATGGGATTTTCAGGTAAGAAATATTTAAAGCCATATCTAGGTTCTAGGACAATTTTCTGAGGGTAGCTGGAAAAAGGAGAGTGACATTTTGCAATCCACAATATCTTTTGATACAGAGGGATGGAACAGAATAAATATAATTTGGAACACCAGCTGAGTGTAGAGGGAGTGAGAAGAGGAAGGTAAAAGGAAACACTGAAGGCAAACTAGAATCCTGGAATAGGTAACAGCTTATGAAACTTGCACCTACTTTGCTGTGGTTTTCCTGCATGAGCTCTGACAAGACTATCAGGCCTTTTTATGCTTCTGTTCTCCATGTGAAAAATGAGAATATCACTTCTCATTTCTCTCCCTTAGAGGTCAGGGTGAAGATGAACCTTACAGAAAATGCCATGCCCATGAAACCTAAAGTTCCTGAGACAAGCTGGACAGAAAGATGAGACAAGGCTCAAGAGCTCCTGAAGAACAGACACGTCTGAGAAATGAGGGAGCAGCTGATGGTTCCAACACTGCAATGCAAACTGGCACCACTTTGGCACCTGTAAATCAGTGACACATGCTGGAGGTGGGTTCTGCTGACTGAGATTCTTGTGCATGGAGCCAACACCTCTGCCATGGCTGAGGTCATGCTGCTCCCCACTGAGGACACCACGAGTTTCCCCCCTGGTGGCAAAAATTCCTGATATTCTCATTGCTGAGAGTGCAGGAGTGGCTCCTACAGCACATTGAACCATGCCAAGAGTCTGTTGTTTAAACAGTTTCCTCACACCAGAAGGCACAGAGGCATTTTTGTCACTTGCACAGCAGTTGCCATTAGGAAGTCAATGTTTGCCAACATATCAGCCCAGTAGGCTGCAATTGTTCCATATGCTTAGAATATGGAATTTCTGTGGTAACCGTCAAATATCCAAGTGCTAATAGTGACTGTTCTCCAAATATTGTTATTTTAGCTCCTTTCTCAGAGCCAAGAAGGAAATGGACTTCTTAAAAACTCCTTTTCACCCCCGCCCCCCACTGGTGTCCAGTAAAATTCTCTTATATTTTCTTTAACAGGGTTCATGATACAGCAATTCTGTTTTTTCCTGTTGTCACAGCTCCATTTCATGCTCACTTTTAACAAGACAATGATCACTTTGTTTCTGGAGTATGGGGGAAGAAATCAGTGTGTGTTTTTCCTGATACTCAAGTGATAGTATGTGATGAACAGATGAGACCTGAAATGCTTGGCTTTGCCAGGAAAGAGCACATTATGTCAAAAGCAAAGCAAGTATCCAACACTTTCCAGCTGAATATAGAAGATTACAGTGTTTAGCCTTAACATCTGGAATAGGTCTCCAATTCACAGCTCCAGATCACACTTACTAAGCTCTGACACACTAATATTAGTATTCCAGTATCCCAGCTAATTTGAAGATCACTGTTCTGAGAGAGTTTGACTTGGAAAGAAACCTGACAGCAACAAAATGATGTTGAAGGCAGCATGGCCTGGTGGCCTTGCAGGGAAGACTGCAGGAAGCCAATCTCTCAGAGATGTGTGTCTGCTCACAGATTTTTGCTTTTCAGGAGATGGGAATTGCAGTGAAATCTAAATGAGCTCAGATCAGTTCCTCACCATTACTCTGCACAGATGTGAACTGGTCCCTTACTGGCAGCATTTTGGTCAGAAGCTGAACTCACAACATTTGCTTTTCAAAATGACCAGAACCTTCTTACTGATATTAAACCACCAAATTTTAATTCTGTTTTCTTGAATGTTTCTTATTATCTACATATCAGGTTTGTTTAGTTTTGTGTTTGCTCTCCTTCTTCCCAGAGGTAAAGTGTTCAACTTAAATTTTGAGCACAGATTGCAAAAACATTCCCACTGGACTTACAGACAAGTAATGCTCTTAATTAGAGACAAGCAAAGTGATTCAAACTAAATACAAACCAGCCCAGACTTCAGAAGAAAGTTTGAAGGGAATTTCTCTATTATTAAAGAAAATAATTTTCTCCCCAGACTCTCTCATTTTTGTTTGTCCTCTCTGACCTCACACTTATTTTTGGAACCCTTTGTCTGACACACTGTAGACAGAACGTCCAACTACTTTGTTCAATAATGTCTTAAAAAGGTAATAACTGTGATATAAGGTGAGATGCTTCCTGGATCACTGGTTAGCTGTCACTGTCAAGAGCATCCTGGACATTTAAATTCCTCTGAAATTATGTTTACTCCATACATTATTGATATTTATCTAAATGTCCAGTCTTGTGCTGACTCATGCTCCTGGCCCTATCACAAAGGATTTAAGTGATAATAATGGGTAAAGCAACTCCCTTCTATTAAGGTGTCTGTTTTTAGTATCACATTAAGTGCTGAAAGAGTTCCTGATGCTGACTCTCACTTCCCTGAAGCTTGAGGTCTGCAGGAAAAGATGTGGGATTTAAATACAAGGACTAATATGTACTATGTAAAACATGCCAGGCCTTTTAGGAGTGGGGTGACTGAATGAAGCCATGTTAATCAACATACAGAGACCAAAAGAATACAACATTTTGAAATTGTCTTTCCCTTTCTGACCAGGAAAAATAATATTAAATGGCTTGGGATGGAGGGCAGAGAAAGGTGGAAGTGTGCATCACAACAGAACAGCACAATGGATGCCAAAACCTTGCACACAGTTTCTACCCTGTGCTCACTGTCTGACCTTGAGAGTCTCCCTGGCTCTTTCCCCTGGCAGAAAGACTTTCAGTGTCTTTTCTAAACAACTTCAAGATCTGCATAGGAAAATTGTTATTATGTAATTCCCATTCACTGAAATATAAGCAAAATCAAAATAACCATCAATGTCAGATTATAGTTTTATAGCATGACAACACAAATAATGTTTGCACTCTCTGTAACACAAACCCATAAATCCTCAGTGGATTAACCTTTCAGAAACCCTTGCCAACTGTTCCTGCCACTACAGCACAATTCAAAATCTCAAGCTGCCAAAGAGCTCTGTTGCTGTTTTCAGAATGCTGCAATCAATCATGTTAAGGAAGGGAAGATGAGAGAGCAGATCAAGCAGAGACAGAAATGTTAATGTTAGAAGTAAGCTTCTAACTTTAGTTTTTACTCCCTCAAGTTTTACTCCTTTAGTTTTAGCTCCCTCAATTTCCCCTGCTTAAGTGGAGGATCATTTCAGCTTGGACTCTTCAGATCATCACACAAATGCATCTGTCCTACAGCACCACTTGTGTTAGAGGGTGTGCAACCAGCACAAACCCCAAATGAGAATGAGAACAGCCCCTGCTAAAGCAAAAAAATAGCAAAAATCTGCTAAAGCTTCAGCTCCTCGCAAGAGCAGGAGTATAAACTCCTCTGGAAGAGCCCACATTCAGAAATGCTCTGATCAGTGCTTGTTGATGCTGCATCTGAGCTCTCCCCCTGTGTTTAAATTAGTGAGGCAGCAATGTAATTGTGCCCCAAGGAGCTCAGGGTGAGCTGCAGGACCTGTGCAAGGGCTGCAGAAGGACTCCAGCCAGGCCACTCATGCCAGAGGGAACTTCCTGGAGGAATTTCCTGCAATCTTCTTGTGTTGTATATTTATAAATCTACTATTTTTCCTCTGTGTTTCATGGCTCTATAGAGCAAGAAGGATTACAGCCCAAATCTCTGTGTGTGCACGTGTATGCTTTATATTATTTATGCTATGCATAAAATCTGTGCAATGCATGCACACACACCAATACTAGGGTTTGGCTTTTTAATTTTTATCTAGACAAAATCTGCATATATCTGTTAACCTACACACACATAGGCCCATTAGACAGGGCTCTGTGAACATCAATATAAGTTAATTACTCTTAGGCAATGAATATTTCTATAACTGAATGTTTTTTTTTTTTTTTTTAGATATGAATACAGTATTTTCTTGTTTCAAGCACTCATGGGCTTCATAGTTTCATCAAATTTTTATTTTCCTTTTCTCCCTAGGGCAGAATGCATGAATGCCACTGTCATAAAAATTAATGGAAAGGAAAAAGAAAACAAACCAACCTAATTCCAGCCTGGTCAGACTAATGATGTGCGTGATGTTAAATGAAACCAGAGGAGAGAACATGCAAAGGTGACCAGCACCAGAATGAAATCCCAGCTCCCAAACCCCTGGTGTAAGGCTTTCACCAGAGATTCACTACAGATCCACTCCCAGAGTGGGCTGAGGGGTGACACCAGAGCTGAGGCTCATGACACTACAGCCTGAGAGCCACTGATATAAGCTCTTCTGATAACTTTCAATATCTGACTTCTAGGCTGTGTGAAGGGGAAATGGCATATGCTTGCTTGTCTCATGGGGTGGTCACACAGCTCACTAAAGGCTTCAAAATCAGGAGCAAACACTATATAAAAAATAACTATTAGGCCTTAGAGTCACAGTAGTATGATGAAAGGAAGAAAGAGCAGAAGACTGAAAGCACCTTCTGGATTTCTGTGTGTGCTCAGATCATTTGCTCTGATTATAAATGAACATCCTATTACACCCATTGTGTGAAAAAAAAAAATTCGAAAAAACCACACCACGACAATTTCAATCCATGCATTAGTGATGTGAAAACTACAACATCCATAATAAACTTTCCACCTGGAGACATCCAAACTTTGCAGTCTCTCATTTGCTCCATTTTAATACCAAGAAAATGCCATGGAGTTGAAGGGAGTCACAGGCTCTGTAGGTCCTGCTTTGCACTCAGAGCTGATCCCAAAGAACCCATTCCTGCTGGGATCTGCAGACACTGAGCCATGCTGCCTGGAGCCAGGGGTGATGCCTAAACCTGCAGGGCTCAGCCAGTCTGCTCAAGTGCTTCAGCAGGAGCTTGTGCCTGTGCATTCCCTGGACACCACAGTTCCCTCCAGATCAAATCTAATGGATGTTATTCACTGCTGATATCCTGTGTCACTGCAGAATATATAAGAAATAAACCCAGCTTGCTGTGACCAGTGAACAGCCAGACAACCCTCAAGGTTTATATAAATCGTGTATCTGCTTTAAAGTTCTCCTAAGGTCAAAGGAATAGCAGAAATACCATCTAGCAATCTTCACATATTTCTTGTTTTCAATGTCCTAATGACAATCCTTGCATCTGTGGATGCATGATTTCTCACAAATTTGTTTCCTTGTATTATCAGTACATGTTTTAGCCTCTGCCTGTGTGTGCCATCTGCTCTGGGAGGGTCTGGAGGCTGTGGATGGAGTTTGGGGATGGCTGTGCCTTCTTGTCAGGTTCAAATGCCTGACACAGATGCTCGTAGCACACCCGAGGAGCTGTGCCAGGGATGGCCTGATGTGCTAGTAGCCAAGAGGAGCAACCTTTGCATGCCAGTACCTAGCACTTACTGCTGCTGTCAGACACCTCTGCACTGATTTACAGGCACTCAGCTTTGATGGGAGTGGAGGAATTTCTCTCTGAGTCAGACTGAGAGTAAGCGTGAGCTTACATTGATCCAAAACACACTCACAAAAGACACAGGAGAAAGACAAAGTACCAGTTCAAGCTACATCCCTTGCTAGGAAATAGTTTTTAAGGCTAAAAATAAAAAAAAAATTCATAGTCTTATCAAAAACCATGGGGAAAACAGCAACATGCTTGCTTACATGGAATTGGAGCTGTGATGCAAACAGTGTGAATTTCATGGAAACATGGAAACAAACCATCATTGTAATTTGTATTTCTAGAATTGAAAAAAAAAAGTATGTTTTATTCTTTAATGTTAATGCACCACAATAAGTTTTGCCAGCTCAAAAAAGAAAAAATGAGTTATTTTTTAGCTGAAAGACAAAACAGGTTAAATCTGCTCACAGCCACATGGCTGCTCCAGGGCTGCAGTGGTTTGGTCTGAAGGGCCCAGAGAACCCCCTGAGAAATTCATGTTGGGAGGCTTGAGAAGGAGGGAATTAGTTTAAGGAAACAACTCTGTATTTGGCAGAACTAAATAATCTGGAGCTGATTTGAAACACCAAACCTCCCTGCTGGCTGATGGAATGGGAGTGGAGATTCCAGTGGGGAGCACAGAGCTGCACAGGAAATGATGAATTCAGGTTTTACTGGATTACTGTAATCATAAATTTCAACTATAATCTCTCTTTCAGGAGATTCAGATGTAATTTCACCATTTCAGTGGTTTAAGAGGCAGGTAAGGAAGACTCAGGGACAGACTCTGTATCAACCACTCCTCAGTGGTTCTCTCTACTCTTTAAAATGCTCATAAGCTAATTTCCACATCTACATTTTAATTGGTCATATTAAATTACTTCTGAAACTGTCTTCTATGAAGACAGCAATATGCTATCATTTCTATAAAACTAAACCTGTTCTTAGCAACCCTGAATGTCTTTATTTCCCAACTGTGCAGGTGCAGAATCAATCCATCCAAGATCTTCCTCCCAAAACCCACTCTGATTTCCACCATTTTACAGTGTAATTGTTGGCACTGATTCTTTACCTGCCTTATTTTGCAGTCTCACCTACTCCTATGCAATCCTAATATCTAATAAGCAGGATTTAGACCCTCATGGATTTATATAGATGCACATACAACAAAGCAGGAAAATGTGGAGCTCTGACCCACCTGTGCAGTTCCACAGCCTTGGATCCCTGGGCAGACACAGCAGGAAGATCCCTGTGCTCTGCTGCACAAACAGCTCTGGAAAGTGCTGCAACCCTTTTGGCACACCACAAACACCACCCTGTCTCTCCAGGTACAGCTCCTTTTTTGGGGCACATTCATGAGGATTTATTTTCACTGCCTGCACTGTTTCATTTGAAAGTTACCCAGGGCAGTCTGAGACAGATGCCAAATCCAAATTTGGTAAGTAAGACTGGAGGAAAAAAACAACCTCAAGCCAGCAAAAGTCCAAACCCCAGAAGAAAACATATTGGACAAATGAGCATAAATTATAATAAAGGACAAAATTACTGGATAAATTAATGAATATGACTATTTGGTGGAGAAAACACAGCTCTTATGACCCTCAAAGTTACAGCTGCTCAAAGCTCACAGTTCTTTGAAGAAACCAACAGCAGAGGGGTGAGTTTGAGCTTATAGAGTCTATTTGTATTTCCAGAAGATATCTGACAGGGGCCCTCATCAAGGGCTTTTAAAGAAGCTGTGCTGTCATGGGACACAAGGGAATGTTCTGTCACAGATAAAGGGGTGGTTGAAAGATAGGGGCCAAGAGCAGGGCAGCTTTCCCAGTACCCAAACCAAGCCTGCCCAAAAGGGAGCTCACAAAGGCACCAACAGTGAGCAATCACCTGACAAAGTCTTCTCAGGATACCAAGTTTTCCCAGGTAAAACTATTTTTTTTCCAGGGAACTTGAAAGCCACCTGTGGAGAGGTGCAGGAGGCTCTTGTGATACTGAAAGGCAAATCAATTCCCATGCTGATACACATAACACAATGCATGTAATAAAAACTGCTCAGGTTTGCAGACACAGAAATAAGTTCTGAACTGCTGAGACAGAGACCTCAAATTGTGAGAAACAGGTTTAGTGAAAGTGGCAGCCCAGTTCTCAGTCACATCCCAAAAAGAGAGGGAACAGAGAATGTACCACATGTTTTCAAAAGTACAGCTTGCACACAAAGAGCTGTCACAAGCCTGACTGCCACCATCCTGCAGAAGAGGTGAAGGAAGGGATATGACAGAAGTCTATAAAATCATAGAGAAAGAGCTGACAAAGGAAGCCAACAGCTGCTCCATCTCTATTCTGCTGCAGGAGAGAGGGACAGCAATAACAAAAAGACAGGTTTTAGAGAAGCAAAAGGAGGTAATACTCCCCAGAATATGTAAAACTTCTGGGACAGTAATTATATATATGAGTTCAAATATCAGCAAGAGAAATTACTGGAAGAAAAAGTCACAACAATTTGTAAAAACAAAGGAAAACATTAAGCCAGAAGTAAGCAAAAGAATATTCCAGGATGTATTTGCCTTGTTTCTGACTTTTGCTCTGGCACTGAGCTGGGCTGCTGCTGGAATTACAGCCTGCCCTCCTACAGCCCATTCTATGGGTGGGCTATGTTTTACCTGAGAATTTACAGACTAGAGAAGAACACAAAGTTTTCTGACAGCATTTGCAGTTGTAGGAGGAATGAATCTGACTTCAAGAGTGATGACAGCAAGATCTGACTCCTTTTTCACACTTACCCCTCTGCATTTGCTCAGGGTGCTGGTTTCGAGTGCCAGGGCTGGAATGGAGCATCAAGTTCCCTCACTGCTCACACCACTGAAATCAGTGGGGTTCTGTGCTTGGAACAGAGGCTGAATTGGGTGGTCCTTGCTCGTCTGAAAAATGATTTGGATAATTTATTAGTTTTAGTAGCAGCATGGTGTACAAAACCTACACAGCTCAGCTCCTTAACTTTTGGAATTGTGCTGTTCTGTAATGTTGAGATCAGAACATAAAATGAACACTTAGCAGTTTAATTCACCATAAAGAAAGAACTTTATTGTCATGAAATGTTCTTGTTGGAAATGTTGTTTCTTCTTCATTTAGCAAAAATAACAATACCCCAAGGGGAATGTAGACTTGTGAGAATATAAGCTTCAGACTTAAATAAATAATCTGAACCAAAAATAGTTTTTTACACTAATAGCTCAACTCCACAACGTAAAGGTGTTATTGTTAATACTAATTTTAAGACCAAATCTGGATGATAGTTCAGTGGCTCTAAGGAGTGCACATAAAACTAGATAATTGGCATCCACAAGGTATCTCATTGGTCTTTAGCCAGTTATTTCAATTTTTTGTCTATGCAGTAATGCCTGTTTTCCCTATCTGAAGGAAGCCTGATCAAGAAAAAACAGAAATACAGAACTTAGAAGACTGGATTCATACTTACCACAACTATGGTTTCTTGTTGAAGATTTCCCAGCACATGAATTGGGCAGTAATTTAATCAGCATTATCCCAAGGTTCATCTTGGAGTCAAGTCTCTCTTGTGTGAAAGCCATGGACACCAACAGAATCAATAATACAGTGCAAGTACTCAAAATCAGACTATGATCTTAGTATGCTCATGTCTGAATCTCTCTGTTCAATTATAAGGAAAAATATTTCAGTGGTGTTTTTCTAGAATGTACCTGAAAAAATTCACTCAGTGTTATTCAAAACTGATTTTTTTTGTCTATTTTTTTTCCTGTTATCAAATGCCTGAAAAATTCTGTGCTGTGTTAGTGTTTTTTATATAATAGCAGTGTGTTTTTGCTACTGACCAGCGAAAAAGTTCTTCTCCATATTAAAGTGCTTATTTTCAAGAGACAAAGGAAGATGTTGTCTTCTTCTATTATGAGCAAATTAAGAGTAATGGCAAATGCTCAGCTTCATATGCTTATAGAAATTCATTGTTCTCCTCTTATAACTGAGCCTTTTATTTTATAACAAACAAGGGCAGTCATTGGTATTCCAGCACTGTGGTTGCCTACCTTCTTAACTTCCACAGCATTCTTCTTAATTTATGTGAAGCCTTCTGATAATCCTTGAAGGCCAAAATTAATTGCTGTCTGTTTTTCCAAACTCTTTTCGGGTCCAGATTCATAGCACTGTGATAAAGATTCCTTGCCCTTCTTCTTGACTGAAATATATCTATATTAGTCTGCAGGTTGACACTTAAGTAAATCATTTATATGCAAGGCTGAATATGCTAATTGTAGAATAATTTTGAGACTCTTTCTCCTCTGCAAGATAATTATTTCAGTGTGTTTAAAAATATTTTAAAATAGAATTTCATATGGAACTGCTATTCACCCTCAAAAGTGTCTTTTAAAACAGTATATTTTGACAGTTCCTGCATGGATAAGAATACTGGGGTTTTAGCATAAGATAAACAGAATTTAACACATTATATCCCAGATAAACAGAATTCAACACATTACATCCCATACAAACAGAATTCAAAAATACTTCTGTGGTGCAGTTTTTATCTTTTGGGTATTCTTGGTCTTTCCACAAAACATGTGCAGTTCTTCAAAATCAAGAATGTGAGAATGTCATGCCCATGCAACATGAACCATCTCCCAGATGGATTTCCCCAGTTTAAAGGAATCCTCAAAGAACAAATCAGCTCGACAATAGTGATTTCTTTTAAAAGATATTTCTTAGCAGTTTCCATTCCCTTTACTACAAATAACCCCATGGAAGTCACAACTCTTTAGCAGAGAAATCTGTAGATGCTCTAACAGGCAGAGGAGGATCTGCCAAGCAAAAATGAGTCCAAAGAGTTAGAGGTGCTATAAACAGCACAAAGTGCTGTGATATCCAGATAGCCAGAGCTTGCAGAATGCAGGGGTTTATGGCATGGGGAAAGGACTGGATCCTAAACTTATGGATTTAAATCAGGGAAGAAAAAAAAAGTACTGTAAGCAGCTAATTAAGAAATCCTTTATTCCTCCAGATGTTCATCATTATAATAAGGATGTTGAACAAAGCAACATTTGGGGCCATAAAGAATTATAATTTATAAAACAACAACAAAAAAAATATTCTGACTTCTGGCTCTAGGCAGATGCCCTTGGTTAAGAGTGGTACAGAATTTGTCTTTACATGGCCATGGTATTGGCTTCAGATGTCATCAATGTTAACAGATGTGCACTGCACAGACCTTAAATCTCAAGTATCTTCACTGTATTGCAACAAAACCAGAGAAAGATGTCCCATTCCCATAAAGCTTCACAAAGCTCTCATTTCCTGTGAGACAGATTTCATTGTTCTCTTTTGCAGCAGCTTAAATTTTTCTGGTTTTCAGCAAGTGAAATGCTTAGTCATCTGTCATGAGCACATTTCATTTTAATGCATTTTTCCATGAGTTTTTTTCCAAATGGCCATGCTGGTCATATTTGCTGTCCTTCAATAGATTAAAATTAGTTTATGATCAGGAGAAAATATGCTCCCAAGGAAATTTTAGGATGCAAAGTTAATGGAGTGTCCCAAAAGCCTCCAAGTGTCCTGTAGAGTATCCATCAAGCAAACCCCAAAGGTTTTGTGCAGCTTTACATCCAAAATGATAAACAACTCCCTTGCCTCCCACCATTCTGCCTTGGAGTTCTAAAACTTGTGCTGATTACGGGTGCATTTTTCATCAGCTTCACATTGTCTTTCCAAAGTTCTTCAATAATTTTTTTTTCCTCCTGTGCTAAGCAATATGAATATTCATCTTGGTGCTCACAGCAAGGCAGGATATCTTTGAAGCAGCAGTCATTTACGACTGGCAGTGACAGGTATTACAACATTAAAATGGAAACACGATCAGTTTGATCTTTGCCAACTTTGTTCTTTCCTTTGCAAGAGTCAGTGTGGACGTGCATCACTCCATTGTACTCAACATTATCTGTTCTTGCTGCTTCCACAGTACAAAATGTCTGTCCTGTCAGTACTGTAACAATAAGTTGATTATGTTCATTGTCACTCATTTAATTAACATCAGGTCTTGTTTTCATCTTGAAATTTTCTCTGTGTGTTATTTTCCTTTATAGCAAGTCTTGTTACAAGTAGCAGCCACTTTCTGCAAACAGAGTTTTCTTTATTTTCTCTGCTTTTTTCTCCTGTCTTTGCACTGCAGTAGCACAGAGGAAAACTGCTTTGGGGCTTGGCTCCAAGATATTCTCATGTTACAAACAATGACCATGTATGGAGAGCTGAAATCTGTCCCTACATGTAGTGTTTTCTTTGAAAGGCACAGAAATAGGCTTTGTCTATTTTATTCAACTATTTCCTAAGAGTGTACAAGGTTGAAATTTCCAGAAGCAATCAGTTTGGCTTAACTGCATCCTCATCAAAGATCCCCATGAAATCCAACAGTGGGTATATTAGATGGAAACCCAGAATAAACTGCTGAAAACGTTATTTACTGATGCTATAAAGGAGTGAATTTCCTCAATATTCAAAATTATATGTAATTTCATTCTTCTCAAGATGAGAAAATTATGACCTATCCATGTTGTATAGAAAAACCCCCTCAAGCCTTACCACCATATATCTCAATCCTATTTCTTACAGCCAAGCCTCCCAGCTAATTGAGTAAAACTAGAAATGGAATCCCTACTTTTCATTTTTTACTAAACCTTACAATTCTTTTTTCTAAGCATGCATATAACATGTTACATGGCTTGATTTAAGGAACCATAAAAGGGGAATTATATTTCATACAGAACTATGGGAAAATGCATGTCAAAACACTACCCAGTGTATTTGATCCTACACTAGCATTTAGAAAATATGCCTTTCCAGTTAAAGGCAAAAAAAGTCCATCTGGAGTATTCTTTTTAACCTTTTCTGGATTCTGGAAAAAAATTTCAAACAAGCAATGAAATTTGCTTAGCAAGTTCACAAACCTTCCAGAGTACTTCAAACTTATCTCCTCTACAAGAGATTTAGCACAGCATTGGAACAAGTTCTTTTTATTCCTTTTCCTCTATTTAGCCAAGACATGGTTAGAACTTATGCTTCCTTAACTCAAGCTGACTTTGGTTTTTCCTAGCTTTGAAAAGTAATGAAGAACACCAAAACTCTGAGGAATTCAATACAAGTTCTTTTGCTACAATTGTAAGGATTTCATATGCAGGATTAAAAAACCCCAACAAAACAAACCATTAATGGAAATTAAAGAAGTCAGTATCTAAAGTACTTGATTTTTCAAGGCTCTTAAAAAATAATGAAGAAAAGTCAGTGCAATAGAAGGAAGATCAAATGGAAAATTATTAATTTCCACAGACATTAATATTCATTGTGTATTTATAGAAAATAAGATAAACCCAAAGTCCCCTTGTAGTTGGACAATGTCTCAGACTCACTGTGTTCAACACTGGGAAAAGAGCAGGCAACAAGAGGGGCCAGAAGAAAAGAAACATTAGTTTGTCACATTTCAAAAGCTTTTAAAGACCTGAACTGCTGCCCTGCTTTCAGATTCAAGGAGAAAGCTCTGGATGTTGTCTTCCACATCAACTGCCCATTACCCTGCAAAATCTAAATATAGGCCCCATGTGACAAATAGATTTGACTCTAAAGAGAGTCAGGAGAAAATATCTATCAATCAATAAGTTTTAAATGTGGTGCTTATGCAGGTTCCAAAGCAATGAATATACACAGGACAGTGAGGCTGTCCTGGATTTTTTTTTTTTTTTTTTTTTTTTTTTTTTTTTTTTTTTTTTTTTTTTTTTTTTTTTTTTGTGAGAAAAAGTGTAGCATAAATTTTCTTCTGATATTTCATGTCATTCTACTTATTGATTGCATACCAAGTCTCATGAGCAAGCACAAAATTTTAATCAACTTCTGGACTCAATCCCGCCACCACAGACTTCAATGGAAATTGGATCAATCCCATTATCTACCATATGACTCCACAGGGCTTCCACAGGGAGAACCTCATTTCTAGCTCCAGCCCGCAGGGCCCCCAAGGCTACATTTAAAGCAGTGAGCAATGTGAATACCAACTAGCCTAAAATAGCATTAAATGTGTTTAAATAGGCCAAGATAATTTGGACAGCTACAAAAGCATAATCCGCACTGAAAGCCCACCAATATTTCCTACACATTTCTTACAGAAAATAAGCTATAAAACCCAGATGTGTTAAAAATATATCACATGGCCTCCCCCCAGCCAGGGGCACGTCAATGGCTGAAAAAAGTTCTTGCTGATTTACTCAGGATGAAATTCAGCCTCTCTTTGTCCCAGGAGTACAGACAGCACAAGGTAGAGAACACCTTGTTCAGCGAGGAGAGATTCTACCTGTACCACTGTGGTGCCATGACTGGCATGGCTAATCAGAGCAGGGATTCTGCTGCAGCACATGCAGAACTTGATGAGATCCTCAGCTGGAGAAAACGAAAAAAAAAAAGAAAAATCCCCTCTGGCCCAGAGGATTTTGGAGCATGGGGAGCCGTGGTGCTGAGATGGGCTCAGTGTAACAGAAACGGGGCTGGCTTCCAGCTGAAAGGTCCTGCTCTGACACCCTGGGCTGGGCTGGAACCTCCTCTCCACAGCCTCTGGCAACAGCTCCACTGCTGGCAGGGACAGAAGGGGAGCCCCAGCACAGGGTCTCTCAAATTGCCAAATGCTTGGGGAGCAATGTGGTGCTTGGGAAAAGGTTTGGAGCTGCATGCAGGACAATGCAGTGCTCAGTACCCAGTCTGTTTGGTAAGTACAGGAACATACAAATGAAACCTGTTTGTCTCAATAAATCCCCCCCAAACCAGCAGATACCTGGTCAGTAAACATCAAGCTGTGACACAAAGTACCTTGAATGATCATTGCACGACAGTGGGAAAAAACATTATGAACAAACCCAAAATCCAATGTTTTGAGTGGTTTTTCTAACCACTTAGTGACAGTGCCACAAGAATAATTTACAAGCCTAAGATCCATTGCCAGGTTTAGACTCTTCTGGAAATTTAGTGGTTTTGACAATTTTATTTTTTGTTCCAGTTTTCTGTAAGACTAACTATGCAAAAGAACTGGAAATTTCAAGTTCTGGGACTATATGAACCATAGGATTATTTGGACTAGGTCCACT
Organism: Erithacus rubecula; assembly: GCF_903797595.1. Classification (NCBI taxonomy): domain Eukaryota; kingdom Metazoa; phylum Chordata; class Aves; order Passeriformes; family Muscicapidae; genus Erithacus; species Erithacus rubecula. The sequence continues at coordinate 10,923,819 of NC_136669.1, forward strand.
GTCCTTGAGAGAAAAAGGGAACAGCTGTTTTGGCAGCTCCCAGCTCCCTGGCAGCCAGACATTCCCCACAGAGCCTCCTCTCAACACCTGGGACATCTAGAACTGCTGCCACCTCTGCACAGGGACAATGGGCTGGTGTGGCACAGCATCCTCAGCTCAGTGCCACCAGGCAGCCTCAGGAGCTGCACAGAGAAATCCTCCCAGGCCAGGTGCAGCATCCCAAACCCTGCATGATGGGAAAGGCTCCATGCACAGCAGCTACTGCTCATTACTCCAGATAATGGCTAGAATTAACTGAAACATTTTTGTAATACTCTTCAGGAACCTCATTCAATTTACCAATCCCTAGAAATTAATGGTATGAACTTGCATTAAATCAGTCTGTCATTAGCTTGGCTTTCTTTATGGCAACTCATTACGAGGCACTTCCTGCCAGCCAAAAGCCAAGAGAACGTCTGCAGACACAAGTTAAAAAGCACCATGGTACATTAGCTCCCTGCAGAGCTCAGCTGCATCCCAGAGCTCGTGCCAGTCCCCAGGAATGGACACAGGGTGACAGACTGGGGACACCTTGGCTGTGGAGCCAGCAATAATCCGGATTTGCCCCACTTTGGAATGGGATCATATGGCCTTGTGTTCACTGTTCTTGCAGCTCTGTGTCTGAGCTATCACAGGGACAAGGGAGGACACAGGCATCATCCAGTAGGGGTGTTCTCTTTCAAAATGCAGGTCAGTGGGTGAGAATCCCACTATTTCTCACCACTGTAGGGAGGGGGGCTCAGACCTAAGTGAAGCCCTGCATGTGCTGGCAGCCCCACTGACTGAGCAGGAACCCACCTGCACTGGTGGGTGAGCCACTCAGAGCATTTGGATTTGTTATTTGCATGGAAAACTGCTCTAGAGAAACAGTCCAGTTCATGGGGAGAGCTCTGCATGGCTTTGTGACCATCAGATCAGGACACAGAAATCATGGAAAGCCGCTGAGCTTCACTGGGCTTATGCTCCACAAGTATGTGTGTGCACATCTGTGTACAGCTACAGAAACAATATTATTGTTCTAAAGGGGTATTTGCATGGCATTCAAGAAAAAAGGAAGAAAGAATTAACAAAAAAAAAAAAAAAAGGACTAATTTGTGAGATCCATATACCAGGAGAAGTGGGTTCTTCCTCTGCCTTCTATAAGGAGCACACAATGAACAGATCCACCAGCCCTCAGTAACCAGCTTACAACACAATTCAAATTGCTCAGATTTTGAGGCTTGTAATTTTATTATTTATTATACATAGTGAAACTTCACTTACACTAATGTCTTATCTAAAAAAAAAAACCTTGTTTGAAATGAGGTCATGTCCCTTGACATACATTAAGTGATGTGGAAAGCCCCCATTTATCCTAACGCCCATTTATCCATTTTAATACCATTTGAATAAAGGAAGTTTCCTAATATGTCAGGCTTTTCTTTTTTTTTTAACAAAACTCAAAGTTAATTAAACCAAACTCTACAATATTTATGACTTTTTTTTTTTGTAGCTCAATGTGGTTTAGAAAGGTGATGTTAATATTGACATTAATTAATGTCAATCTTAATGTACTATTACATTAATAGGCTGGCATATCATTCAGCCTAAGGCAATGTACTGTGCTGCTCAAGCTATTTATAACAAAGTATTTTAAACAGCTTTGCCCCCCACTAAAAAAAAAAAAAAAAAAATCAATTTATACTAAATGTTGTTCCAGAATCAGATTCATCACTCTGGGGATTAAGAAAAAATGAAAGACCAATTTAATGACAGGATTTAGTTCATTATTTATCTTCTAGCATGTAAATTATAGATTGCCATGAATTTTTCATCCTTTTGGTGCCCACTACCTAATTCATGTGAAAAACATAAGTCTGTGTTACAAAGAGCCAGCTCCCAGCTCTGTGTACGAGGAACATCTCCTCTGCCTTTTGACAGACGATAATCTGTCAAAATGAAAAATTAATGGAGGCTCCCTTAATTCATCATCTTTTGCCTCTCTTCTATTAATGGATTTTTTTTTTTCCCCCCTCTATAACTCTGCTTGCACTGAATAGAGCTGGTGGGTGGGGGAGAAGATAAACTGGTCAGCTGACTGCTCCAGCCTGTGCAGGGCACTGTAATCCAGCTGATGGATGGGTGACGTGGTGTTTATTGAATGCATTGAGGAATCCTGTGGTTTCCAACACAGCCTGTGAGCATGCTGAGATAAAGCTCATACCAAATGTCTCACCACTCTCAGCTTGGTCACAAAGACAATTACTTTGTACAAATGATCATAAAGGAGTGGCGTGAGCTAAGTGTGCTGTACTGCACACAGCTCAAGGCATCCATGGAGCAGTCAATAGAAAGAATAATTAGGATTCAGTTTGATTATAAAATGCATGTGAAAACAAATCAATCCCTCTCTCAAATTACCTTTGATGAAATAGTTTATGTTGTTGAACATTCCACTTCTCCCGGAGTCTTAGAGCACAAAAAAGAATTTGTCCAGTGCACAAATATGACATTCTAAATATTCTTCCTAATTTCCCTAATCGCTGAAATCTGAAATCAGAAAGCTGCACCAAAGGTTTTCTGCTTTTCACAACTCATCTCCTTGTGCATGTCTGCTGCTTTGCTATGGCAGTGACAGGATGAAGCCCAGAAAAAGCATGTCTCATCACAGCCAGGGCACTCTGACACTCCCAGGATGTGATTGCTAAGGACAGAGGAGCTTCATGGAAATGGATCAGCCTACAATTGAAATGAATATTTGCTAGGAAGAGCAGAGGGAATTATAACAACAGAAAAGCATTTCCTTTTATAAAGCACATGCAGTGCATACCCATACGTGCTTTGATAGAATCATTTTGTGCTATGGAAATCCCTACTCAAACATCTTTTTTGAACATTACTGTAACACTGTGGCTTTCACAGACTGCTTCACAAAAAATAAAAAAAAAAAAAAAAACCTGTAGCCTGTGTCAAGCTGAGTGGTACTTTCAGAATTAATTTCTGAACTAGTAACCTGCAAAGCCCAGAATTAACAACCTCTCACACATTCATTTTAACCTGTAGCCAAACAGGGCCATTTTCATGGAGAGCTCTCTGTTCCTCACAGAGCAGTATAAATATTGCAAACAAATCCATTTATCACAATTGGTTAAATATGGTCAGGGCACTGCAGGCTGGCCACGTCACCCAGTACTGATGGAAAGATGCCCACAGAACCCATGAGCAAGCCTTGACCCATATTTTGCAGCTTGCTCAAACCAAAACTGCTTCATTTAAGCAGAACCAGCTTGAAACTAAAGAGTCTTGGCCTGGCATGACAGAGGCCAACCTGACAATCCCCATTATTGAACCATGCTTACTACAGCTCCACGCCTTAGGCACTAAATATGATGAAATAATATCTTCTTTCCCTGTGATGGGGAAAGCAAAAAAGGTACTTTAGCAGTTTTTTAAAATAATTCCATTTGTTTGTAAAATGTCTTGGTTAAATATGGTAACTTTTGGAGACCTTTCCCACCTCTCAAAATAAAATCATTAAAACCTCACAAATATTGAAGGAATTCTCATCTCTCTTAATAGAAACAAGATTAATTTATCATTATCAAACAGCTTTGCAAATTAATTGACTCTGCACATTCAAAAATGGTTGCAAAGCAAGGCATCTTCACAAGAGTAGCAGGACAATGGGTCTGGTACAAGAAATCTCTAGAATCAAAACTCATCAAGAGCTGAAAATGCTCTGGTAGCCTCCATAGGTGACCATCTACTTAATGTGTATAGAAACCACCCTTAAACAAACAAAGAAACAAACAAACAAGCAGTCATTGTTCCACTTTCTTTTCAAGACTCAAAAAACATCCAACAGCTTTGAAGCCTGGAATATTATAACATGCTAAAGAGAACTCTCTCTCACCAAGTGCAAGGAGATGAAATTTTTATTGCTGTTCTCTGTGCTGTACTTGGCCTGGAAACCAAACACCTTTCTCCACGAAAAGCTTACTTGCTATTCACCTGGTTATTATTTCTTAATAAAGCACTGCTGTACAGGAAAGATTGCACCCAAGCAGCACAGCTATTTGCCTTTAAATTCTTGATGATGGAGGATAATGCAAAGGGGAACAACAGAATCATATTCCTACCTGCCATGGGTCATAAAAGGAGCCCCCAACAACTTCTCTTGTGATCAAGTATTAAATCCTTCAGATACCTAAAAATTATTATGCTGATATGGCTGTTAAGGTCAAGGTTTAAAGTATAATGTGGATCTTAGAAGAAATTCTAATGATTGATGTAACACATCAGACACTTACCTTGAAAAAGGTATTATTCAGCTGCCTCCACAAGAAGATTAAAAGTGGGGGGAAAAGAAGTTGAAGAACTGGTTAAATGACGAGTGGTTGTTCTCAGTGGTCAATGTTGCAATGAAATTACTGTAAAAAATAGCTACTGATATTGAAACTTGCCTGCAACATCTTCTGATCTCTCTAATACATGTCCTCCAGGCAGCAGTTCTCTCCTCACCTCAGTAACCTTGTTACACCAGCTGGTTTCAAATATTAGCAATTTCCAAAATCATGTCTGAAAGATGTTTTCTGTAAACTCTGCATGTGAAGTTTCTGAAACTTTCTGACAATGAATCAGGCTTTGTTTTCATTTGCTTGGAGCTCAAGTTACTTGCACACAAATGGTTCTTTTTTGTTTTCTGAAATTGAATCTCATTATTTTTAATGGTTTCAGAGAGCTTGTGACCACCAAGCTTTTAAACAGCATTAAGTTAATGACAACAGAGAAAAGTGGGCAGAATTTGGAAGAAGACACAAAAGTTATGGGGATGTGGGATGAACCATGCTTTGCTGAAGTCTTAGTTCACTATTGGTAACAGCCCGGGGTTTTTCCACAGCCTGTGCTTAGTGACTTATATCAATTTGTATCAAAGCTCCACTGCTTTATCAATAGCCCATCTTCTACTTATGACAATATTATATCTGTTATATAAACACCTCCATCATCAAGCCCATTACAGAACACTGAGGTTGTACTGATGATTTGCCCTAATTCTAGAGTTACATTCCAGAACATCATCACTTCCACTGTGGGACAGAGAACACTAGACAAGGAAAAGCCACAGAATGTGCACAGCTGAGGCTGCTCTGGTGTGACCCTGGGCTCAGAATGGCAGTAGGAGAACATGATCCCCCTCCTCAGCAGCCTCCTCTGTCACATCCATGGCCACAGAAGCTGGGGGGACAACAGAAACATCTGCTCCTTGTTGCTTGGTTTACTCCTAGACACAGCCAATTGAAATAAAAACCATAATAAAGAAGGAAAAAAAAAAGTCTTCAAGTCATACGACTGGAAAAATTCAGTTTAAGCTGTATAAATTTAAGTGACTGAGGAACTGAAAATAAGGCCCTAGACAATGTGCTTTTCTGCAGAAAGTTCACCTTTTCCAGGTTCTGGATGGAGTTTGAAAGAATGAACTCTAAATGAAGCAGGAGAGGCTGGGGAAAAACAAGAGCCTTGGTATCCATAGGAAACCTGCCTCAAGGTTGCATCAGTTTAAGTTTTTGCTGCTCTAACACCACAGCATTACCAGACACATTGTTCCACATTAGTATTTAGGGTCCTTTACACCAATTTTTCTACCAAGTGACATAAATGCAGCTCTTAAAGCCCTGTGAGGTCTGTTCCATCCAGGTTACCTTTGCTCCTACCTGCCTGTGCCCTCACTGGAGTTAATCCTGATTTACAGCTGTGTCACTGGGAGCAGGATCAGGCCCTCTCCAGAACAGAATATAATCATGTTGTGGCCACAAGATGTGTTTATGACTGAGATTAGCTTCATTAAAACACAAACTCACAGACATAAAAATATGAGGCACCTGATTTTAGAATAAATTACCTTCATGAAATTATGGTCTTTTCTTCGCACTGCAATATTCACAGGAAATTAATGAGGTTGTCAGATGAATTCTATGAAGATTTATGTGCTGATTAGGTGACATGTCTTAAAACAAAATAAAATAATAAAGAACCTCTTCCATTAAAATATCAGCACATTTAATTTGAATTCAATCTTTTATCAGATTACTTCTGTTTAGTGGCAAATAGTTCCTTTGTTTAAAAACCCTTCACAAAGACAAAGCCTCAGGAAAACATTTTGTAAAAGTATTCTGAAAGTCAAAGTCATTTTGACAGAAATCAAACCAGAAATAATTTCTCCCTGAAGGAATCCTGCTTTATTTTAATGATGTCTGGATTGTTTCCATTTAAATAGAGTAATGGGAATTTTGTTAAAATTTTTGATTCAAACTGTCCATTTTAACAATGATCTTTCTTGTAAGCTTAGCCAGTAATTTGTCATATACATTTTGTTCAAGTGGAGAAAACAAATATTAAAGGAAAACAATTTGACTAAAAACATCTTTCCTTCATTAAGGAGCTTTATGTTCTAATGTCTGAAAGTGAAAGTCTGCTTTAATGGCTGCTGGGAGCTGGGGATCTCTCTGTCAGACACTTACCAAGGCTTGCTTTCTGGGTAATAGAGGCTATTTATGGGGCTTTTCATGACCTTTCTTCTTGGTACTACCAACAGAGGAATACTGGAGGCATCACTTTTGCATCCACATATCTGCTTGCTCACGGATTATGGTCTCGCTTGTTTTCTTCATTTTGAAGAAAAATGTTGCATGTAATTAAAACCAGATAACAGCACAGTGCTGTGTGTTCTATCACACATCTCCCCAGTCCCTGCAGTCATTACACACTAACATACATTACACTGTGGAGACACAGAGATTGAAACTGAGCTCCTGGCTTTATCTCCCCGTGCAGCACCAAGCCTGCCCCACATTCTGCAAGGCACTTCTCCAGCAAGAAAAGCTTCTTGGCTTTTAATAGTACAAGACAGCCCTTCTTTTAAAAGAAAAAAAAAACAAACTCCACCCTGTAATTGTTTACCCAAATTGCAGAGTCCTCCCAAGTTAAATTGAAAGTCTATTTACTTTAAGTAATCCATTTAATTTTGTTTTGTGAGAACCAGACATATTCTGATTCAGAACTGAGTTCCAGAAATCCCCTCCACATTAACACTTGATCCTGAAAACTCCTTGTCTTAGGTTTAAACAGAGCTGCTTTGAGTGCAACAGAAGAATAACAAAAAAATTGCTCATTTTGGGGATTTCTAACCCAAAAATGAGCCCCATCCATCAGCTATGTAGACACATGCTCTAGTGCCAAGGCATCAAATTCCTGCATGTCACACCAGCACCAGTCAGCTCAACTTTTTAACAACATTCTCAGGATGATTTCCTTTTACAAAAAGGATTTGTACCATGATGTGCAGTGATTTACAGTTTGGTTTTTGTTTTCAAGTTTAAGAAGAAAACAGATATAGCGTGTTCCACTCCAAACCCACTGGTACACTTCAAGTTGAAAAACTTACACACTGCTATTCTATCACAATTTCTGTTAATTAACAGTCCTTTGTCTAATGACAATAAATTTGGACCAAGTACTGAATATCTGAACTGGCCCCAGATGCCCAAGGCCGTGCTAGAAATGAGCCAGGGGTTCACCAAGTGTCAGCACCAAGCACTTGGATTTGGAAAAGGTGTTTTTGCATAATAACACAACCAAAGGTTGAAAAAATAAAGCTTCCAAAGCAGCCCCAGTGAATACAGCCTGCACTAAAGCAAAACCTGGTTATCTAAGCTATCAGAGCTGAGCAGCACTGGGGGTAATTGCCACTGTCCTACTGCCCAGGTTTCTCCTATGGTTCCAATTTGATACAAAAGTTGAAAGCTATATGAGGTTCTGAAAAATAAATAATTCAGAAGGTTATTAAGGTTGTACAGTCCAGCATGCAAAACTTGGGAGGCACCAGGTAGCTGGTTCCTTTTCCAGCCTGATTGTGTATACATCTGTAATGAGAAAATAGTCTTGAATTTCCAGAAATAACTGATCACAGAGTTCTATCAAGCGAGAAGGACTCCTCAAGCTAGAGTCTCAGAGACTTGGGTACACAGCACAGACTTCTACCTCTGGCTGTGATGAGATGTCTGGCAACAATAAGCAGGCTGTTATCATCACAAGGGATCAAGTGCTCCAAGCAGGGAGGGTTTCACTGTCTCCCTGTGCTCTGGTTCAGTGCTTAACACCATAATTGTCTCTGCATTTGCTTCCTCCAGCTGCCAGGCTAAGTCCTGCACAGTCCCTGCAGTCTGGTGATGCAGCAGGCTCAACACAGACACTTCCTGGACTGAATCCAGAGAGCTTTTATTTTATTTTCAACATTAGATTAACCAGATGAGCATGGTTAGGCTTAACACCACTGCAAGTGTTTATCTGCATATCCTCTCCAGAGCCCTCTGCAAGTTAATGCCAAGAGACTTCACCCTTGCTCAAGATGCTGCTGCCAGAGTGTTGGTCAGGTGTGTCAGAGGTGTAACAACCAAATATAAATGGCTTGGACACTTCTAAAGTAACTTTAAATTTTGTTTTTCTCTCTATATAAATAAAATATCTACTGCTGATTTATACAGTACGACACTCGTGGCTCCAGTTTGAGACCCAGAGCAAGCTCTGGCAGTGACCCACAGCTCAGGGCAGCCTGGCTCTAGCACACCCAGCCCCTGGGCAGTGCTGGCTCCAGACACTGCTCCCTGCCACCCCAGGCTCTGCAGGCTGCAGGGAGGAAGGAGCAGTTCCACCTGGGAGGCACACAGAGCAGATGTGGGTGACTGGGGTCTCCTTGAGCTGCCCTTGCAAATGGAACAGATGCTGGAGGGCCATGCCCTGCACTGTCCCCCCAAAAAAGCAGGAGCTCCCTGTGTGCCTGGGACTGTCCCAAACACACACATACAGCATGGCCAGCTCAAGCCTTTCTGGGTTCTTCTCTTGGGTTGTCAAGAGCTGAAGAAGACTGATCTCTTATGTTAGAGCAAATCTCTTTGCCAATTTTTAAACAAAGAGAAAGCAAACCTTTCTAATTAAATAACTTAAATATTTTGTTTATCATGAGGAAAAGCTAATCTCCTCCTTTTCTCAGATTTCTGTACTCTTGGATGCAGATGAACTATTTTTCCTGAAAGTTCTCTAAAATATTTAGCCTGAAGCAAATATTTGCATAAAAACTTTTAGCTTGAATAATTAAAACCTGGCAAGTGAAAATGCCAAATGCTGGACTACCTTAAAAGTAAGCAGTGTTACCAACTCCATCTGCAACAGACACTTGCATAACATTTTATGAAACCCTTTAGGGCAGGAAAAATTGCACTTTCTCTGCTGACATAATAATAATTTTGTATATGAAAGCGCTACAAATCTTCTAAGTTAGAGATGTCACTGGTAAAAAGCAAACAAGGACCAGAAAAGATCATAGCTCTGCTTCCCAAACATTATGATATAGCTGCTGCACAAAATCTGTGTGTAAAATGCCTCTGAGAAAAGCAGAAGAGCTGCCTGGTTTTCAGACAGCAATCTACAAAATAGAGACACACTATTTTTGCTTTTATTAAAAAAAGAAGAAGGAAACAATTTTGAATGAAATGTCTTTAAGTTAAAGACTTTTTTTTTATTTGGGCACTGATTTTATTAAATGTGGATGTGACTTGATTTCTAAGTGAACAATTAAATGTTATATGTATGAAATGGAATTAGAATGGTACATATATAGACAGCACTTAATGCATCACTGAATGTTACCAGAATGTTACCATAGATTGCCTGAGTTTATTAATTAAGGATCTCTGAGCCACTGACTAATCATTTATTAGGTTATATAGGAATAAATAACTTACAGGCAATGTATAAAGGTATTCTTTCTATCACCTGTAACCAAATATTTGATGTATGAAATGAGACAAAAAGCCTCTCCACAAAACAACCCAACCAAAAAAGAAGTTGTAGAGGAAGACAGGGTAAAGGACAGGGTTTATAACCCAGGCCTCTCCCCAGAATTACAGGTTCTCTTTAAAGATGGGTTAGATAAATATCTTTCATGAAAAGCTTAAATGTCTTGCTGATCCTGCCTTAGGATAGGGGAGGATTAGCCAACCCCCTTGAGGTTGCCTTTCATCAGAACTGTCTATAATGCTATGTTTGTTAAATGTTAGGGATTATCTTGGCAATAAGGCTGTCTCCTGTTAGAACAAGACCTTAAAGAGACGAATTAATGACTCTGACTAATTGGGTAACACAGCAAAGGATGGTCCAGGTGCTGTGTGGAGGAGCCCTGGTCGTGCTGGGGCTGAGAAGCTGGCACAGCACTGCACTGCAGCTGCACAGGCTGAGGAGCTGTGGCCAGCCCTGGTGTTTGGGAACTCCACCCTCCAAAGGTCATTTCCTAACATGATCAGTGCTGTGGCAGGACGGGCCCTGCCCTCTGCCTGGCGAGCAGAGCTCTGCTCAGAGATAAGCACGGCCAATTCCTGCACGTGTGGCTGGGAACATCAGCTGGCTGTGATGGGCACTGTGGGAGGTGACCTGCCTGCTCTTCTCATCATCTGTCCCTGATGCAGGCTGAGAGGGAAGCAGCTCTGGCAGGCTGTGAGAGCAGCTGTGCCCTCTGCTCCTCACTGACACAGGGGTGCCAGGGCAGCCACAAGAGCTCTGCGTGGCTGCCACTCCCTAGCACAGGAGTGCTTCAAGCAGAGCTGACCTGGCCTCAGGGAGAGCCAGGATACTGCCCAGCTCACGGGGGCACAGGGCTGTGCCCCTCTCAGGCTGTCACCAGGGGTGCCATTAGCACCCAAAGGACTGCAGGGCACACTCTCATGCTGCTCCGTGCAAAAACTCCCTTTTCTCTCCTCGAGTCCCAGCCCAACCAGCCTAAGCAGAGCCAGGCCTTGAGCATCCCTGAGCAATTCAATATATTTCTCAGTTAGTCGCACACAACACCTTGGTGCTTAACTCATCACCTCAAGGTCCTTTCCAGAGCGAGGCAGGCTTGTTTTGCAAAGATATCCATTAACATCTGACAGACTGAGCCTCATAGCAAATTTTCTGGATGGACCTCAGCAGGTGAGCAAAGTGCTCCTCTCTCCCACTGCAGGCTCTGCTGGCCTTACAAACAGGTAAGGACCCAAAATCTTTGCTTCTGTGCCATTATTTCTCCTGTTTTCAATAAACCAGGGCCTCAGTGGGGCTTTTTATTTCTTACAGACACTTGATTGCATTTAGCCTTTTACCGCTTTAGTGAACTAATTTTCAATCAACTTAAAAATGAATTCCAAATGCTGGGTCCATAATTAAAAAGAAACAGTTAATCCTTTGTGACAATCTGAGTCCAAAATTATGTTTCTAAATTATTTGGACAATCATTTAGGGGGAGAAAAAAATCTCTTTCCCAAGTCTGATTACATCAATGCTCCAAAGAAACATTTCTTCCTTAGGTCTGATTTCCCTGGTGGTTGTGATATAAACCCTGAACTTCTTAAATGTCACTTAATTTATATGATTTTTCTGTTTACCCTTTTAAAATGACAAGTTGTTCTCTAGTATTTATGTCTGTTTGAAAATTAGATATCATGGGCAATTCAGTGCTGCAGTTGCATTTCTGTTAGCTTAAGCTTAGTAAGCACTTACCATAAAAAGAGAAAATAAAAATATGCCTACTCTTACTTTTTCAGTCTTTCCTCTTTTTTGCTGCAACGTCCACCAATTTCAAACAAACCACTCAACTAACTTTTTATGGTTTGATTCTTTACAGGGTAAGAAATTCCTACTGGTTACTACTGTGCCTTTGGTGAATGATGGAAGGAGTTATGGGCCTGCTTTTAACTCTCCATTGCTGCCAAGGGTTAATTAATTTCACTCCAGTGATCCCCACTGAACTTTCCTCCTGTGGCATCACCTTGCAGCAGGCAGTGGCTTGCAAACATTATAATCTTTTCAGAAGACCTTTTGACAGTAATGAAATTAAATTGACCTGTGTTGCATCTGGTCTCTGAATTAAGATGGCAAGATTTGTAGACATCAATTTGGACTGGAGAAGCATAGCCCAACTCCCCAGATCATGCTGAATTTAAAACAATCTCTTTTTCCTCATAATAATTTTACAGTCTTTCCAAAAGGCCATACTTCTTAACACAGGAAAGGCAAAACATGTTAATCATACTAAGCAGGCACATATGAATTACCTCTGTGTTTATAACCTGCTAAATCAGTGAAAAAAAAAGTGAGTTAATTTTGAAATTAACCTATATGGCAAAATAGTTTTGGAGAATTGTAGAGAATGTCCACATTCTATTTGAGTCTGGGAAGATAAATCAGTCAGGAAGAGAATTCATTAAAACAAAATGTAAAAAGATCTGTTATTCTTACCTAAGGATACAAGTCTTGTGTTGCTGCACTTTCAATATGCCCTTAATAACTCCTGAGACTAAAAAAGTTACTTTTCTAATTTTATAGCATGGGGAAGATCTCTGAGATGGGCATTCCCAAAGATTAGGTGAAGAAGGGACTGAAACTCAGTATCAGAAAGATCATGCATGTGGTTCTTTCTCTGGTCAGTGATCACTACTGTCAAATCTCAGACTAAAAGAAAATAGGTTCTTCCCCATCTCTCCGTGCAATTTAAGTCTCAAACTAACAGAAATTCCCACTAGTGTCAACCACTTAATTCTACCTGATTACCTGCAATATTAATATGATGATTTGCTCATTTGAACCCATTGATCTGTTGATTCAGTTTTAATTGCAACCTTGATTTGATCACTGTGTTGCTCCACTCTTAATTACCTCAGAGATACTACTGAAGATTGGCTCAGTTATATGCTGTTTAATTTCATAGCTCCTTGCTTATTCTAAGTTTTCAATCTTGAAGTGGGACACCAGCTGCAACACAGCTCATGAACACAAAAGAAAACTATTTGCAGCCACTGGTGATACTTCCAAATGAGCAGCCAAGTCATTCTCAGAACTCTGAAAACCATTGGAAGCCCCTTCTATTTCATTTTTAAATAGGGAACCTAAGAGATCTGTCTGAACCTCCCCTCCTTGGGAAGTTATTTGCAAATTAGATTTCCACTTTGGGATTCAAATGTAATCCGAATTTTAGCTGAAGATTTCTGAGTTCCATGAGCAGTAATCCCAAGATTATTATTCCCCAAGAAATAATAAATAAATAAAAAATTCACTTGATATAATTTTTTTACTCATACTGAATTCTTACAAAACCCTGAAGACAAAATTAAAATTTCTGCTGAAACACAGAGAAAAAGGAAACGAAGTTTGATAGAGGACACTTGTTGAATAAAAACCTTAAGGTCACTTTTTCTTGTGTAGATGCATATGAAGAGGCAAACCCCCCAAAGGGCCTTACAGGAGTCATAATTAACTTTCATTGTCTCAAAGCCCAGGGCAGAAAGAAATTGAACCAAGGGTAAGGAAAGAAAGGTCAGAGATAAAGCTTTGCATGAAATGTCACAGGCTATGCAGGAATGGCATGGCTACATATTTGCCAGTTTAGTGAAAAGGCATAAATGCTCATTTTCCACCTGTTGAGCACAAGGGCAAGGAGGAGGAGGAGAGTGCAGGATGCAGGAGTGAGAACAAAGGGCATCCCAGAGATCATGATGCTTCCAGTGTGCCTTCTCACCTGGCATATCTCAACACCAGGAGCCAGAACCAGGTGAAACTTTACAACTTTGAGACTCTCCACCTTCCATGAGAACCAAGATATTTTGGGAACACCAAGGAAGAAACTCTTACAAATTTTAAGGCAAGAGCTTCAGCACAGCTGCATTTTTTTTGTGCAGCTGTGGGAGGTCCAGGCAACACACACCTCCTGTTGTACTTCCTTTGTGAATAATTCAGTGCCCTAGTCTGCTGGAAAACCAAAGCACCTGGAGTATCTGAGGCAGTGTGCTGACACGTGTGTATCAGTGTGTGGAAAAATGGAATAAACCAATATTTATCTGCTTCACTGAAATTAACTGTGTGACTTTGCCTCGGTCAGAATTTCCTTAATTTTCTATATTTTTGCTGGTAAAGTTTTGTGTGATTTTTCACCTGTTGAGAATATCTGTTGGGGATTTATCTTCTGTGTTAAAACAGGGACCTGGGGTGGCCACGGTTCAGTTACAGGAGGTGAGGGTGAGATCTGAGCTACCAGCAGCTTATAGAGGGGTTTAACACAGCATTTCTGAGCCTTGCTCAGAGGGAGCTGCTTTGTGTGTGCCAGGACAGGCTGTGCTGCAGGAGGCTGAGCTCTGCTCCCCAAGCAGCACTGCTCAGGATCTGCTGATCTGCAGCACTGGGATGTGCCCTGGGCTGCCCCCAGCTCACCCACCATGTGCACTGGGGATGCTCAGGCTCTTCAAAAGCCAAAATCTGCCCCCACATTTCCTCTGCCAGCTCTGCCTCTCGCTCTGTTTGTACCTGCCTGGCATAATGGGGTCTCCAGGCACTGCTCTGCTAATAATAACTTCAAAGTACCTTTTCAAAGTTTAAGAGTTGAGCTTGAAAACAACTCCTACACATGACATCTTTTAAAGAAAGGAGTCAGTGGACTAGAGAATATTGACAATTGCAGTACCAAGATAAGTAAACAAGTCTCTGTGGATTTGATAGCCCAATAAATATCCATTATTGCTTGTTGCCAGGCTATATGCCTGAAAATGAAAATGAGGATAGAACAGTTCTTAATGGCTAATAGCAAAAATAATCGAGTCTTATCTAAATCAAACTTTATTGGCCTGGATGAATTATTTTTGGCCTCCTGTAATCAAAGCTGAAAATTCACCTGTCAGGCACAGTATGGTAAAACTCATTAGAGCCTCACCATGTGCTGTTATGAAATTGCTCCATATGGCAGTGCATGATTGTTTATTTACTAGATTCAAATATAGGCAGGTTTCAGAAATACAAAAAATAAATTATTATTTTCAAATTCCTTCAAGGCAAAAGGGTATATGCTGAAGTTCCAGACTTCTGTAATGGAAATATTTCACTTGTAGAAGGAATTTTGCCTTGTGCTGCAGTGAAGCTATTGATCAGGCAATTGGCAATCCTCAAGTGTGAGGACTCATTAAAGCAAAGGTATATGAATCATTTTTTAATGACATCTCTTTGCTTTCAGCAGCTTAGCATGTGTCCTGGTTTCAATGGATGCACTGTAATTTAGGCAAGCTGTCTACAGACTTCAGCCATTACTCTTACCATATGTTTTCCTCAAAAATTACCATGCACTGGGGCCTGCTGGCTGCAGTTGTGGAGAGAGGTGTGCTCTCTGTGCTGCATCAGCACGTTAACACTACTGAAAAAGCAAGAGTAATGTGCTTATAAAAAGAAATTCCCAATTAGCAACTTTAGTGCATGTGTGTTAACTTGGATTAAATACATTCCAATTATGGGCAGCTCATTATTAAAACTGCAGCCAGCTGTTTGCCAGAAATGTCAGATCTGGTAAACAAGTCTTTCCCTGTTTTCCCTGCAAAAGATCCCAGGTTATTTTCCCCTTCTCCTTGGTTCCCAAACAAGTAGAACACTGCAGTACAAAAACTGCTGTTCTGCCACACAATGTATACATTCCAAAGTAGAAAACAGCCAGGAAGAGTGGTGAGTTGGTTAAAATACCAGAAGAGTCAGTTTTTAAAGGCCAGCAGGCTCAGGCACTATTTGGGAAACAGGCTGTTAGCAGCTTCCCTTACTATGAACACTGGGGGAAGAAAATGTACTGAAACAAGGAGGATTTCATTCTTCTACTTCCATATATTTTGATGGCCTCAGGTTCAAGTGGCTCATGTGCATATCTTGGCTTTTTTGTGCTAAAGTTACACCTTTGAAGTGTCCCAGTTTCTGGGGCCTTTCAGAGTGCACTCAGATTACAGACAAATGTGCATTTGTCTTAAATATTAAATGCTTTCGAAAGCAGACACAAAACTAAAACATAAAAAAGTGAAGGATATAAGGTATGCTTTCTCTTACACCCTTAACTTCATTCTGTCACTTAAAAAATATCTACTTAAAAATACAAGCCACATTTTCAATTTATTCCTTTAGCCAGTAATTTCAAGGGAAGTTAATTACTGCAGTAGGATTTAAATGCTTCTGAACTGCAAAATATTCTTGGAAGTTTCAAAATATGACCAGTGTAGAAGGAGAGGATTTCTTGCCTTGGTTTTAAACATTTTTGGGAGAATGGTGTTATACCACGAGGACACCTTTTGTACCCACACTTTAGTTTCTAGAAAAAGGATTTATTTCTGCACAAACAGCCCAGCCAGGGCTCTGCCAAGCTGAGCCATGCCAGGAAACTGCTGCTGTCTCTTCACAGGCCTTTTAGGTCTGTGATATTTCAATTATATTTGTACAGTGCCAAAATCACACAAAAGAAAGGGAGTAGATGCTATTAAATAGAAAAAAAAATAGATAAAAATTGTTCATATAGCATATTTCATTCAGATACTGCTTTAAGCAGACTCAGGGACAGAGGACACTCATGGGCAGCTCAGGTGGAGGCCTCAGTGTGATACTCAGGTGACTTGCAACCATCACCCAGAAGTCCCAGAAAAAAGCAGGAAGATTCTTCTTCACTATTTAAACACAGAAAAAAAAATTAAGATTGTATTCCTGGGTCCTACCCTTAGCATCCTGCAGCTGCTCTGTGTGGCTTCCTTGTCCCTGCCCTTGAACTGAGGATTGAAAGAGGAATTTAGCACACCAAAGAAACACATGGAAAATGGATGGCAATTTTAGGACACAGATAAACATGGGAATTTTTAAATCTTACATGAGGAGGCAGCAACTTCAGCTGTCCCCAGGCATAATTTTGGTCTGACAAAAATACTCTTATTTCCAGCAGTGTATGGGTCAAACAGAGTGTGGGTAAGGCAGATGCATAATCTCTCTTGAATTATGGAATACCAATTCCTCGTGTTACTTGAACAAAATCCCCACAGGCAATCAACATTTTTCCAATGCAAAAAACCCCCCACAATCCAAGCTAGTGAAAAAGAAGATACATTTGAAGGACACCTCTATGTCTTCTATGAATCTCTGTCATTAAGCAAAAAACTCTTTTCAAAGCCAGAAGAAAGAGGATAATTAAGAACCACAAGGAAATGCCACTCATAAAATCATAGCACTTGGGGGCTTATAAAAGAGGAGAAAAGTACTTGTATCAAATATGGACCAAAGACAGAGCACTGGAGGTTTAGGGAAAAGACAATCCCACTGTAGGCAGTCACACACTTTCACACTGTCATTAGGAAATTCTGTTTAGTAGACAAAGAGTTTAGTGGCTCAAGGGATACTGCTATAAAGGTTTTCAGCATTGTTTGTGCATAATCTACGTATAACATTCGACTTGGGAATGAGATATGATGTAGAAAATTGCTTTTGCAGTCCTTGAAGCCAATAATTTAGCTCTGCAACCTTAATTTATAAGGGAAAAAGGAAGGTAGTTGGAACATGAATTTGGATCACCGTCAGATTTAGGAATGAAAGTAATTAATGCTTCTGTGAAACTCCCCTGATAGTTATTTTTGGATTCAAAATCTTTAAAGAAAAGTTTTAATTTAGGGGCAGAAGCTCATTATATTCTCAAAAGAATCCTGCTGTACTAAATCATTCTGTCTCCAATTCATAGCCCCACGTTCCCTCTGTACATACAGCTCCTTCACTGATAAAACAGCAAATTATTTCCCACCTCAACTAGTGAAACTTTGGCTCTCTGAGTTTTTCCAAACTGAGCTGCCTTCCCTCATATTCCAGGCCTTTACTATTACCATGGAATGAGTGTGACCAAAGTCTCTCTTTCCCCTTCAGCTCAGTATTCTCTGCTGGCTGCCACACCCCCATCTTTTGAATTTCCTGACAGCTTTCCAAGCAACTCCCTAGAAAACACCCTGGTTCCCACCACTCCTCCACTCCAAAAACACTGGTACTCCCAAGACATCATGGGTTTGTCAAAAAAAACCCTGCATATGTGATTGACAGCTATGAATTTCACCTCTCTGCTTTGTCCAGCTCCCCCCTGCATCAGTTTGTAATTTTATTTGACATTCTTCACTTGTGGATTGTATGCTACTCCAGACTGTCAAAGTTTGGGCCATATTTGGTTATATTATGATATATTGGTAATAAAGGACAATGGAATTGTGCTCCTGGGGAAGGGAGAGTCAAGGACTTCAGTGACTTTTAGGCTGTGGGATTGTTTTTTTTTTTTTTACTTTAACCTGTTCTTTAATGCCCTCTGTGACTAAGTCCCGGGTGATACCAACCAGGCAGAAATGAATATTTAATCCTACTCCAAATTCCTGAATCCTTCAGTTCTGTAGGAGTCTTCATTTGCACTTAGAGCTGCAGTTCCAGGGATCAGCACAGGTTCTGGTTGAGTACCAGTGGCACTGACAGAGGGACTCGGACAACAAAACAGAGCAGCGAGTTTGGGAAAGGCTTCATCTATTTACTTATTCCCCCTTACACAAAAATCACCTTTCATCTTTGGTTATTTACATTCTCCAAAGCAAGTGCTTATGACAGACAGCTGCAAACAAAACCCAAAGGTTTTGGAGCTGAAAAGCAAGCAGCTGTGCTCTGCCACTTCTATTGGCATGGGGACACATTTTCTGATTCTCAGTCAAGCCTACAAGTGCTGTTCAAGGTTCACACAGGGACTGCTGCAGTTTGAAAACTTCCAAAAGGCCACCACAAACACTGGGGCCTTACCCTTGCTTTCAAGCCAAGGGGACTGTTTATGTGGACAAATTTAAGCACTGAGGAAGCTTTCACAGGTTTGTGCACTGATATTATAATCACACATGTGAGCGGAATTGTTAATTGTCCTAATTCCTTGGCTATTTTAGTAAGGATAATGAAAGGAAAATCATATGCATACTTCAGTATTAGCTTAGTCTCTCTTCTGCTGCTGCTGATAGCTCTTTTGACTTAGAAATGGTAGCCAATATTTGCTTAAAAGGATGGCCACACCATTCCCATTGTTAGGCCTTGAAGAATGTATTACTTGAAAAAAATCCTATCTCTAAGGTTTGGGTTTTGAAAAATGTCTCTCTTGGAGAAGTGCCACGAAGCATTTCATTCTGGCTTTTTATTTTTTTTTTTAATAAGATTTTCCACCCCTGTTTTAATAGGCTGTTATAGCCTTTAACATGCCATGAAATTAAATGCTTCCATTGGGGATCCATAACTTATCATAACAATAGTATTTCTGGTACTTGTTGGAACTATGAGGAAAGTTGGAAGGTGGTATAATAATAAGTGTAGCATTTTAAAGGACTACAGAATTGTCACTATACATTACTGAACTCCCATAGTTAACACCCATGAATTAAAAGCATATAAAAGTGGTAATAGCTAGGTTTCTAAAGAATTGACTGACACTTGGTGAGATTATCTCTTTCCTGGAATTAACCTGTGATCTGCTGGGAACCATAAACCCCACAAAAAGTCTGGAAGCACATTAATTTGATAACTGACCCTGCTTGAAGCAGGAGGTTGGAGTAGCTGACCTCCTGAGGTTCCTTCCAACCCAAATTACCCTATGATTCTAATCACTTCTACTAATTTTTACTAGGTTCCTGTAATGATACATATATTAGGTATGTAGCAAGAACAGATCACTTTCTTCTTGCTTGCATAACTTTACAAAATCTCCAGTGTAAAGTTAATTAAAAACTGAAGGGCAAATTAAGCCAGACATAAATGGCCTTTTAAATAAGGGGAACTTCCTTGTGCACCTCTGTCTGGCATGGAAGAGATGCACATTGTCTAATTTATAGGGATGCCAAGCATTTGAAGTCTCCAACCAAATTTATTTTCTTTCAGGAAAGGAGGGAAGTTTTTCAACCAAGCAATCTACAGCTCCCAGGAAAGGACAGCAGTAAGAGTACTCCCAGCTCTGTGTGCCTCAGTATCTTGCCCAGAACCACAGCTTGGCTCAGTGTTCAATCCTTCAAGGCTCCAGCAGATAAAAACTCAACGTAGAATCATTTAGGCTGGAAAAAAGCTCCAAGGCCATCAAGTCCAACACTTAACCCAGAACTGCCAAGTCTACCCCTAATCCATGTCCCAAACATCTTTTAAACCCCTCCAGGGATGGTGACTCCACCAGTTCTCCAGGCTGGTTGTTCCAATGCTTGACAACACTTTCATGAGCCACTCCACATCTTGCTGCGCTGGTTTATTCAGAATCACATCAAACCCTTTGCTGTGCTGGTTTATTCAGAATCACATCAAACCTCCTTGAGCTGTGAACACTCCTGTGCTCTTTGCTGGTTTGAAATGTCTTAAGGAACAGGCTGTCATTGCCTGTCTTTGAACATCTTTCTAGTTTTCAGCACTATGGACACTTTGGACTGTTTGTTTTTTATCACAAGAGAATTTCACAATTTTGAAAGAGTTAGGAAGATGCCTTCACCTCCTTGAGGAAAGTGAGAGACACACTTCATAAAACCATTTTCACAATGACCAGAGTTTGGCAGAGACAAAATCTGCCAAGCTATACATTTAAGGAAGGCACTTGCAGGAGTGAGATTACTTAAAAAAGGAAAATCATGGACAGTGATAATTTAGATTCTGAGAGGGAACAGAACCATCACATACAGAACCTCCATCAGCCTTTAAGTATCCTAAAGAGAACAGGATTTATTTTGACACAAATATCAAAATAAAAAAGAGTCATTGAGGGTAGCCACAAGAGAGGTTAATCTTCCTAAAGAGTCTAGGGCAAATCTATTTTTATTAGAGGGAAACCCAAAAGCTCATTAATTAGCATTGTCAAAGACCTATTAACAAAAGACATTAATTTTCTTGATCTAAATGATAAAGCCAGATGCAAAGGAGTTTTTCTGTAGTGATGGAAATTTGGATTAGCACAAGTGATTTAATCTGAGCCTGTCCACATTGGAACCCTGAATACACAGAGAGTTTGAGACACCTCAAAAAATGTTAGTTTATATTAGGGTATAGACACTCCTTCCATTGATGGCTGAAGAGGCAAGAACAGAAAAATCACATAAGAAATACTTGCACAGTCAATTGTGACTGAAATCTTGCTTGGTATCACACTAGAGGAGCATGAGAAGGGTGAAAAAAAATCAGCAATTCCAGCACATGCAGGCACCACTCCAATATAATACCTGAAGTTTTCAGGCCACCTAAGTATTTGCCCATCACCAGGCACAGCTGATGGCTCCACAAAATGATAGCTAGGACTTGTCAGGATGAAAAATAAGTAAGGAGTAATAATGAAATATTAATGTACACCCTGTTAAATTAAATGACAATATCATTTTCTTGTAATCCTTCTCTAACTCTGCTGGAAGAGTACAGTGTTGACATGATAATTTTATAAACTTCCTTGACAGTTCACGTTAAACCATCCTTCATTACCACAGATTGATAATTGGCACTTACAAAGGAAATGAAATGTCTGAAAAATTCATTAAACATGCCAAATATCTGAGGAGACCCAGTGCAATGGCAAAGTTATCTAAATCACTGTGTAAGCAGCTAAAGGGCTGGTTTCCTTTATAAATTCTCAAAAAAAAAAAAAAATTTAGGAAAAAGTCATGACTTCCTATTACATTTTTAATGCAATGGAAGTGAAGAAGTTACTTTGAGACAGATTCAAGTCTTCCTTCCATCAGGTGATTTTAGCAGCAATTTCAATTAAGTCAATAAAGTTATAGTATTTGGCTTTAGATCTTCTCTCCCCTCCTTTTACCTTCCTCCAGGAAATAGAAAAAGAAGATAAATCCTTATTTCTGCAGCTATTCCCTTAATAATCTATTACAACAGAGTCTTGCCAGAAAGCCTTATTTGGATATTTCCAAGTGACTTATTTCCACTGGCCTGGTCATTTCATCCCTCACAGTCTATGCAGACCCATCCAATAAACTGCAGACACCCTTTCCTTTAATGCATTCTGGCATTTAAATTCCCTGTGGCTGCTCTATCTGTGCAGTTTAAACTGCTTGAAAAACCAAGAACATTGTTTAATTACAGAAAGCTGCTAAATATCTGAGCAAAATAAGTTCTTGAGGACATGCAAAATATCTTGGCTTATCCCTCAACCCAGTCAAGTCTCAGAAAAAAAGTAAGAAGAAACTAATAAGTGTAAAATTTCCTTTGTAAAATTTCCTTTGTCAAAATTACTCTTGCTTGGCTTTTCACTGCTTAATGGAGATGGAAAAACACTTATAAAAATCATACTTTTTGCTAGCTACACAGAATCATAATAATTCTCCAAAGTCAAATAACAGGGACAGAAGGTAGAGACAGCTGAGCATCAGAGCTGCCAGCTTCATTTGAACATGACCTGACCACTGAAACCCCTGTGACTGGATCATCCCCTGCCCACAACAATTCTGGACACAAGAGTGGACAAGGTACAAGACAAATTTGCCAGCTGTATGATACTTTTGATCCTGTTAAATAATTTATTCTAATAAGAAATCACAGCTACTTAAACCAGCAAAACCACCACCTTCCTTTAAATGCAAATGAAAACCAGATCTTTTTCAACTTTAACATGACTGAAACTTTCAGTTTCTCTGAAATAATAAAAAGAATTCAATAAATTAATTATCTTATCTACAAAGGAACATTTTATGAATCTCAATTATTTCTTTTGATTGAAGCTGGATACTTGGTGTATCAAACAATTCACTGATGAATCAGAGATTAATTTCTGCTGTCTCTTCCATGCTCCATATCTCAGAAGCTTCATATTCTGGACAAGTTGCAAGACCTTTAGTATAATTGACTTTAAAGTGGCATCCACCCCTCGGAAAAAAAAAACTTTTTACATTTCCTAATGTAGCTATTTATTTTGCCAAAGTTTAATTAATCTAATAAAGCAGAGAAGGATAAAGCATTACTAATATACAATATAGGGTGAAAGTTTGATTTTTTTTATATAAATAGACTTCTGAAACTACAGGTGGAAAGAACACCACTATGGTGGATATAGATAACAAAACAATTCTGCCATGGTTGTCTTTCCTTCTAATTAACCATCAGCTCTTGTCATTGGTAACAGGAATGTGAGGTACAAAACACCTCCCTGACTGGCCTAACTTTCAGAGATATTTGAAAGTTCTATAAAAGGCTTTATTATCCCAGGCTCAAGGTTTATGAGACAATAATCCCAAGGTTTCTCTGAGAGCTGTAGAGGCAGGGTGTGTCCTAGGGCTCTGGAATCCTCAGCACAGCCCCTGTGAGTGGCAGCAGCCACCCCCTGCCCAGCTCCCACAACACCCATTTCCACAGCACCAGGACAAACTTCTGGGAAACAGGCAGGGAAAGTGCAGCCCCACACAACACCCATGAGAGGCAGTGTGAATTTATATTTTAAGGTGCTCTAGGATCTTGTAAAACCACAGAATAAATTATTTCCATATTTCAGCTCTGACCTTACCGTAAAACTTTTGCTCTATGAATAATCCCATTTCATTATTGCAAGGTTGCATTTCTGAAGGTTGGTTGTAAATTATATCCATAAATAATTTCACAAGTTACTGTTTGCAAGTTGCTTGTAACTTTTATCTTTAGGAAGGCCTGTCCTTAGACCACCTTAATTCTGGTCCTTCACCTTTGCTATGAAGCTGGAAATCCAAAATATATACTGATGGCTACTTGAGTTTGTGTCTGTGCTCTGAATTACCATTTAAATTTCTTCCCTAATGACAACAGAACTTGCCCAGACAATTTCAGCCATCAAGCTACTGCTCTGAACATCATATTTTTACCTCAACCTTTCTTTTCTCACAGTGTGTTCTCTGACCATCAAAGACTCAAAGGTAAAGCAAAGTTGGGGGTAGGTCAGATAACTGGATTCTAATTTTTTGTCACCCCATAAAAAGATCTAATCAGCTCCTTTGTGACTTCCCCAAATTCCATGGAAATCAATGTAAAGGCTCTCATTGATTTGACAGAGTATCTTTGCCAGGTCTTTAACGTTTCTAAAGCAAAATTTAATTGGATGCCTAATTAAAGACTTAATTAATGCCTGGATGCTGTTTTCTGAAATAGAACTGAAATTAATGCTCATGGTATTCACAATTCTCAACACCAGCCTACTGATTCTATGCTGATTAAAATCTCCTGAATGTATTATATATTTAGAACTACAGAAATCAATAATTAAAAAGAAAACAAACACAGAGCTTATTCATTTAAAAGGAGAAGGGAGAGGATTCACTTCCTTTCTCTACCTTGTAGGTGCTAAGAGTTTACTATAACCACTAAATCCCAGAGAAATTTATGTTTTTATTTACAAAAGGCGGAATGCTATAAAAGATGCAGAGTTCTCTTTTTTCTTGAATTTTTTTTGACCCTTGTAATAAAGCTGGTGTTTTTTTATTGCTCTAGCCTGAAACAAAATAGTTGATTCTCAGGTGAAAAAATAATTAGTAACATGGGAAGCTGAATGAATTTTGAGATCTTGAGGAAAATGTAGTTTGAACTGTCAGGTTTACTCACTTACCCACAGGAACTACAAAGCAGCAAAGAAATAAAACCCTCTTAGAACTTTAAGCTTTCATTGACCAATTCCCTCTGGCTGATTTTTTTTTCCCAAAACTCTCTTTTCCCAGTGGTTCCTATTAGAAACACAAATAGTTTGCCTCTCTGCATAGTGACAAATGTCCCAATAACTTCTTTTAAAAACACTATTAAATTATTATTACCTTTTAATATGAGTCTAGAACAACTATGCAACTGTGCAGTCAAATTCACTTCACAGGAGCACTTGCACTGCCTGGATTGTCAAAGGAAGTGGGAATTATCAGTAGTTCAGGTACCACTGTTTATTAGACCAAAAGGAGTTACCCTCTGTTTGGCACCCTGACCAGCACAGGTGTAGGGTCTGCCAAAAACAGCAAGAAAAGACCTTTGTATGGATTGGCACAGAGGATCCTTGCAGCCTCTCCCATACTCTACTGTGAAAAATTTATGGATAGAAATTGATTCTTGGCACTACAATTATGAAAGAATAAGGAAGATCAGCACCCAGTGCCTCTGCAGGCCACTGGGTCTTTGGCTGTTTGTGATGTTTTCTACCTTCTGTTGATCTTGGGGGGTTTTTTTGTATCCTCGTCAAAATCAAGAGCTTCAGGTGAATCAATGACAGGGCTCAAATGGGGGAAGCTGGAGCTGCACATCTGAGAAGTTGTCTTAGGGATCTCAGGAACTTTTTAGGAAAACTTGAGAGACTGGAAGGCCACAATGGATGGCCAGAAACCCCTTTGTGAATGTAGGAAGGGAAGATGAAGAGGTGAAGTTGCATTAGAAAAATCTGAATGTGTGGAGGTGAGCTGAGACCACAAGAGGTCTATTGAGTGCCCTTGGATGGGGTCACCACTGAGGGGGAGTTAGGTTTGGAATCTGTTACTGATCCCCTAATCAGAATGGTGAGGCTGATGGAACCTTTCTTTGGCTGCTGAAGGAGCTCTTGGACTCTGAACCTGGTCCTTCAGTGAGCCAGTCACTGTGAGAGCAGCCCAGGAGGCAGGAGCAGCTCCAGCTGTGGGTCTGACACAGCCTCTCCCTGCTCAGGCTCCAGAGATGGTGATAATGTGGATCATCCCTTTCAAAGTGTCTGATCCTCTGCCCTGATGCCTGCACTCCTACCAAAATTTCTGATTTGATCCTGTTTTCCCAGCCCAGCAGCAGTGGTTGCATGAATTTCCCCATTTGCCAGCAGCCCCTGGCCACTTTCCTGCTCCTCTTTTGTTCCCTTCAGCTGATCTGCACTGTTCCTAAAGCACTGCTTGCATCAAGAGCACATTCAGGGAAGCACAGAGAGCCCCAATGAGGAGCTGCAGGATGTTTTTCACAAAGACAAGCTATTTATTTTATAACAACTCCTCTCTTACACTCCCCCTCAGAATAATTTAAGTGCCCCTCCATTCCTTGTTCAGCTGTGCCCAGTAGAAGCACCAATTTCTTTGTGCAATTGCTCTAGTGACCTGTGGCTGAGCCCCTCTCCTTCACTCCAGCCTGCTTTTCCCAGGGGATGGGGGTGGCTCTGACTGCAAATTCCACTGCACTGTGAGCCCACGAGGCTCAGTGCTGCACCCACCCCTGCCAGACTGGGCAGGGAGGCTCTGAGCAATGCCAGCCTAAAACAGGGGACAAGCATGCTACTGTCACACAAGTCAGAACTGTATTTCTTATTTTTTCTTACCAGTTAGTATTTTGTTAGCACTGTTGCTTGTGCCAATCATATTTAGGAATTCCCATTCATATGTGCACATTTCATTAAACACTAAGGTCATGGTCCTTCAAGAAGGAAAAGTGGATTAAAATGCTGGGCATTAGAAAGAAGAATAGGGTGATTTCACCTGTTAAATCTCACCTGCTTCAGCCAAAGATATTAAAAGCACATGAAGCACTGAAATATGCTGTTTGTATAGAACATCAGTAAACAGGGAAATGGCTGCAGGGATGTGGAAAGTCTTCACTGCCCAGCTGCTGAAAAGAAAGAAATCAAAAGCCACAGGCTCCAAAAAGAGGAAGCCTACAGGAAGGACAAGAGGGAAACTTGTCATGGAGAGATTTCAGATAGTATTCCTACCAGAAAAATGTTGGGAAAGTAATTACAGAAAGATCCAGGCCTTGGCAGATAGCAGAACAGCTCAGAGAAAGTCATGAGGGAACTTCTCAGCACCATGATAAGCATCAGTCCCTTCCATGGCACCATGGAAAGTGGAAAGTGCAAATGACATTCCCTGATTACTTCTATACTAAAAGACATTGTTGGAGGGTGAAGAGGGCATGGAAAGCATCAAGGCAAAGCAGTGACCCAGAGTGCAAACTCTATGCTGGGCACAAAGCAGAAAGGGGGGAAACACATTTAAGAACAACATATTCAAAACCTATTAAAACAGCCAATCACTGTTAAATTGTGTAGAGGAGGAAAAATGCCCTGGAGGGAGTGCAGACCAGAAGACTGACTTCTTCAAATTCACAGCTGTGGTGGAGCAATCAAATACTCCAATGGCAGCTTTCCCCTCAGAGACGAGACAACCTGGGGCCATATGACCTCAACCTTTGATACACACAAGGAAAACGTAATGAGAGACTTGCTAGAAAATCTGGTGTCTAAAAGTGACAAATTGCAAGCTTTGCTGGCCCCTCATGAAGGCAAAGTTTCAAACTTTTAACAGCAAAATTGAGCAACTTGAGACAAGCTTGGAAACTGAGACACAAGGAAAGGGAAACTGACTCTAACCAGAAACAGGTTGATAAAAGCAGCTTAATTCCACATTCTTGCAAGTTAAAAGTGGGATGGCAATGGAGGAACACAAAATATACCATAAGAGCATCAAAACACAATTGAGATGCCATCATTGGCAGGGAAAATTGATTTGCTTCCCCCCAAATCAACACGGCTTGCGAAGAGGTGCTCTGGTGATTTAGTCATTGCTAAATTCAGGTAGAACCAGGACGGACTCAAGTGTTCACAATCACAAGAAAATAAATTAGATTAAACTCTCCCAAGCTGTCACAGCTTCCAAAAAGGCTTACTTTGGATTTTGGCTACAGGATAAAGCACAGGCACAGCACAAAACAGAAAGCTTATCTTTAAGAGCTTGCATCTTTGTAATTGCCAGAATGTTAACTGTAGGAGATTGAAACACTGAAAACAAGCCAGTTAATATTTCCAAGTGCCAGAGATTTTACCCAGATTTCTGACACCATATCTCATGCAGTTAATAAGTTTCATGCTGATTATTAAACTGAACAATGCAAAATATCATGCTGTTGGCAAAAACCTCCATTATCATTAATAAGATTAGAAATTTGCCTCTAAAAAGGAAGAAACAGCTCTAAGCAATTGATCTGTGCCTCCAGAAGACTAATAATGTAAAAAAGCAAGTGATTTGTCCCATCAGTTCTAGCTTCTATTCTAGCGGCAAAAGAACATTTCTGACAATTAAAAACCTCTACAGATGGAGCAAATGTTAACTTTTAGAAGCTGTTTTGCTAGATCAGAGCATGATATCTGAAACACTGTCCCTTACAGCCATCATCATTGACAGCTTCAGAACAGAAAGGAACAGTCAAACACAATGATTTGGGGGTTCTGCTGGAGGCAGAGCATTTCTAAACAAGCTGGATATGTGTGTGCCAAGAACTGAGCCTCTCTGGAATGCTAAGTTAGGCACCTGAAGGCAGAGACACCCAAAGTCAGTAGTAAAGCTTAAAAAGTGTAGGCATAATTCCTAACACCCACACAATCTCTCTCTCTCTCTCAAAAAAGCCCACACTGGCAAATTGAGAATAAATCACTCCTCACAGAAAGTCTTAAATGACAGGATTTGGCTGCAGTGCCTACAATTCTTCACTGAAATGTTACATCATGTCACTTTTTATTGTCCTGTGTGCATGCAAATGTGTACAAGATTAGTGCTGCTGCTGCAGATGAGGAGACGAACAACTGCTCTTCCTAAGCTTGAATGCTTTAAAAAAATCATTGATATAATGAAATCTAATTAAGAACAAGCTTAGTGCCATTTTTTTTTTTAAATTTTATTTTAGGAAAAGGGGAAGAAGCAGAACTCAGACAAATTGTGTGCTAAAAAAAAAAAAAAAAAAAAATAACCCACCCAGAAAAATAACCGCTTTTCAGTGTCATCATAGCAACAAAGTTTAAGAAAGGAAAACATACCAGTAGCAGAATGTTTTAAAAGATCTCACAGTAAAACCCAGAAAGAAAATCCTAGAGGAAAATCAGATTTAAAGGTTCTGAGTACACTCTCAAACTGAGACCAGCCAAACTGAGGGTTAACAATCAATACTCTTTAGGTGTCTTAAAGCTTCACCTTCCAGCTATAAAAAATTCCAATGGTGGCTCCTATATTTGTATGTGGAATTTTGACAGCAGAGCAGATATATCTTCATCAGCACTTTGTGTCTGCCTGCCCCCTCACTTCAGCTCTTATTGTCATTTTGCAATATATTAATGATCCCAATCATCGAGTGGTTCCAGTTAGGCTGCAAGAGGTTCTCTGAAGTAGGCAGCATTCCTTATAATGATAGATTGCAGGAATAATGGCCTCTTTCCTGAAAGCAAAACATCAGAAAACTGCCTTAAAAATGGCAGAAGAGGAGGGATGAAGATAGTGAGTGCTTCATTAGCAAAAATGGAATCAACTGTTTTAGAGGGCAGCGTCATTTTGTTCTCGTTCCTGCCAGGCTTACCTGTGCATTAATGATCATGCAGGCATTAAACATCAGACATCAGGAAATCTAAAGTGTTAAGAAAAGACTATTAAAGAAGAGATGGACTTAAATGATCTTAAAACTTAATTCTTAAGAGTTTTTCTGTGCACCAGAAAAATATGCAGTGTTTTTCTTTCATTGTAACCTCTAAACACAAACATGTAAATTTAATAACTTAATTTGAACGACTCTGGAGACAAGAGAAAATTGTACTTGAGTGTGAACTGGACTGGAGCAACCACCTGTCTCTCTGAGGCTGTCAATGGAAAAAGTCCATTGGTTTGGCACACCTTAAATAATCTGAAACTCGGAGTGTTAAATAAAAATAGCATCATTCACAGGTCGATTAAAGCAAACAGTGCTTTTCTCCCTTCCTCTCCCATTCTCCCTTCCTTTTATTTCATTGGACTTGCTGCAGAAATGACCAAATCTCATCCCTTTCAACTGCCCTGAAAAGCTCTTTAATTGCTTTCTGCTGCTGCAATTAGTAAATGCAACATGGTGGCCATTATTATATTTCCAGGTGCTCTACAGATTTTCTGACAATAAACTAGACTGATGAAAACCACGAATGCACAAACAATCTGTAAAGTTTAACGTTTCCATTCATTAGGCTACCTGAGTAAGAGAAATAGCATTAATATGGATAAGTACTTCAACTTCCCCCATTAATAGCTGGTCTTAATTCACAGGTGCCTATTTAATCTCTCCTGAATTCCTCTAGAACCTAATGAATACATGTAATAATAGCATCAATTCAGAATTTAATCCTGATTCTAGTCTGTCTTAAATTGGACCTCAGTCATTAAGAGATTACAGGATAGTGAATGATAGTTAATCAATGTGTTTAATTTGGCCCCATTATTTATTTGATACAGTTTCTCACATAGTGACTATAAATCTTTTTCCCCCAAGCTTGGCCACCAGAAGCAATCCTGAAATATTGAGTGAAAAAATATTAGATTTGATGATCCTCTTAAGTGCAGGTTAAACTATAATTAATCTCTCTGCGTGTGCTCAAACCTTTCAGACCAATGCATATATGCACATATGTAATTCATACATAGCAAACACTTCAGGTAAGATTTATTGTGCTTTATTTTTTGTCTCTGTTAACTCTTAGCCCTATCAGCCAAGATTTCCCAGCACTTACCACAGCATTAGCCCTAAGCATCAGGAAAATCACATTTCTTGGTGCCAAGGGTTTAAAAAGATTCTAATTCAGCTATTAAACTGGAGGCAGCGTGTGCCAGCCCCACAGCGCATTCACCCATTAATTCTGTCCCCTGGATAAAATGACTACCTCTTGCACCAGGCTGATAAAATGAGGAAACACACTGATTATGTCTGTGGCAGCTATCCTTGACCCAACCAACAGTGACAGTCATCAAACCGCAGCACCTAGAGCGCTGCAAGCTGTGGCAGCTAACCCAAGACATCATTAATTCTAAACACCAGAGCTCTCCTCCAGATACTGCAGTTCAGAGGAGCTTAAAAACAAATCCCTTTGGTGGGTGGAAATTCTGTGTGCTGCTCATAATCACTTCACTGACAGCATTTGGAAGTTATTTCTCTGGCTGGACAGGTCAAACGCGGGAAGCAAAGTGCCAGTGTCTTTCACTGGATTGCTCAAAATTGGACCTTGGATTCAATTAATAATGCTAGATGGACAGAGATCAAACGGATTGAGAGACTGGCTGGATTTTAAGGGGTTTTTTATCATTTTTAGCATGACAGGATGGAGGAAACAAAGTAGCTGTGAATGCTGCAGACTGGGTGATTTGTCCAGCTGAAACTATATCTGAAATTATACACCTGTTCAGTACAGGGAAAATATAGGGGGGAAATCTAGACAGTATTAAAAGAGCTCCTGCAACCTAATCAAGTTTTTGGGAAGACACTAACTACTCAGTGGGGTCTTGGGACTTGAATTTCTTGGAAGTTAATGTATGAGACAGGATCAAGGAGTTGTCCCATGGGATTGCTGCACATTCAGCTTCCATTGTAGCTGAATGAAGGATTTGTTCTCTCAGAGAGGTGATGTACTTCATGCTGGTGTGTGTGCTGTGTGACTTACTCTTAACTGGAAAATTACAGCTTACAACACTGTCATGAGGCTGCACAAGACACTCCCTCAGCTGGGAGGTACAATTCTAACATTAAGGGCAGGAAAAGATGCAGGAGAACCAGCCCAAAGCCAGTGGCTTCTTCTCCTTTGTGTCAGAGAGCTGAGGATTTGGCTGAGTCATATGACATGCTTGATACCAAAGCCTTACCTTGAGAAAAAAAAAATGGGTTTGGCACATTTTTGTTTTCTTCTCATGTAGATTCATTAAGATTGTTTACATTGCCAGGTTTAATCATAAATCCAAAGCATTCATAAGACAAGAGATCTCTGTATAGCCCTTCAAGAAGTCAAAAGTATTTTGGAAACAAACGTGGGGTTTTTTTTGTTAAGTGCTACCCTATTTTTTTTTCATTTGTATCACTCTGCTCATCTGCAAAAAACCCAAAAAATCCCTAGGCAGACACACATGCATTTTTTTCATGGAAGTGAGTATCCAAAGAGTATCTCAGAAAGTATTTAGGTTATGTACAACACACCATGTACAAAACACCATGGAAGTGCACTACACAGTCTTCCAGTCCTTGTTTTTAAAGACAAATGCCAAAAGCCAGTGGCTGAGCCCTGCATAGAGGAAAACCACAAAATGTTTGTGAATAATTTCACATCTTCATCTTTCCTTTCAGCCATAAAGAAAGTAACCAGAACTTCAGTAGAGCTCAGGATATTTCATTTGACAGAGTGTCCTAAAATACTGGTAATAAATAAGAGCTGAAGAGCAATAAGCTCCCACAGTAACATTTCAGTCCATTCAGGGCCCACTGGGTACCCCACCAATATCATCTCTGACTTTTTATTTCAATAAATAGATTCTGAACTCCTTCAAAAATATGGCTGATTGGAATGGGAATAGAATCAACAGTTCAGTATAGAAACATCTTACGGAGACAGATGGGTTGAATTTGTAATAATTTAATTGTTCTCCTTTAACCAGAATTTTGGGGTGCTTCTTTCCAGTAGCAAGTATGTTAGTTTTGCATAGCCTTGAAATGCTATTCAGATTTTTGTTGATTTTTCAAAATGGAAGAACTTTTGTTCCCTTAGCATTATAATTTCATGCTGTGTTATTGTCACAATTTCTACATTCTTATTTATTTACCCACAGCAGCAGAGCTAAGAAATTTTTGCTTGCTCATTCCCCTTTCAAGAAATTTTACTAGTTAATAAATAAAGCTTAGCCTTGTTGCAGGGGTCCATCCCTCAATAGTTACTATTTTCTTTCTGACTCAAAGACCAGCTGCAATGAAAACAATGCCCTCTCATTCCTCCCAGCACTTAAAAAGGTTTATAGATCTCCAGCCTCCTACAACTCAGCAGAAAACTGCTCGCACTTGACAGTCTTCAGAAATCAGCATTGTTTCCACCCTCACTAAACCTGTCAGGCACACAAGGTCAGGAAATGAGGAGAGCTGATGTCACCTGAATCATCGCTGCTCTGCTCAGAGCTCTCGCCACACTCCTCTCTTCCAGAGAAAGCCACTATACCCCAGAGGAAAGACTTTGAAGCCTTTTAAAACTGTCATAAAATAGTTTCTGGAAACTGTTTGGAGAACTACAAAGAACTCCAACACTTCAAATCAGTAAACTCATGAATACCTTCTTGCCAGAGTTGTCAAACTGCAACAGTGTTTTGCAGGGGGCTCATGAATATGAGCATCTCTGCAATAGCCTCTAATAGGTCTTTTTATTTTCTGGATGTGATTCTACAAGGATAGCAATAATGAATTTTTCAAAACTATCTAGACTCTACCTACTAGTCATGCTAATTAAAAATCACTGTGTAAGTCTGTGGGACAGCTCTGGGAAAGCAGTTTGCTGTCTGAATAACATGGTTTGTGTTCCTAAAAACAAGATCCATAGGAAAAGAGGAAGATTAATTCCATCATATGCCTTTGAGACAGAAACATTGTTTCTTTTCTGTTTTAAAAATCATAAAAGCTAAAAGTTCATGACAGAATACAAGTAAAAGGCTTTTAGTGAACTGAGCTACTTTCACTGTAGGTGTCTGTTGGTAGCTGAGATGACCCCATGGACAGCAATCATAGTTCCAAGACAATGAAGCAGTTCTAATTAAACAGGGACATGCATGCTGCATACCACTGACTGCCACAACTGTTCAAAATGCAGTTACAGGTCATATTCATAAAATCAGACACAAATATATTATATATATATATATATATATATATATATATATATATATATATATATATATATATATATATATATATATATATATATATATATATATATATATATAACCCTGGTCCCAGTCTTACAGCAGCATCATTATCCATCTGAAATCCTGAGTTTATCCCCACTAAGCTTTCACATCCACAGGCTGTATCCCTGAGACATTGCTTTTTTCCCCAGCCAGATGTGGTGTGGCTGCTGGGTGTCCCTGTGCTGTGCAGGGTTGATGTGACCCAGCAAACCCAGACCCCAGCAAGGGCTGGTGTCAGTCCCAAAGCCCTTTGCAGGTCAGCTGGCCACAAGCCACCTGTAAACAGCAGCTCTTTGGCTGTGGGATTATGGTGCCCTGCCCAAGATAACAGAGCTTTTTCTCAGCAAGGCCTGGTGAGTTGAGTTTAGCATCATGCTATCACCCTGAACGTGTACCAAACACCAGCTCTGGTCTGGCATCCCTGAAATCTGCACAACTTTCCATTTAACTTTACTTTGCCAGATCAAATCCATATTGATTAAAATTCTTCCTTCGTTCAACAGGCGTTTTTGAGCTGATTTCAGCTGTGATAAGTTTAGAAACCCCATGTATTTTCTTCAGTCAGCTACAGTCCTCCCCTCTCCACTCCAAGCAGAGCACTTTATAATGCTGCATTCACCCTTTTGTTAATGATAACGTTAAAAAAAATCAATGGCTCAATTAACAATCAGGAATGGAGCTTCCAGGCAACAAGCCCCATGATCAATAACTTATGTTCAGTGAAATTAAAGGTACTTGTTAAGTCAAGTGTTAAAAGCTGCACACACTTAATATGGGAATATCAGTCACGAACACTTTGGCAGTTTAACTTGAGAAAATCAGTAAGTACAAAGTTCCCATACTATGTTCCACACCAATGAGTAACTAATGAAGCATAAATATTCACACAAATTCATTTATGTAATAAATTCTCTAATCCCCCAATACACAGCAGTAGTGCTGAGTCGACATAAGCTTTCACTTTTGTTATGAGTTACACTTTTAAAATATGAATCCAAAATGAAGTTGGCAAAACCAAACTCACAGCTTGCACAAAGGTAGTTCCCAGTGGTTTGAAGTAACATCAGTGCACGATGGTCTGGCTGCTGTGAATGACAAAATTTTCCATCAGCATACAATGCTAAGATTTCTTCTAATAAATTCCTCTGAAGCTGCCAAAACATGCTCAAATGAAATAAAATGCATTCATCTTATGGACAGGTGAAAGCTAGGATTCACATGGCACAGGGTAAGTGACATGAAAATGTTTGAGCTTTTTGGAAGAGTTATTTATGAACATGCATGGAGATATTGAAATCAAGAAACCTGTACAGATATAATCTGACTTATCCTGTCACTAAATTTCTACCACATTTTGTACGATGGTGGTTTAGGGGGAGATTTTTCAAAGGCATGAAGGACAGTGAAATGCTCAACTCTCAGTGGAAGCCTGGGTAAATCAGATGTCTCGTTCTCATTTATGCAATCTAAAATCTCCCGCTTAACTTTTCTACATCTGCTCTCAGTAGAGCTTTTCTTTGAGAAGAGAACATTTAGAGCAATGTCAAAACTGACTCCTACATCAAGCTTGTGACAAAATTCATCTCATGGTCAATAGCCTTGTTTTTAGAGCTCCACTGATAACAGATGATTTAGCAGCATACTCCTACTCTGGGAATAGCCAAATTGAAGGCTGTTCTTCTGATTTTACTGAACTGCTTCTGCTCAAAGTAGGGAATATTCAGAGGATAATTTATCCTTGTTCAAAACTTTAAAAAATAAATAAAATAAATGAAGAGAAATCTTTGCATGGCTCATTTTGCATATCAAGGACTCTCCCTTACTGCAGCCTGATGTACACTGTACCCTTTTCCAGAAGCCTCCTGAGGCCTGAATTCCTGAAGCAGTAATAGAGAATATGGGGATGGGGCTGTGATGGGGTGGCAGGGTGAGTCTCTTCATTTAATGAGTTGCTCCTTTCTTCAGTGTCTTGTGGTCATATCCTGGGCACTGCTGACTGCACTTTGATGGGTTCCTAATCAACAAAAATCAATTATCTGAAATTGCACAGACAGCATTTAATCTCCATCAAAAATCATCTTCCTACGGAGCTCCATTAATCTCTTCATCGTTGTTTAACTCAAAAAGAAACTCCTCTTGTAAGAAATATCAGCCTTTAGTTTTAAATTATAATTAAAGCTGTGCAGTTCTCTTTGCAGGAAGCTGCTAAGGCTACGGTAACTATTTGGTTTTCCAGGACTATTTTCCCATGCAGAATTAACCAATGCACCTTGACTACATGTAGAGGAATGAGCAGCTGATAAATTTGAGTGTGAATAACCCTATTTGCCAATAGAAAAACACCTTACCCTTTGATCTTGCTCAAGGAGCACATTCTCAGCCCTCATGAACAAGCTTTCTGCCTTGAGGGAATCAGAAACCCAACCCCAGCTGTTCCCAGGCCAGAATGGGAGGCATATCCATGGCAGATGGGTGGGAAGCTTCTTTCCTACAAGCTACAGATAAATTTTAGGGAAAGAATCCTGTTTCTGAAAGTACAGGTTCTTCATACTTGTGTCCTCAGCAAGTCCTTATAGCCCAGCCTCAGCACCCCACAAACTTTTGGCTCAACCTGTTTTGCAGAACACTTTGAGCCCTTATTGCACCCTATTCTATTGCCCTGGTCATTTTCCTCCAAACCTTACACTCTCTAATGCTTCTCTTCTCCTCCTCCCCAGAATCATGATGCCAAGGACATTTCCTAGCATGGGTGTAGAGTGTTAACCCATGAACAGGGTGAAAGAGGCACAGTGGGCACTGAGAAATGCATTTCTACTGACTGGTGCATTGGTGGTGCTCCAGAATGAAGGGTGAGACTGGTCTCCTGAGGATACCCTGGTATGCTCAAATAGAGAAAATGTTTGGAAAGCAGGTAGCAAAAGACCCAGAAAATGGCACATCTAGGTCAGTAGAAAAGACTGGGAGAGCAGCAGGGAACCTGCTGGCAGCAGGGAATAAAAGCTCAGCTGATGGTTGTCATAACCCAGCAGGAATCCCTGCTCTGCCCAATGGCTGCACTGTGGCCTCTCAGCACAGCAGAAAAGAGAATCCTCCAAAAATCAGGATTCCATAACTAACCTGGTGGAGAGGTACTTGCTGCTTCTCCACTCCAGATTAGCACATCCCAGAAATGTTGCCTGCAGTGAAGATTTACTATGGTATGGGCTATCACCCACAGGGCCAGCTCTGACTGCAGCAGCTCTGGAAAGACAGTATATCACACAGAAGGAAAAAACAGCCTTGTGACACAAAGCCAGCAGTGGGTTCAGCTGTTGTTTGCACTGGGAGCAGCATTGATGCTTCTTCTTGTGCCTCTTCTGCTAATAAAGAAATGGGATGCAGCAGGAGTTATTGCCTGCCCACCCTTTTTTTCAGAAGCATTTTTTCAGGCATCTATGAGCTGTGTCTCTCTCCACACTAAATATTCAAAACAAAGCTAAGCCATTGAATGAAAAAACAAAAACACTGTAAAAGAAGTGAAACCTAATTCACAGTAACTGGTTCTAACAATTTCCCCAGCCCTCAACTCCTTCACAGCACTTTCATTTTGAGCATGGAATCAATACAGGGATGTTGCACATAAGTACATCTAAAGGTGAGTTGAAGAGGGAAAAAAATGCTGTTTTGGGAAACAAAAGACTGTCTTGAGTGAATCCCAATTTAATCTTCTTGGTATCATCCAACCACAACTATTTGACTGGAAACAGAATTTATTTCAACCAGGTTCTATATCCAGGTCAGGATCACTACAACAACCTTTTCTAAGCTTGGTATCTAATCAGCACAAGACAAAGTTTAGGAACACTTGGGAACAAACAACAATCTGCCTTTGTCATCCTCTACCACATGATCAACAAAGTTAAGCTAGACACAGCCTTTGTGTATCAAGCTAAACACAGAATCTGTTTTCCAGAGCTGTACACAACACCTTTGACTGACTTTGACAGCACTCATTTTAGGACTCAGTGTTTGCTGATGTACATTGTAATACCTTCAACAAAACTGTTCATGTCTGATAATCTTCCTGGGAACAAAATTCTTCAATATGCCCTTCCATGGAGGTGAGGGAGAGGTCATTTCATGTTCAGGTCATTTAAGCTCCTCCTAATTTTACTTTTGAAAGATTTCTCACAATTTTTACAGTTTAACTTTCAAGTTCTTGGGAAACCAGGGTACCCTTCTCTTCCTATCCCTGTGGCCCAAGTGGGAAATATTACTCAGGTGTTTTATGTATTCATTTCTATGTTTCTCCCAGGAAATCTGAGGGAAGGTTAGCAGATGCAACTTGGGCAGTATCAAATCTTTGTATGGTCTGTCTTACTGCCTACCTTGCAAACAGCAGAAGCAATTTCAGTTTTCAAAATCACAGCTGCTCTTTGGGCTTGTCAACACAAGATGGCATATACTTTACACACATCTGACAAGTGTGATGGATACTGGAAAGCAAGAAGATTTTTTGTGTATCTGTTTCACGCTGTCCTCTTACAGAACAGTCTTACTGGCATATAATTTGTGCCATGTTAGAAACTGGAAAACCAGATTATCAAAATGCATTTTGAAACATAGAGAAGTCCCAGACTCAAAGAGGTCCTATTTTGTCAGGGCCTTTTCCCAGGGCAGTGCCAGGCTGTTGGCATAACAACCTCCTTCAGGTACCCTGGGAGTGAGCAAACATCGTTCCTGGCAAACCTCTAATGTCACAGAAACAAATCAGGATGTCAGTGCAGAAAATTGGGACCCAAGTGCAGGAGCCATAAATCTGTCCCATCCTGATTGAATGAGTTGTGCCCTGAAGGATTGCAGAGTGCTGAATGGCTTTTCCCTGTCAGCTCTCTGATGCAGGCTGAGGGCCAGCAGAGTTATGGAGAGAGGGTAGAGGTGAGCCCTCTTAAGGGCCCAGTGGAGAGAGGAGATGAAAACTCTGAGTCTGGACCAGACTAGCTGAGGAGAGAAATCAAACAATTGGACTGACTGGTGTATTATTCAATATGATATATTTCGAGTTGGTTTTTTTTAAAACACTTAAGGATGTAAATGCATTATGGAAAGGCCTAAAGAAGGAAAAGAGAATAATTTACTTCCCACCAGATTTAAGCAGAATTGGCTGAATACTGAAGTCTCCAGAAAGATGATGTGGCAATGCAGCTGTGAGTTAAAACAACAGCTTCATTTTTTACTGTGCAAGAGGTATTGCTTATTTTAAGCTACTGTTCAGTAACTGATGGTTCACAGAATGACAAAACTGCTTAATAACAAAGAGCTTCTAGGATATCTCCTGAAATATTTAGTGAGGAATGCATGTAGAGTGCAGCTATCTGTTCTGGTGTGGGTAGTCAGAGCTGATCATTTATTTATTTAGAGAGAAGAGTGGGAAAAGCAATTTGGATCTGTAAGAGAGAATGAGACTTAGGCTTGAAAATTCTTGAATCACTTTGGAAAATAAGGCTTAAGTATCTATGTCACATAAGACAAAGCCAGACACACTTGTGCAGCCCTGGTATTTCTACAGCTGATGGCAGCTGCCTGCCTGAACACTTCCAGTGTGTTCCAGGGCAAAGCCAGGCATTTTATTTTAAACTTTTTTCTTAACTGGCTCAACCTAATCCAGTCTGACAATCTGTTCTGGTGGCATAGCTAATAGGGATTGTACCAAGCAGCAGGGGGTTGTAACATCTTAAACAAATGCATCTGTTCCCAAACTGTATTTGCATGTGATATTATTATGTTGAAAAATTGACTTGCAGTCTTACTTTGTGCAGGTTATGAATTTCAGGATTGATATTTTGTGCTTAGTGCAGCCTGAGTCATGCTGGGCTCTTTGGATTCTTTATTTCCCACAAAAATATAGAAGACAATTCCAGGAGTTACTATTTTTACAAGTTTAAGAAAGTTACTGCTCCTGCAATTTGAAGCATTGAGTAGAACATGGCAAACTGGTATTATTTAAAATATTCCTAGAGGGCAATATCTCTG
Source organism: Erithacus rubecula (assembly GCF_903797595.1). Lineage (NCBI taxonomy): Eukaryota > Metazoa > Chordata > Aves > Passeriformes > Muscicapidae > Erithacus > Erithacus rubecula. The sequence goes on from NC_136669.1 coordinate 10,963,394, forward strand.
GAAGCATCCAAAACTCAAGCTTGTTTTCATTACAGGTAACAGAAATTTTGCCATTGACTTAACTGGGAAAAGGAAGTGGATTCTAGGAAGGCAAAAGGGAAATTATTTGGCCAGCTATTCCAACTGCTGTGTAATAACTTGCATGTGTCTAATGGAGACCAGTAATGGCTGGGGAAATACATGTGAAAGATCAGAGATGTCATATCAGATTTATTGGCTCTCCAAAAGTGAAACATTGGCTCTTGGGAGCCAATGAATTTTCACCAATGCCACTGAAGTTCACAGAAGTTTTTTCCTACCAGCTCACTCACTGCATGGCTCCTCTCCCACACACATCTTCTGTGAAGAATAAATTCCAAGCTGAGCACCCTTTGGGCACCCAGGAATTAATTTTTTTTTTTTAATTTCAGAGAGCCAGGTGTTCTTGAAATTAGCTATAAGTATCTCCAGAACAGCTTCCTGTGTAGAAAAACCCAGGAATGTGGAATCTTGCTCTCTAAGGACTCTGAAGAGCCAACTAAGCAGCCTAAGGAACCTGACCAAAAGTTACTTGCATGGCACATTAATGCCTGTGCTTGGGGGTGAATTGAATAAACAACACTCATGTAACACTCTGCACACATCCTCAAGCTGCAATATTCTTGTCAGGCTGCTCTTCCCAACACCAATCCTTTCCTGTGGGCTGAGCCCACAACTGCTGAGCTCCAGCTGCATCCCCACCAGGATGTCCTGCTGCAGTCACTGCACGAGGATGAACAGGAATGGCTTTTCCTGTGAAAACCCATTGGGCTGCAAAAACTCCTTTCCTGGGTTGAAAAGAATTAATTGTCTCGAATCATTCTGCATTAACAAGGTTGATTTACTCAACACAAGCCAATTACTGGGCATGGTAATAGTTCTGCAGTCAGCCCAGTGTTTCATTTTCTGCTCTTGTTTCACTGATTCTCATCTCCTCACATGCATGACTAGTAGAATAAGATGAAAATTGGAAAGCAAAAATCTGGGTTTTGACAGGATAACGTGCAGAAGCATCTTTGTGCAGTTTCTGCCTTGCTCATGGAAGCCAAAGCCTTGCAAAATACCTGGCAAAGCTTGAGCACTGTGAAGGTGGGGCTGGGAAAAGTTCAACAGACTGAGCACTGAAATATTTGATATGAAAAGATGATCTTCCTTACTGTGGCAGCTTTTCTGTTTTCACCTTCTTCATTACTTTTCTTCAGCCAAAGACGTAGAAAGTTATTTCAGATATGCATTTTTAGTTATTTTATTATCAAGAAGACACTGGAAGAGTCCCTGTTTACTCTCATAAATTTTTAACTTGACACATATGCAATTTTCTTGTTTTGAATGGTGGAGCAGAAGAAAAGATCTGAAGTGATGAGTGTGCACACAAGGGAAAAAGAATGGACAGACAGGAGGATCCCTCAAGGCCAAAGGACTCTTCCACTGAGAGATATTATCTTTGAAAAGCAGGTCTTACACCAAGATATTTTTATGTCACTTTGGCAGCATAAAGGGTTCTCAACACAAAGAATTGGACTCCTGAGAGCAAATCCTACAAGAAGAGTGTCAGTAATTGATGAAACAATGTCTGAAGTCTCCTCCAGCTTTGCAGCCAGTACAGGAGCTGGATTAAAATGAAATCTGAATGTACTGAGCTAATGGCTTTTCTCCTTCCCTGGTAGCAAAATTCCAGCAAAGGGGCAAAAACAAATGACAGGCACTGAGATATCAGAGAAAAGAAAAGCCTTTGTGTTTTTCCACGTCCAAGCTGAAATCACAGCACAGCATTTTAGTTTGCATTTGTTCTTTGGCCACAGGCACTGCTCAGGAACCAGGTGCACAGAAAGGCCAACCCCATTCCAGCCCCACTCCAGCTACAGCTCTGGACTTGCCCTTCCCAAAGAAACTAAAATTCTACAATGCTCTGCCTACAGAACATATTCAACAGTGTAACACAAAGAGATTGCATAAATTCCCCAGAGATTGTCCCTTCCTGCAGAAGGGTGGACAAAGAACACAGAACACAGAAGAGGCCAAAGAACTTACAATACCAGAAAAAATGATTAAAATGTAGATGAATATTTCTAGAATTATTTTCTTTAAAAACATCCAGGAAAAACAACAAATGCACACAACAACCTTTAGAGAAGTGCATTTTTTCAGTTTTATTATTGTTTATTCCTTTTAAAGAACAACACACATGTTCTGCAAGTTTCTTTTTTCCTTCTTCTTTAAATTGCTGGCAAATCAGAATAAGCCTCTTCCCTTCAATTAGGTTCAATTGACCAAGGGAAAAAAAAATATTGAAAAGGAAGGTTGGATTAAAGGATTCTGCCTTGACTTTTGGAATCCTCATTCACAGCAAGTACCCAGCAAATCCAAAGTGCTTTTCTGCCTCAACTAACCTCAATTAGTTACTGCTCAATTCTGATATAAATATGTGATGAGAGAGGAACTTGAAGGTTAAGATACATCCACCTCAACCTGGATACAGCCACAAATCTGAATGAAATAAAAGCTTCCTTCAGCATGGAAGTTACAACTTAAACCAACAAAACTGTGAATGTTTCTTTGATCTTTTTCTGTCATGATCTAATTATTAAAACACAGGCTTTGATTCCTGTCTTAGTTACTCTGGTCCATACCAGCAGTAGCACCACTTGTTTGAAATCAAGACCTGAAGAATGTTCTGTAGTTCTTTTCAGAATCATGGTATTTTTGTTCTTGAAAGGTGTGCTGGATATTTTCCTATCACCCATAACTGGAGCAAAACACCAATTTTTACTGCAGCTTTAGAAGAGATTCTAAGACTCTCAAAGGTTTTATCTGTCATTGCATGGAGCTGAGCTGTCCTGCATGGAGCAGGAAAAATCACGGGTTGGTGGCCATGAAAACACAGCTCTCACTTGGAATTTGCTAAGTTTTTTCCTCCCTGTCATAGAGCTCCTACAAGATTAAAGGTTTTTGGCATCAGTTTTCTTGTTGGTCAGGATATATTCCTTTTTTTTTTTTTTTTGAGAAGCTGAATTCTCTAGGGGTTGAACTCGGAATACCAGCACAAAGAAACAGATTCCCTGAAAAATCAGCCCCAAAGGTCTCCAGCTGGGAACACAGTGCTGGTTGTTACTCCAGTTTTTGTCTGATTTCAAAGTACATTTGCTGCCTGTGTGTGGTGCCTTTGCCACCTACTCTTAGTCAGCCTCTTTCAAACATGAGACTAAATCAAATGGCCCAGAATGTGCCTCATCTTCACACCAAGCCCCATCCCAGCTGCTGTCTCAGCAGGCACCAGGGACATAAATGTCAGATGATGGAAATGTTCAGGGCTGTGGTTGTGGTGACCATCTCAGCTCCATCTGCAGTGACTTCATCTCAGAAGAGCTGACCATCTATCTCAGAGCAGCTGTTCTCCTGTGCCTTTCTCTTTCTCCTGGAAAAGTGCAGTTTGTGTGTTTGTGGGCAGGTAGAGGCAGTGAGTGACTCCCTTTTTTTTTTTTTTTTTTTGGTAAGATTTTAAACCAGGGCTTTTGCTTCAAAAACAACCTTTTTTGTTAACTTCTGTAAGATGTGAAGGGAGCATTTCAACCACTTCAACAACCTTCCTCTTCCTAAAATGTCTCTGTGCTATTTCTTCTACATAAGACTTACATCAAAACTTTCCCTGAGCCTCTCCAGAGCACTTTACTCAGAAAAGCAGCTATCAGATCAAAAAGGACTTCTGTTTATTAGTTCAATCTCCTTCATTAGATTCCCTCTATCATGTGTTTTCCCACACAAACAGTGATAAAAAACCCTGCTAAAATCCACTGGCAGCTGTGGCTGTGATAGACTTTTCCTTAATCCGATTAGCTGCCGCCTCCCTGTTCACACCAGTTTCTGTGAGCAGTTACCATATTACACCACAATCTGCTGATTTCATCTGCACTGGCACCAGGCAGCATTCAAAGAAAGTCTGGCCTCATAATAACAGGTTTTGAGAGCCAGGAATCTCCTCTCCACACACACACACGCACAAGCTGCTGTCTCTCAAATTGTGAAAATCTGACTGATCCAGGAATTCAGCTCTGACTGAGCAGGGCATTCCCACAAACAGCCACCTGAAACTGCTGTCACACAAACAACTCTCTGCTCAGGCTTGGCTTGTTTTTTTTCAGCTCTTACATTGCGATGTTTAAATTTGCTGAGATGCTGAAAGGAAACTCATCCTCAAGCTCACGAAAAAAAAAAAAAAAGGGAAATGTTTCTTCAGATTGGAAGGGGAAAAAGCAGCTTATGTTTGAACACAGAAATCTTGTTTGTGTCTGCTCAGCTCCTCTCTTTTGAGTGCTTGCACTCACATTTCTTGCTCCCAGCAGCCCAAAGGGATGCACTGAGTGCTCCTCTGCAGGAGCACAGCAGAAAGGAAAAACAGGTTTCCAAACTCCCTCACCCACAGCCAGATTCTGGGGGAAAAGTCATAAAGCAGTTGAGAAGAGGGCTTGAACAGACCTTGACTCTTAGCAGACTAGGGGACATCTGAAGAGATCTAAGTTTAAATAGAACTTACAGATTTAAGGTGGATCTCAAAAGAAAAGTCTTGTCTTCTGATCATAAAGATTTTGTCCTTCCAGCCTTTGGCAAAATGCTACTTAACTTCCTTTATCTACCTACCAATTTTGTAAGCTTTTTCCTTTTTTTTTTTTGATATTTTATTGCTTAAGAAGGGAAAAGAAAATGGCAGAGCACCAAGTCACAGAGGAATTTTTGGAAGAGATATGGAAATTAGGGCTCATAATACAGTATATAAATGCTGCAAGATGCCAGTTTAATGGTTAGGAAATAGCAGCAGACTCATTCCAAGGAAAAGGCAATGCAGTCATTGTTCCTGAATGGTGTAACAAAGATTTTTCATACCCTTGGTCTCTGAGCAAGTAGTTTCCTTCTGGATCCAAGGAGCATGGCTGTGCCAGTGATCCTGACATTACAGAATTTGCCTTTAATCTGTCTGGGCTTTTTAACCCAAACCAGCAAAACAACAAAAAGAACCAAACCTGTTTAATCTTCAGAACTATCTGCTTATAAAAACCTTTGGCTTTGCTAGTTTGAGCTTTTGAAATTTTCCCGAAATTATCAAAGGAAAGCTCCACTGAGGATGTTCCACACTGGCCAATTCCAGTGCAAGAAACAAAGGGATGCATTTATTGATTCTGGGCAATGCCTTGGACCCCCAACCTGCCCAGGAGCTCAGGTGAGGCAGTGCAGTGATGAAACTCTTTAAAACTTCACTTGCAGGAGAAGAATAAGCACTAGAGCAAGAAGGTACAACTGTACTCAGAGGATCATTTAACATTAACAGTTTCTTCTTTGCCATTTCCCACTTCTTCCAAAGCAGCCCACAGCTCTAAAGAGATTACAACCTCAAAATTCAGGCCCAAGTATTACATGCTATCAAGCAGGATGGTTTAACTCTGTCAGCATTTCCCTTGTCCTAGTTTTTTGCAGATGCAGAATTTCAGCACATTTGATAACTTAACTACCATTTTAGCTCTGATAGAAAGGCAAACTCCAGCAAAAAGGGCCCTACCAAAGTTTTTCCCAGTTTGGTCCTAGCTGGTAGTTTAAGAGCCTTAAAAGAAGTATATAATGAAGCTGAAATATCCTATTATTATCATATAGAGTAATAATTTAATAATATACATTATTAAATTATCATTTATCATACAATAATATGATATACATTATTATAAAGAATATAATAAACTCTCATTATTATATTAATACCTTATTTACAGTAGGGAAATGCATATTATGTACCAGCATAACTCACCAAAAATGTTTTGAATAATAATCAGATTTAGACTTGAGAATCAAGAATAGAAAAAGAAATTGAAAATTTCAATTACATGTTCTGCTCTTCTTGGAAAAAGAAACTCTTATAAGCTTTTGCTCATGATCTAAACAAAGTCATTGAAATTACACCAAACATATACTGGAGTTATTGTGAGGGCAAAAAGTAGAAAATTGGATACTTATTCCCCATGGAAACATGGGAAACAAATGAGAAACTCAGAAATAAAAAGATATGATTACAAAAACTAAGCACAACAATGAAATGCTCTGACAATGGAAGGTTTCAAAATCATTTGTTACTTTTTTAGTTCCATAAAACAAATTCTTATTTGAGAAATGAGATTCTCTGAATAATCCAAACAAGTCTTTCACTGTAGCAATGATTATTATACTATTTAAATAAAAGACCTATGTTTCTGTAGTAATTATCATACCATATCCCTAATTAATTATTACTCAAAATATCTGTTAAAATTCTTGCCAACCATTTAGAAACAGGCACAAATTATTCCCTTTGATCAGACTTGCATTGCTAAAGGCACATTAAAAATACAGAGAGAGTCTGGAAAAGCCTTACAAAATTGTCCATAAAGCCAGAATTATGTTAACTACTGCAGCAGCCCTTACTCTGCATATTCACAATTTGGTTGCATATGAAGACAATTACTGGTTTTAGACAAGAGGTCAATCCACACTCTCAACACTAACTTGTACACAGCTCAAAAGAAAATAATTGTCCTCTAATTTGAATATATGACAAAAGAAATTAAGAAGAAAAACCCCACAAGATTTGTGAGCTTCAAATCATGCTACAGTTAAACAGGCAATAACAACTGCCCAGATTCTGCAAGGCTGAATTCAACCTCTACATGTTCAGCACACTGCCAAGTAGTTAATGAAGAGAAAATCCTGGCCAGAAAATGTGATGCTCTGCTCCTGGTCCTTTGAAAAACTCTATGGATCTTTAATTCCCATGAACAGAATCTAATTTTTAAAAATTATTCCTGTGGAAGACCCATGACAGCAAAGATAGATGCTTTTCTCAATTCAAATTTGTGATGCTCCTGGACTCAGTCTTCAAATCTCTGATGTTTCTTTCACTAAACCTCCTCTAGAGTTGCAATTTCTACATCAGGATCCTCCTTTCTAAAAGAAATAGGCTCTGTGTATGTTTCCACTAAAGCTTTGGAACCAGCTTCAGAGGTACTAAACCCACAGATGAAATGGGAACTGTGTGAGAACTCAGTGGCATCAGCCTGTCATCAACTTAACACCCCTTTTGCAAAATTATTTTGCCAATTCCCATGCAGAAGGTCCTATGGTATTAAATAATTTCTGATACTCTCTTAACTAAGCATAAGCAGCCTAAATTGAAACATGAAGCATGCTAGGGATGTATTGACATCCAAGAGCAGTTGTATCTACCCAGGTCAAACTCATTTCAGCTTGGAACTTGCAGAAAAGGTGGAGGGATTGGAGATGTTTTCCTGCCTCTGAATAGTGCAGCTTGTGAAAATCCAGGAAAATATACTTTAAATCTTATATCGTCCTATTCACAAGATAATTTCTTCCCTTCATTTAGCACAGTTAATCAAAGTACTCTTGCAGTCTCTCAAAGGTTGGATAATACTGAAAAATATCCAAAAGTGTGAAGAATACTGAGCCACAATGATGCCCCTCATTCACTTGTTATATATTCAGACCAAAAATCCCCCACTAATGAAACCTATGGAAAATTCCAGTGAGATGCAGTCCAAGCAACAAAGTACTTTCCTATAGTTTATTAGGCCAACTTTTGAACTCAGCAGAAAGAACTCTGTCTTGTATTTAGTTCAACAAAACAAAGTCAGGACACCTCCAAGGCTCTCTGGAGGTCCTGCTTCTTAATTATGCAGATATTTCAGGCTCTGTACTTGAACTGCACAGAAGAGCTGCAATGGACAAATCCCTATTTTAAACCTTGAAAGAAGATGTTACCACAAAAGAATATTTTAATCAACTGCTAAAAAAGTGGTTGAGAGCCAGAACTCTAAAAATAGCCAAGTACAAATTTTAGAAGGAATATTTTCCTCTAACAACCTTTCCAGTGCAACAATGAAGCCATGACATTGGTTTTCAATATAGTTATCCATATGAATCAGTCTAGAAGCAGGTGAGACTGTCCTAAAAAAAAACCAAATAAAAATAACAACAAAAAAACATACCCCAAGTCTAACACAGATTAAGGGGCTTCTCCTCCAACCCCCAATATGTAACATGTGGTGCTAATGGGAGTTTTGTGCACTTCAAGAAAAGCATAAAAAGTAATTCCCATATGCTGCAGTTGCCAAAGGGAATTTGTTACATTCACTGATGTTAAATTAGGCCATTGTGTATACACTTCAGAAACAGAGGCAGGCCATAAAAACTCCTACATGTTATTACTTGAGCATTCATTCCTCAGATTGTCTCTTTGCTGATATTAAAGTCTGAATGTTGTTCATCAGAGAGTGACTGATAATAAAGAAGTGATTGACAAACTTATTACTTGGCTTTAAAAATAAGTTCTCCCAATTCAAAAGATTCTTCTCAAGTCCAGGGAGAGGTGGCTTGTTCTTTGTAGCAGAAGGCTGTAATTGGAAAAAAATATACACAGAGGGGGGAAATAGACTTGGTTTGTATTTAAACTGTGTAAATAACTGGATATGTGGTTCTTAGTTGAAAGTACCTAGCATGGCTAAGAGAGAGCAGTAGGAGCTGGGGCTGGGGGTTCTTTTCCTTCCTTCAGCATCAGTCTGGGCAAGTGGGGTCACTCCATGGTCACTCTCTGCTACAGTAAAGTAGAATGTGTGCAGTAGCACAATGGGATGTTCCTTACTTGTCACCCAGGCATCCCCTGGGGCCCATAGCCCCAGTGCATTTCCATTTAATCCACCATGACAAAAGCAATGATCCCCCTCTTCCCTCCCAGTCCTCTTGCTTGTTCCCAGCCCCTTTTTGGTGCCCGTGGGTGGGAGCTGGATGGGCTCCCTGGTGCTGAGTGAGCATCAGGGCAGGGAGGGCTGAGCAGGAGGATGTGCTGGGACCAGCCTTTGGCAGCAGCAGCACAGGTCCATCCCCATCATCACCATCATCCCCATCCCATCCCCATCATTCCCATCCCCATCATCCCCATCCCCATCATCCCCACCCCCACCCCCATCATCCCCACCATCTCCATCATCCCCATCCCCATCCCTGAGTAATGTGACTCCATCCCTGCCTGGGGGCATTTCCCAGATTGTGTGTGCAGCCTTAAGGCTTCTCTTGGCCATGATTTTCTGTCTTTGAGTGAGGACAGGACCCTGCCAGCAGAAAACAATTCCCTAGCTACACTACACTTATTTATCACCTTTTTGGCTCTCTGAGCATCTTTTGCAGGGTGAGAGAAGCAGCAGTGCTGTCACAAGGAAGCAGCAGGAGCAGACAGGCAGCTGCAGGACTGCAAGGCCAGCCATGGAGCAGTCCCAGAGCTCTGACTCAAGAGGTGCAAAAAAATCCTTCAGTGCCAAGGGCCTGATTGAACACTGCTCTTTGATTCATTGGGCTCCAAATTAAGGTCAGACCTGCTCATATTTCACTTTCAATGAACTTTTAGCCTCAGGTACCAGGCAGCAAACATTCCAGATGTCAAGCACATGACTAAACTTCAGCAGGTCCTTCTCTGGAGCAGCAGCTGCTGCTGCAACAAGGTCACTGGGATTCAGGCAGAGGATGGAGAGCTCTGACTGGCAAAATCCACAGCCAGAAAGTGCAGCATGTGCATAGGTGTTTGCAAAAGCACAGGCAGCCTTCAGGTCTCCTGACCTTGAGATATTTTCCTAGAATATGCCTCTCGAAAATTGTAGGCACTTAAAAGCAAAACCAGCTGAAAACAAAACCATATTATTAGAAGTTGTGTGATGGGATAATGCCAGCTCATTTCATGAGATAAGTTCTATGCTTTCATTCAAAATAACTGAGCAAACAATCTTTCTCAAGTCTCTCCCCCACCTCCCATTTTCATTTAATTCTGGGCCAAGCCCAAATCCCCTGTCAGCCGTGTGCAGCTAACCTTCAATTTCTGTCAGCATGGTTTACCATCAGCCTGAAATCCTCAATCATGAACCCACACACCGTTACCTGAAGCAGCTGTTTTTTTCTAGTTAACCTTTTAAACTATCAAAGCTCATTTTTTAGTCAGGGTTATCTTTCCTCTGCTTCCCCTTCCCTGATTCTTTTTTCTCCCTCACCCAATTACTCACATGTGAGTTTAAGAGCATGTTAAATGGATTTATTTGGCTCACCCTCTTTGACTCACCAGCCTTTAAATAAGCAGTAAATATTTTTGTTATTTAAGATAAATAATTGCCTTTCTGCATCTCTTTGTCTACTTACACAGCTGCATTTTATTTTCAGGTTGGATTATAATTTACAACTTGGGACTTGGTTGCATAGCAAGAACTGAATCCATCTTCCTGTTTGCTCAGGATTCTGAAGGAGAGTTGCCAATGGCTTTTCAATAGTGTCCTGCCAAATACATACACAAAACTATAAAGCACCTTATATTACCTCAGAGTGCAGCAATAGAAAAGCTATTTCTAGGAAAGTCTACAACAATGCATTGCTGTCCAGGACTCCAAAATCACAGCTACATCTCAGCAGCATACTTCAGATTTTATTCATTTGAAGAAGAGCCAGGCCAGTGCAATGGCACAATGCAGCTTTTTGTCACTACAAGGTGTGGTGGTGTGAACAAGGTTTCTGTCAACCAGTGAATTAGCCCTGGAAAAGAGTTTAGTTTTGGCTTGAAAATCAGCACAGATGAGTATTTTCCTTTAATATAGGTTAAATAAAAATTTACATATTTTGAAAGAAGTAGAGCCCTTGTCCTGTCTTTCTCAGAAAGGAAAAACAGTAGGCAGTGTTTTGCTTGAAACCCTGCCCAACCTCTGACTTGTCTTTAGGTGACTTTTATTACTCACAGTAATAAAAAGACCATTATCTTGAAAATTCAGGTACACAATTGAGATATTTCCAGACAGTTCAATGACATTCAAAATAAGTGGAAAAATATGCATATTGATTTTCCTTTTTGACAGCATTAAGATTTATTTACTCTTGATGTTGCAGTGACCTCTAGTTTGTCTTGGTCAATACATACCTCAAGGGTTGATAAACCTTAATATTCACCTCCATGAGAGTCAATATCCACTTTATAATATAAAAGCCATCCCATGGGACAAACATTAATATTGTGGAATAGATTCAGTCCCTCACCTCTTTCTTCTCTTAATGTGAAAAATGACCGAGCTTGAATCCTTGGCAAAATTGAGGGGAAGGAAAAAAAAAATGGCAATGAATTCTGACAAACTAAAGAAGGAGCAAAATGTATCATTGACCTTTATCTAAAAGGACTCTGGATGAAATAATCATCCAGATTTGGGTATTAGAGAAGAGCCAGGCTGGTTTTCATAGCATAACTTTAAACTTGTTCTTGTAGAAATCTACTAAAAACTAGAGATACAACTTGCCTATTTCTAACTGGCTGTCTGCTGGTGATGCTCTCCCCAAAAGGCACCAGCAGATGGAATGGGATGTTGATTTCCTTCCCAGAAGGCAACAACAGCTGGATGGGATGCTGTTTTCCTAGTACCATTGTTACCTTCTGGTTGATCGTGCAGCTCCCAAAAATTCATACTGGCTATCATGAATTATAATTACCAGTGCATGTTTGGGAGTTTCCCAGAGAGACAACCACAGTCCAGAATAAAATATAGGAATTTTGTAATTACATCTCTCTTTTTACCATTCAGATTGGCTGCTTCACCACTGGGGTATCTTAGGCCCTACAGGCTCTGCTCATTCCTGTCAAGGAGCTTAAATCAAGGGACACAATAAGTTCCCACACAATACAGAAGAAGGGTGTGAAGCCAGCTTTGACTGATTGCTATTGCCATTAAAATATCAGGGTTTTATTTCAAAGCTTACTATAGTAAACATCTGGGAATTCTTCTATTCAGATAGCAGATACTGTGAGATTTTTTTTTTAAAGTTTTTTTACAGAACTGCTGTCTGCCTCTGTGAGTGATGAACTGGCACTAGGCCGGGCTGACACACATCTGTGTGTGCATCTTCTAAGTTGAAGAGAGTTATCAATGCCACTCAACTTTCTGATGATTAATTCCTACTTTTGAATTTTCTGGTGGGGGAAAAAAAATCCTCTGCAACAGCTGCTGCAGAAAGGATCCACTGCAGGAATGTGGACAATAGGAAAATGTGTCCTGGTGCCCAACAGACTTGCAGTTCCCAGAAGAGCTCTGTAGATTTTAAGAGATTATTTATATTAGGATGATTGTAACTTATACTGGAAACTGGACTAGTGCCCAGGGCTGGGCTAAGTGTCATGAAAAGCTTTGTATGGCCTCCTACACGTTTCACTGTATAATCATAGACTGCTCCATTCATGTTGAGAAATGCAAGATTTTTTAATATAACACATGGTATAGAACCATTTTTAGTTCTGCTCCACCACTAAAAATCTTAGGTAGTACATTTTTTATCAAATATTTTTGAAATTTATTTGGGGTTTTTCCAGATCAATTTTTACCATACATGTTAAATCAGATAATTTATTTCTCAGACAAATTAAAGAACTAATGAAGTTTCCAAGAGGTCTATTTTAGTTGCAATCTTACTCTTAACTTCCATTAATAATAAAGTGCATGAAAGTCTTCAGTTCATCTTTATGCTGATTATGGCATTTTGTATTCAATGGGTACCTCTTGGTCAGCAATAATGAAGATATAACAATAGAAGTGAAATAAAATTCAGTGAATATTTTCAGGTATGCATTCTTCACTTGTAATTAAAACTCCACTAATCTCTTTTAGAAAGAGTATTACCCGCAATATTGCCAGCACCTCACCTAAGTAGAAGAGCTGTAAATCAGATATTGAAGCAAATCTCATTTTAAAACTACTTGAATCTATGTAAAGCTATTCACTAAACTTTAATACTTACATTGATTCTTTAGAGCAAGAAGGAAAATAATCAAATCTGAACAATAAGTCCCACTGGACACAGCTGAAGCAAAATCTTTTTTGTGAAAATTGCCAAGCCAATGCACAACATTTTTTATTGCCAAAAGCTGGGGTTCTGCTCTACTGCTATGGTTCCTGACTGAAAGCTCTTCTAAAATTATCCTTGTGATTAGGAAACCTCTGTTAATCTCCAATCTAAAACTACTGACAGTCAGTTCAGATTTATTGATTTTTGTTATCATCATCATTTGGTGCAAATCCTTCTTTTCTGGAATAGACCCTGAACTGTTCTGCAGGGTTATTTCCCTCATTGCCTTAATTTCTTTGCTCTGCACCACATCAGATTTTCTAGTGTCAAAACTAAAGGCCATTCATCCCTTTTTTCTTTACAGCACCTTGGGCAGCTCCTCCAGTTTCTTCTCCTTGAGGGCACAGCTGCTGAGTCTCAGAGAGAATTCCTGCTGGATTCTGCTCCTTGACATCAGTTTCCATCACCAGGCTTCCAAAGCAAGGGATAGTTTCTGTCCTGTGCCACTGATGGGACACAGACACAGCAGCATCTGAACTCTAACACAAACTTTCCATGTGTCTGCTCCCCTCCTCTCAAAGCACACCTTGGAACTGTCAGTGTATGCTCACTGTCCACAGTTGCTATTTTCAATTGAAAACCAGAAGTGTTTTTTGCTGTTTCAATGGTTTGCCATTGGGCTGGGCTTCTTATGTGAACAAACTTACAGAAATTAATGAATCTTCTCCTAAAGTTAAAAATAACAACCTAAACAAACCAGCACGTTTGCCTCAAATACTGATTTTCATTTTGTGTTACTTTGGAAACCACCAGGTTATACAACAAGAAAACTTGGAATTTTCTGTGAAGATTGGCTTGTCTCTTAAATATCCAGTACCTCAAAAAGAGGTAATACCTGGTGATTTGGCTCCTTTTTGAGACACAGAAAACTGAAGTTCAAGGGTTTCCACTAAACCAGAGTGAGAACAATTGTGAAGTATTGTGACATTTTTCACAGGATTCAGATGTCATTTCCTGCCCAGACCCACTTCCATATTCTGTTTTTGGCACCAGAATACAGGAGTCTGAAGAAACACTTGTAGTTATTTTTTGTGATGTGTATTTCTGAACACAAGCTGTGACATTAATCTAATGTATGTCTCTCTGCATTAACCAATCAACAAATTCTTGAAATATTGCATTCCCAAAACTGAGTGCTGGAGGTTAGAACGTACCTAAAATGTTTGCTGATAATTTGTTTGTGCTCTTTCGCTTGGGTGGGAAAAGTCTAAATATTTACACTGTTGGGTACATAAATTCTATTGTACTTGGAATCATTCTGAAGTTCTGCAGCCCAGATTTGTTCTAGAAAGTAATGATATTTAAAAAAGTTTACAGTCAAACATTAAAACAAACAAACAACCAAAAAAAAATCCCCAGCATATATATAGATAAAGTATAGATTTTGTGTGTTGGATGCTGGTACTAGTGGCCAAAATGTAAGAAAAAGCATAAATATTTTTTTTTCCCCAGATCATTTTAACTAAGAGCCTGGAGGAGTTTAGAAACCCAGTACTCCAGAAATCTGCTGCCTGTATAACTGATTCCCCTACAGATCTGCTGCAGTCTGCTTGATCTCTTCTCTCAGAGTAATTCTTAAGGATCCAATATATCCAAAGACCACTGAGAACAGCCTCTAACCTCATACTGAAGTTAGCACTGTTCTAAGGAGAAGCAGGTTAACAGGAGGAGACAAAACACAAAATCTTTGCACTCCCATGCAGCACCTCTGTGAGAATGTAAAAAATCAGGAAATGGGACCAAAACTCCCCAACTCAATAAAGCAGACATTCTCACTGGCAGCTACCATTTACACTCAATAATTAACAAGATAAATATTAATCTAGGGTTTTTAGAGAATTCACATGTGGCTTTCCATGGTGTCTCCTTAGAAAGAAAGGTTTTCAAGACTTTCCATCACAGTTGCTCAGGGTTTGGTGCTTTAGAGCACAGGCACTACAGGAGGACAGAATTTCAGTTTCCCATCACACTGGTGGGGAGCTAAATGCCACAGAAGGGTGAAGATGGCAATAATTAACTTCTCACCCAAACTTCCAGATTTTGTGCAGCCCTTCATGGCTAAAGACCCCAGGCAGGTTTTGGAGGATGCACTCCCCCAGCAGAGAGTTGGGGGAGTCCTTTGTACAGCAAACCCCCAAGCCCAGTAATTCAGGGAAGGAAATGCAGCAGTCTGAAGGGACAATGCTGTGGTCAGCTCTGTCTGCAGTACAACCCAAAAGCAGGACAAGAACTGGATTTTTCTCTTTAAGGAAACAGCCAGAAATCTGCATTTATAACACGGAGCCCAATGTACAAAGGTGGCTACAAGACACTAATCCATTTTTGATTCATCTCCTGGAAGAGCAACACAGTCCAGATTGAAATGCCTACAATTTTCTTTAGAGGACTTTCTAAGATATCAAACAGTAAAGCAAAGTAGCTGACATTAAAAAAAAAAACAAACAACAAAAAACCAGCAAACAGAAAAGCTCCCAAACATCCTCAGGAACAAACCTGGAAGAAAAAATGTTTAGACTCATGCTCAGTATAGCAGGCTGAATTCATGCTGGCACCATCTCTGCTGCTGAATTATAAACCTCTCAGAAACCAAGGCTATAATTACAGCTGGGTGACACTTGAACTTTCCATGGCCAAACATTTCACAGGACATAATTTCTGCATGAGATTTCATGGCACATTTTAAAACCTTGAACTTCTTCCATCACAGTGGAATTTTGTGATCCTCTTTTGCCAAGACATAAATGAATAATTATTGGTGAGCAATGATAAAAATTAATTACTTTCATTTTTAGGAGCAGGATCAGTAAGAAAGCTCACTGTCTATTGTTGGTGCTGAGGCAAAGGCTGGAGAAGAGTGGCCAGCAGTGTTATCTGCAATGTTTTGTTACAATGACTGATAGCTCCTGGTTTAGAGGAGAGGGCATTTCATATCTTCTTTTGCTTTCAATCACATCTTTTCATTAGTGATGCCTGAACCTCAAACCCAGCTGGAGATGGTGCAGGTGAGCACTTACAAGCGTGGATGGTTATCTGGAGCTTATCTGAACAACTTTTATCAGCAATATTGCAATGGGAATTTCACAGGAACAGTTTTTCTGGCTCTTCTTTTTCCTGATTAGCTACTGCAAGAGCTTGTCTGCTGCTGCATGCAAGACCCAGCCTGCTGCCTGGCTGCAGTCAGAAAAGGAAACAAAACCAGTTCATTTCAGGTGTCTTAGGGGATGCAAAATTAGCTCTGAGGTAACATCACAGTAAATATAGCCATTCTTAATTTCCAGGCAAAAAATCAGAAAGATAAAAAAGCTCACAAACTATAATCAGGTTTTTCTATCTCTCCTTTCCCCTCTGCTCCCCTTTTCTTTTTATGGCATAAAACTAGGAAAAAGCAAATTTAGATCAGGTATGGGAAACAGCTGCTAAAATTTACCACAACTAGATTGAAAAATAGAAGAAAATGAAAGCATGGTTATTTGGGTCAGTGGAAATTGGACAAAGCAAATTAGTGGAAAACAGAATATAGAGAGAACAATTTTGAACTGGCTGGAGGGCAAATACAATGACTGATGCAAGCATCCATTTCCAGCATGTTGAATTCCCCTGCACAGCAAACAGCTTTTACCAGCATCAGTGGAGACAACTGGAAAATCAGATGCCCAGTTAATGCTGGTTTCCCTTCCTGAGGCTCTGCCCACCAAAAGCAGCTCCATCCATTTGTAGGTGCTGCCAGCTGGCCCAGGTTGCTCAGAGAGAGGAAGGGTGAGGCTCTGCACGTCCCCCCAGGGACCACTGCCATGCCTGGCTCAGACAGCAGAACCCCAGGGGCTGCTCTGACCCATTTCATCCTTTCTTCACTTCTAAAGTCACCACAAAGTGCATCATGCCTCTGACAAACAATGGCAATATAAAATTGTTTTCTTAAATACTTTTAAACAGGTTTAGGCCACCTAATATATTTAGAAATAAAATGCTTTTCAGTACTTCCTTTTTTATTGTTTTTTTTTTTTTCCCTTCTATTTTGTTGTGGGTTGGTTTTTTTTTTTTGAGGAAACACATCAATTAACAGACATTGCCAAAGGCAGAGTTTTTGCTCAACAGCTGTTCTTTCACTCTAAAAAAGCAGCAGAATACATTGCAGACAGAAAAAGTCTCCCTCACTATAGGCTGGAGTTAGATAACAGAGACCAAAAAGAAATTCCAAGAGTGATCAGCCTGATACTCATTTTGTAGAAGTTCTTTTCCCTTTACATTGATTTTTCTCCTCTGAAATGTGAAATGTAGTTCAAAATATCCCATGTGGCATGTCAACTTCATTTACCCACTGCATTTCTAATATGTTTTCTCCATACTCTTCTATCCCATCACAGCAATTGCTGTATGCCACAGCATGCTATCATGTTTTATGCAGAATTTCACAGTGAATTCAATGGTGACTAATGCTTAAAAAGAGCTGCCACAACATGGTCCTACCTTTTATTATAAAAGCACCTACCTGGGGTGTGAGATCTGGTCCTTAAAGAGGAACAGTCCTCTAATTTCTATCATTCATTTCCAAGTGTGGGAGAAGACCCACAATAAAACTCAGTTCCAAGTACCCATCCAGATCTGAATTTAGATTTAGGATTTGTAACAGCCTTTAAGCAATTGAGAACCAAAAGGCTGCATCCAGCCCTAAATGCACAAGTGAAGGACAGGGACAGTTTCCCAAAACTCAGTGATGTTCCCACCATGGGTGCGTTACTCCCCTGTGACAAAATCATCAGTTTGCTGCTGGTTTTACCTGCTTTCCACCAAAATCTGAGCAAACATATTTAAACCCCATTGACACGGCCCAGCCAATAGCAGGTGGTGCAAACAATATAATCCCAGTTTATAAAAATATTAAAGCTATTAAGAGAGCAAACATATTCACATTTGTTAACCATGTCCAGCAAGACTAGCACCAGGGTTTTGCCACACAATAAAAATTCAGGAGCTGGGAACTGATCATATAGCCAGCTTTGCAAACACTGCTCTTCAGAAAAGTCCTTTTGAATGGGATGTAGGTGGCAGTGTCTTTTCTTCCTTGACTGTGAGGGAGTACAAACAATTAGCTCAGTTGGGGATGAATCATCCTTAATGCTTCCAAACAGGAATTTGCCAAATTATATACAACATTGATTATGTTTCCTAGTGCAAGAAGATACAGTTTTAATTATATGACAATTTTTCATTCTTATTGCACAAAATTGTTGCTCCATACAAAGAATGTCAACTGCTATTGTGACATTCCCTAATTCTTGCCTCTTATCTCATATTAGCAAAGACCCCTGAACAAAAGGGAGAGTGACTACTTTGACTTTCATTTTAGCGCAGCAATATTTAAATAACAGGTAAAATTTAATGCTAGCTGAATTTAAACAGCAGGTTCATAGCAGTCAATCTCTCCTCAGAGTTGTGGGAACACTGAATGTAAACCTTTCTACATCAAATTTTAACCTAAGGATCAAATGTGGTTCCTTCTTTGTCATCTTTCTCTCTCCCTCCCCCACTTTGACAGAATAGAAACCAAGTTAAAGTTACATTATTTTGCCTGTTCTGGATATGTGTGGAGAGGAAGGAACAAAACTTATGGGCTACTCATACATTTTTATGTCTAAGATTTTGGAATCATCTGCTCTGCATGGAAAATAATAGCTGTCACAACAGTTCACTTTGTTGGCAGGTAAATTGCACTGTTTGAGTCTGTAAGGTCAGGAAAGGCTGATCTGGACATCAGAGAGGGAAAGTGGTGGCACAATGAACTGTTTGCAGTAAAAAAAGAAAGGAGGCACTGTCTGCATTCCAAAAAGTGGAAGTAGATTACAGAGTAGAGAGCTGCCACTGGCATCTGAAGATGCAGCAAAAGGAAGCCACAAAGAAATGGAAATTCAGAAAGAATGATATGCAAGGAAGAATAAATAATTTGGTCAAAGACACAGACGATTGAAAAACCCTGAACTGACCAAGAATGTAGGCAGCAGGAAGATGGGATCCAGTTCTAATTTGGGCTGTGTGCTGTCTGCTGCTCGTATTCAAACAAAAAGAGAATTTACTGAAATTTTCCTATGCAGTTGGATCAGAAACAAGGAATTCCTGTATCAGACATATCCACCCACTTTTAAACTTTTTAGATGGGCTCAGATTGACCTTCTTGTGTCAAAAGCCACAAGGCACTGGCATTCCTATATAGAGGTGAAAACATGTGGGTGACATTCATCATGCCTTGTTAAGTGCATTTGTAGTCTCCCCATGTGCTATCAGTGTCTGAACTCCCACAGAGTTGGATGGGAGCAAAATCAGGTCTGCTATCTGTCACATCAGTAATTGCTACATGCATTAAAAATTAACAATCTAATTTGAAGGAGTGGCTTGTGAACTGAAGCTTTATTGGGTTAAAAGCAACACTTGCAGCAAGAAACATGGTTTATCTACTGCTAAATCCACTGCTTCCCATTACTGCTCAAATGAGTTCTCTCTCCCATCTGCAATATATAATCTACAAAGTCCCTGATCCAATGATATACTCTTAGAATTGAAAGTTTAGACTGATGTTTTGCTTGAGATATTACAAAGCTTTCTATTCCCATCAGTAGAAATTCATGCCCTGTCAACACAAAATTGACTGTTAATGTACTCAAATAATTTAGTTGGGAGAAAAGGCAACTAATGCAATTATCGCTGAATGGTTTAGATATTAATGTCTCTGGAGCATGCTAAGTGCCCCAAAAGCCAATTGTAGCTTCTTAGAAATAAACCTTTAATCCTCTGCACCCCTCTATAAGAGAGAAAATCCACCTGGGAGCTTAAAAAGAGAGAAGAAGCCAAATTTTTATCCACATTACTAGAGAAGAGCTTAGTTTACACATGCTATTATTTTCTCCTTATTTCTGAAACTGAGCAACACACTCAGAGGAAACAAATGCACTGACCTTTTCTAAGACATTTTACAGCTTCATGATCATGCCATTCATACATGTAGATTACTAGTCTCTAATTAATATTGTTAAACCAAAATCAACATAATCATGATCTACATTTTTTTATCCCCTTTCTCTGGCACCTCTTTTTGTTGAAAACAGAATCTTGGGATGAGTGCAAAAGGAGGCAAATTAAGGTCTTTATGTGGCTAAACCCCTTAATCATGCATTTTACATACATGTGTGCACAGCCACGGGCTCTCATATGCACTTGGGCAGCACTGGCAGCTGTGCACAGAAATTTGAAACACAAGCTTCCAGAGAAAGCACTGTGCCTCTTAATTTGCAGTAGGCAAAACAAGGTGGAACCAGGCTATGTGCAGGTGGTTTGATTCAATCAGCTGCTAAAACTCACAGCCAGCTCCCAAACTGTCTACTTAACAGTGCCTCCAACAAGCCCTGCTGTCCCACCGTGCTGTGCCATCTGTGCCTGCTTAGTGTGCAGCTTTTCCTCCTCCTCTCTCACATGCTCAGATTGTACCCCAAAGCCTGGATTTCCTGGCCCTCCTCCCAGGGCAGCACACAGGAACAGGATAAAGGTATGTCAGCCTTGTCCTCAAAACACAATTTCTGCAGTGAATATGTTTCTTCAGGCAATTCCCTACTCCTAGCTGCTCTGCTAGATTTTAGGATCACTGTTTTAACTTGCAGTATATTAAACTGTCACTTTAAAAAAAATCCAAATGAAAAATGAAACAGCTGAAATTGATGAGCAGTAATAAGAGCTCATCACTGTGGAGATTAAAAAAAAGAGTCAGTGGTAACACTGGGCTGCATGGAGAATACTCCAGCAATCCTGTGTGCTTGATTCCCATTGCTGCAGCTGAGGGGAGAGGGACTCCAGGATTTGATCAGCTCTTGAGATAAAGCAGCTGAAGGGGGGAGGATTTCTTAACCTTATACAGTCTGTACCACAAGTGGTGATTATTACAGAGTTTTTACCAGCCCAGAAACACAGGCTGACCTCCCCAGCCCCTGACCTGCCCTGCAGGATGGCTGATTCCCACAGGCACAGGCATTCATACAGCCCTCATGCTTCTAACTTGAACAATTTTGGAGATCTAGCAGGAAGAACATCTGCAGAGCCTGTCCACACTTCCCTGACTCCAGAAAAATCTGCAGCTTCAGGCAGAGCTTATCCCAAACCACAATTCACCCCAAGGCAGAACTCCACAGGAAACAGATTTCTGTCACTGTATGGCTCGAGGTTGTGGCTCACAGGAAAACAATTGGCTCCTGAGATCAAGCCTGGCCTCTGAAATTCCCAGAGTATCTCATTTAGGAAAAAGGAGAGGTCCATGAGATCCAGAAGAATGAAGGTTTAAATTCTATTATTTTCTAGTATAATTTTTCTCATGTGCAATGCTCCTGTGGCTTCTTGCAAAAAAAGTTTTGGTTGACCATAGATAGTAAGGAAATAGTCTCTGAAGTAATCTTGGGGTCTTCCTTCCCTTAGAGTTTCCTGCTTTTCCACCAGCAATATTCCCTGATTACTAAACACCCTCTAAAAACTCATTACTCAATAGCAGCAGAAAATTTATCATTTTACAGAATGTACACTGAGGAAGTGAAGACTTCTCAAAAATATCAGAAAAGATGAGGGCTATTCTGTACATGCAGAAATCCACTGCAATAACTGTGCAATGATTCACGTTCCTGAGTAATGCAAGATACTGAATCCAGGCAAGCAGAATTCTGAAATGGTCAAATGAATGCCTATGGCCAGGTTTCATTAAACAAAAATAAAGTATAGGGAGAAACCACATGCCTGGAACACATTTGATTATTCCATAAAACTAGTGAGTAAATTTGTCCATGAATTAAACTTTAGTGTGTTTTAGGAGTGGTAACTGGAGACAGATTACTTATTGACCAAACTGTGTTTCCTTAAAGTCAACAGTGAACACTCATTACAGACAATGAGAACAGACTGGGATTAACCCTGAATATTCCTGGGGTTCTGGTATATGGATTATTACTTGGCTGATTAAAAATAAAAATGTAGTGGGCCACTATTTGTTCTAAATATACTGAGAGTTTTGGTGCCAGTATAAACAAAAGAAAATATATTTGTTGCCAAGACAGCTGACATAATCTTGAAAAATAAGAGTTTAGGCCTTCAGTTCATGTGAGGGGCAGAGCAAGCAATCTCTTTCATCCCTACCTGCAAAAACAGGGATAATAATGTTTGAATCCTCCTGTTTTATGTCTCTCTTGTCTATTTAGACTGTAAAGTTTCAAGATAAGACCTATTTCTTTGGGATGGTAGAATGAAACAGATAAAGATTATACTGTTAGAATAAATATCTCTTAAATGCTTTAAGTTGAAGATGCATTTAGAAAGTTCAGCTGCACTAAATCAAACTTAGGTTTCTAAAATTGTTCTTGATACCTTGTGATAGCAGGTTTACCTCAGAATTAAGAAATTTCTACTTTTGGTTTTGGTGTGCCAAGTTTATAATCTCCACACACAAGATCCCTAGGATCCCATGTCTTATTTATAGCCCTTGGAGAAGATCAAGTAGCATTAAAGAGTTAGAACAATTTTCAAAAACTCAATTTCCACACTGTCAAATCTCATAACCTACCCAACCCCTCATCAAATAATTTCTCTCGAATTTTTTCTTTTTAGAAGAGCTAGAATTTATTGATAGCTCAATGATTTTGACTTGGGCAAACTTAAAAGCAGTAGGATACTAAAGGAAAGTGTCATATCCCAATCCTCAAAAAGGGACACAAACTGAACTTTTAATCACACAGTCTTTAAAAGTAAAACAAATGATCCAGCTGAGTTGGGGCCAGACACTAATGCTAAAGGAACAATGCAAAATATTAAGATTGTGTGAAATGCAACAGAGGCAGTCACAGATCTGAAATTTACTTTTAGTATAAATGTAAAGGAAAGCAGAGAAAAACAAACCACACAGAGCCAAAAAACTCACTGTACCTCACAGCAAGATATCCTGACTTGGCAGGATATCAAAAATACAAGTAATATTCATTCTGTGCAGTGCCTTAACATAATCCATGTTATGGTTAACTTTATCTTGCTAAGGTTGCTACTAAGAGAATGCATTAAAGCCTGATGGCTTTTCCATGTAACTTCATGCACGCTTGGCTTGAACAACATGGTAGTTAAGTTATTCTTCTTTAATGCTATTTGTGATGTTTTGGGGGAAAAGAAAATTCTTCTGGACTCCTCAGCTAAACCCAAAAAGACAAGGGTTCTGTCTGAGACTTTTGCTACATTAAGGACAGCAGATATCTCTGCTTGAGGAGGTCACTGTCTGATTCATTCCTGAGTTCCATTACAAATCAGTTATATGAAGAATGAGGTATTGAAAGCAGATTTTAAATCTAATTGAGCATAAAAGGTTTGCCAATTTCCAAGACTGAGCTGAATCATATGAAATTCAACACCCACTAAATATTATTTCTCTCAACAGGCTGCAGGAAAGAGTTTTAATGATTTTACTTCTTAGACTGCTCCAGCAGATACCCAGAAAAGATCAGTGTAATTGCTATTCCCAATTTAACATATTTTAAATTATTTCAAGTATTAAAATGTCTTTCACGTTGACAACCAGAGGATACAAGGCAGAGGGAAGTTAAAGAACACAGGTCCTGATTCTCTGCTCCTTTGCTGCTGGTTCTGGCTACCAAAGCTCTGGTTAGCATCACTTAGGCCAAAAATATTGGTCAATAAAGACAAGAATCTGGGGATTCTCACATTCATCTCTGCTATATAATGGTTGGGAGGTTGGTAAGAATTATGCAAGTTTCTGTCCAGGGCTATTAAGGCTTTAGAAATGCCCAGTTCCTGGAGCCAGCTCTGTGCTTTGCTGGGAGCTGCCTGAGGCAGCACAGGATGCATGAAGTCCTTGTCCATAATCTTTTCTGGGAGCCTGGAGCCAACAGGCTGAATTCCCTTGGAATGCAGCTTAAGCCCACCAGGAAATCATGCTAGTCACACTGCTTGTATGAGGGCAAGTTTTAATTAACTGGAAAGTCTAAGATTCAAGATGTTCTGATTTTTGAGTCACTTCTGCTTGTAACTTCATGCATCAGCTTGGTAACATTAATACTTAATAAGCAATATGCTTATCATCCTGGGCAGAGTGAAAACGGGCAGTATTCTGAATTTCTGCTGCCTATTGTTCATGGGAAATATATGAGAACTCATCTTTTTGCTTATGGCTCTGGAATTGTATACTCTGCTCCGCACTCGGTATTTCACTTAGCAAAGGACAGCACTTTATAACTATTAAATGCACTGCCTTAGGGATATGGTAACCCATTGACTTGACAAGTCTTTTAAAAAATGCTATAGTCAAACAGCAAGGCAGGATACATAGGATTTATCTGATAAGCTGGAAATTCCCTAATGACCCCAAGCACTTCAGGCAACACTAAGTATAAAAGTCATTTTGATGAACCTGCAAATCACATATAAATCAGGAGAGAATTTTTGTGTCCAAATATTTTTAAAGGCATATATTTCCACTGTGTCTTCTTTTTCACCCTCTACAATTCCCTTGGCATGAAAATATAAGAAATCATTGTGTTAACTGATCTGAATTAAACATTTCTTCCACTCTGGCTCCCTACCTCCTTTTTTTATGGCTTCAATGGGAAAATGGCAGCCTTCACTCATTTTCCTTTCTGCTGTCTTTTAACAGGACATTTTTTCGGGGTTAATTTAAATTTACAAAGGGGTAGACAAAAATGATGCTTTCCCCACATGACCATGTGGATGCTGTGCTAGTCCTGAGAATAATTTTAGCTATATGGTACATGCAGAAGTGACAGGAATAAGTGACACACTCTGTTCAGGGTGCCAGTGCCTGCCAGTCTGCTATTCCAACAATATTCTGTAATTAATGTTGAGTGAGCAATAAAGAAAGACCCAAGAGAAAGGCAAATCTGCTTGTTTTCTTTTCATTATGGATGACTCTGCAAGAGGAAACCAGGAATATTCTGACAGTGCAGCTAAGATCTGGAAACTGTACATCTGTTTTGATCATTTGGATCCCAGCATTCATAAAGATGAGCAGTTTATTATGCTCAGTGCCATTTGTCAATACATCTTTCCCTATTTGTCCCTGCTGAGATTATGGCTGCTACAAACTTAACAGCTGGCACTGGCACTGACAGCCCAGGGCCAATTTATGGAACTCAGCTGGTAAAACACTGACCACTTGTGACACAAAAGAATGTCCCTGTCCCAGCCACGCAGCTCTCTGCCCTTCTGCTGCCTCCTCTGCTCCTTTTGGCCAGGCTGCTGCAGGGAATGTCTCCTGCCTGTGCTCCCAGCTCCAGCAAACCACCAGCACTCCAGCCCTCCCACCAGCTTGGAGGATCTTTGCCACTCACCCCCCAATTCTCCTCCTGGCAGAGGAGCTGATGCAGCTCAGCTGAGTTTTGTGCCCTGACTGCTCCATCCTGGCACCCAAACTGCCCAATTGGGATGTGGTCATTTGGATTGTGCTGAGAGCATACTCCTCATCCCTGCCTTAAGAACTGCATTCAAAGTTTCAGGCTTTTCCTGCTAAAGGAGCCTGTTTTACAGTTGAAAAAGGAATATTTGCTTCAGAATGTCTTTTTTTTTCTTCTCAACTGAGCAAAAACTATTGACAGGTTCCCTCATTTTTCCCTCCAGTGTCTCCATGGGTGGAATTCCACTGAGACTTTGTGTTAGGGGTGAAAAATCATCCATTTTACAGCTGGCATTGCTGTGAGGGTCATGTAACTCATTTGCTGCCAAGAGGACAACTTGCCACAGAGAGTTTTACAGATCTGTGTGCTGGTGGGATTTTATGGTGGCATACAACAGATAGACCCCATTTGTGCCTGTGCTGGTCCTTCCACCCTTTCTGTGTAGAAACTGTACCAGGCAGTCACCTGCTATGCTCCACCTTCTGTGTTCTTGTTTTGTGCATCAGCATCTTGTGATTTCAGATCCCCAGCACATCCTTTGTTGGCACATAAGATACACCACATGCCCCTGGCTGGCACAGTTTGTATTTTCTGTCCCCTGCATTCCAGCTGGAGCTGTTTGTATTAACAAACCAAACCCCAGCATTAGTCAAAATCTATGGGTTGGATTTTGTGATTTAAAGTCTGCAGCTTTATTAGGTGAAATCTTGGTCCAAGTGAAGTAAACCAGAACAATTTCAGTGAAAAGCCAGGAAACACTTGTGGGCCCCATGCCTAGCATGGTGCTATTTCATCTCTCTTTGGGATGGAATGTTTCTTGTTCTTATTACTGCCAAGGCAAAATTAAGTACACATGAATTCACAAGTCAAGCTCTCAGGCTTATTCTGCCAGTGACTTCTCCTTGGTGCAGGAGCACAAAGAGACACAACTCCTCTCATCACAAAAACATTTTATATTTGCACTTCACCTCAGTAGATAAAATTTTCTATTAGGCAATAGAAAATGCCATTGTTTTGTGTAGCATGTTTCTGTCTTACTCCTGGGGAAGGGAAGTGCTCTCACAAGGCCGAAGGGACCTGAATCCCTGTTTGCTCCTTGAGGATCCCAGCTCTACGAAGAATTTTCAGTGGAATTGTGGTTGTAACAGCCTTGCAGCTTTTGAGAAAGTCTCACAAGCTCAACTGTTCAATAAACAGCCACAACAGTGTTCAGAAAAGCTTTACAAGTTGGGTACTTGTATGTAGTGTAGACACTCTGAATAGATTTTAGAAGCTGAAGGTCTTGCTTGGACAGATAAAGTGTTATTTTACTGAAAAATTGTGTAAATTACAAAGATAAGACACAAATTTTTCAAGCCCACTAGTTTTTAATGTGGTTAAGTCTATCACATGCTAATTTGTCCCACTAATAGTTTGAATTTTCATTTTAAGTCTCTACAGGAAAAGGGAAAAATAAAAGCAAGAAATAGCAATACCAGACTAATAATCATCAACCCAGACTGAAAGTTTCAAACTGTGTCCAACAAGCATTTAGAACTCACAGTTTGTCTCCTACCAAATACATCTAAAGATTATTTTACACAGATGCTGTTCTTGCATCTTAAAATCTATGAAACTTGTGTGAAGTTAAGCCTGTTGGAACCTTAAAACAGACTTCCAAAGTTGAGCAATTGAATCACAGAGAAAATGTGTATGTAAATCTCAGGCAAAATATGACAGCCTTGCTTTCTAGGCTCCACAGAAAGATCAGTCCATCAGTGATAATTAGCTGAGGTTAATTCCTCTAGCACTTGGATTGTAAGAGAAAGCAAATCACTAATTGAAAGATGAAACTGGATATAGGCAGTCTTTCTGAATGCCTGCTGAAGAAGAGAATAAAGAAATGTGTTAATCTATGTGAAAACAAAGGACACCTTCATTAGTGTTCGTTTCAGGAGTTACTGTGTGACATTGCTATTGCAGATGAATGACTGAATAAAGCTGCTTATACAGCAGGACCAGATTCTGCCCCTGTAAACTAATTCTAATCTCTAGCCCACCAGCCTAAAAGTTGGTTATTTTACACCTTTCATTATTTATTACCACACAAGTGATAAAAAGTAAATGCCTGACATTTTTACTCCAATATTTTAAACACTGCTTAAAATATATTCAGAGCTCCCCTCACCAGTGCTGCTCATCTGCTGCCTTCATTTGGCTTGTGAACTGCCAGCAGAAGGTTTGGCAATGGAAATTTTTAGTGGCATGCAGCTGCACCACAGGTAGCTACAGAAACAAACAGGTAGAGCTCTTTTCACAGCAGCATTTCTGAAATTATTGAGATAAAAATACAGAACACAAGGATTCAGGCCCAGACTGCAAGCAGCCCATGCCATTACAGCTGTTACTCACATGAGCAGTCCTGCAGACAGCCAGGAAAGTTCCCCAGTATCCCCAGTATGAAGGCAGCCTTGGATCTCACACCCCAGCTGGAATTGCTGACAAAGGGTCCCCAAACAGAGCCCTCCCCACTCCCCAGCAGCTGACCCACCCACTCTGCTCCCTGCAAACACCTGGCAGAGCTGTGCAGGTAGCATGGCACTGTACATGCACTTCTGCTGTTGGGACCAGAGAAGGAACCCTTGTGACAGATGGGATTTGTGCTGCTTAATGCAGTGCTGGAAGACACTTAGTTACACACACTCAGGGTACAGTGACAGAAACAGCATATGGACCTGCACAGAACAGCAGAGGCATCCACCTTAAAACTTGAAGCATTTCCCCTGAAATAGTCTTGTTCTACCAGAGACATTTATTAAAGGCAGAAACATTGTCCATGCCGAGCCCTGGAAAAGGAGTTGGTAATTTAGGAGGGGAAAAAATGGGAATTCTGACACATGCTTCCAAGGCAGAAGTGTACAGGCAGCCTTCAGATTTCTCATGCTGCTCTACACTCCTGATACATCTCCTGAGCTATTTTTTAAATGTATGTACATCTTAAGGTCTAAGATCTAACATGAATAATAACTGAAATGATACATAATTAAACATTTTGCACATCAATGTGTGATATTGATGGTTTAAATATTTCATGACTAATATGTTCAGTTAGGTTTAAGCCAAGCTACTGAGTTATTTCTCCCTCACCTCCACTGCCCTACATCAGAGAGTATTGATATAGCTTTCACCACAAGTTGAAAAGATTTCAAATCTACTTCCTGGAAGGGTAGCTAAATAATTACTGCCATGCTAAAAAAGGAACCCTCAGACCATAAAGGATAAGGCAGAGGCATCTTTTTCTACTAACATGTAATCCTCAGCATCTCTCTTGTGCTCAGCAGTATGAATGCTGGTGATAGAGCTCTTCATTTTCAGGACTAGTAGCCCAAGGTACCAGGCCTCAGAGCCCCTGGACCCACATCCTATATGTCATAAAACATGGTGCCTTCTGTAATGCCAGCATTTATTTGAACCCATTTACTGCACTCGGGTTACTCATGTCAAGATCAAGGCCTCCAGCTTGAATAAATCACTGGTTCAGCATGTTCCCTCTCTATTGCTCTGCTGCCTGGTGCTGAGTTACTAGAGAGAGAATTGCTCCTCAGGCTCAGTGAGAGAGATCTTTATTTTTAGTGTTGAGGACGAGAGGATCTGTCCTTGCTGATGACTCATGTCTGAAGGTTGTTACATTTGCAGCCTGTCAGAGGATGTGCTACACATGAAGAGTAGGGGAAAAAAGTCCAGTGACAGCAAAACTCTTCAGGTTTCCTGATGTTTCCAATTCTATTCAATGGAACTTTTCCTACCATTTCCTTCTAGCTTTTTTTCCCTCTCATGGTTCATTTTCTACTATCTTTAAACTTGCAGAGCACTTTGAGGCATCACTCTGAAATGCCTTTTGAACTCTCATGTTTATTATACATCATTGTATCCAAAGCACTTTTCTTTAGTTTGCAGATGGAGGCATATCCCCTTTTTTTTGCCTTTTCCCAGTTTTCTCCTATAGAAGTTCCAACCTCAAAACATACACAAGAGCTTGTACTGTTCTATAAAGTACAGCAGGATATACAGTATAGATATAGCACAGAAGATGCTGGAGGCCAAACCTCAGCATCCCTTGCACCTCTACAGCCTGTTCAGAACCTCAGCAGACTGAAAGGGAAAAGTTACACCTGAGAGAGCTGAGAAAGCAACAGAAGCCACCAAGAGCACTAACATCACAGTTCTGCAGAAGTTTATCTTCATGGTCAAACTGCTAATCCCAGGAGTTTTGAAGGCATTTGAAGGAGGGAGGTTCCTAATTCCTTTGGGCAATAGGGTTGAGGATCTTAGTCCCCATGTCGATATTTCTATGTCAACTGAAACACCCACAGGTACAGTCCAATAAACAAGGAAAATCATATCAGACAGCTCTTCCTAGCACTAGTTAGGGGGATACATATATATATTCCAAAGGGATTAACAGGTCTGTGATCTGCTGCCAGAGCTGGTATCATACACACTGCACACTGTGCTGAGTGTGCTGTCCATGGGTGCCCATAAATATCTGTTGTAATAAGGGAGATACAGTCAGTTATACAGCTGGGATAGCAACAGAAGGGCACATTCACTGGAAAAAAAAAAATCAATTTTAATTAGGAAGACAATTATATTTTCTCCCAAAGGTTGCCAGGGTCTCAAGATTTATCTTTAAGGTGATGGAGAAGTAATCTTTTGCCATTCTATATCTCCTGGGTAACACTGAACTGTGGAACTATTTCAGGTGCAAGGAAAGACCACGAGGTCCCTCAAGGTCTTATAGGGAAAGGCAATAAAAATCACTGGCACATCATTTGCCCATAACTGCAACAGCAGCTTATGACTGCATCCTTTGATTTCTCCTAGCAAAGGTTTGTTCAGCTTATTCCCAAACTCAACTCTGTAGCAGTGACTGGACCAATATTGCTGCCTTCATTCCTGTCAAGAGCTGAGCTTTGTGCAGGTAGGTGGCTCTAGGTTGGCAACCATCTTCCCTAAAATAGGGACAAACTACACAAACTCTCAGATAGAGACAGCAGCCTGGGGGTTTCTTTGGGGCTCTAATTATTAAGAAAATTTGTTCTAGTAGATGAGAAAGAAGTTATCCAGATATTTCTGAAGCAGTAGCCAATTGCTGCCAAGCCTTTCCAGTGTAATGAGGAAAAGTCAGCAGTTGAAATGCACAGGAGGTACTTAATAAATGTCTCTAGATGTCAGTGCTTGCCTTTTCTCTACTGCTACTTCCTTGCTTTCTCAGCTCCTCCATGATCCCTCACTGTGCTTCCTGGACAAAATGTCAACAGCCACTACAGCCTTGTGCCTCTTCACATCCTTCCCTCACCACTCACCTCTGCCAGGGTAAACTCCTGGAGCTGCTCTGCCAGATTAATGAGGTAGCCTGCAAATAGCAGCCAGTCTCAGTTTCCCTTCTCCTTCTTCACTACTTGCAAGTAAAATACCCTGTATGTAACTACCAATGCTGGACCCAGAGGCTCAGGATCACTTGGGACAGTCCCATCCTTGACCTTTTGCCAGCTAAGGCTTTGCTCTCTACCACTGACAGGCCAAATCTTTCCCTATTTTGTATGTATACACAATTCTCCATAGCCCTGGTGCAAGGTACTTTTGCATTATTATCCCCAAATTCCAGGCAAACTACTGAAAAATCATAGCTGGCTACAGACACTTCAATCTACTTTGTTGAACACCACCATTTGTAATAAAAAGATAAGCACTAGATCCTCCCAAGCACTACTGGTAAAAGATCTGTCAAACTACTGCCAGTGTTCACATCTTCCTCTTCTCTCTACAATGGATTTCTATCAGAGACTTCAAGCATGCTCTGCTCTGAACACAGCCCCATTGATGTCAAGATGTCTTCAGCATATGAAACAAGAGCAGGGTACATAAGAGAGAGGCACAGCATGGCTCTGGAGTTTTGCATATTCTTGCAGCAGTGTTCTACTTTTTGAGATGCTGGAATTGCCAGCGAGTGGCCCAAAGCTGCAGGACCTTCCAGGGTGATCAATCTGCAATTTCTACATGTCTTATTTTCTTTCTGAAATATATCCCATTATATATTGCCATGGTGATACTGTTGTGGTTTTGTTTCATATCCTAGTCAAATCAAAGAGGAATGCTTCAGAAACAATAAAATATTCCCATGGCTTTTTAACACCACAGCAATTTTAAACTGTGAAATGCATACTCTGCTATTCACTCATCTCCCAAAACAGCAAAAACCTCCTTGTCCAGCTGTCACAAATTTGATCCTGAATGTGCAAACTATTAGCAGTTCAGGAGGGCTGGAAACTCCTTGCTGACACTGACACAGCAGTAGTGGCTCAACAGCCCAGAATGTGTGATTTGTGTTTACCAAAGCCAAAGGTCCAGCCCTGAGCAGCATCACTGTGAACAGCACCTTGGAGCAGTTTCAAACCTAACACTCCTCAGTGAGTGTAGTGCAGCCATGGGAAGAAATACAGAACATTCCCATATTGGTAAAACATATACAAGGAATTAATATCTGTCTGAATTTTAACAGGTAACAAAATAAAGCTCAGGACTGAGACTAAAAATATGAGAATTTTGTTTCTCTCCATCTTGGTAATCCTGGAATGTCCAAAGTGGTGAGAAAGCCACAGAAGTAAATCTGTGGAGGGAGCTCAGACTTCAGAGGGACATTTAAAGATTAATTTCAGTTGTAAATAAGAAACTTGCTTATTCTTTTCTGTAGAACACTAGAACAAGCCTTTTTAAAATAGTGTTTTATCACTATAAATTCTGGAAAGCTTTCTGATTAAATGCCATTGCATTCAGGGATGTTTTTATTATGCGATTTCAACAAACAAACTTGAGAGTAAAACTCAATTTAATTTCAGGAAGCAATGAGACAGGGTAAATTTAATAGGAACATATTGTTCCAGGCATGCTCTATGCCAGCCTGCAGACCTTGAGCAAAGCCAGCCATCTGAGAGCAGCAGGGGAGAGAATGAGAGAGACAGAGGGAGGTAAAGAATGGGAAGGAGGGGGAGGACAGCACAGAGAAAGAGACAGATAAGAGAGGAAAGTTCCTGTCAGACTTTCCTGTGATGAGAGAGAGAGGAGTTGAACACTGTGGGAGAAAGAGATATGAGGGAGACTCTGAGCTGACTGTGTATAAAATAAAAACAGTACATACAGCACAAGCCCAAGA
Source organism: Erithacus rubecula (assembly GCF_903797595.1). Classification (NCBI taxonomy): domain Eukaryota; kingdom Metazoa; phylum Chordata; class Aves; order Passeriformes; family Muscicapidae; genus Erithacus; species Erithacus rubecula. The sequence continues at coordinate 10,995,977 of NC_136669.1, forward strand.
TGCTTTCACAAAGTCAATGGAAGGACTCCTCTAATTCATCTGGTGGCGTTGCTCAAACTGCCAGTAAATTAAAGCCAGTGCCTGTCCCTCTCTTTTCCTTGTCTGCACAACAGGAAGAGGCTGTGGAGAACAGAATGACACTGCCTGATCCTCCCCAATTAAAGCCATCAGGTGACAGGGAGGGAGTTCCCCTCGAATTAAACAGGGACAGATTTTTACTGGATGTGCTCCCCATGCCCTGCTGGCACACCCCAGGGAAGCAGTGGAACAGCCCTGAGCACACCCAACCAAGAATGTTTTCTAGAGCAGGTTGTAAGATTTCAAGGCCTTCAAACATCACATTCTCTATCAAGAGCTTTTCAGCAAGTTCTAGTGAAAAACAAAAAATAGAAGTACCCCTAAGCCCTTTTAGGAGAGACACCAGCTTGTGGAAACAGCTCCAGTGCATCAGCTGACAAACCTGTTGCTGTTCTTTTGTTCTTCCTCCCTTTAGCTCCTGTCCCCTGATCACTTTGTTTATTGAACCAGATTGTAAGAGCTCTGGCACAAACCCTGTGACATTGTATTTAAAAACATGCCATATGTGTGTTTGGTTTGAACAGCACTGCTAATGAGAATGTTGAGCACAAAGACTTCACCCAGGTGATTCTCAAAACGTAGCTGAAGTCCCTGGGATGCAGGATATTCAGTCTGATATAGAGAAACAGGGTGAGAATGAATTTTACCAGGTGTACACCAGCTAAACACCTCTAAATATCAGCTGCTGTAGCAATATATACATTGAATTCCTCAGCATGAGGGGGCTCTGTGCTTTGTGGAGCCAGATTGTGTCTGTAAACCAGTGTTGGGCTGGCTTGTGGGACAATGTGCAGTCAGGATCCCTTCTCATCAAATCTCAGCTCTCACAACACCTGCATATGTGAACTTAGGCAAATAATTTAAGATATGATGTTTCTATTCACACTATTCATTTATTATTCCAATTGTCCAACCCTACACTTAGCCAGGCTATAGAGCACCCTCTTGCTCAGAAATTGCTTTGGTTAGAGGCTTGTAAGAAAATCCATTTTCTCCTCAGTATAGTGAAGATCAACAAACTTTTATAACTAAAGTGGCACATTTCTAAATAATATAACTCTTTAAAATTTATGTTGATTTAATGGGGAGGACACTTAAGGCAGTTTTAGATTCTTTAGGAAATCCTTCCTTCAAGCAAGGAAACTTTCAATGCAGAGTTGGTTCTCTATTAACACATTCTCAGTTGCTACGTGGTTATCCCACGATGTACAATGATTTATGAACACAGATAGGATTAACTCTGACCTTGTGGAAACCAGAAACTTCCCTCTTCCTTTTCTCCTCACCTGAATAACTTACTGGACCCCTTAAACAAATTAAAGAAATAAGTAAGAGTGACTGGAAACACTGCTGGACTATTTAAGTAAGCCTCAGAGAACTCCACTGGATAATTTATTCTTGTGAGAAACATAATGATCACCCAACAGATTTGGTTAGGAAGGTGGTTTATCAGGCCACCTTGATATACTAGGGCAAAAAAATACACAGAACACCTCCTGATGATGGATTGCAAGATATATTAATACAGAAAAGGATTGAGATTTACTTTCAATAGTAGATTAAGGTGCTCCAATGCAGCTGAGACTAGTTCTTTTAAAACAACAGGGACTGAATTTCTTCTAGATAAGGACTTAATTTTTATTGAAAACCTACCACCTTCAAACTGCTCGAAAGTTGAGGCACTATAAAACTGTCAAATAATACCATTATTAAAAGCTTTATTTGACAAATCTTCCACTGCTGGGATAACTTGTGTGTTTGCCTTCTCTCTCACATGAAATAAAATCATTCAGTTATGCAAACTGCTGACAGGAACGGAAACAAATGGGGTTCTCAGCACAGGGTGAAACACACTATCCCCTTTCTGCAGCTTAATGGAAACCAGAGTTATTCATAAATCATAAGGCACTCAGACCAGAGAGCTGCTCTACTGCTGGCTGCAGAGTACTTGGGGAAATGTTTGGGATGGGCTCAGGAAGCTCTGTATGGTGCTCAGGAGCTGCTGAGATTTTTCAGGAGCAGCATCTGCATGAAACTGTCCAAGAGGGTCAAAAGCAAATGTAGGATTTATTTAAACCTCCTAACCAAAAGGTGTGAGTAGTTCTGCTAGGTGCTCTGATAGTTAGCCTTTTATCTGTGACCAGTGACCTTTTGCTTGCACCTGCTATTGATTCACAGATTTTTAAGGCCAATAAGGACCTTTACACTTTTCTAGGCTGACCTCCAAATGAACATAAGCTTGTGTGAGCTTTCTCTTGTGAGCACCACCTTAGAGCAGTCTGGTATGAGCAGCTGATGGATAAACACCTGAAAATATACCTGCCATGCAGGAGGGATTGAGTTACAAGTGGGTCACAAGCATTTGAGATTTATCAGCTTCAAGTCTCTATGAAATGATCCCAAATATCAGGAATCTTTGCATCTGGAAATGCCCGGGGAGGTGTTTTTCTGCTACCCTTTTAAAATAAAAAACAGCTTCAGATTCCTAGCCAAACCTCCAGGAAAACTGCAAGATGTGTCTTATTAAGCAAGTAGGCAAATTCCTTCCTTGGGAGACCCCAAAACACCACATTTTCCAGTACACACTTTGACATGGCCAAGAGAGCTGCCTCCCCCAGGGAGGGATTTCATCACATTCTGAATTTTGTATTGGGCAGCCCTTATGTGATGTGGAAAATGTGATGATTCCCAAGCAGTCCTGGCTAAATTTCTTGTGGTGCATAAATCTGGGGCAGTGAGAAACAAGGCACCTCTGGGCTTTGGGGTGTCTCCAACTTTTCACAGGCAGAGAACAGGGGAAATAAAGACTTTCTCAGATCAGGCTGTATTTTGAATGGGATTTAATAGAGAATTTGAACTAGCAAGGTTAAGAGAAACTAAACAAAATTCATTTTCTCTGTTGCCACATAAAGAACAGGGAAAAGAAAAATCAATAAAGGGTAGAGGGGGATCTGAGCTCAATCACACTCAGAGGAGTGAGGCTGGAAGTCCAGCTGAGCCATTGCAAGAGCACCAGAACTCTAACACACCTTCTGTAATGAATTCTGTCAATCAGAGCAGAAAGTCCCACTTGAAGTTAATGTTCCCTGAATATTTTCCCCATCTATTTTAAACTATGAAGCCTGGACCACTCCTTGGAGATCTGGGAAACATTCTACCTATCAAAAACATTATTGGGCACAAGTGATAAAACACTGGCAATAATAAAATTACATTTTCAGGACCCCATTTCACAAACCTTTGCCATGTTCTACTTCTGCATCCCACACAGGGTCATTCTTATTGTTTAATACCTTGAATTTAAAAATTTATCATTTACTTTCTTACCAAACAATAAGTCTATGTTTTTTTTCTTCTATCCTTGTGACAGGCCATTCTGCTTCTGGCTGTACAGGATTATCTGCAATTTCTGTCAGTAACTGGTAATCTAGATTTTATTTCTGCTATGCATGTCTAAATAAAATCTGAGTTGGTTTCCATTGCACTAGATTCAGTAGGTCCTGTAGTTTTGATAATATAAATTAAATAAATAAAATCTGAGTTGGTTTCCATTGCACTAGATTCAGTAGGTCCTGTAGTTTTGATAATATAAATTACAACTCAACCCAGAAGATATTTTTGGGTTTGATTAGCAGAGAAATAAGCACATGCTCCTAAACTCTCTCTGTCCATTGAAAGCAGGAAAGCTTGTGGGTATAAGAGCATGCTCACAAAGATTAATGCCTGGTTATGGGTAGATTAAAACACCCTTCTCTGCAGCATTTTGTGAAACCATCCACAGCCCTGCTTTTCTCCTTTCTTTAGTCCCCTAAGCTTCAATTTTCTTCCCCAGAATTTACCAACACAACTGCTCCAGGAACAGAACAATGCAATACAAGTGATTACTTCCCTTTTAATATTGTTCATTAAGGATGTAGAGGGGCAGGTTAGGGGATGGACTCTCTGATTTGTAAGGCTGAACAAAAAAATGGGGAACTCCACTAAAGTAAAACCTAGGAGATCCATTACTTGACCTAATGAAAACATATAATAATTTGATTTTTAGAATTAAAATAACATTTGGAAGCACCAGATGAAATCAAGCCCTGTATGGCAGGTACCTGACTGTCTCTCAAATGGTGCACAAGTTACAGGAGAAAATACAGAGGGAAAGAATGGGAAGGAAGGAAGGAAAACTGAGATGCAAAGTGTTGAAACAACTCATCAAAGACAAGGATAATAAACCAAAGAGATCACAGATGTCCTGAGCTCTACCACTATGAGTCATCCTTTTTCACACACCACTGAATAAGTTGATGAAATTAACAGACTTTTAAAAAGATACTGAATTTGTTGGCATAACATTCTCCAAACATTGCTTAGGAGAGAGTATTTTTCCTCATATCACTAATCATTTTTATATCTCTTCTGGAATGATTATAAGCAGATTATTTTTCCTTTGAGGCAGAGCTACCTCTTTTTGTCTTCTCTACTCCCTTGCCACATTTTCACCTCAAGGAGACCCTCAAATATTACTTGTCTTTTGGCTGTATTTATCTTTTCACTGCAAGCCTGGGAAGACCTAATTTTTCTGTAAGTCAGCCCAGCCTTTTCTAAAAAACACCAAGAGTGGTGCAGCTACCCAGTGAGCAATTTGAATTGTGGCGTCCTCAGGATCCCCTCTATGGTGGGTGATATTGTTCTGTGCTCTGGGTGGATGCTTTTGAAATACATGTGTGTGTGAGAAAGAGAGAGGGAGGGGAAGAAGGAATGAAAAACATATTCAAACATTAAGCTCCATTATTTAAATGGACCTTTTCACCCACTCTAAAGTTTCAGATGAGAATAAACAATGATGATGGAATAAATGAATGTGAGAGGGAGAAACACTGTGCAGTGAAATGTTCTTCATAGGAAGCCCTACTGTGGCAACTGAATATTTTGGTTTCTTTCATTTATTGCAGACCCATGAGGCCCAAACTCCTAATGCACTTAAGGTGCTTGATGTTTCTACTCCTTGACTTTAGTGGAGCTCATCCAGGAGGTTTTGTTTTACCTTCCACATGTGCCTGCACTGGGCTGAGAGCAGAGACCCTGGGAGCAGAGGAACCTCAGCAGTGCCTGAGGCTTTTCCCCAGGATGTGAAGCCAGGACTTTCTCCTCAGATGGCAGGATTCTCAATCCACTGAGAATGTCCAGCTCTCTTCTGGAACAGCACAAGGAATGAGGCTGGCAGCTCCACCAGCTCCTTGGGGGGTTTTGCCTGTGGTACTCCATTTCTTCTTCCTAGTGCTGTCAAGCTTGCAGAGAATATAGATTTTCTCAGCCTGAAAACAGAGATGGAATGGCAATAGGTAGTAGGAGATGAGAAAGTGTTAGAGGAGTAGCATTTTCAAGAAGTGCAAACTTAGCACGATTTACTAGGGTGGTTCATGATGACTGACTGAAAATTCTTACTCAGATATAATGCCATGGAAAAAGAAAAACTTGTAACAGCTACAGCATTTCTGGAATCCCTCTGCCAGCTTTTGTCAGGGGTTGAATAACTTCAATTGGAAAAGCAGGAAGGAAGATTTACAGGCAATCAGGGTTGCCAAAAATAGTGGACTACAGTGGCTGAAATATGGGAGAAGAAATTCCAGACAAATCTTTTTCTCAAATAACATTACTAAAGAAACAGAGTGAATATTGTTCAATATGGGGAGAGCTGTATGTGTGAAACAATAAAAATCTATTGTAAAAAGCAAAAGGAATGGGTGCTTTTCTGCTGGATCTGCATTCAGCACAATTTCTAAACATTTTTGAAGATTCACTCAGCTTTGGCTGAGTGCATTTTGTGCACCCAATGTGCTCTCTGGGCTCTAACAGAACCTGCACAACGTGTCTGTATAATCAGAAATTAATATGCAATGAGTACTTCACACTAATAGCACAAAAGTCAGAGTAACAACACAACCCCAATGCAAAGGAGTAGCAACCACAACTAAGGGAAAGAGAAAAAAAAAAAAAATAAAAAGATATATATATAGTGCTGAGATTCTTATTTTCTGGGATGAAGAAGGTAGAACTTGTCAGTCATATTCCAATATCTATTTCTGATGTGAAAACAACAATGTCTATTGATGCAAATGTCTTGTAAATATTTCTTTCTGTCAGCAGATAGACAATGTTGGTATTTCCTTTTTCTTATCTGCTAAGTGCATGAATGCTATTTGTCTGTAATTTCCCTCTCAGCAGAAAATGAAAGCAGCACCTACACACCAAAGAGCTGATAACACAAACTTGACTTCTGTGTAAATGTATTTACACAGGTATTTGTACACACTGAGCAACAGTCACATCTCTAGGAATTCCAAAGGATTCTGTATTTTATACATGATTTTTCTCCCCTAGGAAAACACCAAAATAGAATATCTTTCCCCTGGATCCCACTCTTTCTCCAGTCAGGATCCCATTCTGTTGTTTCCCTGTCTGCATGGTGCAGAGGCTAACAGCTGGACAATGGGAATGAGCTGATGTGGTCCTGCAACACAGCTTTGAGGCTCCTCTCACTGCTACCACTGAAACTGCCACATTTTTAACAAGGGTAAGTTTTGAAGGCATGCCCAGAATTTTACCAGCTTTACTGAAGATTTTCAGCCCTTGTGTTCCCCGTATTATTCTGAGAGGGAATGTCAACTGTTTATGTTCAGTGCCACATAGGAGGATCTGAGCCCAAGAACACTCCTGCCTTTGTGCTTGGGCTGCTAAACTGCTACCCAAAGAACAAAGAAAATGAATATGATGGAGATACTCAGCAGGTCAGCAATATCTTTGAAGAGAGGGATTTAACTTAGACATTAATCAGTGTATAATTGCTTACGTAGCATGCCTTTCCTCACTATTAATGATTTAACATGATGATTTACCAAGGCACTGAGAGAATGCCTGGATGGAGGGAGAAAAAGCACAGAAATATAGCCTGTGGTATTCCCTGCCAGAGAATGAATCTAGCCATGCAGGAGTGTCAAACTGATAATGAAAGATAAAATGTATGGGGAGCCCAAGAGGCCACTTTACATATTGCAGTGAATAATGCTGCTGCTCTCTCTGCCCATTACACTGGATCAGCTCCTTGCAGACACAGACAAAAAAAATATGGTGATCCCACTTCATTCACAGGAATTGTTTTCCACTTAGGATACCCTTTCCAGTGCAGTCCCTTCTCTAGATTTGTGCTAGTGAAAAAAAAAAGCAATATCAAATAGAATACCTGTTATAAATAAGACACGAGTACACAAAGATTTCCTCTTTTAATATCAACATCAGACCCCAACTATTGGCTTTCCTAGCTATTGCTCTGTTGCTGGTTTGGCTGAATGATCTGATGAAAGAAACTTCCCATTTAAACGAGACATTTTTATCTGTTGAGACCATTTTAACCTATAAGAGTGGTTTTCAGGAAGTTTACTCTTGGGCACCGAGAATTATTTGTAAGTAACCCATAAAAGAAAACCAAGAAACTCAAGCCTACTAGCAATAATTTTAAATTTCCTTGGAGGAGTTTGGATCTCCAAACTGAAAAGTTCTTAGAAAAGCACATATTAAAAATTCTTGAAAAACAATATTGATCTAGGAAAATACTAAGTACAAAATATGCTGTTAAATCTGCTGGTAACTTAACAGTGGGATAGTTTGCTGACTTCAGGGATTAAGGCAGATGAACTAACAATTAGCATCCCAGAATTTTGTGGAAAGACTTAAAAATATTTAATGAAAGCTGTGAAAAGAAAAACATTTTTAGGATTACATATTTGGATCACCACAAAATTCAGAATCTCTGAAAATCTTCCCTCATTTGACATTAGAGCTATATTGAAAATAACAATGTTCAAGAGCAGCTTGAATTTTTCTGTCCCAAGTACCATGACATCCATCCTTCCTCTTTCTAGAAAGGGGAACAGAAACAATAATAACAATGTTGAATAACATTGCAACTGAGCGAAACAGAATTTATTCTGTTATATTTGCATAGAATCAAATGTACTTGTGTTGGCCATAAAATCCATGCTCCCATAATCCACAACAAAATTAATTTTAGGATCAAGCATACACTTTTTTTGATCCATATCCTCAAAAAACCCCCAACTAAAACAATGCAAAACAAAACAAAAAAACCTCCAAACTACTATCTATCATCCAAAAAAATTGTCCCATTTTATGTGAAAAAACAATTCTACTGTTTATACAATTTTAGTCACTATCATCATATCAAAACAGTGGCTTGAAGAAAAAAAAAAAAGCCACTATATTTAAGCTCCTTTGTTTGAAAATTTGCATTCTGTTTGCATTTATGGATAAAGAACCACAAAATTCTAAAGTAAATGGGGCAAAATTGTTTATAATGAACTAAGCTGTTGTAACATCCTCCTGTAAGATGTTACTGCAGGAATTAATGGATCCAAAAATTGTGAGCATGAGGCAGTAGGTGTTTCACACCACCTCAATTATCCATGGTCCAGTTTCTGGCCATTGGAGTGTACAAACTGTGTGGGTTATTTTCTTCAAAGCCAATTAGCTTTTAGTTCCTATCAGTGGAATTATTCCAAGTGCCCGCCACTGTGTTTATTGCATCGAGTCTGAAATCCCTGCTCACAGAATTCCAGTTGGGGCTGGAGGGCTGGAACTGGTGCACAGAGCCTGCACACTGCACTGACCCTTGGAGAGGGAGCCTGTGCTCCAGGGGTGCAGGGGACAAACATCAGCTGGCAGAAAATCCCACTGGGGAGATTCATGGGCACCAGGAGTGTGCAGCTCTGCCTGGGACAAAGCTGAGCTGAAGAATCTGATGAATCTTCCCAGTCTGAAATGTGCCACCTCAGTCTGCTGGATAACAGGATAAACCTGGATAACAGGTGAACACAGCAAATGCAAGCACCCAGTGCTGGGCTCCACAGGCTGCCTGAGCACTGGTGCTAAATCCCTGTTTGCAGGCAGCCCAACCTGCACAGGATCAGCTCTTCAAGACTCTGCAAACACAGACACCCAGTTCGTGTCTGGGTGCTGTGAGTCCCTCCCAGGAGAATGGAAGGAGACAGGTTCAGCTTTCACTGTCCCTTCACACAGGGATTTACACTACACAAAACAAAGTAGAATTCTTGTCTGTGTAAACATGGGTGCTGATCCTCACCTTGCTTTCACTGATAAATTCAGTGAAATTTCACAGTTCAGCCAGAGTCAACCAAAGTGGGCTAATAAACAAGAACCCCAAATGACCTGGGTGAGGTTCTGGGGTTATGGCCTTTGCTGGCAAGATGGAGCTGATGAGTTTAGCTTTAGGTAAGAAATTACAGCACTGGAAGTCACCCCCCACCATCTGAGAATGCTTGAACTACAAGAGCATTTGACAGTTAACTCTGGAAAAGACATGACACAGTGAATAAAAGCATCTGGCCAAGACATGGCCCCTGGTGGCCTCTTCCTCTGTTAGACTTTCCTCTCAGAGATATGGAGGAAATGGAGAGGGAGAGAAAAATGGATATAAAACTGCTGACACTTCAGAGATGATATTTCTAACTTATGAAATACTAAAGCTCCTTTCTGCTAATACACTCTGCAGTGGTTAGCATTAGGTCCACCTGGGACAATGGACAAAAAAGAATTAACATAGCTGCTTCTTATTCCATCCACACAATCTGTTTCCATTTTAAAAGCAATTTTGTGAATTTCTCACACTCCTTTTATTTAATCAATTCTGATGTAGAGTATTAATTTCTAAATTGCATGAATCTTAAGTATTTGAATACCCCTGTGGTCCTAAACCCTCTACATCAGTCCTGTGCATTTATCTTTGTTAGTAAATGACACAGTGCATAAAGAGTACAGTTAAAGAGTAGAAAGATCACAGCTGCTGTCGTATTAATATTTAGAGAGCAGATTTAATAAATACCATATCTCACTCTGTGTTATTATCTGCATTAGTACTATCAGGTTTTAAGGGAATTCAGGAGATGGTTTCTTATCCATCAGGTTGTCAGAAGCAGACAAGAGGAAAATCAAATGTTCATTTACTCACATCTGGTGTTCCACAGGGATCCGTGTTTAGACCCCTACTGTGTTTATCTGTATAAATGGTTTCTATCTATCATCTAAATCAGAAGAATTTATGTGTAGAGCAAACAACATCAGATAAATATCCTTATCCACTAACTTGGTATAAAAGTACAACCCAAATGTACACAGCACATTGTAATTTCTGCTATTTACTGAGGTTATAAAACCCTCTTCCCTCTTCCACTTTTATTTTTGCTCGAGGTTCATAACTTGATTTGCAACCAATTATTACTTTCCCCTTTTCCTCATGCCTTTTATCATTACACTGATACATGGCTTCTCTTTCTCTTGTACCGTATCAAGGAGCTGGAAAATCGGTTTTAAAAAGTGTTATAAATAGGTAACGCTGAATAGAACATGAAAGAAAAGCAGATGTAGCCCTGGAAATGAAATATTCAAACCAAGAGATATATTGCATCTTGCTGCAGGGAACCTGCCAGGGAGGACAGAGGGGCTGTGGCAGAGGCAGGGGATTGTGCAGTGCTCTGTGCTAATGCTGCCATTATTATTCTCCTCTCTCTACCTGCTCTTTTTATGATGCCAGCTTCCTTCCCCAAGGAGGAGCAAGGGGATTTTTTTATAGGAAGCAAGGAGCAGAGAGAGACCATAAGCAAATAGATCTTTGATATCAACAGCCATTTTGGCTCACAGGTTTTTTTTTACGTGAGTTACCTAAATTGTTTTACTTTTATGCAAATCTGGGTAATTAATGCATAAATATTGAGACCATGAACACCTGTGATTTCAGCTCCCATCTTAAACAGCTCTATGAAGCTGCTGCTGCTCTCTTCCCTTCAGGCAGCTATATGAGGTGCATATAAGAGCCACATCCTTCTGCAAAGACAACTCTGTGAAGGACATTCAGGTATGGTCCTGTTTTCAAATACCTACCCACAGCATTAAGAGTCTGGCCCAGCAATAATGCAGGACCCAGCTCTGTTAGGAAGGAGAGATCTAGGTCTCCTCTGTCCTCCATCTCTTTAATCAAGACAAATAATAGTCAAAAATACCCTGTTTCTTAAAAAAATCCAACCTCACCTCACTTTGCTCTCTTTCTCTCTGCTCTCTCATTTCTGTACATTAGACTCATTCCACGAGCTGCAATAAAACAACACCCTGGATTTGGATTTAAGCAGCACAGAAGACACTCACCTGCTCTCTAAATAAGAGTTCCCTGCTGATTGTACCATATCAGTTAAAATAAGAAATGCATGATTCATTGTTTTCTGCGATCTTGGAACACAGTCATACATTTGTTTTAACATTCAATTATTAGCAGGAGTGCTATTTGGAATGTCTCATTTGCCTTATTTAAACAGAAAATTATTATTAATCTCCACAATAAAATACATATACACTAATAAGCAGTCTGTGGCTTTCTTGAATCTTATTTTAAGAAGGATGTAGTTTGAAATAATTAAAAAGCAATACATTTTAAGACTGCTATAGATAAGAGCTCCACATCTGCACATATTTTACCCTGAGTAGTTCTGTATAAATCCGAGCAACTCCTCAACACTGGAGTTGTTCTTACACTTTCCAAAAAGATGCATAAAATCATTTGACCATCTATGGGCAAAGACCTTCAATTCACACGCTGTCAGGAACATTTTACTCCACATATTTAAACCACACATTCCACATATTCTTCCTCTCTGATAGAGCTGAATAAACATGAAAAGCCAGCTCTTGTTTAAAAGCAATGTACAGATGGCTTCTTTAAGTCTCTGTCTCAGAAATTACCAAACTTAATAAAACTCCAGTCCTCAAATATTCCAGATGAGAATAAGAAACATAACAAGTGCTTTCTGTGCACATTTTCACCACACTTTTGAGAGTGGGCATCTCTCCTGCACTGATGTCCCTTCTCAAGTGAGGCATTTCTCGCTGATATTTAGCTGGCCACACCTTCTGCTCTTAGCACTCATACAAGAGTACATTGAAAACGGGTCTAGATTTTCTCATTTACAATATGTCTTCCCCAAAACTCATGAAAATTTCTGTTTTCCTTTCCAATCAGTGGCATCAACAATTTCAAGGATACTGCGACAACAGTTAAAATAAGTATGCATAAAGCATTAACTGGAGAAAAGGATCTGAGATTTAAAAAAAGTTAAGACAAAATTACAGCTAGCATGAAATTAAATACAAAATGTAGTGATGGTGCTTTAAGAATCGAGAAGGATTTTTTCACAGTAAAACACACAAATCTAAAGTGTTATTTAAAAGCAGAGCACAGTAATGACTGCAGTTACAAATGGTTAGGTTTTATGCTATATATTTGATTGAACCTGTGTTTAGTGAGGTATGGATCATTGCTTTTATATAAGTGGCAAATTTCACTTATATTTGGAGTTGCATCTCGTTTTTAGGATTCAGATATATTTTACTATTGTTTTTTCATGTTATAAAAAACAGTGCTAAACTTTACACTTTACAGCTCTACACAAGAGGTGTGGAGTTAGCCCTGCACTCAGGTGTGACTGGCACAATGTCACTGCACACAAAACTTTCCATGCAAACATTTCCATTGTCAATAATGAAACTGATACCTGTATTTCAACTCACTTTATGCACTTCAGTGAGCTCACTAAGGTCTGTCTCTTGGCAGTATGCAAAACACATAATTTGAACTCCATGGCAGTTTGCAGAAATACCAGACTGCAAGTGTCACCTGGCTTCACTCTAAGCCAGGTGCTTGGGCCAGGCTTTTAGCAATGACCAAAGGGGGAAAGTACAACTTTGCTGAGGGCACAAAACAATCCTCCTCATACTCATTGCCTGACTAGGCAGATGCAGATTTAGATATTTGCCACTTAACCAAGAGAAAGTACAGAATTGTTCTGTGGTGTGAGGCAGGTTGCACCAATTTTGGGCACCTCTGGAGCTTCCCCCAGTGGGGACTGCTCATCTGGAATACTCAGCAGCAGCAAGAGCAAAGCAGCTTCATTTCCTCCCCCCTGATTCAGTGGGATCTGTCACCAAAAGCAATTCTGGCAGGTGCTGGGGAGGAGCTGCAAGGATTTGGAGCCAGCAACTCTCACATCTTCATTACAGCCCTGCTTAAATTCACACAGGGACACCAATATCAGATGGTGCTCCAGAGGGAATCTTCTTCCAGGGGCATTTCATCCTCCCTCCTTGAGAGCTTTAAAACAAAGTTTTCTTCAGAGGCACAACAAATCACACATCAAGGAGGCAAACTGGCTTTGCAGCCTTGCAGTAATCAAAAGTAAGGCTCGATGGTGAGCACCATCTCTCATGCACTGATAAATTGGTTTCTCTCCTGTTTTCATTATGCACTGCTGGAGTTATGTTCATTGAAGTTAATGGGAGTATTTCCGTGGACTTTGGTGTGTAGTAGGTCATATAATAAGTTCCTCCATATGTTGTAGTCTGAGGGCCAGAGCAGCACTTACTCATTTTAAGCACTATTTTTAAGATTTGATGGATGACTTAGCTCTGCTTTCCCAGTTTTCCAAGGACGCAAGGAAAAAACAAAGCTAAATACAAAATACTTCATGGCATCCTCCTTTTTTTTTTCTTGGTTGGTTGTGCTGCTGTTGGGGGAAAAATGAACATTTTGTACAGCCAATAAATCATTTTGTCACCTTAATCTTTTATTGATCTCAATAAAAATTGTATTTTGTTTCTTAACGAAAATTCACCAAGAAGGACATCACATCCAGAGATGTGTATAATGTAGGAAGTGCTCATCATTTAACATTCTTATTATGGGACAAGATATGGATTTTTGTGGAAAAATCTTCAACTGTTTTTGTAAGGTGATGCATCATATTTTTAAAGATGTGCTTGACTAAAAGGCAGGTTGTTTACCAACTACACTAAGGAGTCATATATTATTGTGAGGTTTTATATAAAGAGATTATAAAAACACTTTTTTCTGAAGCAGTAAATGGGAGGGAGTACAGAGATTTTCTCCACTAAGTCTGTCCTGTCACTTCAGGTTGGTACATCACAGTCACTTCATCTTGTTTCAGATTATCACACTGGGAAATCTCATGGATTAAAAAAAAAGAAAAGAAAGGAAAAATGACTGCTAAGGGAGCCTACAGCTCCCTACAGTGACAGCACACTCCCATGGAATACCCAGGAAAATAACACCTTGACTGTATCCCATGCTGGCACCTACTTTTGACCATCTGAGAACGCAAAAGCTGTGCTGGAGCAGCAGCCTGAGCTCCCACAGCAGCACATTGCTAGAGCAGCAGCTCCTGTCTCCAGCCTCCAGATACACTTCAGAAGCCATGGAAAGGGGGAGCAGTAACTTTTGCACAATCACACACCAAATTCCTGACTACAGACATGAGCCACACCATCTGACACTCTCTTATGTCTCACCAGAGATGAACTGTAATTAAGTCCAGCTATTCTTCACCATAATTGTTTGAAGAATCTTCAAGCCCTCCTCCTTTCTACAGTCTGGCAGCACCTTTAATGAAGAGTTTAGTGCACCATAGCTCTCTAACCAGAATTATTATGTGCTTGCAATAATTGCTTAATAAAGGTTTCACTATAGAGTAACCTAAATGAGAGCCAGAGTCTTTCCCATTTCATTTTCCTCACCTACAGGAGCACACTCAAAACTGGCTCCAAGAATTGACTTGCACAGTCTGCAATATATCCAGGCAGCCTTCCTGCCAAGAAAGGCAAAGAGGGAAAAGGCCTCTGCAATCCCTCTTTGCAAGGGAATTAAAAAATGCAGTGTGCAAAGTCGCCAGGACTCTTGGGCCTAAGATTTCTATCCATCAAATCAAGACAAGAGTCCCCTTAGTCTCTCACAGAAGGAAATTGCGTGGTCAGATAAGCATGTCCTTAACATCAAAGATTCATTGCTCATAAAATTATCATCAGAACCATCTCTCACGTGAGACAATCCATTCTGCACAGCAATAGCTACAGCTTTGATTTCCTCCAATTATGTGTACAGGCTGGATTGGGAGGGTTTCAAATCCAATATCTCAAACAGACCACAGCACCAGGATTTCTCAGCATATACTGCCTGCATGAAGGATATATTTTTTCATTTTAGTGCTAGTCCCTAAACCATTTTTGTAACATACTGTCATTGTCAAAAGATTAACCTTAAGCTGAAACAAGGACTATTTATTTTTTATCAGAATCTTGAAATTCTCCAAATATTCATCTACATTTAGAAATTAAGGTAGAAAATTCTCTCATGTTTTTCATGTTCTGCTATTCAGTCTTTGCTTGTTCATAGTCTGGGCACATCCTGTTTTAGACTTTAGAAAAAAGGAAAGTTCCACCACTGCCCACAATAAACCAGAAGGCACTTGTTCCTTGCTCATTCCCATAAGAAGTAAAGCTGAAGAAACACTGTCTCTGTTCTTTATTTGTTTTTCAGGGTCAGAAATTCAAGGCATACTGCAAAGGCTTCTTATACCATGGCTAGAGGTCAAATCTCATAATACATGACTTGTCAGTATCTTTTAGCAGAATTGATAGGAGTGTGCTGCTGACTCTTGCATTCCAGACTGAGAAGAAAATGTCCAGAGCAACTGAGGTTATATGATAGATTTTGTAAAATATCACCAACTCTCAGCAAGAAAGATGGTGTTGGAGGCTAAGAAAAAGGGCTGCATGTCAACCTTATAAAATGCCAGAGTTTTGATTGATGTTCAAAACTGGTCATTAACAGCAGTGACTCCTGGCAGCCACAAAAATCTCTAATATCTACCTACTTTAGGAGGAACTCTTATACACATCATATACACAGATGCCTCATCCCATCTTTAAAAAAAACAACAACCCATTCTTCCTTTATGATGGTTTGGAAACATGTAGAAAATATATAGGTGAAATGTGAAATTCTGGCCATCTTGGAGTAAACAGAGAAATTCTGCCTGCTTCTGTAGACACAAAACTAAAAAATGCTATTTATCAGGGGGCAGGAAGAGCCCAGAATGAGTCTAATTTTTCATAACAAAAATTATTTCTTTGTCAGTATGGAGAATTGGCTTCCAGTAACTTGCAAGTGGCCTACTCTCTGTTAATGTTATGTACAGAAGGGTTTCCAGCAGATCTTGTGACAGGGAAGGAAAATGCAATCAGCAGATGTGGCTGCAGTCACAGTCAAGGACTGGGGAGGGAATCTGAGATTTGGTGCTAGGAAAACTGATAGCCATTGTTTCTTGTTTTGAACTCAGCTTCAATTAGCTAATGATAATAAAATCTTTTTAGGATTCTGAAAGCTTGCTAAGGACATATGAATACCCAAAAGCAGGTGTTCTTCCATTAACTGCTCCATCTATTTCCCTAGCAATCAGTGATGTAAATAAATCTCACACACACACTTCAACAAAATCTTCCCCTCTTCTGCTTTTTTTCCAGTTCTGCTCAGGTTAGAGCACAAGGGAGGATGGCAAATAATCATCAGGGAAAGGTGAAACCACATACACACAAAACCAACCCATTTTCTATGGGGAAGGAAAAAAAAGGTTTTAGAAAATTATGAGCAAAATATTAGGTAAACTACACATGGTTATGGAGGATCAGGCTCTTCCCTTTACCCTGCTGGAATCCTGGATTACCTTCACTTGCATCAGGACAGCACAATATTGATTTACAGGAAAGGAGAGATCTGTCAGCAGGGAATGTTCTTCAATGTATCCTGCTTAGTTTCAAAACAAATAATCTTTGGGGTATAAAGCAAAATCTACTATGATATTTGATTACAGACTGGTATGTGGATTTCCTTTGTCTGCATACCTACAAATTTCAGGAGAGAAGGTTAATTTTCATTTCTGCAACTTTCCTTCTACTATAATTCCCATTTAAAACAACTTTTCAAGAAATTACTTTTTCAGCCTTTCATTATTCTTCAAGGACTCTAAATTTTCTTATAGATTGTATTATCAAATATCAGAGCCGTATCACTTCCTGTCAGCATGAACAGAGGAATGCAAAGAGATTTTACTTGATATAGCTACATTTTATATTTAATAAACTCTTAAAAAATTATCAGAAAAAGAATGAAGACTACTTTTCCATTATATATACAGTAGAAAAAGATTATAAATAAAAATATGTTAAGAAGTTCCTACATTTAGATTTGAAAAGTGTGCAGAACCCTTCCTAATTTCACAAAAAAGTTATATGACAACTTCTGTCATGTGATTTCAATGGAGTTTTCAACAAGTTAAATGTGAAATGGGAGCAGTGGAAAACAGGGTGAAATCCTACAGCTAACTCAGATCCCTGTCAAGCAGTCAACAAACTCACACTGCGTGGCAGAAACTGTTAAAACACCAAACTTGGGAAAATATCAAGGTCCAAAAAGCATCTGTTGTGCCACCTGATTATGGTGTACATCTACCAGCACCACTTTTACCAAAA
Organism: Erithacus rubecula; assembly: GCF_903797595.1. NCBI lineage: Eukaryota > Metazoa > Chordata > Aves > Passeriformes > Muscicapidae > Erithacus > Erithacus rubecula. The sequence continues at coordinate 11,013,503 of NC_136669.1, forward strand.
TTATGGGTACAATGCTTGCAATCCTTGGCTGATTCGTTATGCTTTGACAAAAATTATATCTGATATTAAGTGCTTTATTATAGCCTTCCAACACAAGAAATGTACATATTTCAGAGCAAAGTTCTTGTGCTTAGGCAATTAGGAGGAAATACATATAATGCCTTTTTATAAGAACACAATTAAAGAGTAATCACACTTTTGTCGTGGCTGACAATTAGCAGCTCTCCTCCCCCAGAGACATAATAGAGCTATGTCATTATCATTACCAAAACCTTAAGCCCACTGAGGGAGTATTAGATCTGTGCAGAAAAACAGGTTGGGAGAAATCCTGGCTCCACTGAAAACAATGGCAAAACTCCCATTTTCCCAGCTCTAATTAGCTATGGTTAAATTACAGTGAACATATAGTGAACTCGGATAGAGCTGATGAAAGAAGAAAAGCAGATCTTAATAGTTAATGATCCCTCCTGAGCAGTGACTCCAAAGATAGGAGCTCAGGATACTTTTCTGAGGCAGCAATCCTAAATCTTCCACTGTCTCCTCCTGGAAATCTGTTAGCTTCAATTCCCTGATAAAAGCAGTGACACAACCAGGCAGCACATCAACGTGTGTTTATAACACTTTTGTTGTGTGCATTTTCAACCCTTTAGTATCATGTATCTTGTGTTACCCTCCTCCTTCACAAGCCAGGCACCCCAAAAGCAGAGCAGCCCTCTTCTGCTCTGTCCTTCTGATGATAAAGGAAGGACATCAGGTTAAAGGGGACAGTCCAGATTTCACCTTTCCTGCTACCTGATATTGTTTGAAAAACATTAGTCCACAGTTGGTGCACAGAAACAGAGTGGAACTACATATCAACATCATAAACACCTTGATAATGCTGGTATTCAACATTTTCAGTATGCACTCTGCTAGTAGAAAAAACAGGAAGCAAAATCAGAATATCATCATATCGTTGTGCTGCCCATCTCCAGAAGAGGAAAAGGCAAAGCTGTTGAGATATGCAGGGGAAACAAACAATATTCACCTGAACAGGCACTGTCATGAGACCACCAGTGCATATGGAGGAAGCAGAATGGAAACCAGCACTGGTGTCATGGTAAAAAAGACCACAGCAAGAGCACTGAGAGTTCTGACAACTTTCCTTTGTGACATAACTCTCAACCCTTCAGCTTTGCGGGTTTTATTGAGTTTACATTTTTGCAGTTAATTTTCCACATCCTCAAAACACCAGACTCGAGGTTTCTCATCTGTAACTGAGATTTCAGCTCCTCGTAGCCCGCAAGAAAAAGACTCTGTGTTCATCCATCATTTTTTTTGATAGAGATACATGCTGAGAAGATTTGATTATTCATCTCTCTGTTTTTAAATACATCAGCTAGTTAGCATGGCCCACTGGTCTATCCAGCTGCAAGTCTAATATGTTCTGGCACAGAGAGAGAACTAGATTGGAGGTCCTGAGAATCTGCTATCATGCCTGTCCATGGGGGAAAGGAGTGACCTAGTCATGAGGCTCAGCACAAACAGCACCCTATCAAACTGGAGAAATGCCACTTGGTGGAAATGCATTCAGCCCAGTCTTCAAATATTCCGTTCTGTGTTGTCCAAACAGATTTGGATGGTTGCCAAAACATGAGAGGCGAAAATTTTGGCGAGAAGCCAAAAGACAAGAGGCAATTGACCCAGCACTTTTCTGTTCTTTCCTGGGAATTGCAGAGCTGCAACATGCCACAATTGCTTACAAATGTTAGGATTGTTTTCTCTACCTGTGCATTGTGTAAAGAGACTAATGTGCTTTGACCTGCAATTTGCAAAGGGGTTACAACTACCATGGGAGAAGCAAAGCTAGTGTGTAGGTTCAGAAGTGTTCAGGTGGAAGAAATGGGAACAGCTGAGTTATATTGCTCCCTGCAAGGGATGTGATGCTCCTAAATCTTTACTTGTACATAGACCCAACCAAGGCCAGCAGTGTAAGAAAAATCTTGGGCTGATTAATGCACAGCCTCACACAAAAGCCCTCAGAGCACCCGGCCCCTGCTCCCAAACGGGGCTGTGTTTGTGTGGCACCTGAAGTTTTCTCTGAGCAAGCACTTTTCTTGAGCTGGGACACAAATGGATTTGGGAAAAAGGGATGCCCAAGCCCCCTGCTCTGAAAACAGGAATTTGGGTGGGTTGCACCACTCAGGCAGCTCAAGCTGTTGGTAAAAGGTGCCCAGCAGGGCAGAGAACACTGAACCACTGTAAGCAGCCCTGTGGCTGCACAGACAGAATGCTGACCCCAGCTATTTACCTTGAAGGAGTTTTCCTGATTTCATTCTGCCCTCAGCTGTGTCAATACATGCGTGCAGCTTCACTGCCACTTGTCCCAGCACTGGAAGGGCTGTCAGGAAGCAGGATTTGGGATGCCACTGGGGCTGGTGAAGAGCTCACTCACACAGAGTGCAGGGCAGGGATGTCTCACACAGAGTTAACAGCCAGCACAAGGCTTTCTCAAACCATTTGATTTTGTTGCCCTTTTATAAAATGCAAATTAAAAAAATTATGAAACAGTAGGCAATAAAACCTGAATTTTTAATACCAAGCAATCACTGAACCTTTGTACGTGAGTATGAGGGACTAAATAATCCCATTCTTTCTCACAGCACAGACCCAGGAGAATTTCTTTCTCTATATTGCTTTTATAACAGCTATCTATCTTAGTCTGGTCTTGTTGATATATTTTAAAGCTTTTAATTTGGAGGCTGTTATTTGCTCAGATGTTATCTACAGCATATTAAGTACAATAAGACTCCACCAAGTCATACACTGGGCATTTGAGCTGGGGCAGAATTTCTGACTTAAACACCCATGTACAATGGCAGAATAAATAAATAAAGAACACCTTCAAGGCCTCCAAGCACCTAGTAACAAAATCACTCTAACCTTACAATAATGCTCTGCTTACAGTCCTCCCAAAATGCAAGTCATTTGCTGGATCCCAAATGATATTTGGTTGATGGATTGCTGGTGATTTCTACATCAGAGCACCTTGGAGCCCTAGTGCTAAACCCCTGACAGCGTTAGCATAAAAGATTTACATTTATGTTATGAGGGCCACACAAGAATAATAATTTTAAAATGCATTGCCTTGGCTGCTGGTGCACCATGGGAAATCTAAGAGCAGCAGGCAGCATTCCTGCACTGTAATTACAAAATGGCAGCACGGGAGAGGCTGGGAGACAAGGAACCAGAGACTGCAGCCATCTGCATGCCTTGGCGAATTGAAATTACAGTAATATATGAAGACATTACCTGAAAAGCCCAGCACCATTTAAATGATTTACTATTACGCCCCAGCAAGCTTTAATTTAAGGATAAAGTCATTCAGCAAGCTAATCTGATATAGGAAGCATTATTTCACACAGTTAAGTTAATTTACACTAGCTGATTGTTGTTGTTGCAGTTGGCATTATTATCTGCACAAACAGCCGATCGGCCCTGACAGAAGCAATATACTGTTTAATACAGAGTCTTAATTCAGCAGGCCAGCTATCTGTGATAAAGGTTTGTTTATAAGCAATAATGGGGAGGAAAGTCATTTTGAGGCTAAGCTGATAACACTGATGAGAACTATGTGGGGGTTTTTCTGGTAAGAAAACAAGCAGGAGCCATCCACTCATTTGTCCACCTGTCTCATAACAGGAACATCCCAGCAGATTTCTCTTACATGGGTTTTGCCTTCCCACCCTAACTGCAGAGTGGATCTTTGGCAGTGTTTTCTGCATATATTTTCTTTGATGAACAGCCCTCACAGCAGCACTATGTGATCACCATCGTGGCTCCTCTTCCCCAGTGAAACACAGGCTTCAGGGAGACCTCCACAGCTACACTCTGCCACGTGAGCTGGCTTTAAAAGCTCCTAATACATCACAGAAAAGCCAAAACACACATGACACATTGCATAGTTTTGGCTGGCTTACCTCCAACAGCTAATGGTGAGAGGCACTGTGATACTCAGAGCTGAATAAGATAATCCTATGTTATAAAAAATCTGATGGGAAGGGATGCCAGGGGAGGCAGAGACAGCCAGTGCCTGGCTTTGTGCCTCCTTTTGAGCAGGGCTGGGTCAGGTTGGCCTGATCCCCAAAGGTGTTTGTAAGCACCTTCATTCATTAAGAGCTGTAAAAGTCCTTGCAAACATCAGCATTGTTTTCCCAATAGAAAACAAGCAACAAATAATTCCCTTACTGCTTCTTACTTCCTGTAGCTTTCTCTTTTCCACCTGGTGAAGTCATCTACTGAATCACAGGCACCAAAAATCGTTTGAGGGAATTCCTTCAAGTCAGCTGTCCTACTCCACACAATATTTAAAGCTCCAGGAACATGTTTCTTGAACTTGTCCCTCTTCCCCAGAAACCTATTATTCAATAAAAACATTTCTCTATTCATGAAGTCAGGTTGAATGCAATGCCAGTGTGACCACAAAAAGAAAAACCAGCCAATCTGCCCTGAATTTGCAAGCAGACTTTCTTCATCTTTCAACAGAAATATAATATTCTGTAATACTGGCTCAGGAGCAGTGACAACAAAAGGATGTTTGGAAACTCCAGCATAAAATCTATCTTAAAACCAGATCATCAAAAGCAGTCAGAGGGCTCTGCACCATTTACAAGTCAAACCTCATTGAGTCAGAATCCTAAATACTTCTGAAGCCTCAAGTGTTCAGATGTTTCTGAAGAAACATCTTTGTCACAAAAAAGATTAAGCATAAGTTTACACAAGCTGCTCTAGTAGCACTAAACCCCGAGCCTGTGGTCAGCTTTGGTCAGCTTTCCTGCTGGTCTGGCAGCTCTCTCTGGGTGTTTGAGTCCAGTGGGGTGTCAGCACCTGCCATGAGCACAGGTACTGCTGACCCAGCCACACCTTTGACAAGCTGTCCTGGCAGCTGAGGGGGTGGCTGCTCCTTGTGCAGCTTCTCTGGGGACAGCAACAACTTGCAGCTTTCAAATCCGAGGTGTTAAACTGGCAGCCCTCCCAGCACTCTGAGCCCAGGGCTGCAGCATCTCAGGTCACCAAACAAGCCCTGCCCAGCTGTAATCTGGAGCACAATCCCCTTTGACCTCTGCATTGCACTCACATTTAAATTTCTGCTGAGCATCTGTCTCAGCAGCCACTGGATCAAGTCACAAAATCCAGCTACCCTTCCCTTGGGAGCCTGCAGCCCCACACAGCTCCAGGAGTCTCACACAGCCTCATTCTCCTGGGGTTTTGTTACTGACACACGAACAAGTGTTGTAGAAATTCTTTTTGATTGCCAAGCCTTATATGCCCCGTGTTTTGCAAGCTTTTATTACGTAGGAATGACATTATTTAACATCTAAGGCAGAAGCTCACAGTACCTGCACTCGTTTCAGCCATTCCTCAATTAGTTTTAATTCAGGTGGAATGCAGCATGAGAGCACACAAAAATAATACATAGCAAAGAACAGTTTAAGGGATTTTTGTTCCATCTTTTATAGCAAAAAGACACTTTTAATTACATGCTTTTTTCTATTAATTTGATTTCTTTCCTCATTTGTGGGTTTTTTCATCCATATTTGTTTACACAAGTAGGTAAATAGTGCAAAATAATAATGAAAACAAGAATGTTTAAAAACATTCAGTTAGAGCTAAGTTATTACTATGCTATAGTCCTTTCTAATTATATTTTAGAGAACACAAGCTAGAGCCTCAGCTGGGGTAAAAAGAATAGTACTTAAAGATTACTCCCCATTCCACCACAATAAAGGCAGCTGAGTGTGTGTGAGTCATTAGAGCACCTTCACCAAGGAGTAAAATTTGACTCCTGTGGAGGTTTATGTTTGAGAATCAGGGTTCTCATGCAGGCTTTAAGAAAGGGATTATAATGAAAAAAGAGAGGAAGAATTAAAAATGCCCATTTTGGTGGTTTTATTTTGAGCAGCACAAACATATTCAGACATGCAGAAAATAAAGAGGAATAATGCAAATTAATTTCAAATTATTTGGATGAATTAGGCTTATGATCTGATAACTGAATTATGCAGTTACATATGCATAACATAGCCCAGTGTATGGGAACCTAAGGTAATGAGACTAAAAGCCAAAACATAATCAGATATTAAAGAATAAAAGGTAGGCAATGCACTTTCACAGATCATTTGGGGTAAATTCAGGATAAGGTGATAAAACAACTGAAAAGTTGCAGAAGGAAAATAAATATCAGGAATACAGGCTGAATAAATTATTCAGAATTAACTCACATACACATTTTCTTATTTACAATACTCCTTACAGGGAAAAAGCCCCCAACCCTTTCCTTTTGTGATATGAATTTTAAACAGGGACTAATTTTATAAATCACTGAAATTCTGTGACAAAAACATGGCTCCAGCCTTGCAGAGCTAGAGAGAGCTCATGTCCAAACTACTCTTAAGTACTTTATTCCATGACTTGACTCTCACTACTCACTTTTACTCCCCTGTGACTGGGTAAGTTGCTAAATAACTTTACTCCTAAAATGAATGGCCTGTCAAGGATGAATTTCATCCACTTGTAGGCTGAATCTAAGAAAATATTTTGGGGTTCTTGTATGTCTCATGCAATTTCTATGTAAATATTAAAATAAAAATCCAGAGAGATCACATAGAGGCACTATACATACACACACTGACAACTGGGAGTATTTCAAATTTCATAACTTGTTCTATGGTCAGGGAGGTATGTCATTAAACTGTTTTATTCCACCTAATAAAATTAGTAACATTTATTAACTAGGGGGAAAACACTAATTGATTTTGTCTCCTGGACACTCATACCTCCTAGCCATGTTTAACTGCCTGGGTAATTGTATGAAAATGTAGTGTATAGTTAGATAATGCATGGAATATGAAATTAATGGCTGAATTCCTCATGCTTGATCCATATTTAGAAGGAACCATCAACCCAGCCCCTGCTCCCTTCAATTCCAGCTGTTAGTGGATGGCAATGGATGTTACAATGGAGGCATTGGGTGGAATAAAAATGGCAAAGCTCCCTCTCAGTTCAGGGTTGTGTTTCTACAGAGGAAGGGAAAAGAATAAGACAAAATTTGTTTATGCAGTCCATCAATTTGTGACTTCATTTCCTGATGATGGCTTTATTCCAACTGATGGAGAGAGGACTAAAAGGAAAAGGTAGTGGCAAAGGTTGTACATTATTAGATGGGATTTCTTATTTAAACAAAGCAGGATGGCTTTTGGGTTGGACTACAAGATTAGGTCACAAAAAGACACAGGTCTCAAAATTCAGTTTTCTTGAATAACCCCTGTGTGAAAAATGGAGCAATGTCAGGCTGGGAGGTGAGACACTACTCATGCCTGGTTCCAGACACCCACCCAGCCACATTTCACTGCCCATCTACTGGGACCAGGGGACAAAAACACCATGGAAAAAGCTCATGGGTCAGGATAAAGCCAGGGACACTGGTTACCAGTTACCATCATGAGAAAAGAGGCTCAGACAGCACGAGAAATTAATCTGTTGCTAATTAAACTGGCATTAGATAGTAACAAAAACAAAAATTAAATCTGTAACACATCTGGGACTGACCCAGCACAGGGCAGCTCCAGGCTCCCTTCACAGAGCTCTGGGCACACCCAGACACCCTGGCACCTCACCCTCAGGCCTGGCTTTGGGGGTTTTCTTCTCACTTTTGGTCAGTCTTTTTATTGTTAATGTCATTGTTTTAAACAATACTTGCATGTCTTGCACTATCTCGCCTTCTTCCATTTTATATTTAAAGAATTGTTTTAAAACTACTTTTAAGGAGAAAAATCACTAAGAAGGTAACACAAAATTATGTGCTATATTACTAGATTAAGACATTCTTAGCCATATACAAGATCTTATTAAAATGCTGCAAATTACACACATCATTTTTCTTGCAATCATGCAGGACACTCATCTATGTTACTCTGTGGGAGAGAGCACAGGAAAAACCCATTGAGAAACTGCCAGATAGTCTAAGCAGAATGAACAAAAGATAGAAAAGACCTATATTCACTGCAAAAAGTAGACATATGTTAGACTAAAAGTAACTATATGACATTTCTCCCACAGATTTGGTTTTTTTTTAAAACAAAAACTACGAGGACTTTCCTATTAAAAGTATACACCAAAGCAAGCCTCAGCAGGATAAAAATATTCCTACCTCCATCAGCACAGGACAAAGGTTTGTCAGGTCTCCAGGGGTGAACCCCTTAATTTATTGTGTCCACATAACCCTGGCACATTCAGCTCTGACCACACATCCCCCCAGCAGGTCATGGGTAAATCAGCACTAAAGGGTGATTCAGGCTTTTACAAGCAGAAAAACAATCAATTTACTTAAATTTATGCCTTCAGTGAGAGGAAAAATTATACTCTGGAAGGTTGTTTCTGCAAACACCACCTAAAGCTTGCAGCCTGGCAGAGAGCAGACAGGGGGGAGTGAAGCACCCAGACAGCCCAGAGTGGTGTGGTTGTAGAAGATAAGTTCTACCAATTAAAAAAGGAGTTCAGTACATTGCTTCTGATCATCCCAGCCATTTCCTTGGGGGTTCAATACTGAACAACTGAGAAGCAGCAGCACTTCCCAAGATTCCTTAAAGAATCATCAATATGAGTAAGAATTTCGGCTATTACCATTCCTGTCACTGATGTGGAAAGATTTTTAATGCAGAATTCTGTGAAATAATGTACAATGATAAGTTTTCAGCTAAATGCTTAAGGATTTCATTCATTTTTGTTAACTTTTTTTTTTCATTATGCTAGTAAATAACACACAGAGATGAAGCCCCTTCACCCCTGGGCATGGATAAGAAGGAGGCAGGGTTTTTAGGTAATATTACTTATTAGATCAATGGAAACAGCAAGGAAAGGACAGACATGCTCTGGCAAGGCAAGTCACATCAGTCAGTCTAATAAAAGATACTGCCTCTCCCCAAAAACTCCATCTCACATTCTTAAACCTCTTTGTTTACAGGAACAATATGGTACACATAAAAGAGCACTGCTGCTTGGATCAATCAGATAAGATTGCCAACAAAATAACTTTTTCATTAAAACAGAATACATTTAAAATTGGATTCCGGCCTTATATGTTTCTTTAGGGCCTCTCTGACTGTATCACTAAGTAATGAATTCTAATTGGAAATACAGATTGACACCTCTTATTTGTGGCACATTAGAAGTGTGATTTGGTTCTCACAGAATTTTTGTATAATGGTGAATCATCTTCAACCTATACAGATATTTCTGGTTCATAAAGATCAGAATTGAATAAATATGTTTTTGTTGGATAGTCAGTATACACTGGAGATAACCAATATGGGATATTAAAGGCCCTGCTCCTGCATCATTTCAACTCTTTAACACTCGTAGCACACAGATATAAATATTTGGAATAAATCACTCATGCACCATGCAGGCTCTCTTTATACTCAACTTTGTTGTCTTTCTGTATTCTAAATCACATGCATCAAATCTTCACTCCTTCTCTTACATTTAATATGCAGCTCTGGAACTGCAGTTATACATCATTTTCATTTGTTGAAGAGTGATATATAATCTGGACTGAAATTAAATAATGTCATCCTGTGTTTAGTATTTATTGATACAAATTTAACCTGCTCATATTTCAACCTCCAATCTTCCACCGAATAATCTGTATTTAATTATGCATTCCACCTCTCTATTGACCTTTGAAAATATCCCTCATGACTACCAATCAAAAGTGATATAAATTAGAAATTCTTTTGAGTCCTTTTACACTATTTATCATTTCACTCCCCAAATTAGTCAGCACTTCAAGCTTGTTCTCAAAACCTGCCCCCCAAATCCTAAAACTGCAAACCCCCAAGCCCTTCAAGTTCCCCACAATTCCAGCTAATTATATAAATATCACTATCTATTTGACAAAGAGAAGATGAATGAACATATGAAGCAATCCCAAGTTATGTGATTGCTAAAAGCAAAGAACATTTTGGGCATACCATTCTAACCACTGTCAAATAAGTTTGTCTTAGAAGAAGCTACAGCTGCACTTTTTGATATTCACATACAACTTACTAGAAACATTTACTATTTGATGAAAGAATCAACTAAAAAAACAAAAGGAGGTAATAAAGTGGGCAGAACTCTAGCTCTCTCCACAATCTAACTACTCATTCTTACAAGTTGTGTAAATAATCTGCCATTTGAGCTACAAAGGGATGTCTGTTATAGATATGTGGGCTTTTAATTTACTACACAGTACGTGAGAGTTCAAACTTAGAATCAACTCACAAAATAGCAACTTAAAATATTTTTAGTGTGTAGAAAAGAGCAACTGTTTTGATAACTAATTTCTATGGTCTTGCCATGAAATTAACTTTGCCATCCTGAAGCCCAAGTATTCTTACTATGAGACAAAAGGTCTTGAGGGAGGGAAACCCATCTCACTCAGACTTTGGCCTGACACACATCCCAACAGCAGATTCATGGATATATATCATAGTCAGTAACTCCAGGATACACATCTATTCCAATTCTTTTACATCACACCAGGAGTAAAATACCTCTGCCTGACTGTAAGATCTATATTTCACATAATCAAGAGCTTCAGAACTTCAATGTGCCACAAAGAAAGGGAAAAAGCACAACTTGAGACATATTTTACCTAATAAGTTCCATGCATGTAAAGCAGCCTGAGGATGTAATCGACCATTTACACACAGTGGGAAAACAACATCAGTGCTCCCAGAAAAACAGACTGCAGATCCCAGGAATAGGATTAATAACTGCAGTTCCCAAAATTGGATTAATTCTATCATAGGAGCAGAAAACTGTGGGTATGCACCTCAGAAATTTCTCAGAATTGCTTTTCTTAGAAAAACTCTGAGTCTGACACTCTAACAACAGCTTCTGGTGCTCCAGAGACTAGTCTCACTCCAGCTATTATAAACCAAAGACAAAGGAAATTTTCAGCCTTTAAGAGCAACTTGGCAATAACTCTGCTGTTTGGATTAATAACAGTGTTTGAATGCAGGGCAAATACACTGAAAAAATCCATCCATTTTACATGGACTTTATTAAGTACTGGCCAGAAAACAATAATAGGCTTCTTTCTATGCTGCTTTATGTTCTAACAGTTCTCAAGCTCCATTTTTGGGATTGTTAGCAAACTTGGTCATTTAAAATATGATACTGAAATGGTATTTCCAAGTTGGTACTAACTTTTCTACTTGTCATGCCTGTAAAGGAATAATCATATTCACATACAGCTCATTTTTGGCGAAGTAAAATAGAATTCTTTAAGTATCATCACCCAAAATAACCTGAAGATGTCCCTGCCCTTGGCAGAGAGGTTGGAATAGATAAACTTTAAAGGTCCCTTCCCACATAAACAACTTCTATGGTTCTATGCTATAAATCAGCTTCTCCATTCCTCTGGTCATGCTCTAGGGCTTGAAGGCATTCTTTCATTTTTAACCTTCATCTTTTCTCAATACAGTAGTTGTGCAATATTTTGCCCATCTTCATACCAACATCTTTATAAGGATATTAGTTCTGCTTCTTCAGCTGACATGCAAAATTCTAAAACTGCATTAACTGTAGCCCTTGCCTTCACATTAGCTCAGAGATCTTCCTTCAGCTCAGCCCACGGCCCACTGATGGGACTGGAACCTTTATTTTTGTGCACATAAATGCACCTGCCTGTAGATCAGCCCTAATCCTGAACAAAGATTTCATGCTGGAGATTCCATTTGCTGGGCTCCCACATGGTTTGGACAAGGATGATTGCTGGAATAAATCACATTATGAAACAGCAGCTTTTTTTCTGCCAATGTAACCAAACTTTCCATCTTTCCTCCAGGACTTTGAGGGTGATCTCTGTCACTGCAGTTGAAATCTGCCTGAGGTCCTCAAAAGGCTGTTGGTATCAGGATAATGCACACAGTAGCAGTAGTTAATTAATATTGCTATATACTGAATATGCTTATAAATACTCACCCTTGGTGAAAAATGAATACTGAAGGAAAAAAAAAACTCAACAAAACATAGTAGTTGTTATATAGGCAAAAGTTTTGATTTGGTTTATCTTTTGAGACAGTTTGATTAGGTAGATTAAGTTTCTGTGCATCTCTCTAAAGACCACAGTAATAACCAGTGTCATGACTTTCAAATCCTTTGAACTGCAGAAGGGAATCAAACATAGTTGTCTTTTTATCCCAGCTTTTACTCTTTAGAATTCTAAAAGCTTGCTTTGCTCATCTGTCAAAGGGATGGCATTAAGGGGATCACTGTTGACAAGTGATAGTACAAATTATGCAACACAAATGACATTTCACTACCTCTCCTCTGATCTGCAATTCCCACTCTCAATCATTCCCTATTCTATGAAAATATTAAACCACAGATCCAACTGCAGAAAAAGTGATAGTGTAGGCGTCTCTTGGTATCTTGCTACTGAACAAAAAAATGTTCTGAAGCCCACACCTATAATTATGTTTGTGAAAGTGGGTTCCATTTAAAGCCCCTTGGATCCTGTGGGGATCTTGAAATATAAGTATATAGATGTCATGACAGGATCAGGGCTATAAGGTCTTTTCTAAGTAAATGTTAACAGCTCTGAAAGGTCTTGCATTAAATTCAATGTAAACCAACAGGCAAAAATCATTAGGCTGTACTTCATCTGAGGTTTCTCCTTAAGCAAGGAGAAACTGAAAAATTTATGTGCCCTTCCAGTTTGCCCCTTGACAAAGCCTTATCTCAGACCCATTCAACATCATCTCCTGAGGAGTGTTCTCATATTCTTCCATGGTTTAGGAGAGAACTTGAGTGACAAGAGGATTCTGAGAAACCAGAATTGCAGCATTCAGGCCACTCAGGGCAGAGCAAGAGCGAGCAACCAAGCAGCCAGGAGTGTGTCAGCAGTGATGGAGAGGAGGAGAGCAGCAATTCCAGCAGAGAGGACACACCACAACCAGCGCAGCACAGACTGTGCTCACACACTGGCTGCATTGCAATAAATAGAGCAAAATCAGGTTTTCAAATTTTAGCACTGCACTCTTATCAGTGCAGTGAGACAAATTAGTCCTTGGGCTTTACAAATCACAGTAAGAGAATGCTGGAATTAAGCTGGTTTTCAGACTGCCTCAGAGGAGGAGGACTGGAGGTGGGTTTTTCCCTATTAGTGAGATTATTCCTGCCTCATCAACACATTTTGATGCTCATGTAAACTAGAATAATACAGAAGGCAGAATAATTTTAAGAGTCACCTGAAGAGACTACATGGGCACCACAAATGATATTGTTGCCAAGGAAGCCTCTGCACACAAACTTTGCAGCCAGAACTTGCCTTTACTCTCAGAGGCAACAGTACAGAGGAGGTTCATCTTCAATAACTTCTCTTTTGGAACAAAAATATTGACTGAAAACAATGCAAAAGTGTTTTCAGGAGTGGACAATTGATTAATTTTGGCACGTGACCTCAAGACAGTGTCAAACCATGGAAATATTGAAATGAACACAAGGGCTGCATCACAAAAGAGGAATGGGATTTGAGATAGAAATTCTGCCACAAGGCTGTATTTAGACTGAAGGAAAACAAAAGAATAAAATTATATTAATCTATTTTTGCCCAAAGCTGTTAAAACTCTTGTGTGAAAAACCATCCCTCTAAGTTACACTTGGTATCCCTGCTATATGTTCTATTAACTGTTTTTTATTAGCAGTCTTATTACTCTTGATATGCACAAGAATAGAGCAGTTTGCAAATGAACAGAACTGGCCTGCAAAGAGCACAAACCATGGGAAATGCTACAAGCTATTTACTGGCTTGGTATAAATCTGCATGCAGAGGGAGGAATTCAGTGATAAAGCAGCTCCAGGTGAGCCCCAGTGGTGATGAGGGCACCTGGAAGCTTTGTGTGCACACAATGGGCTGCTACAAATGGAAGGGAACATTTCAACTTGTCAAACATGCTTAGGCATCTCTGTTTATTTGGGAATTATGGCATGGTATGTCTTGGAAGAAAAGGAAATACAGACCTTGGCTTACTGCTACAGAGGAAGCCACTGGAGTTCTTTGTGAAGCAGGATTATACTGAGTTTAAGGACAAAAATCCCAATTTCTAATGCGATTTAGAACATGTAACTCCCCGTGCAAGTTTTCCCAACCTTGATCACTTTTTGAAAGCTGATTTTAGTTCTGCTGAGTGAATTATCCAAGAATCAGTCAGATTAGGGGGATAAAATGGAACTAGAGGGATAGATAGATGCATTAAGAGCATTAGAACTTAAAATCTTCAGTATAACTCCCGGTTTAGCTGAATGTTATTCCTTTTTGAAATTGATGATGTAGCCTCTAAGGATGCCTTCTCACCTGCTGATGGAAATCACAGATACTGCAAGGAAAATGAAGGGTACTCCTATCTATTGTGTATAGCACAGCCACTTCTTAAATTGCTTCCTTTTATTTTTGTAAGAGTTTTCATTCAAGAAAAAGAGAGTAGTTGGAGGTAAGTTCACATTTATTTGAAACCATGGCTCTAATTTATGCTTTAATCCAAGTAAAGCCTGGGTACTAACATGACAAACCATGATTTTTGAGAGTTAGACTGTTATATAACAAGATAATTCCTTATACTCAAGTAAAAATTCCTTAATAAGATAGGAATGTTCTATGGTTACAGGAAAGAGGACAGTCAGCCCCAATACATTTAATTTTTGCTATCTCTTGTATGATCTACACAAGATGACTTCTCTTAAATATTTGCATCTCTAATTGAGAAGACAGTATTTCTCAGGGAGATATATTAAAATAAGTCCTCAGCTTCATCTGATGACTGAATTATTATTATTCATGGGAGTTCTACTGTTAGTGTGAAACTTAATGTAATCTCAAGCTATGTTAATTAATGTAATTTTAGAGTGGCCTCCCCATATTGCTCCTCTCCTCTCTCCTCATCCTGTCCCTTGTGTCCTTTTGTCACCATGTTCAGCATGGATAAAATTGTCCTGTGGAATATAGTGTTTGACAAAATCAACCTTTTATGTCTTGGACTGTCTCTCAGCTGGGGCAGCTTGCCCATAAGGGAATTATTCCTTACCATCACTGTCATTAAGGATTCTGAACCTTCTACAAGTCCATAGTAGGTGAACTTAAGAAAGTCAATAAGCCTCTGAGGGGACCTTAAGCTGTGATATGAGTATTTAATCCTCTGTTTCTTTTGGAACCTTTACACAAAGTGCTCAGCTTGAATTCTGATAAAATGAAAAGGTAAACTCTAATTAGAACAATGCAGTTCAGGCTTTTACATTGAGGTTGTCACAGCACTTTCAATATGAAAATCAATCTATGAGGACTTACAGCTCAGACATGAAAAGGTTTCATGAGCTTCTCTGGGCTGGCAAAGGTCTCTACCACATTGTAAAGCTCATTTTTAGCCAGGTTTCAGACAGAAATAAGTCTCATTAAACAAAAGGGTACAAGTGACACTGTATTGGCATGAGAGCTTGACTAACCCAGCAGCTTTGAAACCCATTGATTATTTTCAACTAAGACACCCCAAAAAAAGTGCAGTGACAATTACTGTCCTGTGTTCCCTGTGGATGTCATTTTTAGCTAGAGAACTTGCACACCAAAGCACAGAGAAAAGCTGCAGTACAGAAGTAGCCAAAATCCACTGAGGCTCACACCTTATGGACATTATTGCCAATGCGCAAATGTAGAAAGGCTTTTGTCATAGAAGCATCTGTTTCAGATAAACTTGTTTGTAAGAAAAATCCCTACAAAATTGAGGGAGGATTGTCGTGGGTTTGTCTGTTTGGTGTCATCTACACAAAACTTCCTTTACCAGGCAGGCAACCTGCTTACAACAAGGAGAGGACTGAAACATCAATTCCAATCTCTCTTAGACACTTATATTCTGCTCCTTACCTATGAATTGAGATTTTGGCAAGGTTCATTGACCTAAAAAGCAAAAGATCATCTATCAACTTTTCTTCTTTTTCCAATTGTGGCCATGTGGCTATTAACATATGAAAGAAACCAAAATAAAAATTAAATGCACTAAGACTTTAACACTTCCCTTAGAGGCAAGGGTCCCACTTTTGCTCTAGGTATCTGGGAGCTCTGAAACAGGACGTGTGAAAATGAGACTCCTTTGTGCTGAGTCTATACAAAGTTAACATCCCAAAGTGTGAAGCTGCTCAATAATACACGAAGAACGTCCACAACAAAGGTAAACTGCTTCCTGGCAATGCTTTTCATCTCAAGCCTAATTACAACGTCCCAAAAATCTTCTGCTGGAGCTCACTGAAATTAATTCCTTCCTAAATCTATTTCCCTTTAGGACTAACTGCAAATACACTTTTCTAGGACTTTCAAAGTACTATAAGCAAAGAACAGCTTTATCAGCAGAAAAAAAAATAAAAACAAAAAACCCACTAAATTAAGATCTAGATCCTTTCTGCTTTTCCATGTAGATCTAGACCTCCGACAGTCCCCCTTTCTCTAATGTATAACTTTATATAATACTGTGCCATTACAGCTGTTCTATAATTCAGTCTCCTGGGTAATTTGCTTTTCTTGTTTTGAACATGCAGTGAGAAATGAAAGAAATATTGATAACTACCCCTAAGTCCTGAGATATGAGTGATTTGAGGACAAGTATAAAAGAAAACAGGCTTGGTGTAAAAATTTCAGTGAAAAGTATCTTAAAAGAAAAAAAATAATTGGAGAATAACAACACAGATTTGGGTAAAAAAGGAAGGAAAACAGATTAACTTTTAGTACTGTTTTAGATCACATGAAATAAAAGTGAAGCATCACCCTGGAAAAGTTACCGTAGAAACATTAGGGCATTAAATTCTTTCTTGTTTCATCCTGACTCCTGTTGTCCTCTGGCTATTCAACTATGTTAAATAAAATACTTCAAAGGAAAGTCTCAAGTGTTCAACACTGAATTTGCTCCCAGAGGTGCTGAACTGGCAAAACTGGAAACATAAGGAGCAAATATAACTAACCAGAAAGGAAGGATGGGCTGCCAGAGAACTTTAGAGGAGGAAAATAAAATAGTAAAGAATAGGCCTGGAAGATGAAGGTGAACATGAACTGGGCTCCATCAGGATAGCAAGGATAGCAAATCTACAGCTTCCTAATGCACATCTGATTTGTGCAGATTAAATTATATTCCTGTGCACACAAGGAAATAGCACCTTCCTTCTGCCTTGGGGTGTGAATAAGGTGTCAGGTCATTCAGAATGGGGTTTCCAGGGGAATAAAGGCTGGGTGAGGAGTTTGCACAGTCCTGCACAGCCCAGGCACTGGGTTCTCATGGGATTAAGGATCTAGGTACCCGAATATCTGGGATAAATCAGAATTAGAGTCACCCACCATTAGTACAACTCACTTCCTGCAGAGAGAGTCATCCCTGCTCCTGAATCACACAAAAAAACCCCAACTCAGACCAGATTCAGTAATTCTGTTAGAGGAAACACAAGCACAATCCTTTGGGGTGAACACTGCCCTGCAGAAAAGACCAGACCTTCAGGCAGAACTGGTGACACACGTTCCCACTGTATGAAAAGTTCAAGTGGCAAAAGTCATTTATTCATGCCCCACATTTCAGTGGATACAGATAAGATCATTACACATTTCTGCTGCAAAACACTGTTTATAGAGTGTCATAGACTATTAAATTTGCTGTATCTTATTTATTATACATATCCACATATTGTGATAATTGGGTTGAATAATATTTCATGCAGACTAATGTGAAAATCTTTTTTGCTGAATATAAAATTACTTATTTTGATTCTGCAGGGGTTTGTTTTGTCAAAACTCATGTAGCACTTAGGAAACTAATAATTGTTCAATTGTGGAGCAGAAGTGTAAAATTATCTTAACAGAAGTGCAGAGAATGAAAAGAACAATGGATCTGACCTCATTTGTTTGATTATTAATGGTGTTTCATCTAATTTACAAGGTCTAACCTCATGTAATGCAAATGTAGAGTGCAAATGTATCTTTTTATCTCACAGTCACTAATTAGTTATGCTATATATCACCCTATTTTTGCTCTAGTTAAGCAACAGGGCAGAAATTTGAAGAAGAAACCACCAAGAATAATGTTTAGAAAACACAATTAGATTAGAAAGACTGAAAAAAAAAATCTGTGAAGATTATTTAATATACTTTATAATTTGCTACAGCTCTCACTCCTCAGCTAAGGAAAACAAAACCATTAAATATTAGAAGTGAGACTTTCTGCCAGTGCTGTGATTTACTCAGAAGCCTTCTGTCCCTCCTCAGAGCTACCAGCCACTGGCAGAACCTGGCCATGATTACATCAGCCAGCTATAGGAGTCACTCAGACTCCACACTGACAATGACACTGCTTTTGCATTTCAGAGAAAATCACCTTTTCTAAAGACCAGAATCATTAGATTTCAGAGGTGAGAATAGCAGGAATGGTGAAACAATGCAGAATCTGCACCTATTTCCTCTGCAACTTGCTACAAACCACACAGATGGATTTGCAGGGATGTGAACAGGAGCAACAAGCACTTCCCTGAGCTATGTGGGTTATGTGCACAGCAAGGAGTCAGGGAGAGCCTGCTGCTTCCTCCCCCTGCCCCAGATTTCATTGCATCACACCTTCACAACTTTGCTTTCTCTGGAAGTTTTGTGAAGCAAAAATCCACCCTTGCTCAGCTGATGAATTTTGTTCCTCCTGCAGTTAAATTGCCATAACAACAAAGGAGGGCACATGCTGGGATCAGGCCAACAGCCTCAGTTTGGGTGGCTCCTGTGAGGCATTGGCATATCAGCACAAGAGAAAATGCATCCCCACAAAACAATTAGGTAAAAATTAGAAGGTGATAAAATGGAAAATTAGTGTACTTAGGTAGAATTTAGGACTGAAGTGTCTCTCTTTCCCATTAATTCAGTGATGGATTATACCACTGTGTCCTCAATACATTTGTTTTAATTAAATAAAACTGAAGGATGGTCCAGGCTCATTCAATATTTTAGGTCAGCACCATTACAGAATTCTGTGCAAGTATACATCCCACCTTTTGCTTTCCTTATACTCTAATGAGGTCATATATCAGTGAAAAGCTCTACATCTTTAGTTTTAAAACTTTTTTCCTTCTAAAGTTTTCCTTCTGAATGGGCTGCCCACCCTTACCCCCATTAACAGCAAAGTCATCTCCTCTCTTCACTCCTGACACCACATAAAGGATCCAACAGTGACAAGAAGAGACTAACCAAGATTCTTTCTGCTCCTTATCCATTTGATTTTAGCTTTCTGTTTGATGCTTCTGAAGTTCCTAGCACAACAGGACACTGGCCCATGACAGCAATGCTGAGACACAGCCACAATACAAATAAATAAGAAATGTTTAAGAATGCTGCCTTTTCAAGGAAAACTAAAAGGCTCCAAAATAACATTGTTTTTGAAGTTTTACACTTATATATTCTTTAAGTTCATTTTTCTTGTTCTCTGGCAATTAACTGTCTGCTCAGTTCTCAAGTCTGTCTGGGCTACTGAGCTGCTCTTTGTGGCTTCTGTACAAAGGGACATGTCAAAGGTAGCCAAATCCACTAATGCCACTGAGGAGAAAAATGCTCTTACTTGTTGGTTGCATATAAATAAACTCGAGAACCTGCTTATTCCACACTGTAACACCTACTGAGTTTTGCAAAGTCGTTTTTGGGTAGCTGTAATTGCCCCTATTGCTTTTATTAAGTCTGTGCTGTATTTATGTCCCTTTGCACCATGCCATTTTTCAGTTATTTGTATGATGCCACGAATTTCTTCTGCACAGAAAAAGTTGAGGTTTTTAAGATATTGAACTAAGCAGAATTCTCAAGAGCTTATTGTGGAGGGAGGGTAAGAGAGAATGCAGCATAATGCAAAGGTGACCCACAGTCTGAAATCCTATACCCAGAACACCAAAGACCAGTTTGTATCACAGCAGAGAGGTTTGTTCATGGGGAATAATGCCAAAATATGAGAGGCTCTTCAAGAGTAAGAAAATGATTGAGAAAATGAAGAAAAGAACTCAAACAACCAAACCAAAAAGACTCTAATAAAATCAGAAAATGCCCTTTGCATCATGTTCCCTGGCACTGTGTATATGAGCTCCAGGGCTATTCCCTGGCAAAGGATTTCCATAGTTGCTTAGAATTTTCCTCATTGTAACAAGGACAGCCTTCAGCCTGCAGGGGACTAAATCCTGCAATATCAGCAGATCAATACTTTGGTATTCAGCAAAATTTTATTTCACTTTTTTCCCTTTTCTCTTCCATCTCTGTTAAAGCTTCTGTCTTTCTGAGGAGAAATACAGAGAATTCTCTGTTCTGAAGCCTGACTTTTTTCAGACACCCAAGAGCCTCATTCATATTACAAATACAGTGTACAAGATTATTTATTTTTGATCACTTTGAGCACAGAATAATTTGCCTTGCCAATTATTTCATTCATATCCTGACAGGCATGCTCCCTCTTGCTCTCTCAGCCCAGTTCACTCACCTCAATGAACAAGTTATCAGTGCAATTTTTATATTCTCATCCTTTTCCTTTGAAGAAAACAATTCTCTTTTCCTCTCTAAGACCCCACCAAACACTGACCACACCAACACAATCAAAGAATCATCAGTTAAGGAAGAGTGAGGATAAGAGTGTTATGTAGCTCCATAACACAGCTCAGCAGGAGATTGGTTTCCCTTCTGCTTCTGAAATAATCACCTTGCATCTGCCCTTCACAAAAAGATGTGTGTGGATTTGTTTTATTTTACCCATCTGCTCAGATACTCCATGATCCAGACAGAATTTCTTGCAATCACACCTCTTCATATGATTGGATGCTAAGCAATTATTCTATCTAGAATTTTCTGAATGCTGCTACTCTTGGATGCTTGAGCTCCATTTTGCTTGTCCTTCACAAAAAACACACAACAGCAATAGGAGAAGGTCAGAAGATGAAAGGAAAGTGATCAGAGACTCAGAAAAACACCTACTTATGAGACTGAGCTTCCAGAGACATTTACAACAAGCAGCAGCATTGGAAAGGTTAGCAGAATATAACTACTTATAATGTTATGGAAGAGGTTAAAAAATTCTATAGGAACAAAAGAGTGATAATGAATGAACAGTAATTTTTTCACAGTTATCTAAATTGTTTCTAGCATTTTGATCAAAATAAATTAATAAAACCCCAGGCAAAAACATAAAAGACTTAAGAAAAGGAAATGTTCAGTTAATTTTGGCAGGTTATTTAGTCCCAATGGTGCTCATATTCAGAAAGCCCTGCTAATAGTGGTGCACATTTCCAAACAACAGCCCTTCAGATCTAGGTATTCTGGAGTACTCTCCTGTGGTATCCTGGCTTGCCATTAGTTCTTAAAGTTTAGACCAAGATTCAGTTTTTTTTTTATTTTCTTAGTTCAAGGTCTTTGCTAAAACATCTGTGAAACACAGTGTTGCTCAGTCACATTTATTTGTGCTTATTATCTTAATTATTTTTGCCAGTAAAACTGACAATTATGCATTTGCAGATGCAGTAGATCAAAAGCCCCTGAACACTCTGGTGTTTGCTCTGGGCTTATTACTCCCCAATACTTTTGCTATCAGTAGAATTTGCTTGTTTACCATTGCTATCTCTATTTAGATCATTTATTTAGATGAGAAACAGTGAGGAGCTGCACTGTTGACTCCTGGGAGGCCTCATTTGTTATCTTCTCCTAAATTAACAGTGGCTGCTTTACTACTGTTTGCTGTTTTAAGCCACTCACACCTCAATTTTCACCAACACTTTGCACAGATCTGAGTTAAAAAGAGATTAAGCTATGCTGGCTCCAAATTCAGCAAAGGGGCAAAAGGCTTCCAGAGGAACCAGAAATATTAAATTCTGGGGCAGTGAGAAGTGTTAGGCTTTTACAAGATGGAAGAAGGGTAATTATATGGCTAGAAAAGGAGTGGGGGGAAGGAAAAAAATAATAATACCAGTTTAGGAGTTTTGTTGTGAAACTTCTCTAGCAGAGAAGACAAGTCATCCTCAGCAGAGAGACAAATGTAAAGCACAAAAGTAATTTTATTTGGAGTCCAGGTACAGTTTCAGGGAAATGAGTATTCCTTACCTCTAATGTTTCAATGTCTTTTTAGAGGTTGTCTTTGTTCCTCTAGAGGAAGTAGTTGAGTGCACAGGAGAGTTAATAAAGCTGGATTCATAGAGATTTCTATTCTGTGATGGGATTTGACTGAAATTTATTACAGCGTAAACTCTGAAACTCTGGTGGAAATCTTGCTGTGAGGAAGGAAAGGAGAAGGGAACTCATTCTCAATTCTAGCTGCTATTTTCAAGTAAGGATGTTTAAACTATTAATTTGCATCAGTCTTGGGTGAAATAGACTGATGCACAGAGTATCATCATAATAGACAGAAATCATGATTACTTGAGATAGTTCCTAAAGAAACAAAGTCTTTGAAATTAAAAGAATTAAGCAGCAATGCCATAAAGCACTGTGAAATCAAAGGTACAGCTTTGGTCATGAGTCAATCCACCCTCTCAAGCAGCTTAAGGTTTGCTTTTTCATCCTAACTGGATTAACTCACCTCAACTGAGGACATCCTACCCAGAACTTTAAAATCTCCAGCTGAAGCCCCAAAGCTGTAGTCTGGACTCTGGGCTCTTGGCATTTTCTCATGATGCACATAATTCTACCCATCCATCAACTGATTTAAACTCAAACTTGCCATCTTCACACAGCCTCAAGCTGTGCCAAGGGAAATTTAGGTTGGATATTAGAAAGTTTTTCACAGGAAGAGTGATAAAGTACTGGAATTGTCTGCCCAGGTGGAGTCACCATCCCTGGATGTGTTTAAAAAAAGACTGGATGTGGCACTGGGTGCCATGGTGTAGTTGAGGTGGAAGGCATGGGCTGGAATTGATGATCTGGAAGGTCTCTTCCAACCTGGTCATTCTGTGATTCTGTGATCTTGCCTTGATCAGGAATTATATATAGGAATTATATTCACCTTGTCCTTAGAAAAATCATATCATCCTAACTACTATTTTCAAAGTATATCCTGTTATCAATATGAGGATTTCATGGTGGATCAGGGAAGGACAAGTAATTAACTTTTTATTATTTTTTTGTAGTTCACAATCCCAGATCAACCCATTTTTGCTATGCTTGGTATGGCCAGGTATAAAGGGGGTTTTGTTTGTTTATTTATTTGTTTTAGCAACAAAAATTCCTGATACTGAATTTCCATTTTCTAAATTTATGATTTCAGTGAATTAGCACAAAAATCCTGTGTGAGGAGAACTGGACTTGCATTGAAACAGCTTCAGGTAAATTACTGAGGTCATTAAGTACTGCACTTCTTTGACTGCCACATGGCATTCAGGTGTGGAGTGAGCTGGCAAGCACAGCAGTCTCCAGGGCAGTTTAAATGAAGAAAGGAGATTCCCCACAATTAATGTTCAGCATTTTTCAGCCACATCCCCAAGGGTCTCTACCAAGGAGGCAGATCCTGGCTCACATGGCCTCAGTTGTGCCTGTGAATGTGGACAATTTTTGCCTTCATTACAACAAGAGAAATAACACAAAAGACTGGCACAAACGACTGAGAAGAAAGCATTCATGGCCAGCTTGGCCTCCACCTTCAGGGCAAGGAAGCAATTTGCTTTTCTGCTCTCAAATACATTACCTTGACCCAACTCTTGCCACAAGAACTCTTTTTGCCATTGTGGAAAACATATTACAGTATTAAATGACCCTTCTTATTTGGGATGATTCTGTAGGAAAGTATAAATCTCACCACGAGCACTAATACTACATGGAATTTTCTGCATCCAAAACTGCTGCCTTTTCCTTTACACAGGTCTTCTCAGCCTTTATATTTTTCATATCAAGGATTATCTCATCCCTTTGTATTTTTATGGAACAACATGACACTGAAACAAGGATCACGTGGATCTACAACATTCTTTCTCTTCTGTGCCATTGCTTTATCTCACCAAATACCTGCACAAAGTTCTGGACTTTTCAAAAAGTATTTCAGCAATCTAAACAACTGGGATCTTGTTTACCAGACCAGATAAGTAGTTGATAATAGTTCCCAAGTAGTATCTATAGCAGTAATATTTAGTTAGTAGATGCAGTAGTAATAGATCCCAAGACCTTTTAAAGCACACTGAACTGACCTTAGCAGGCTGAACATCTCCTGCACACCAGAAGCACTGTAAATATTACAACCACTAAATGGTGCTTGGGCTACACAAAGAGCAAAATTTTAATCCTCAGGCTACAGGTCCCTGGTGCTCCTTTCAGATGCTTTCCAACTTTGTTACTGTTTAGAGAAGTGCAGCTATAGGGCATTAATATACATCCAGATTTTCTCCTCTGATCTCTGTTTAAAGATCCACACTGTAGCATGCTGTATGTCAAGGACTACATTTGAACCCAAATGTGAAAACCCTCTTTTCCAAAAATCTTGGAGTGTCTCTGAGGGGAGCAATTTTCCTTAAGCTAGGGATTGACAAATCTCTACAGTGAGAGGCAAAATTAAACTGGCAAACTCTATCCAAAGAGGCACATGCACTGTGGTTAAGAGTTTTCTTTTTCCTTTTTTCTCTGTGGATGAAGCAGACAAAGGGATAGATGCATGGCCTGCGCTGGCAGGCTACAAACCTTTCAGGCAGCAAGCCACTGGAACAGGGAGAAACAGGTCTGCCTCAAACTTCTTAGAGCAAGAAGGAGCACTCCAGGCTCCTGCAGTGCTTTGCACAGCGCATCACGAGTGAGTTGGAATCATTAGTGAGAGGCAGGCCCCTGCTATTGACTTTGCAATTACCGCGTGTCTCAGCGTGGCTGCAGTGGCAGCCGGCATCGACAGCGAGCAGCTGAAACTGGCTCTGGGCTTTTCCATCTATTGGTCTTTGTTAATTGCATTTCTACTTTCTTTATCACATTTGCTTCCAAACACTCAGCAGTGCAGAGGATGCTGACAGGGCAAGTAAGTTTTGTCCTAAGTTCACAGAGGAGCTCTGCAAACGAGGCTCCGGGCTCGGTGCCGCATTGTGCCGCGGAGGCAGGGAAACAAAGCAGGAAACTCTTGGCAACCATCCTAAGCAGGCAGGAGAGAGAACAACAAATGCCTCCAGGGACACACTGATACATGGACTTTAGCAGCACCTGAAAAGCCCCACACATGTGATCCTCCCTCCTGTACTGGCTTGGTGCGTTGCTCAGTCACACGGGGATTCATCTCACCTAATCTCAGGTGCTTACAAAAGAGACACTGGCACCTCAGTTATCCTGTATAACCAGTGAAAGACAGCTGACACTTTTACTACAGCATGGATCATCCTGCCCAAAGAGGCACATCTAAAATAGGTCAGAGAAAGCAATGATTTCTCTGCTTTTTATAAAGAACTCTGCATGAGAAGATGCCTTGAGAGGTGTAAGGACTCTTCAGACAACGGAGTAGAAAATGAAACTCAAGATGTCAAGCCTATTTATGTCAATAAATAAATTAGTCTATTTTCCATTCAGCTCAGGAAACAGCAAAAATCTTATATGATTTTCTTTATCATGTTATCTCAGCTTGTCATTCTGCAATTTCTTTGTGACACACAAACACACCAGCCCAGAACACACCTGTCACACAGCAGAGCACAGCTCACACTGTTAGCTCAGGGAAAAAGCAAAAAAACTCCATTCCACATCTCTCTCCTTTCTCACATTCCTGTTCATACATAGCTACAATAACTACCCATGTGTAAAAGAATATGAGAAAGCTGCTCTTACAGATCACAAAGCCTGACTGCCAAGAATAGAGTACATCTGTGACTACTTTGAGGTGGAAGCATGCTTCTATTTCTCAACATTTATATCAAATACAAAGTGTTTCACAAAAGCACAGCTCCTGTCTTTCAGCTGAAATTCAAATTTTGAACCTCCCCTGCCCTACCCTTGGCATGGTTGTTCCCACTTGTGCTGACCACGAGGCATCTTCTCACCTGCATAGCTGGACACAAGCACCTGAGCTGGCAGTGTCCCTCAGGAGCCACCAGGGCTCTGAAATTGCATTTCAAAGTATATTGTTTCCTCTAAATTGGATCAAATTTATTTCTACTGAACACTGCATCACTTCCTACCTAGCCTGACACCTGAAGAGACTGTCCAATAAAGTCTCTTAGGGGGAGAATTCTATGCTGTGTCTTACACCACCACCAAGAGCATTATTGGGTATGTAGATGATGTTCTTTGATCCTATCAGTTAAAGAAGAGAATAAGGTGGAGAATGTTAAAGATGAGAATAAGGTGGAGAACATCTAATAGTATTTCTAATAGTGCAGCAGACCCCAGAACCTTACTGGAGTACTATAGCCCAGGATTGACTCAGATGCTGATTCTGCTCTTCCCTCTAAATCTGATTGCTTAGTTTTGTAGTAACAGACCAGGATTATTACAATTTTGGTGGAATTTTCTGCCATTTGGAAAGAATTACATGTAATAATAGTGTTTTATGAGATACAAATTTTTGCAAGTATTTTGGGGGGAAAATCAAGAGAATTGGGGCTTTTGTTTAAACAAGGAACAGTGTACTCTGGGCAAGAGGAAATGTTTCCATTATCCACTGGGACTTAAGAATCCTGCAGGGCTATTGTATTACCTCTGCCTCTCTTAAACCTGTATCATGAATATAATGCACATACATGCAGGTACAACAGGGACAAGTAGCACTTGCACAGGCTTACATGCAGTGACATGTAGATTTTGATAAAGCTTTGTTTTAGAAAGGGAAAACTGACTCTCCACACCTTCTGTCATGATTCTTTCATTCATCCTCTTACTCCTAAACCCATTAGTCCTCAGAAGATTAAGTAACACAGCACAGGCACAAAGACTAAAGGATTGGGATGCATTATTTAGCTATGATTCAGGGCCTGAGCTCTGCTGTTTTCATATTCCTAGCCTGCAGCAGAAAACACCTCCAAATGCATTAGCTGAAATAAATGGGTTGAACTTAAGTTGTTCCTCCTTGTGTTTGTGAAACAGGAAAAGTAGCACAGCTTAGCTGCTGTGAAATAACCAGCAAGGAAGGGTTTGGGTATGTGGGCACACAGATACACAGTGAGTAGGGGAGAGAGGCAGATCCTCCCTGCT
Organism: Erithacus rubecula; assembly: GCF_903797595.1. Taxonomy (NCBI): domain Eukaryota; kingdom Metazoa; phylum Chordata; class Aves; order Passeriformes; family Muscicapidae; genus Erithacus; species Erithacus rubecula. The sequence goes on from NC_136669.1 coordinate 11,040,693, forward strand.
GCCTGAGGTGCTGTGGTGGCTGTAACCTGCCCTGGTTCCCAAAACAGGATCAGTTTCAGTCAGCTAGAGCTTGAATATTAATCAATGTGTTCTGTTCAGGTGCTCATTTATTAAACTTCGACTGAAACCTTAAAGAGAAAGTTTTGACATGATTCAGATATACTTCTTTCTTACATCCAGACCTATCTCTGTGCCAGCACAGCTTTCTTTGACTTTATTCCTCGTGTCAAGGCTTTTGGAATGCCTCCCACCCAGCACAGGTGCCCTGAGCACTGCACCAGTGCAGCCCTCATAGAGTCAGGGAATAGATTTTTGGAGGGACTCGTTGCTGCTAGCTCACCAGTTTCATAAGAGTCACATAAAAGTTAACATTTAATCTCTTAATAAAGCTGTCAGAGGTAAACAATGCTTTACTACTTTCTTCTTAAGGACACTAGAGACACCCTCTGAGGGAGAGATATAGATTTAAATGAAGTCATCTCTTAAACTACTCTCCATCTTCCACAAGAATAAATCTCCTTCAAAGGGCCCTGCAATATGACTGCTTTGGGGATTGGGGCAGGAGGGAGGATGACAAGGGGAGAACAAAACAAGATCATCCCCCCAACACAAACAAGTTTTCATTTCTGACCTCAGACACTGAGAACACAAGATTCTCTGTATTGCTTCCAAGCACATTCCTATCCTATCTGCAGCTCTGCTTCCAACCATTGCTGATTTTTGTTGCTTCAGAATAAGGCAGAAAAACAAACAGGATACAGCCAAGTACATGCTGGAGGGGAAAAAATCCTTTTAATGCAGTAGGAGACTAAGATACAATGGAGTACAGAATCTCAGCCTGAGTCTCAACAGCTCTGTGTAAGGTATTATACAAATGAAAAATGAGTTTAAAACAGTCCTGCTATTTTGATCAGATACAAGTTTACAGGTCAGGGCACTGGTACTTTTTTTAGTACACAAGACACGGGTGATTCAAAATCTGACCGGTCCAACATGTGTTCCCTTTCAAACCTGGATGAATTATTTCTTCCTGTGACAACTTCTAAAGCTTCAGCTTTTTAATATTCACCTCTGGAGCCATCAGGTGTCTCTCCATGCTACTCATTTGCTAAGCTATGAAATTCTCCTGAGCAAATGTCCAAACTGCACCTCCACCAATGCAGCAGAGAACATGACAACAGGCTGACAGACAGATGTGTGCAGGACACACAGAACTCACCCAAGCTGACAGACAGATGTGTGCAGGACACACAGAACTCACCCAAGCTGACAGACAGATGTGTGCAGGACACACAGAACACACCCAGGCTGACAGACAGATGTGTGCAGGACACACAGAACACACCCAAGCTGAGAGACAGATGTGTGCAGGACACACAAAACTCACCCAGCCTGACAGACAGATGTGTGCAGGACACAGAGAACACACCCAGCCTGACAGACAGATGTGTGCAGGACACACAGAACACACCCAGGCTGACAGACAGATGTGTGCAGGACACACAGAACACACCCAGGCTGACAGACAGATGTGTGCAGGACACACAGAACACACCCAGCCTGACAGACAGATGTGTGCAGGACACAGAGAACACACCCAGCCTGACAGACAGATGTGTGCAGGACACAGAACACACCCAGGCTGACAGACAGATGTATGCAGGACACACAGAACTCACCCAGACTGACAGACAGATGTGTGCAGGACACAGAACACACCCAGGCTGACAGACAGATGTGTGCAGGACACAGAACACACCCAGGCTGACAGACAGATGTGTGCAGGACACACAGAACTCACCCAGACTGACAGACAGATGTGTGCAGGACACACAGAACACACTCAGACTGAGAGACAGATGTGTGCAGGACACAGAACTCACCCAGACTGACAGACAGATGTGTGCAGGACACACAGAACTCACCCAGACTGACAGACAGATGTGTGCAGGACACACAGAACACAGCCAGACTGACAGACAGATGTGTGCAGGACACACAGAACACAGCCAGACTGACAGACAGATGTGTGCAGGACACACAGAACACACCCAGGCTGACAGACAGATGTGTGCAGGACACACAGAACACACCCAGCCTGACAGACAGATGTGTGCAGGACACACAGAACACACCCAGCCTGACAGACAGATGTGTGCAGGACACACAGAACACACCCAGGCTGACAGACAGATGTGTGCAGGACACACAGAACACACCCAGGCTGACAGACAGATGTGTGCAGGACACACAGAACACACCCAGGCTGACAGACAGATGTGTGCAGGACACACAGAACACACCCAGGCTGACACACAGATGTGTGCAGGACACTGAGAACATGACATTGCCAACAGGGGCCAGCAGGGAAAGGGCACAGCAGCTTCTGTCTGCACACATTAACATCCAAGTCACCCAGCCACTTCTCCTGTGCCTCTGAGTCACCTCGATTGCCATGGATTACCATCCCCCAGGAGATTCAGGATGGCATTCCCATTATCCACTTAGGTACATGCTTTTACTATATCATCTATTAACTGAAGCTGCTCCTACCCACTGCCATTACTTTGTGCTATGAATGCTGGAGTTGATAGACATCAACCTGCCATTGCTCTCTTCCAGGGCATGTGAAATCAGGAAGTGTTGCAACACTTAGCTCAGGGCTTATGAAACACGCTGAAATGACAAAACCTAAGCTTTGAAATTGATTAGCTATAACTTTGGTTCTTTGGCTATCAGTAGGTAAGCATTACTTGTTTCAGTACTGAATTGTCAAAATTTCCCACAGAAGAAACACTTGCTGTCAGTCTAAAGCAGACTGGGAGAACCAGACATGTTCCTGTCACCCTGGTATTTTGTCCTGTGAATGACAGCACTCAGTTTCCACAGCTTTCCTACCCACATGGCAACACGTCACTTAATGCAATAAAATTTAAAAATGAGTCACAACAACAGTAATTTGCATTTAAACAAATAGCAGGTGTAATATCTCCATTATTATCAAAATCTATTTTGTTAGAGACAGATGAAATTATTAACAGAATAGATAGAGTCAAAGACCATGAGCCACAGTGCAAGACATTCTACACTCAGTTCTATAATGTTATTCCAGTTTCTGGACAAGCCTAGTTTTAAAATGACCTACTAAGTGACACTACCCCATTAGGTTTTCCATAAAAATCACCTTATTACCTTAAAGTGCTGTTCACTTCCTAATGTCATAACTCTTAGACTGAATACCTCTCATGAAAAGGCAAAGTTATTCACTATTTCAAAATTTGCTCTACTACTGTTAATATTACCTTCGTGGAAAAATTGATGAAATTGATAAAGTCTTCATCATATGTATTATAATGGCCCAAGGAACTACAAAGTAACAGCCAAACTTTTCTAGGCACAGTTTGAAAAGGGAGAAGGACTACAGCCTAAAGAATTTAAATTTAGAGAGAAAAAAAAAAAACCAAACACATCGGAGAGACACATACAACGCACAAACAGAATGAAAAAAATACTCATCATTGCACAGCTTTTGGAAGCAGAAAGGTAGCTGGGAAGGCACAGGGTGCTGGGGGAGGCATGGGAGATGAGAATAAAGGCAGGAAAGTGCAAAACTGGGGGAAATCCTATAAAGAGCAACAAAGCTGTAGGAGCACACGTGATGAGCAGAGCTAAGGATGGACAAAATCCTCTGTGCAATTAGGTATTTACTGAGAGGGATGAGGAATTTCATCTTGGGGGAACATACCCCTTCCTCCTTCCCTGAGGCTTTTATTGCCACACACAGTGTCATGTTATGGATATCCCTATGGCCAGCTGGGGCCAGCTGCTCCAGCTGTGTCTCCTTTCAACTTCTCATGCACCTGCAGCCTCCTCACTGCTGGGACAGTGTGAGAATCAGAAAAGGCCTTGAGGCTGTAAAAGCACTGCTCAGGTTTTACCAAACTAAAACGTGTCTGTTAGCACTGCTTTCATCACTAATCCCAAACTCAGCACCATACAACCCCCATGAAGAAAATTAACTGCACCCCAGCCAAAACCAGTGCAAATCTCTGCAAGACAGCAGTGTCCATGCTGATCCCACAAACACTGGAAGAAGGAATTGGCATGCTCAGGGCTATTGTCTTGTCATAGCCCAACACTGCATGCCAGTCCTACAACCTGTTTGATATCATTAACAGGAAGAGGATGCAATCCCTCTCCTCCTCAGGGGTGTGCTATGAAATCACAGACACTGCCACCAGGAAGGGTGGAAGCTGCAGAGTGGTTTACAGGATGGTTTCTGGGCTCTCTGTGTGTATTTATCTGTCTGCAGTACTACTACTCATTAAAAAGTCTGTCCCCTTTTCAAGTGAAAAAATATTTAGTTTCTCTGGCTTATGACAGTCTTTGTAAAGAGCACTGCTGTATTGATTCTTTCCTCAGTGTGTATACAAACTCATTTATAATGTTGTGACCTGAACTGTAGAGCACAAATTTGAAATGACCTGTACATATTACTTGGTAACATTTGGATTGCAAGTTAAATACTCCCTGATTAAACATGAATGCTTTTCCCTGGGAGTACGAGATATCTTATCAGAAAAGCCTTCTTATCAAATTCACCATCCTGGAGGCAGACACATTCTCTTGCAGTGCTGGGAGTTTATAATGATAAAATTAACAATGTTGTATTTCCCAGTGAAGTCAGCAGTAGTGCACTGCATCCTACCATTAATCATTAGAGCCAGTTCTCATAACAGAGCCACTTGCTGGCCCTCAGGCACCTGCATCACTCCCCAAGCAATTCCAGTCCCCAGCAATAACTTATCGCAGAAGCCAGGGATCAAGATTAAAAACCCAGTGAATAATGGGAGACTGTGTGCACCTCTATTCCTCTGGTAGATACAAGCAAGCTAATAACCTCCTTAAAGGGGAAGCAAATCATTCCATATTTTTCACTTTATAGACAAGCCAGGAAAGACCTGTATCTACGTCTCAGTAAAATTTATTGTACTGTTTAAGTTACTTGTTTCTGCCTTGTGCAAGGCATCAGCATGCATAAAACATTGGTGGGGGAGGGCCCTCTGTGCAGCACTGCTCCAAGTACACTGCATTCTGCTTGCAATGAAAACTGCAGGGCAAGGAAATTGTCATCGAAATCAGAAATATTACACATTTTGTAAAAGCATTTGGGCAAGCAGGATAATCAGAGGCCAGATTTCCAGCAGGCAAAAAATGGCTTGAAATGACATTTGTGCCATAGAGGTGATGAAAGAGTCCCTGAAAATGCATTTCAGCCATGGCTTCTCCCTCTCTCCTTCCAAGTCACAGGGCACAGCACTAAAATAACAAGTGTTCTGCTGCTGCTGAAATCAGTGCAGTTCTCTGGGAGAGTCTGCTGGGCTGATGCAGCTCACAGCTTGCTAAGCATGCAAGAGAGACAGGCAGGTCTGGAAATACAGAAGGAACCTTCCTGGGACCTTACTTCAGTGTTCCTGCTGAGAGGACAAAATGAATTCATACACACACCTGTATATGTATGGAGGTAGGTACAGCTGTTTACAGAGAGGTTTTTGTCTCCTTCAATTCAGCATAAAAAATTTTTCCATTATTGAGACCATGCTCAGAAGTTATTTCGGATATTCCTATTTTTACCTACAAGCCATATGCAACTTTTAAATAATTATTATTGTATTTTTTATTCTAAGGTTAATCTGGAAAATTAGCACTACAGCACCTTGAAAGGAAGGAAAGGAAGTAGGGTCTGATCAAAGATACTGAGGCACTGTGCTGCTCTTTATTGTTCTCAAGAATTTCATATCAAGTTTTCACTTTTTTGGAGGTTACTACAATGGGAGTGCTTGAATTCCTGAGATAAAAGCAATAATTACTATACTTAGAATAATTAATACTTGCTACAGATTTTGTATGAGGTGAGCAGAGAAAGAATTTCAAGTGTGGAACCGGAGAGAAGGAGAATACAAGTAATTTAAGAAAAGTAAATGTAGAACTAGTGTGTTAAAAGTACCCAGTTTATACAGGCAGCTCTGGCACACCTGCATAGGATGCCTCAGTCAACAATTTCAAACAACACACTGAGTTGAACCAGCCCAACATATCACTGCATGTTGGAGAATAATGTGTGAAGGAAACATAACTGAGGCACATTTGGGCTGATTTCATAATGAACACCACACAGACACAGATGAGAATTCTCTGTCACTTTAGATCCAATCTGCCACTTAGACTACATGAAATGTTAAGAAACTGCAAATTAATCTTTAGAAGCTGAAACATAGTCCTAAAATTCTGTGAGAGAACGGAATGGATATCAAACATGACCACAAAAATTTGTCAAGTGAGATTAACCATTGAGCCTACTTAAAAATTCTTAGTGTTCTACTGTTTTCCCAAGAGTTTTCATGAAACATTTATTTTTGATTGTCAGGTCTCAGGAATTCTGCCTGATTTTCCCATCTGCTAAGAATGTAAGTTCATCATGGTTATAAGAACTTGATGCCCCACAAAAGCTTCTCAAGCATGCAGTCAAACGAGATAAAGTCATTACAACTTACTGATATGATGATCTGTAAACCTACATAAAAATCACATTATGCTTAGTGATTTAGAAATAAATAACAATGTATTAATATAATAGATGCATTTCTGAATGGCTGCATCTCTGAATACCATGTGATATAGCAGAGTGTCAAATGATTCAAACCAAGTGCTACTTGCCATCTCTTCAAGAGATTATTGGAAACAGGGACAGTGCTGGACTCTGATTTGTGCTGAGATCAGTCCAAAACATGAAGCAAACAAAAACAAAAGTTTCAGACACTTGTTTCCACCCAAAAATCATGTAAGATGTAATTTCTCTTCTTCAGTTTATACACAGGATGGGAAACACCTGGAAGAATTCAGATTAATGATTTTGCCTGATTAACTCTGACAATAACTAACTTTCCTAAAAAAAAAAAAAAAAAAAAAAAATCAGTCCCACCCGATTTGATCCTTATTTTGATAAAAGAATTAAATCCCTAGTATTATAAATTGCATTTCAGCAAAATAAGTCTACTGACCCTATCTTGGAATCCTGTGATTCTTATTCATATTACAGTAGTCTGTTGTAGAGGGGAGAATAGAGACTACTGCAAGGCATAAAATTGCTGGGATTTTAAAATACGTCCATGAATGCATGCCAATCACTTTACAAACATCAGAACTGGTGTCAACTGGAGCCTTTAGAGACATCATGCTGTTAGCAGCTTCTCCTCAAGTTTTTGAAGGTGGGAGGATCAATGAGAGGATGCTTCAAAAGCTGGGTACAAGTGATGTACATAGTACTGATGGCAACAGCTGAGGAGCTTTGGGCATACCATCAGGAAGAAAAAGTGACAGTCTCAATAAAAGAAATTCTAAAGGATTATGCTTCAGAGAACACAGTCCATACAGGGACGAAGAAAGCAGCATAGCAAACAATTTTTACAAGTTTGTGGGTTAGTCTGGCAGCAAAGGCCTTTATTTAACAAAAAATATTGGCTTTCTAACCATGCCCCCTGGGGTCATAGAGGTTTGTAAATCAAATCTTTACATCTGGTCAAATAATTCATTAAGGACATAACCACACAGCGGGATCTGTTTTCCATTCCTGAGCTGATCTTTGCCATGCAGACCTCAAGTGCCAGATAGTCTTGTAGCTTTGATTTCAATGTTTATTTTGCACTACTTTAGCTGGCCTCTGCCTACTTATCAGCTTGAGGATCTGTCCTTTTGCTGACTTTAATGATAATAATCAATAGCCCCCTTGTACTGTCACTACCAACTGATTCACATGCAGTGAAGACGAAGCCAGATGGAACTCACTGCTGTCCAGAGCTAGAGCAGGAGCTGGGAAGCACAAACCAAAATACAAGATAACCTATTTAAACATCACAAAGAGCTGGAACATGTTGCCCAGACAGCCTGTGAGTTTTTTCCATTCTTGAAGCTATTCAACCCTCATTTGGACAGTGCCCTACAGAACCTGCCCTGTCTGACCCTGCTTTGAGCAGGAGGGTTGGCCTCAAGGGTTTCCAGACATTGCCACCAACCTCAACCATTGTGTCATTTTGTGATTCTATAAAAAGGCTTTGTTAGTTGGCACCTTGTGACTCACCCTGGTCCCATACCTTTGACTGCAAATCTGAGAGACACTTGGGATTACACAACACAATGCACAGAGCCACGTTCCCTGGAGCATTCCTTCTCAGGCAGCAGCTCCCAGCACACAGCCCTTGCTCACACCCAAAATGAGCCTTTCTGCCAGCCAGCAGTGCTCCACAGAAACACCTGGGATCCTGGGACCAGCTGCTGGAGGCTGGCACAGCTGTTCTGTGTGTGGGACAGTGGGCAGCCAAAGCCAGGCTTGGGCAGTGATCCACTGACAAAGGGTGGGAGACATCCATGACACATCCCTGCTGCTGGGGACAAAAATGTGCAGCCTGCCCTGGCCTCAGAACAGACACGTTTATGAGTTCCAGAAAGTGAAGCTGATTTAATGATACAGGACAAATATCAGCTAGAGCTGACTTAAGACTGGAAAAATCTAAATTTTGGATTAGGGAAACAACTGACAATATGCCAAGCTCAATTCTCTTTCTACAAACATACAAAGAAGGGAGTTAAATTTAAGGCCTTGATCAAGGTGTTGTTATAATTGTCTTCTTCTAGAGAGATTCTAAATCACCATTGCAGGGAGACAAAAAAGCACCAGGGAAGACAAGGAGAAGCTTTGCTGTCACAGACAGTCAAGACTTCCAACACTTCTGAAATTCAAAGGAGAAGAGGAAGAGGCAGGCTGTGTGTTAAGTTGTGGAGAGAATACTAGATTTGAGGAGATGGACAACAGACTAGAGGAAATCTGACTGAGACTACTCTTACAAAAGATGGAACATTGGAGAACTTTGTTCCCCCTCCTTTCTAAGACAAAATATTTAATCCCATAGCTTCTAGTCCAATACAATTCCATTTTCTCCCTTGATTCTATTAAAATTTTCTATGTAATTTTCTCAAGACCAGGTATTGGATGACTGAATTTATGAGCTAAAATTTAGATTCCTTAGACCATTAGAAAGGTTTCCCTAATTGGGTGATTTTTTTCTGCAAATTGGTCTAAACATATCAGAAATCTTTAGTTGTGGCACTGCTTATGGAGATTTAAATTAAACAAAAGTAAATAGAATGCTGCAGTGAAGTAAACCAAAATGAAAAAATAAATAACATTTGATTTTTCATGAGGAAGAAGAAGTCAGAATTATTCTACTAGGTTTGACTGTGTGCAAATAAACCCAATAAAACCCCAAACCAATATAGGCACTATAAGAATAAAAGCAATAGTTTTAATCCCCAAAATGCTTCTGCACATGAATAATTAAAATACTCTAGAGTGGAATTATTCCTGCTCTGGAGTTCATGAACAAGTATCAGGATGCAAAAAACCAAAAGTTATCATCTTATACTGAAAATTACAGTTTTATTCTGTCTATTTGATCTTCCTAAAATTCCTGCTGATTGCAATGAGGAGTTTGCAGGAGAAGTTGATCAGTATATGATGATGCCATTCAAATCCTGCCTGTTTTGGTCATGGAATCCTTTATTTGTGAGAATATCTGCATCTTATCAAGTCCCAAATTGTATTTAGGTACAGCCAAACTCAACAGACTTAGCCCTCAGTGCTAAAAAAACTGTATTTCACCTGCTAATGCTTTCCTTGAAACTGCTTAGATTAAAAACACCTCTAAAGGAAACATAATATGACATTTCAATAAAGCCATATTTTTTTGCAATAGTCCCCAAAAAATGCATGTAAAAGATCAAGCTGCTGAGCACAAGTATCTCTTTGTGAAGGTCCTCAACTGTGTGAGCAGTTCTTATGAAAAGAAAAACACAGACATCAGAGAAGCACAATCAGTTCTTAGCCTCAAATAAAAATACCTTCATTCAACCAGAATTGCTCAGGTACAAAATGTCATTCAAGACTTTTCCTCTTGCAGGTGGCTTAATTTTACAGAAACTTTCTCTTCAACGTGGAATGTGATGTGACTTTAGAGAGATGAGGGATTTGGGATTTTTCAATGTGTTATTAAGCCATGAAGAGTCAAACAATTTGCTGAGTTAAGGTGATTCACTAAACTGCCCTGCTTAAGCTCAATATCTATTTCTGTGTTGCCTATTTTAATCTTAGTTGCAAGTTAAACTGACATTGCCGCAGCTCTTTCCTAAGGGTTTCCAGCACACAAGCTAAATTGCAGTGCCTTGTAAATGGGGTTTTGTCTGTTCAGCAGATGGACAGCAATTGATTAAGCTTCAGTGACTTGTCTATGGATATGAATTCTTAAAGACACTGATCTGCAAAATCAGAAACCCGGTGGTAGGTTACATTGGTAAATACTCCAGCACAGTGTTCCTGAAATCAGTGAAAGTTGTGTGTGAGACAGAAGGGCTGAGCCAGCACTCTGTTCACATAGCCAGCAGTTCTGTGCTCTTTAATATTCCAACATTTGGAAGAATAGGAATACATCTACTAATCTGGTTTCTACATTTAGAGGACTTCCATCTCCAAAGAGGCAGATAATTTAACAAAATGTTTGCAACTTTAATGAATTGTAGAACTACTGACAAAATATCCTTCTGAGATGACTTCAGGAACTGAGGAATGAGTTCACTGAACCCCACAGCCTGAGGGCTGATGGAAGACAATGGAAAACAACGTTCTAGGAATTGTTTTGCATGGCCCAGGAGGTGTGATTCCACTCAATATTTTAAAGAGAAAAAGTATATTTCAGAGATGAGCCAATTTTTAAAGTAAATTCAGACTCCATCCTTCCAAGACTATTATCCTTATGAATACACCCTGGAGTACACTGGTTTTCTCTTCTGAGCAGCAAACTTTGATACAAACAGCTTGTGAATCAATAAGCAACTTGTTTTGTGGTCTCCCTGTGCATTGATTCACAAACCATTAGTCTTCTTGTAAACACTGTAATAAAACAATTATCACTTAATAATGCACCATTACATCATCAGCAGCCAATCAGAATGCTGAGGAATTACAATTTTCTTCTCCCTGTTTATTACCTGTACATTGCTCATTCAATTTCATAATAAATCGATATATATTTCTTTCCATGGCCTGAGTGTTTTGGGAGCACTTATATAATTTTTTCCCTAAATAAACAAAAGATGACTTGAGAAAATGAGATAAATCTAGGTTTTAATAATCTGGAAATAAAGGAAAGAAAGCAGATTTTAAATGAAAAGTTTTGAGGAGTTTAGCATAAAGTTTCTATTGCAACTGGTATTCTAATTTTTAGATAGAAACCTGCTCTGAATTAATTTAGGATCCAACCTTGGGAGCTGTTCACTGAAGTCTTCTGGTTTATCAGGGCATGTGTAGTGAGACCTAAATGCAAATGCAGTGTTACAGACACAGCCTAATGGCTGCTGCAATTAAAGGGGGATAATCTCTTGATCTGCTGGCCATGCTCCTGCTACCCCACCCATGGCACCACCAACCCTCCTGCTGCCCAGGCACTGCTGCCTTCTGCTAGTCTGGGCCAACAAGGCATCCCAACCTTTTCCTGCTGTTTTTCTTAGGGATTCTTCCTGGACATGGGATGGCTGATGTTTTTCTGGTTGGATTTTGGGAGGTTTTGGCCAGCTGTCTCCTCCAGCCCATCCAGGTCTCTCAGGATGGGTGCCCTGCCCTGCTCCATCAACTGGAACCTGCAGCTCCGTGTCCCCTCAGGCTGAGCTGAGCAATCCCTCACCTGTCACCTGCCAATGCAGGTGTGAAACAGATGAGCATGACCCCTGATCCTGTGACCATGACCACAAAACCAGCTTTTATCCATCTGCTGTCCATCCATCTATCCTGGAAGATCCTAGGCTGGATACAAGACTGCCATCAAAAGCAGTGACATTGCCTTGCTGATGGCAAGACAAATGATCTCTCTGTTCATCCCTCATCCATAATGCAGTCATTTTTTGCAGAAATCAATCAGGGTGGCCAGGAATGCTTTACCTGGTAAATTCACATGACTGCTCCCTCTCATAATGGTTTCTTTCATGTGTATCAGAAAGACCAAGGTGGAGCTGACTGACCTGTAGCTCCCAAAATTGTAATTTTGGCTGGGTGCTAACATGAGTGCTAAGCAAGTCTGAAAAAAAATTATAACCCATTATATTCTGAATAGAAATTCTTGTGTCTCTTAATCACCTGTTGCAAATAATCTCTTAAATTTACAAGTATAGGTGACAGATATGTCTTGCATCTAAAATGAATTTTTGCATTTGGGATTTATGTACCAATGATTATTTTTTTCTCCAGAAAAAACTGTTTCTTTCTCATAAAGGGATAGTCCTGAGTCTTCAACATTCAGGTTTTTTTTTCTTGTAATAAATGACCAATTTAGTCACTCGTGTTCCAAGGTTTACTAGCAAGGTAAGGTTAAGAGACTATGATAAAAATTAAATGCAACATTTAAAATTATTTATTTATGGAAAAAACCACTATGTTTCATCTTCTCTGATGAACCCAACATTTGGTTGGACTGTGGTGTAAAAATACCTACCACTATCTGTCAGTGATGCTCTTCTCAAGAGTTATTGATAAATCCTCCTAACCTAAAATAGACTTGTTGCATGCTGCAGAAACCCACAGCTGTACTGTGCTGACAGTCAAAGTACTCATTTGGTCATTTTTAGAGCAGATTTTCAGATATGACTGATACATCTCCAAAAGGGACTTTTTGAGGTTATTAAATCAAACCTCCCACTGACATATATAAATCTTACCAGGGAAAATTCTCACAATTTACTTTAAAAAGAGTAGCCCTCACATTAACAAATTAAAAATCTAGAAATACACACTTGCAAGTCTCTCATAGTCTATCTAAACCTGGTGAAAATCTCTCTTTTATCACCTGTATTCTGATTATCCATGGCTTTTTGGAGGCATTTAATCCTCCTTCCCTTGATCCTTCAGCACAAGCACTGCAGTGGACAGGCAGATAAATGGAAAAAGGTTATAAAGGGAACTCCCTGACACAGAAAAGTCAATAAAGGTCAACAAGCAGATGTTAGCCTGACACAGCATCAAGAGCTGTGTCTTTATATACATACATGCAATGGATCATCCCCTGCAGTTTTTGGATTGTGCTGGGACCAAAAATTACAGCAATTTTTGGTTGATACTCCAACTACTACACAAACCTTTGGATAGAATATGATATCCAGGGAAGACAAGCTGCCACCTTTGCAAAAACCAGAGTACCTGTGGTATTGGAAATCACATGCATATCTCAGAGTTGTTTCCTCTGTCATTATTGTTGGCCAATTACCCAACTTTTTGGTATCTTTAAGGAATTAACTTAATTTCAGTGACCAAGGAAGCACCTTCTGCAGTGATAGAGACTCAGGCTGTCAGAGCACACAGCACAGTCTCTTCTGAGCATAATTCCTTCCCAAAACAAATAAAGCTCTCTTTCAGCCTTGGTCTGACAAAACCCTGCTATTGCTCCATTTGGGGAATTGCACTGTCTGCTTTCACTACTGCAGTCCAGGAAATTTCTGTTTCCACCTCCAGTCACAGCTGCCTCAAAAATCAAAGTTTAACTCCTTGCAGAGAAGAACAAAGCAGGACACTGACCACAGAATCATCCCAAAAACTCTGATGTAAAAACTGCACACAGTGCTTGGTTTTCAAGCACCTGAAAGGTTCCATCACCACCAAGGTGACAGGAGGGCTTAGCTGGTGCCAACAGTGCAATGAATTAGAATATTCCTAAAGACCAATGGTCCCTGCAGGCCACAGCAGTGTGACAGCAAAGCCACTGCAACTTCACATCCTGCATGACCACCAAGCTTTCTGTTGTAATTACAACCTTTCCATTACACCTAATGACATTTCAAGCCCTCTTCTCTCCTCAGTTATTCCTGCAGCACTGGGGAGTGATCAGAGACCCACATTCCCAAGAATGTACAGGATATTGGGGAAGAGATGGACTGTCCTGGGTTCAGCACCACACTGTGCTGCACTCACCATCAACACTGCTGCAGGTGCCTGCTCCATCTCTCAGTTTTTTTGTTTTTTTTTTTTTACTTCTCAGAGAGAATATTTTGGAAAATAAACTTGCCCTAAGCTAACAAGACCCAGCTCTTTGATGGCAGGGACACAGGAGCTCCTCACCACTGAGGCTTTCCATGTTTCCTGTAACAATTACTTGGATTATAGTCACTGTACTTTTTCCAAGTTAATAAATATTATTCTCTTAAAATGCAGTATCTGCTAATTGCTGTATGGCCACTGAATTGCATAAGCTTTTAAAATCCTCTATCACACTGAAAAAAGGCTGTGCTTGTGAAGCCAGAATTAACAGTGCATGGTAAAAGCAAAATGAGATTAATTTTGCCCATTACAAACCTGACTCTCAGGAGAAGTTCACCCACTCCTGGAAGTTCTGGTGGCTGCACAGGGTACAGCAGTGATCTGAGGCAAAGGAATTCAAACAGTTTTAGGTGGTTTGGACCCTCTACTCACTTATGAGAGAAATCAAGCCCTGTGTATAAACTCTGGCTTGAAATAAAGTCACAAAACTGTTAATCCTATACATCTAAGCACACAGACACAGTAGATGCTGACCATCAACACTTATGTTCAAAAGACAACATCAAATTCACACTTTAAAATACCACACAAACACCTGTTGCATAGAAACTGTCCAGAAAATTGAGTTACAGAATCAAACCATCAGTTCAGATGCAACTATGCAACAACATGCTTTTATGTTTCTAATACTGTATTTTTCTCTGTTTGGACTAGTGAATGATTATTATTTTGGTTGGCACTATGGCAGACTTTTGTGAATCTGAGTAAATAACCTCCCTAAGTACATAGCAATAAGTGTTAAATTCAGCTGGCCCAGAAAAAATGGCATCTGCTTCAGCTTTAATACTTGGCTTATAGGGTGTTTCCCACTCTTCATGTCAAACACAGGATTGTATCTCCTCCTTTTATTTTTACCAATGCTGGTATCAAAATAATTAAAATATCATTTAAGATATGACATGGGAAATCTCAGGATGATTTCTTTTATTCTGTACAGAAGTTGTGCAGACCTAGTGCAAGAAACTAGACTCAGTTAAGATTCCTAAATATTTGGAATTGCCTAATGTATGCACATATTTCATTTTATTTGCCCTGATTCCAGCCATGAAATCCAAGTTCCCATCTCCCTCCAAAGAAATTCCTGAAAAATTAAAATTTCCAGTTAACTTAAAGATCTTTACAGGAACTGAATGAACCCCTTGATGCCAAAAATGGAAAGTAATTCATCAAGATGATGTATTCTCCAGTAGAATCAAAACTTCTGTGTTGCAGTTAGAGTTGACAGAGTATTGACAAGACAAGGAGCAAGCCTGAACCTGGCCCCAGATGAAAATGGGATGTGGCATAGAACAGCAGGACAGGTTAATGAAAGTTTGGTGACATTATTTGTGGGGAGGGGATGAACTTGCCTCAATTTCCATAATGCCTGAGAATTCTGAATTTGGTTTTTTTTTTTTTTAAATTTCCCCTCCCTGCTTTTTGCTGGGGAGAAAGCTGACTGGTGAATCTGCATACCTTTGAAAGGAAGGAGGGATGGCTCTGCATGGTACTTTCTCTCTCATGCAATCAAACCTAATTTCCTTCTCAATTTGCTGAGCCACTATCTCCAGTAATTACAATTGGACTGTCAAAACTGTTGGCATCTTGCAATAATGGAATACTACCTAGTATCAATCTCATTTCACATTCCTGACAGAAAGCATTATTTCCCTTTGTCTGTCCCATTTGTAGTAACAAACTGCATGATTTCCATTTGCACTAATAATTTCAACACACACAGTTGGCTGGCCAGCATTTCAGATCTATTCCTTTATTCTTACATTGATATGTTATTTAATATCTGAAAAGGCACTTAGAGCCTCCAAAACTTTTATTTGGCTTTTAAAATAAAAGACCAAAATTTATTTCATTGGCCTGGATCAATACAGAAAAATAATTGCTGAAAGCTTGAGGAATCAAGTTATAATTTATGTTGGGTAAAACCCAAATGAGACAAAGCTGAGAATTCTTTCATTTTACTCTTAACAAGTATTGGTTCCAAACAGCCAAGAATTCTTTCCTGCATACTTGAGATGGAAATATCTTTTCAATCTTTTCACATATGATCTCAGATATCCATTTTGGAGCCATTTCCCTATTGCCCACATGCCAAAAACTTTTGGTCTTTCACATTTAAATCTCAGTTTCAAAAAGGAAAGCTTCACATTTCAAATGAGGAGAAAATGTTAGGTCATATCAATCAATGTAATATCAGGAACAAATATTTTTTAAAGTGGATTATGACTGATTTATCCAAGAAGAAAACTCCAGAGAAGGGCTTGTAAATGTGAAGTCACCTTTAACTGTTCTCAGTGGAATCTCTTTTCCTTGGCATCTCTATTTTCCAGCCCCTGGACTATTTGGAGCCCATTTCAGCTTGGATCCAGTCTATCAACATCTTTTACTGGAAGTGCAAAACTGTACACAACATCACAAATCTGAGTTTAAAGAGCCAGATAAGGGGAAATGTTTGTATATCTCATGGTCTATACTCCTTTCTAACTGTGTGATCAAGTCCACTTCTGTACAACAGACAACAATTTCTCCTTCCACTTAAGAAAGCCTCATTGTGTTCTAAAATTTTGTCTTCAGAGCAAAATATGTATTTCAAGCACTGCTTCATGCTCCTATACTCATCATCTCCTTGGAGGTAATTTTTTAGACTATGTCCTAAAAATGACCAACAATTTTTTAAGAATGAATGGAATATTAGATTCATTTTCATCTACCTGTTGTATATAATAAGAGAAATTATTGTTTCCAGTTTTGTAAAAAAATAAAAAATTTAAAAAATCAGAAATTCCTATCTGACAGGGATTTCTACTTTGGCTGAGCAAATGTTGGTTTTAAATATATTAATGCATACATTAAAATGGATAACCACTCAGTCTATAATTGGGGACAAGAAGAAAATTTGAATGACCTATGGACCCTTTTGTTAGCATTAAGACCATTTCTTCCTGAAAAGAACCTGTTTCTACTAGATCATGTTCTTCCCCTTTGTTGCAATAACTGTCACAGCAGTCTCCCAGGCCTGACTTCTGCAAGATTTACAGACAACACCCTCTGACTCCTTATTGAGCTAAAAACATTTGTGTGATCAAAACCACCTAATCAGGTTGCTGCTCTGACTCAGATGACCCTGCCTGTTCTTAGGAATGCCATGGATGCTGCAGCATGTTACACAGAGCTGAGAAAAATTCAGACCCTGATGCACTCTCTGAATAATCATACAGTGGCTCATGGGCTGGAGTTCAGCCTGAGAGACCCTGACAGTGCAAAAGGCCCACCAGTGTTAAAAGAAGTTGTTGGCATCCCCACATTTGACAGTGCTGTATGAGAATACCCCATTACTCTCCATTTTAATGAATGCTTAAATTAATATGAACAGTTCTGGCACTGGATTTGTTCCTTGAGTATGAGATACTGCTAAGCAGTGACTGCCAAGCAGTATTTTTCATTTCCTCCAATGGACAAAATGATCCTTCTCCAAATGCCAAGCTTCAGAGAATTTCATGAGACCTCATATTTCCCCATTTTCTGTTTGGCCAGCACATTTCTGTGGTATGAGACCCACAGTTCCACTGAACACCATTTTCCCTTTTTCACATCACTATGGCTGAGCCCCCAAAACAGCACAGAGCAGCACATCTTGGGAGGAAAGTTTGGGATGTTTGGGCATTCTGAGCAGTCCCTGAAGAGCCACTGCACTAGTTCAGTGTATTCCTCAGAGAGGGAAGTTTTTGGCTCCCCTTGCATGCTGTGTGCCGTAGCTGCCTGATATCTCATAGCCCCCAGCTGGCCCCTCCAGTGGGCCAGTGCCTCTCTTGTCCCCAAAGTCCCACCCAAAATGTGCTGCCTGAGGGTCTGGCACAGGGCAGAGCCACTGTCCTGGACCTGACCCAGCCCAGCACCTCCTTGGCATTGCTGGCATCTCCCCAGCTCAGTTCCAGGGCTGCTAAAAGCAATCTGATAAAACAGCCCAAACTCCTCTCCCAGCACAGCAAGAATTCCAGCACATGTTCAGTTTGACCCGAGCGCATCCCAACTTTTGAGTTTAAGAACCCAATTTTTGAAGGGGCCCCATGAATCTGGCAATGCTTTAGCATTTCCCAGGTCAGACTCTCATATTAACTATTTGTTTTTTCTTCCCCCTATATACACGACACTTCCACTGTCTGTGCCAAACAGCAAAATGAAATTATAACAGACACCCCAGAAACAAATACTGAAGATCTGCAGATCAGATATTCCCATCTCTAAGCCTAATCTCTATTTCAGACACAAGGACCTCAGGGAAAATATTCTATTTCTCTGTGTTCAGTTTTCCATCTGTAGAAGTAATATTATGCTGTCTTCTTATTTCTTAATTTTTGTCTCATGTATTTAAATTACAAAATTTAGTCTTGAAACTATTTTGAACCTGTGACATACGAAATATGAGAATTAGCACAATACCCACTTGAGGTAAACAATGTAAAGAAGGGAATTAGCCCTATAGTGACATTTTTAAAGTTTTAGCAAATACCACACTGTGCAGGCTCTAGTTTGATTAGGCACATTCTTGCTTGTGTTCCTTTTGACAAATCTTTGCAGAAGCAAACATGAACTTTTTTCCCTATGTATTTCCATTGCCTGGTGTGCAATTTTGGTGGAATGTCCTTTCTCAGGAAGGACGAATTCACCTCCATTCATCTACAATTCATTGAGAATTCAACATAGGAAATTTCCATAAGTGCAAAATGAATCTGTTTGACCTCAAAGTCCCTCGCACAATAAGTTTTGAGTCTGAAGACATGCGATTAAGGGAACTGGAAAAGCAAATCTCACTCCATTTCCCTGCTTGACATGTGAAAATACAGATAGCTATTTTAAATATGTTTTGTGATAATTGTTCATATTTGTGTACACACACTATATTTGCAAGTGAATGGTTTTTGGGGCACAATTTTAATTTGTGACAAGGAACCCTAAAAAATATCTTCTGTCAAAAAATCCAAATGCAAACCAGACATCCAACAACAACATCAGAAAAACTTTGGGCATATTTCACCACAGTCACCCCAAATCACAGCCTTGCAAATGAATCACAGAATGAGACTGACCTGTCTGCTGCACCACTTGTGTGTAGGACCGAGGTTAAGAATGTTTGGAGTTTGCTGGCCCCTGGGCAAATGTCTGCTTGATCTGGACAGTTCCCCTGGTCTTTATCTTTCTTAGTTTCCTCACCTGAAAAAGAAAAATGAAAAAGCTTCCTCAGCAAAAGTAGTTAAGTAATACAGTTCAGCAAGACATTACACGAGCAACAGATGCACAAACCCAGAAAATGAAGGTGCTGATGATCCTAATAATTTAGGGGAAATAATAACAACATACTTATCTAGCAATCTACAGAGCCTGCTCTCAAAATGTTTGATATTGACTGTAAATTCAATCGTTATCTTAGCAGTTATGATACTACATGGAACAAGATCTGCATCTTTTAAAGATAATTCACCTTTTTCTTTTTTGGCATAGAAAAGATTTTGCCCTTAGAGCAGTGGAAGGACACCTCTGGAGTGGACACTGAGTGTCCATCCCTGCTGCTGGAGTCTCCCAGCTCGAGTGGTTGAGCACAACACCCTATGTCACAAATACCATTTTAGTTATACCTATATCAAATA
This sequence comes from Erithacus rubecula, assembly GCF_903797595.1. Lineage (NCBI taxonomy): Eukaryota > Metazoa > Chordata > Aves > Passeriformes > Muscicapidae > Erithacus > Erithacus rubecula. The sequence continues at coordinate 11,060,523 of NC_136669.1, forward strand.
GAACTTAATTACACCTGCAAGCATGCAGCTATGAAAAATTATAAATAACCCTTTATGACTGAGTGACAATGCACACAAAAATCTGTACCAAAGAGCTGTGTGTGCTCCTGGCCAAGAAGGGTTATGTGCCTTCTTGCCAGGTGCTGCACAGGGAAGTCCATGGACTTAGAGTCAAACTCCTAGTGAGACAATTATGCCCTCACAGGGTCCTTGCCTTTAATCTCATTCAATCAGAGGTGGGGATGCATTTTGTGCTGTAACAGAGTGAAATGTTCTCTCCTTCTTTCCCTTCTTTCTTGCATGACAGCACCATCTGTTTATAAATACATCACTGGAATGACAGTGCTCTGATGATGTACTAATATAATACATCATCAAAGTGCCATCAGTGATGATCTAATGATGTATTAGAAAGCTGTTTATCAAAACCCTGTTGCTCTGATGATGTATAGGTGCAATACATCACTGGAATGTCTTGCACCGGTGGCACTGCACTGATATAGACCTTGTGGGGAAAAATGGGTCCTGCAAGGATTCAGCAAGGGAACAAAATGCAGACAGATAAAAAAAAAGGACCATGAAGGAAATGCACAGTCAAATGTGTGGATGAATTAGATTCAGAAAGCATCAAAGGTGAGAAGAAAGAGGCAGAGGTTTTGGACAGCTGAGTTTCTAATGAAATTGAGTTCATCAGCTGCTGAGATAGAAATTTGGTCACATTATGAGTGGAAGAGAATGAAACAGAACAACAAAAAATACCCAGATTATAAATTATCTGTTTTATAGCTCAAATCCCAATTCTCTTTCACCCTTTCCTCTAATACTTTTCTGCAAGGAGGCTCAGTAAATAAACAACTGGGTTTAAGTTATGAGATAGAATAAGAGTAATTGACCCAGCAAGCCCCCTGTGCCTCACAAACTGAATTTTAGAACACTTAAGTTAAAGCACACTCCATTGTTGATATTTTTTTTGTTGTTGGTTTTTTGGGCTGTGTTTTTTGTTTTTTTTTTTTTTATTTATTTTTTCTTTCTCCCACCAGATCCTACACTTCCAACTGCATCCTCCTAGTGCAGCACCTTGCACTTGTGACCAAAACCAGCGGGGATGAGACACAAACCAACAGAAGAGAGGAGCTGAGGATGACACCATAAAGTGCCAGTCAAAGCTCACTGCCCTTCCCTTCCCTCCCTACTACTGAGCATGAGGTTAAATAATCCTAGGATATGTGGTTATGATGTTATTAATCAATGCAAAACAAGTATCTTTAACCCCTCCTTTTAAATAAGTGAGTGGATTCTGCTTATTTTTTTTTAATGGGCCTCCTTAAAAAGAGGACTCAATGTCAGAAAATACTCTTTAATGCTGAGAAAAAATGAAGATCAAAGCCTGAAGAATGCAATGGCTGCTTCAGCTGAGAAGTTCCCCCACCTTTGGACTTGAGCAATGTAAAATTTCGTTGGGTTGTCTTGTTTGGTTTTGGTTTTTTTTTAATAAAGGACATTTTTCTTGCAGACAGGCAGGAGGCAGCTGGGTTTGTTTTGCTGGTACAAAGTGGGTGTCATAAATTTTCAACAACCATCATAGTAACAAGCTCATTTTCCTTTTTTTTTTTTTTTTCTAATCTCATCATTATGCACTTCAGAGGTTCTTCAAAGGCTCACAAAGCATTTTTCAACCAGTGGAGGAAAAACATGGAAGTGAATTCTTCCAATGGAAAAAAATGACCAGGAAAGGGTAACTCAGCATCCCCTTTTGGCAATGCCACATCTTATCACTGGTGAGGCTTGGAGGTGCAGGAGACAGGTGTGCTCCTTCCACTGGGTGCTACACAATTTAAGGTTTTTATGTACACAAACCTCAATGTCACATTGGCAGTGTGCTCCTAGGAGAAGAATGTATGTTAAAAATTAAGAACCCAAAGAAAGTCCAAATTTGTAACACAATTAACTATCTTATTGTCTCTGAGTTTTAGTATTTTCATGCTCCTAAGCCTTTGAGGAACATGTCAAATGTATAAACCTGTCAGAAATCAGTTGGATAAATTTACCAACTCAGGACAACCAATACTTTTCCATATTAAACAAAAGCAAAGAATTTTCAACAGATCTTGTCATTTTTCTGTTCATAAACACTCTTGCAAAAGAGCCTTTCCTGACTTTGTCACTCAAAATTACCTGTTCTTTCTCCAAAGCAAATTATTCTCTCTCCATGGACTGCTTAGTTACAAAGTGCAAGTAAATTACACAGTTCTTTCTGCAACATCTTGAAATAAAATATATTCTTTATCATGTGCATATTTGAATTTCTTTTTGTGACAGCAAAGTGCAAAGATCATGCAATCAGGAAAAGAAAGAACAAAACTGCCAAGCCTTATGTACCCAACGTACATTTTTACAACCATATACACAGCACTAATTTACAGATCACTCTGTTCTGGGAAAGATTTATTGTTTCAGGCTCAAGTTTCCCAGAGTGTTGCAGGCATTTAAGAGAATCTGATTTTCAAAGGCAAAGTCAGTTCTCTTCCACAGCTTGGGACCTGAGAATTTGGACATCAATATCAGAATATTGAATATGAAAACTCAGGCCTTGATGCTCGGAGAAAGAGAACACAAAAACATGAGCTTTGGAAAACTGAAATGTAAGCACGCACCCACAAATGTAAAAAATCGCATCATGGAAATCCTTATCACATGTTTCATCAAGCCTAGTTCCAATAGTTTCATGTATCAGTGACAGAACAACCCTTACTGTTCAAGTCCCTGGAGGAAGGTAATATCTTCTATTAGGTCAGTTGATTTAAGGAAAAAAAAAAAGAAGAAAAACTTGGAAGTTCTGAGCCTCCCCATGAAGTTTGAAGTTTACCAGGTAACTGATATTTCAAATGTGAATTCTCCCACAGACTGACCCAGCTACAGAAGCTACTTTGAGAAGACTGGACTACTAGAGTTGGATGGTAGAAAGAGTTTATTTTTCATGCCTGATGCCCATAAAATTTTTCCCAAGACAGACAGGAACATTTATTTCAGTTTCACTTAAAGGTATCAGTTTGAGACTTTGAGGTCATCACAATTCATAGGAATACTCTCAATGTGGCTGCTGACCCTAAAGAAGTCTTTAAATGTCATGAAAGCAAGAATTGTACTGAACTGTTGTGTCTTTATTCTAAGAGCAGGAAAAGAGCAATTACCTGGATGGAATGATTTGTGTGATCTGTTGGGAGGCCACAGAGCAGCTCTGAGCCAAACTGCAAGACAGAGAACTAAGCCAGGTGCAATAACAACCTTGTTAGGACTCACACTTCTCTCACAATGATTTTCACCTGGGGCCACTGCAAAGATGAAGAACATGATGACTTTTCAGAGAGGAAGTAGGTGTTTCTTGATTTAACTTCTTGCTTCTTTGACAGAATGTTTGATTTAAGAGATGTTTTGAAGACGTGGATTCCAGCAACACATACAGATTTGAGGGTTGGAGGGGAACTCCTAAAGAGTTATGGCAACTTGCCCAGAGAAACTATCAGTCACCCAAAGAGATGTCATGCTGCCTTTTCCTGTCAGTGTCACCTGCTGTAACAGGATCCTGTACAATACCTTTCAAGTGTTGAAACTGAAGTATTTAACAGTGGGTATCTGAGGAAATAGAGAGTTATTAAACCTGGGCCTTAAGAATTTTCTTCTGCCATGCTATGCATCACCTGAAATTCTGATCATCATGCAGCCTAAAGGTTTCAATACAACAGCTATGAATAGAATTGGGTGGATTTTCTATTTTAGTGCTCCTCCTGAATAGACACCGCATGAGCAAGGCCACAGACTCTTCTTGACACCAGACCCATGCCACCATGCCCTTAAAGCCCTGGAGAGCTCAGTATCACAGCACCCAGGTTTGCAGGGAGGCTCTGAGGCTGGGATGGTCTGAGAACCAGCCCTGGCAGGGAAATGAGCAGCCTGAAGACAGGGGCCAAGCCACCAGTGCTGCTCAGCAATGCAACCTGCCAGCATCAACCAGGATTTAGCAAGGGGAGCACCACACTGGTGGGCTAATTGCAAATCAACATCTGCCCAATACTGTAAAATTGAAATTCTGACAGCTCTAAAGCATCCAGAATACTTGGAAAAGGAGGGACAGCTGTATGGCAAACTACAAGAGATTTCTGGAATACCAGCAAGGGCCAGCATTAAGGAAACTATGAGACAAGCAATGCTCCAGCAGTTTGAGCTGCCTGACCACTGAACTAAACCATGCTGAGACTGCCTAACTTTTTGTCATTAATTACCAAGAGAGCAGAATTTAAGGATGGATTGAGGCTTTAGTTAAATAAATGGAAAATAGCCAAGCAGAAGGCAACACTTGTAGAAAGAGCTTTGCAAGGTTTTTTTTTTCCCTTTTAGAAAAATCCAGAGGCATACGACAACTTCCCATACAACAGAATCAATGATTTACCACCTCATTTCATTTTTAATTTAATGGTTCTGTTCATTCATAAAATAGAAATACTACAAGGTGAAACATGGACTGAAATTTAAACACCTCATTAGAGTTACATATTATTTTGTCTCCCAAATATATTGCTTTGTCAATGAAACATGCTGGTTTATGCGAGATCTCTACCAGGCTGTTACTTTACAGTTATTTGTTTGGGTTTGTTATTGCTCTGCAGTTCCCTGATCTACATGTATATAATTTGGTTTATGTGTAGCACACTCAATGATATTATAATGATTTGTAAGGTATTTGTATTGATTTCACTTTATAAAAAACTCAAAAAGCAATTAATCATAACAAAAAGAGACCTAATGCAATCTTTAGTTTCCTCCATAGAAAAACTTATTGAAAAAAGATGGGATCCAGAAAAACACTTTGGTTTTCAGATTTCAGTTTGGCTTGAAAAAATTTGATTGCTGAAAATATTTGATCAATACTTGTCACTCCTGATTTGTCATTTCATAATAGTTGCAGATAAAATTCATTGTAAGACACAACTGAAGACTACCAAGATAATTAAGTGGATGTATCTAATCCATAAAAGTTCTATAAACAAAATGAATTCTCGGGTTTCTAACCCTTTGAAGATAGAAATTACAATATTAAAACAAAACTGAATCTAATGAATGCAGAAAGCAGTTTGACTTCTATGAAATTGCTCTTCTTTTGTTCAAACTACTTTTCCCTCAAAACTTCTCAGCAATTTCCCACTTAAGCCAAACACCTGACTGAACTTGAAAGATCATGGCAAACTGCAATTTTATATACAGGAAAAACCCTGATAAATGTGGAAATATGCCTCTATTTAATAATAAATGAGGTCTCTGATAAGTCTGCTAAATAACCACCTGGTTTATACAGCTCTGTGCACCAGCAGTTATTACAGTGCTGGGGCAGAAACAAGCACTGCAGACAGCAGGGAGCCAAAGGATTCAGAAAAAAAAATCATAAAAATGGTAAAAATCAACCCCAGTTGTGCTGCCCTCCCATTTAACAAATCAGTGCTGGGGAATTCACATTTGGCATCAACATGGCTCTGCCAAATTCCCCTGCCACATCTGCCTGGCTGAGTTTTTCCTCAGATTCAGGAGCTGTTGTCTGACAGTTTCTTGTTCTTTTGAGCTGCATTTGCAAAGGGTGTGGAGGAACAAATTTGTCCCCAGAGCAGCACATGTGCTGGGAGAGAGTACAATGTAAACATGGCAGGGGGAAGTTTTGCTAGCAAGACATGACAGATCAAATTTTAGCAAAAATAACATTGGTCAGCATCCCAGCAAAACCAAAAGCCATAAATGAAGGAACAGCAAACAGAAGCCAGGTCTTTTCTCAGGATTTATCTTGTTATGATGCCAGCCAGAACCAAGACAAATGAACCCATTGAACTAGCTAGTTATCAGCTCCCAGGAGTTTCAAGTCATGCCAGGGAATAAGCCAGACCCTGTTTGGTGTGCATGCCCTCCTCCCCAAAATTCCTGTGCTCTCTAGCTGCTCCCAGTGTCCTCCAAGACATTCTCTGGAGGGCCAGCAGCATCTCAGACCAGCCCAAGGGCTGTGTGTGCTATGCCAGGTATATAGTGGGAGCCAGGAGCTGCCACTACAAAAATATAAAACTATAAAATTCCTCTGCCACTGTCCTTGGCCTGGGCTCTCTTCTAGGCTTGCCCTGTCCCCATGCAAAAGCCTTCAGGAGCTTGACCCCACACCACCAGCAGAGTTAATCCATATTATAATGCCACCCCACCATCTCCATAAAAGATACTCAGTATAACTGAGCAAGAACTGAGGGATGTTTTCAAAAATTACGTGTAAACTGCCTTTCCAAAGCTCAATTTTACCTTCTTTTTCTGTTTAATGGACAATTGCCAAGCTTTTCAACAGCTTTCTCTAGGCTGCCAGGAACCTGAAATATCAGTAGTTGAAACCCCAAAATACATTTAGCTAGTTAGGACTGTGCAATAACAAGGTCACCTTAAATTGGTTTTGCTAGGAGCATTTATTCTACAGAAAAATAATAAAGACAGTATTTGCAACTATAATAAAAGCAATAATAATGGTGACAAGTTCCACCTGTTCCACTTCTCACAAATTAGAGCTTGGGTAAGCTTATCAGAATAAAACTCAATTCTATTTTGTGACTTTTTCATAAAAGCAATAGAATTAACAGCTGAATCAGTAAATGAGAGATCATAAACTATTTTCTTTTTAATGCAAAACCCAAATGTAAACCAGCATTACTGGCATGCACTATGGAACAACACTTTTTGGAACATAAAGTTCCCTGCAAATTAATCCACATATTTATGCAGAATGAGTAACTTTCACTGAAAATATATTCAACAGAAACCAACAGAACTCTCTGACACAACAGTATGTTACATCTCTAAATCAATGTACCTTGTATACTGTATCATTTAATAACATCAAATAATGAGATTTTTAAGCTCACCTTTAAGTTGATCTATTATAAGCAAACATTGATCTCTCCAGAGTACTCTCAGGTACTGAACATGTGTTAAAGTCTGCTGTACAGAAGAAGAAATTGAGCCCTGCACATGGTAGGTGTATGATTCCTGACCACCTTTGGTGCCTTCCTGCAGTCCTACATTATTTTGGGATTCAGGTGCCCTTTGGGTTAGCCATCCCCTGAACTCCTCTGGTAATTGACTTTCCATTCTGCTGGAAATGAAATAGCTACAAAAGTGCTATAGCTAAAGTCACCACACAAAGCCACCCCAAGTTTTCAAGTGTTCATTTCTCACAGCTGAAAAGCTTTAGTAAAAAACAGAATCCCTTCCAAGGAGGATAATTGCAAGCAGAAAATGTTCAAATGGATAAATTGAGACATGGGAAACTAAATTAAACTTCCCAAGATCTCAATGAGCCCATATGAGCTTTGTGCTTTTTGCAAAACAAAAACTAAACCCGTTTTCATTAACTTCAGGACAAGAACAACAATGAAAAAAATATTTTAAGGAGCCTGTTTAAAACTCAACCAAAACCATGGGATGTCATCCTCCTGTAAGTTTGGGATTATCCCTGATATTTCCTAAACCAATTCATAGACTTCAAATTCATAGACTTTACCTTATCATCCTTGATTTATGGTTTCAAAATTGTTAACCTAAGTAATGAGGCAGTAAAATAATAAAAAATAAATTATTCTTGCCAGAGCAAGCATCTCAGCCTAATTATTAATATTAGTTTTCAGCACCATCAAAATGATATTCTGATTTCTAGCAGCAATCTAGTGGGTGAGTGGTGGGGACAATTTATCATGGAAGAAGGAAAAATGGTACATGCTGTCACATCATGTATCATAGAAGTATCAAAATTGCTATGGAAACTGTGCACTTTTTATAGAGTAGGCACATAAAATTCACATAATATGTCAGAGAATAAGTTATTACTGTCCTGAGGCTGTAATAAGATCTACACCCTTATTAGTGAAAAGTTTTGACAGATTTTGTTTATAATGAATACTTGTAGCCAATGAGTTTGAGTCAAAGTCACCCTTTTTTGACCCATCCACTTGCTTTCAGGTTTCTGTCTCCCTTAGATACAGGGAGAGTGCAGAGTAATATAATTTCCAATGGTTATTAGATTCCATTATAGTCACTTGTGATACGACAGGGAAATCGCCCATATTCAAAATTATTAGGAGGAAATACCATCTTAGCCCTGGATTTTATTCTTGCATTATACAGACCTATTCTTAGCATTTATCTGTGTTGTTTAAAATTTGTTGTCCAAGACACAGAAGATAATTTAGGATTCATTTGATAAGTCTGCAAATAGAAAAATCTAGGTTTTAGCACAAAATGGTTTAAAGCGTTTCCTGTGAAGAACCTCAACACTGGAGCCCTTTGCCACCCTGATCTCTGTGTGACAGGTTTCTCATTGATTGACAGCATCTCTGATGGGTTAGGTTGGAGAAAAATGAGCTTGTTTAGGAGAGCAGAAGATACTACAATTAGGTTTTTGCAGTCCAGTGAAACAGTGACTGCTGAAAGAAAGGAAAGTGGAGAAAAATGGTTGCACGTGTAACACCCTGGGGTGCAATGGTACATTTATCACCTTGTTTTATGTGACACACTGGATGAATGTTGATGAAGATTGTCAGCATCAATGTCAGGGAAAGCAATTCCATGAATAAAAGAGTTTGTGTAAAAAGACTCTCCACCAGGAGGAAATTCACATTATTACTTTAATAAATAAACAACCTACAAAATGGAGCAAAGCAGGTAACTGCAGATAAAGATAATTTTTTTATATTTTGTTTTGAATGTGGGCTTCTGTTTACTGAAGCCAGTGCTGTTGTGGTAAGCACAGAGCAACCAAACTGAAACCTTGGAAAATAACAAAGGTTTTAAAAAAGCCATTGAGCACACTACAGCAGCAATGAAAAGTGCAGGACTGCACTTCATGTAAGTGTTATGTTTACATTGCTGACATATTCTGTTGATGTGTAATGTACTCATTACACTGTTCTACAGTAATCCATTGCCATTGAACCACACCTTATAAATTAACAAGAATCTTAATTCATATATAGCATGGTTCATATCTTCATATATTTAATTCATATCTTCAAATGATATGGGGAACACCTCCTAGAAACCTGAATTTTTTTAATAATCAATTAATCCCACAAATAACCCATCACTGTCCATTAAAACAACTAAAAAATCCAAGGGAAACCAGGAAAAAAAAAATAAAAAAAAAAAACAAAAAAACCAACAAACAAAAGAGGATTACCTGATGTACTCCCAAATCTCTCAGTAGAAAAACCACTCAGACACCAAGTTTTTGAGAACATTCTGGGGATTTGGGTGTTTTGCCTGAAAGGGCCTCCACAGCATAACAATAAAATGAAATTAAACACTCAGAACTGTTTCTCCCAAAGCTACAGCATGATCAGAAGGGCCCAGCTCTGCCCCAAACTCAGCTGACCCCTCCCCCTTCCAATCCAAATCATCCCCCACACTCTGGGCATTTCCAGGGGTGACTGTGGGACCAGGGAGAGGGTCTGAGCCCAGTGCTCACACCTGCATCCACAGGAATCCACGTTTCCAGAATTTGGATCTTCCCTCCAACCTGCAATGGGCAGGGACAACCAGTGGGGAAGGTCAGCTCTGCATTAAAGAGGAAGGATTGATTTGTTTGAACATGCAATCATTGAAACTTCCACTGGGTGATGATACCACAAGGATGAAACCAGGGATTTAATTTTGCAGCAAACTTTTGCTATTAAATTCTGAAAACTTAGCCTATTTTTGACTAGCTGTGGAAAGACAAACTTTTGAGACAAACTGCTTCACTGAAATTTCATTTTAAGGATTATAATTTTTATGGATGTCATACTTGCATGTATCTATACCCTCTATTAAATGCACAGCATACACTTTTCAACATATTTAAGGATATTTAATGAGTTTAATAAACTTAAAGGGATGTTATATCTGTTCACTCCATAAAGATTGTTTATTTCAGGAAATAAACCATTTTGAAATGAGTAATATGACTTTTAGAGTTATGACTATCTCATTCAATTAGTTTCTGTAATTACTGTCATTCCACACGGTATATGCAGTACTAAAGGAGAGAATACATTCTGAGGAATTACAGTGTAGGTGTACAACAGTTATTGTTAATGAGCCATAAACTTTAGTCTCCTGCTCTGTAAATTCATGCCAGTGCAAAGCAATTTGGCAAAATAAGTTGACAGTTACAGTTGGACAAATACTGTTGTATTTTAATATTTTCTGAGATTATTATCCTCTAGCACATTTCATACCATTTATTTTTCCACTATATTTTAAAAACACCATCCTATTTCTAAAAAATACATTGTGAGCGATGCAAGCAAGATGTGAACTGTACTAAATTATCCCTGCTCAGTTGCACATTACCTGAACTAAAACAGAATTTATGACACTTTCACCTCCACCCAGTTTTGTCTTATCTCTTCAGAGATACTAAAGGACTAATTAAACACAATCCTAGCTTTTCACAACTCGTGGAGTTAGACTGGGTTTACATGAGCAAGTGGGAGGTCAGCAGGAGCAGAGCTAGGAAGGAAGCAGTGCTGAGGGCCAGACAAAAATCACTGAAAGCTGATGATTCTGATAAATGATTTTTCACTTGGAGTTCATGTTCCTCAGGGCCTTTCAACTGGGAATATCCACTTCACAAGGTAAAGGTGGATGTGTTTTCGTGACAGACCTGCTTGGGAAATACACGTGCCTGCCAGGCTGTGGAGAAGAAATGTCATACCAAGAAAGAGAATAAACATTCATTGCAAGTATCACCATTTGCATTCTGCCCATAAAGTAAGTAAATAACAATAATAATCTATGTTCTTCCTACAGCAGAAGCTTGGAATTGTCTGGCATCTCCAGAACCTGGCATTGAGCAGCCAGACTAAATACACTGATGAATGTTAATAGAGATTGTTCTGTCTGCATGCAGACCATTATGAAATATTCATCATCTCTAAAGAAAAAAAAAAAAAACACACAAAAAAACCACAGGATTCAGCCATGTCACTCAAAGGAAAAGCTGTGATCAGTATTTTCTTTGTTTCAAGTTCAGGGAATCACTACTGACAGATGAAAATTAGCAAAGATCAACCATACAGTCTACACTGATATACAAATTCAAGTTGCATTTTTCCATTGCTATCACTATATGTGTGGGATACTTGAGACTCTAATCCAATACAAGACAATTGTAAATGGATCTTGCACCCTGTGCTATTGCAATAGCAAGAAACATGGTTAGCACTGAAGATTCCCTGAAAATCCCAGAGTTTTCCACAGCTGGTTGGTTCTTCATCACAAACTATTTATTCTCTCTCAGGCTGGGAAAATGCAGGATAAAGGCAACTTTTCCAACTTGTGAAATGCACTTTGCTCTCTAAAGGAACAAGGGTACAGTCCCTAGCAGGAATATTACAGCACAGGGTGAGGCAGGCAAACAAGGATTATCATAAGTAAATAACTGATTCAGAAGGATTCATTCCTTGTGTTCATGCTGTAGAGACACCCAGCTTCTGAGGATGGACACCTGGCTATCTTTGCTCAAACTATTGTAAATCTGATACTGGATAAAAAAAAAACACCTATCCCCTTTGAAAACCTTAGGCCCAGTGTGCAGGTTTGTGACATCTTCACTTAACTGAATCCACTTGCTCTCCTGATTTTTATGACTTACCAAAAGGGCTTGGCTAAGGCAGAGGCACTGACAGTATCAATCAATTAGATGGTTACAATTTTGTGGCTTCTCAGAGTTTCAAAATCTAAGAATTTGGGGTTTGTTTAAATTGGATGATTGACAGTAAAATCAAATTTCCATACACTTAGAATTAATTAGAAAAAGAAAAGTTGACCTGGAACATTTTTCCTTTTTCATAGTTAGATAGCCCCTTGAATGGAATAACTTAGATGTTACATGGTCTCAAAACAATACCTTTTTAATGTATAAATTACTGGCTTTAGGACAATTGTTATGTCATTCAGTAGCTTTATCTGGAAGGACAAAAACCAAGTTACAGATTCAGATACTCTGCCTAAGGAGAAAAGGACCTGGCTCTTCTCTGTTTCATTCAAAATTAGGATGCCACTCAGGAAGGTACTTATAAGCATTTGGTTGGGGATGGATGGGAAAAGGTAAGAAAGGTGTTTCTTGGATGATTTTTAAGCTACTCTGTCATCATAAACAAACCTCAGCATCTAAGCTCTCAGAACAGAGCTGATAAAAGCACATTTAATTTCATTTGTGATTCTATGGGTACCTGAAGCTTTAGCTTTATATACATTACAGAAGTAGCTCTATGTTCCTTTGATCCTGTTCACATGAAGCAGAGACTATTCAGCTGATTTGCATGTCTGGGAGGCCTGGGTTTTACTCACCTTGTAGATGGAATTTCATTCCTTTTTTCTATCCAAACTAGCTATTACTGCAGCATTTAGCATTGGTAACTCTTTGCACATAGGCTACAACTACAGTGACTAATTTCTTTTGCATAGTGGTACAGGAGAGGTGCTTTTAGTCAATTATCTATATAGACATTGTCCAGGAGAAGCCAAGTCAGTTGCCAGTAAAAGTTCAGTATCATTGTTAATATCCAAGATCACCACACACCAAGAAAGAGAAACAAGAGAAAAATCCAGAGAACTTCTGTTCTGACTATTTTAATTACTTTAATAATGTCTTTAATTGCAGAGCTAGCTTACAGAGAAGCAATAATGCAAACAGCACATTGCTCAGTTTTTCTTACTCTGCACATCAAAAATGCATATTCAACCTTACAAAATGCAGGATTCACAGAAGCAATGGTGGTGCTTTGCAAGCAGCATTCCAACCACAATAAGCACACAGCCAACAAACTAACTCAGATTATCCTGCTTCATCAATGCATCTCCTTCCTTCAAAATGCATTTCTTGGCTTGCCTGGAGTTTAACTTGGGTATGTTCCAGAGAATTCTTTAGAATATCTGTTTGCTTTAAGTTTTACTTTCCTAGGAAGTAATTGTGCTACAGGCTACACAAACAAATATATATCAACTACCACTTTAAAGAAAAAAACCAAAAAAAACCCCAAAATGACCCAATAACAGAAGAAGCAGACTACTCAAGGTACTAGGTAGTTTCTAGGTACTTATGTAGCACATGCACTCTTTCTCCAGGTCCCTCCATGCTTCCCTTCTGCAAGCTCTCAGAGATAAAGGACACGTTTAGAGGATGCTGAGCACTCCCCAGATGTTTGGAATGGCAGAGCCCTGAGATGCTCAGCACAGTCATTGGGATGCACTGGGAAGCTCCTGCTGCTCCCCAGCCTCCCCCTCCCACAGCAGAGCTGTACCTGCTGAGCCAAGCAGAGAAGGAGGAGAGGAAAGACTCTGCCCAAAGCACCCAGAGGTGCCAGGAAAACTTTATCAAACATCTCAGAAGAGCAGCCAGCTGGGGTCATGTGTTGAAAAACTCTTCCACTCCTTCCCCCACCTCCCTTTCTATTCAGAAACTTCACAAGCAAATGGAATCAGGTGTGGCTCTGACAGGTCACACCTGCCCCTGCTTTGCCACTGAAGGGCCACCCCAGCCCCAGGCAGCCACAAAGTGACAGCACAGGGTTTGGGATCTGCATTTACACTGGTCCTGTAACCCCCCAGCTTGTCATATGTGCTGGGGGAGGGAAGGGTGGCAGATGTCCTTCTGAACACAGGCTGAAGTGGCAGCTGCTGAGGGACCCTGCTGCACCCAGGGGACAAAGATTTCTCTCCAAGTCCCTTTCCTGCCCTGCTTTCATGCCCCACTCTTGGAAAAAAAATGTGAGCAGCAGTTGAAGGCAAACTTCAGCAGCTTTGGAAGAAGAAAAAGAAACAAAGACTTGGCATATTCTATCTATAACACAGTTAGGGTAAAATTTCCCAGTTTGTAATTTGTCCTTTCAGTAAACTGTAATTCAATAAATCAATTAAAGTACAATTCAGTAAACAGTGGAACTGAAATGCACCACTATTGCTTTTCAGTGCACAGCTGCTGTTCTTTATGGATTCAGACTGAAACACCACTATTTGCATTAAACAGAGCAAAAATAGGAGCTCCCCTCTCTGACATGTCACAAATCTTCATATGTAATCATTTTTGTTATTTGCTGAAGATGAGTTTTTAGTCACTCACTCTGCAGTAGAGAAGCTGCAGAGAGGGCAGTGAATTAACACAAACACGTGGATCACACTCTGTGTGCTAGGACTCAGCTCCTAAAGCAAACTTCCCTTTCATCTAACAAAGATAATTTCTGATATTTTACTATAAGACCATGCCTTCTCCAACCTCTGCCACCTTGTGCTTTATCTTCTCATATCGTAGATCTCTTACAAGTTCTACACTAAATCTCTACTGTACATTCATACAAAAGAAGGAATAAACCGTGTTAAATACAAGTGCCTCAACAAACAGAAGCTCTTGTCAGATAAAGCTGCATCTATACATAAATACATTCACAGAGGAATTTTGTAGCATCTGGGAACCTAGATTAAAAATAAAGAGATTATAAAAAATTGGCCCCATTGAATCAGAAGAGACAGAGAAAATGCACTCAAGTCCTCCATTGCACACAGCAGGCTTCTGAGAGAGTTTGGGTGAGCCCAGGTAGAATTTTGGAGCAGAAAGTTGGGCTGGTTGAGAGTTTTGTGCATACCCTGGGAGTTCCAGGCAGCAGCATGCCAATACACAGAATTATCAGCACATCAAAGGCATTATATTTATCAAACCCTGCCACAGCACATTTACTAGCTGTATGATGGATGTTGTTGTAGCAAGCAAGGAACACTTTGATGTACATGGCCTTCTTTGATTAATGAGGGCTCTTGCTGAGAAGCTGCATATGGAGTAAATTACTCTTTTCAAAAATGGCTGATTTGCACTATTGTACTAATTATGTCACAAGCTCAGAGTCGGTTCCAGACTCAGTCACCCAAAATAAAGAAATAAATATTCACATATACAGGTCATGATTTTGTCACACACATGCATCAGCTCAAAATACTCAAGTCCTAATTAAATTAACTTAGGGTTCCTTTTTTTTTTTCCTACAGAGAGCACCAGTAAGCATTTCCTTCCTCCACTGAAAGCTTCTACAGTCTAGTAGAGTGGTAAATAATTTCCTTCTCAGAAATGAATGCAATTTTATAGTAAATTCTTTATAAGAGCATTATAAGGATTCTGAAAACATTTCAATTTTTCACAAAAAGCCCACAACACATCCGGCCCATAAAGCAAACCCAAAATCCTCCAAAGCTGAGGGAGCCACAATACAAAGTGTGCCTCTTAAAAGCTCTTTCTAAATGAATTCTACCAGCTAGAGAAACACTACAAACTGAAGTTATTCCATTAGCCTTGAGTCTCTAAGCATGTGGTGCCTTAAGCAATTTATCCACTTAGTTGCAACAACTACAGTATTTCTTTGAGAGCATTAAAGCAGTGTTAATTTGCTTAAAGTTTTGAACAGTAAATATTTTATCATGTTAATTTGCAGTCTCCAATTTGTTATTATAGGTGGCAGAACCATTACTTTGCCATGATCACATGGAGTGCACAGACCAAACTTGGGCTTCATAATTTAACAGTTTTATACAACACCAGGGAAGAATTTCTTCCCAAAATCCCCTCTAACCCTGCCCCAGTCAGGTTCCAGCCATCCCCCCTAATCCTGTCAACCTGTAACAGTCAGGTGAGGGATTGTTTCATGTCAATTGGACAAAAATTTGCATCTGACACTCTTAGTTTCACATTTCTAGAGCACCTGTGGGGTTTCCATGGCTCCTGTCATCCAGCTCACACAGATCTGAGCCAGAGTGGATGGGTACAAGGGGTTTAAATAGAAATAACTTCCTGTACAAAGTCAAATGTTTAGGAAATGATAATCACAAGTACATCGTGCACAGCATGTGCAGAGACACTCAGATTCTCTCCTTCTTCTCCAGGGATTTCTGAATTACTGAAAGAAAACTACTTCTGTGAAAGGTATGGTGCTCATATCAACATGACTTCCAATTTTTCCCCACAGCAGTCTTTCCATGAAAGTAGTTCTCCAGGTATATAAATTTATATTAGGCCTCTTGAAAACACAATTCAGAATACCTGCACTGTCAATAAAATATCCAGTTAGGTGCTTCCAAGTTGCTTAGAAGGTAGCAACTCATAACTGTCAGATCTTCTCAGAAGAGACTTTCTTTTTGTCATAGAACAAAAGCTAGAATTCTTTTTTTTTTTTTTAACCCCAAAGCCATATTGGATTTGATAGTAGTAGGCACAAAGGGAAATGCTGAGGGGAAGAAGAATTCAGATTTCCCTGGACCTGCTGGTGAGCAGCAAACAGCAGGAAGCCCTTTGGTACTGACAGCACAGGAGGGAACACTAAAACCAATACCTTTGTATTATACAAAACTGTTATTGGGTCTTGTTTTAGTGCAGCTTCACTATCTGCTTCTTCTACTCCTGAATTTCTTTAGGAATATGTTAATTTTTAATGGATTTAAAACATTAGGGGTTAACTAGCATGCACAGAGCATATTACATCTTATCTACCCACGTAAAAGCAACATAGCACACCTGAGTGTGCTGATGGTTCTTTGGAAAACTCTGAGGTTTGTTCAATTCCTCCTCCATGTGCAAGCACAGCACAGAAAACCGAGGCATCAACTTTTAGTACAGCTCAGAGCCTCACTGCTGCAAGCTCTCCAGGAGAGAGAGCAACTCTACCTACTGAAAATAATCATATTTATATATAATGTGTTCTAGGTCAGGTTTAGAAAAGCATTTGGGATGTTTACAGGTTTGGTTTAAATCCAGAAACTGAACTAAAATTATGTCTGGAACTCCCAATATGCCATTATATTATAAAGACTCTTATAATATATTATATAAAATATATAATATAAAATATATTATATAATGTATTATATTATACACAATATAATATATTAAAAAGATCTTGACTTCTGGTCCATCATACTGACAAATTCTGTGTTTAGCAGTTCAAGCTTGGCAAGCAAAGAGATTAAAAGGTTCTATTAAATCCTGCTTAAATTTAAGAAGAATATTTCTTACTAACCATGACTGATATTTTCATTCCTGATTCTCTCTGACTTCCTTATAGCCTTTGAGGCCACAGACAATGCAGATGATATTGTCTGGTGTAGATGACAACTTCATCCCCCAAGAATATTCCAGACAAAATGCCTTTGTCCAAAAAGTCTTCCAAAGTCAAAGTTGAAATTTAATCTGTTTCTTATTCCTGAGCCAAGAACACCTGCCTGTGAAAACTTTTCTATTACTTTATATAATGAAACTACATGATGCCAATCCTTCTGCTGTTTCCCAAGAAACCCTAGCATTAATTTCCAATACTAGGTAAACTAGGAAATGAATTTCCAACTCAAAATTGAAAATAGTATAGAGGTATATTCTCAGATGTTGTAGAGAGATGTCCAACCTGATTCTTGTATTTCAAACAGTGTAAAATAAAATAAATGAAATCATAAGGAGTACAAGTTCTGTTAGAAGACAGCTACAACTTGCAGGGAGCCCAAAAAGACTGAGGATATGTAAAATTCAGTAGACAAAGGATCTAATGCTGACTTCTTATTAGTTGCAAACTGCTGGATCAGCCTGCTCCCTCCAAAGTCACTCATTTGGCTTCAGGGCATTTTAAATAAGCTTTTGAAGCTGGAATTGGTGCTATATAACTGGAGAATAGCAAATGTTGACTCTAAAAAGCAAAAAATAAAAGCAAGTTGGACAATTGCAAGCTGGTAAATCCAACAAGTTCTGCAGGGAGAAAAATTAATGGTTTAGAGTATGGTCCCTAAACTGGAACAAGCAAACTGAGAGGGGAAAAACTGACATGAGAAGGCACTTAGAGCATGACAAGGATGTGTAGATTAGCTAGAAGTTTATGTTAATTATTAGAAAGGGATTTTTCCAATTTGAGTTTTAACAGTCTGAAATAGCTTTGTTATTGGCAAGAAAAAAATATAACACTAATAATAACCAACAGAAACCCCCAAGAACAAACTCCTGCCACCCTGCTGGGACAGTGTGCACTGCTGGGACTGCACCAGCACAGGACCAGACCCAGCCTCTCCAGGCACATGTTCCAGGTTCTCTGTAATTCATCTCAGAACCAGGATTCATGCCTGAACAAAATTCTGGCTTTCATTAAGAGTGCAGTTTTTTGAGGACAAAATGATATTTTGTAGTTGGCGTGCATTTGGTTCTGGGGAGTAATAAATATGACAGGAGGCATACATGTTAATTTATTGCTACTAAGACAGAATTTTAGCAATCATACTCGGCATTTATGGGCATCTGAGCTGAAATAAAAACAAAGGGAAGGAAGGTGGGAGCTATCAAGAAGTAGGAAAATGAGGATCTCATCCAATGGCCTTTTGAGATGCCAGAGCTGAACTGCCAAGTGCCAGCACCTGACCCAGGAAGAGTCTGGGCACTGTTTATTTTCCCCTGGACCTCCCAATGAATCTGTGCTAATAGTGTGGCTGCAGAGCAGGAATGAACAAAGCAGCCAGAGGCAGGACAGGGCACAGGGCTGCCCTCTGAGTTACCACTGGCACCAAGCCTAGCAGTGAATCCAGAGTGCAACTACCTGATTTCACCAGAAAAACTGACACCAGGCTGGCTCTGACCATGATAGATGGATAGGCCAAAGGCCAAAACCCTGATTAACATATTCTCCAAATATTCCCATCCCTTTGTTCAGTCTGCAGAGGCTCAGCAGCACCACTCATCCCCCACAGTCTGGTTTGCTATGATGAGGAGTGTGAGGGGGCTCAGCTCGTGGGACTGAGCCTAGCACAGACTTGGGCTTCACTTCAGCACTGCAAGAAAGTTAATAAGGCCACTTACAGTTTACAAACTACCTCCACTTGCATTGACCATTGTAAGCCTCAAGCAAAGCTGTCATGAGGCTTTTGTAGGGGAAACCTTAAGGGCTTTGGCTAAGGCATGCTGTCAGAAAACTGCTTGAAATGAATTCAAATCACCAGGCTCCCTTACTGAAGGTCAAACACAACATTTGCAGCTGGAATTGCCAACAATAGCAACATGAGTGGAAAAATAAAGACTACCTGAGAGGAAGATGCTCTGTTAGTGCTTTAGTGGCATTTGGGGAAGAGCAAAATGAGAGGAGGCAGGCAGAGCCACAGAGCCTGTCAGAAAGGTGAAACTTCCCTCTAGACTGCAGTTAACCAAAATGTGTGAATTGACTTTAAAGGCTGAGACAGTGCTGCAGGAGGAGCCAGGCCTGCCCATCTCCCTGTCCTGTGCCCCACAGTGGGCAGATTGTCTCCAGGACATCCATGGGCAAGCGCTGTGCTGTATGGCAAAGGGGTCAAACTGAGGAGATGGCATGTTTCCCCTCCTGGCCTGTCCCATGACACACTGCTGGGCACAGGGGTGACCTCCAGAAGGCTCTGGCTCCCTTGTGTTATGTCTCACCTCCTAACAGAGATGGGCAGTGCTGGGAAAGCCTCAACACTCAGAAAACATGTACTGTGAGGATGTTTCTCTAAGCAAAGCTCAGCTCATGAAGAGCTTAGCTCAGCGAGGAGGGGGCATGCTGTCCCAGCAGGGTGGCAGGAGTTTGTTCATGGTGGTTTCTGCTGGGTTTTTTTTAGTGCCATATTTTTTTTCTTGCCAATAACAAAGCTATTTCAGACTGTTACAACTCTAATTGTAAAATCCCTTTCTAATAATTGGCATAAACTCCTAGCTAACCTACACATCCTTGCCATGCTCTAAGTGCCTTCATGTGTCAGTGCTCTCCCCAGACCAAGCCAAGAGCCAGGCTCTGCTCTGCAGGAGCAGCCACAGCACAGCAGAGGAGCAGAGAGAGGAGCCCCAGGCAGGGCTGGCCAAAGGATCCCACCCCACTGCCCAGCTGGGCATCACTGGGGCTCCTGGGCAGGAGCAGAGCTTGGGTACAGCCCAGGGAGGCTGTTCTGAGCCATTCAGAGCCCTCAGGGCAGGCAGCTCATCACTCTGACAGTGTTCTTTAGCTTCAGGATGAGTGCAGAATTAAAAAATATATCTACCCCTTTTAGTGAAACCAATCACCTTGCTTTGTTTCTGAAACAATTCATCTTTTAGGCTCAGCTCTGGCTAAAGGCCCAGATTCAGACATTTTTTCTATCTTCCTGATTCAAATAATACAGTTATAAAGAAAAGAATTAAGAACGATATGGCCAATTCTGTCCACTCAAAAGTTCAGCCCTAGTGCGTACATTTTTGGGCATCTTTCTAGAAAAGCTGTCTTGAACATTTATCTGAATTTGTATTAAAAAGAAGAGTCAGATTCTTGTTTGCAGTGAGCCAAGCTTCAAATCTTGCAGAGAGCCAGATGTGTGGAAGGCAGAGCAGCCAGCCCAGCACCTGAGTGTGCTGAGTCAGCAAGCTGCTCACACCCCCACGAGTGAACTAGAATAATAAGATTGGCCCCTGGGACCAGAATCAATCTATTAACCAATATGATCTGGAGACCTTGGGCCCTCTCTCATATTTTCTACAAATTGTATTGCTTCTTCTTGAAAGCAAAATCCTTATGGTACTGCTATCTCAGGATCACAGCAGCATTTTTCATACTATCTTGCTTGATGATAAGAAACTAAAAATATTAAAATGAAACCAGATACCAGTTCATAAGGGGAGGAAAAGAAAAAATAAAGGAAGAAATGTTTTTTGGCAGAAATTTTTCTCCTATCAAAAAAGTCCTAGAATCTTATTAGAGTATGTTAAAAAAAATACAAGGAAAATTAAGTAGGCATTAGTAGTTACACTGAAGAATACAAGTGCTGCAGAGAAATTATAGGGTAATACATGAAATTTATACACATGGAAGGATGAAAGCTGACTGGGACCCAGCTCAGAACGTTATCATCTCACAAGCACTGCATAATTCAGCTGGCAAACCTACCCACATGGCCAGGACAGCTGCCAGCCACCCCACAAAAGAGAAGCTCCTGTTCAGAATGCAGTATTGGAAAGGGCTGGAAAGAAGATGGAGAGAAGAGTCACTTTCAAAAGACTAAAGTTAGTTTTGAACTGGAGAAGCCTAGAGGAAAAATCCTGAAAAACCTTACATGAATGGTAACAGCTTTTGCCCTAACAGAAAAGGATGCCAACTGATCATGACCCTGAACATGAGCTCTTAAGATGCTCAGAATAACAGAAAATGCCACAAAGAATGCACAAAGCAAACACTCTTGATGAGAAATCACTATGGCCCTTTAGCATGAAATAGCTACTTAGAATTACCCAGCTGCAGCTAAACCTCCAATGACTGTCCCTGCTAGAATGACTTCTCAAACAAAACAGTTTATTTGCCCTCATGATTAAATCTGCTTCCCTACCTCTTTATTTTTTTTAAAAGAAAGGTTTATCCCAATTAAAAAGTTTTGGAAACATATTAAATATGTTTGACTGCTTGCATAATCCTCTTTACCCATTTTAAAACTGATCATTATTATCAGCAATACTGATACCAGCAACAAAATATTAAAATATAAAATTAATGTCTTATTCTCCCATAACAGCTTCAATCTTCATTATTTTACTGCATTTTATTTTTTTCAGAAAATACCACAGCACACATTCCCATGAAAGAATGACCTGGGAATGCAAGAAATAGGAATCAAGAACATGGACCTGACACATGAATGGGTTGAATTGAGGAAACCACACACAAAAAAAAGGTGGGGAACTGAGTCCACTGGACAAAGTCAGGATTTTGGAAAATGACCATTTCTCTTGAACCTAGCAGCTGCTTCACCAGCCAGCAATCTTTGGCTTTTATTGTTGATTATCAGGAACTGCAAGATTATCCAGGAAAACATTTATTTTTATCTTTTCTCTCCGCAGCTCCTGACTAGGATCTCCATGCATAAAACCTAAAAGCCAGGAAAGTGCCTTTATTTTACTTGTTAAAGTAGCTACAAGTTGCTTTGAAACCAGAGTGCCTTATTGAGCACTGTATTTGTTTTCTTTTAACAGGAACCAAAGCCTAAATATCACATTTGGCTATGCTGCCCTTTTGCAAATAAACCCTGAAGGAATATGAGGAGCAGGATACTGCAGTTAAGGGCTCTGCAATGCCTGCAGTAACACCAGCCTGTGCACCTTACTGAACTGTGCCATTTAGCAAAGGGCACAGAGAGGAACAGACAAAAAAAAAAAAAAACCCTCATGCTACACCCAAGCTTAATTTAAAATAATAATTTTTTAAAAAATTAAATATTCAAGACATACAAGTGGCCCTTTTCTCCTTCTTGTTGTTTTATTTTTAGTACCCTTTTAGCCATTGTGTGGTCTCTGTCAGCTTAGTTGTTCAACTCAATTTTTAAATCTCATTAATAAAATACAAATCATGTTCAAGGAACACTTTATGAAGAAAAAAAGTAGACTTCATTTATTAAATCTGACAATCCTTTTTCCCCTCACAGGTGGCAGCTTGAAAGCACATTTCCCTGTCCCACCAGACTCAGTTTCTCATGCCAACTGTGTGGTTGGTCCCACGGGGGAGAATCTGCCCTAAAAGGCATCACAGTCCTGACTCTGACACCTTCATTTGTTGCAGACAGAACATCACAGCAGCAGCAGGTCACTGGAAAAGGAAAAACTACTAAAAACTCAGCAAGGACTAAAAGGAGCACCCAGACCAAACTGCAGGATGTGAAGCACAGCCCAGCTTGAGCACTGTGCTGAGCTGGGTCCCTGGGCATGGGACATGCTCTCAAGAGATGCCATTGCTAGAACTTTAGATAGCAACTGATTTATAAGAAAATGAAAGCCTGATGAGGAAAAAAAAAAATGTCTTCTTGGTTTGTTCATCTCATAGTATCAAACATTCAATTTTTGTACTAAAATACTTTTAAAATTTTGAGAAAATAAAACCATAGCTACTCACATTAATGATTATTTTAAAATAAAGGAGCAGACAGTGCTGGAGTTAGCATTACAGACCAGAAGTCTCATACATCCCTCTGTGGTCACACACAAACTCTGCCCAGCCCTTGGAACAGAGACTCACTTAGGTGAATCTCAACCTTTAAATCCACAGAATAAGCCCAATTTTTAATCCTACCATTGCACACTGAACTTCTCAGGGAGCTCTGTTTTCTTTTATAGCCATTATTGTGAAATAGTTAAACTTTGGGCTATAATTTTCCTAGAATTTTGCATCATTCAGTATCTTGTGTGGCACTGATTCTGTGGTTCAGCTTCCATTTTCCAGAGGAAAAAGAAACAGTAATTATCAGGTGGTATCTGCTGGTTGCCCTCCTGGAGCTCCAGGTGATGCCAGCTGCAGGATTTCACCCAAGGTCCTGGGTGAGCCAGGTCAGGCCCCTCCTGTAACAGCACTCTCACTGATCCCAGCTCTCTAATCTCATGAAAGTGCTGAGCCCAAAGCCTGCCAGCACCGTGTGCCCTGGCTGCCAGCTCTGTCCCCGTGTCCCCTGCAGCAGCACCAGGTCCCTGGGCAAGGCCACCCCAGTGGCCAGCAGAGCATCAGCCCAGCTGTGGCTCTGCACAGGACACAGGGCTGACAGAGCCCTGCCCCATGCTCCAGCTGCAGACAGGGCAGGGTGGCAGTGGAACTGTCTGGCTCTGTGTGATGCTGTGCCTTTCCCCAGTAAAACCCTGCTGTCTATTTTGGGAGGTGCCACCCAGCTCTGAGCTGTCACTTCAGATGAGTGTGCAGCTGTTCTGAAGATGCTGTACCACAGTCCCTCCCTCCACCAGATCTGGCTCTGCTGCTTTTTCCCCTCCTCCTTTGCAGAGTTACCTTAGGTGCCAGGAGAGTTCCCTCACAGAATTTATTGTAGCGATCTTAATTAAATTAATATTCCTGAGTGCAAGGCTACTGGGATCTGAGGCTGGTATGAGGTTCATCGACTTTCACTTAGAGGGTAAAGTTTCCAGTTTTCACTCTCACGAGGCAATATGAAAAATTTATGACAGAAGCAGGAGAACTCTTGCTAGAGGCAATGACATCCCTCTGCAATTAAAACACTTTCAAGTGTCTTTTTTTCCTCCATTCTCCTTCCACTTATCTTAGAAAACAATATACAGAGCAACTTTATTCTGCACTGTACATTTTTAACTTAAAGATCTGTAGGCAGTTGACAAATTATAACCTGATCATAAAAATTTTCTTACAGTTTGAAATGTAACATATTGTACAAGGTTATGGCCAGATGGTAAGGAGCTTTTTTCCTTCTCTCTGGGTTTTTTTTTTTGGGTGAGAAAAACAGTTTAAAGCTTTCAAGCAACAGAAGAAACTCCCTCCACAAATAGCAACAGAGACCCTGCCTGCACTCTTTGGAGTCACAGATTTTGCTGAACCCTTTGATGAGCAGCTGTGGGAAAGGGCAAGGCTGGGTTTGGGGGCTGCCAGGTTCCACAGATGCTGCCAGCACATCCCAAGGCCAGGCTGTGGTGGGCAAGCACATCCTGCTGCAATTCCCCAAAACCCTCCCAGAGGGGCAAACATTCAGAGCAGCAGGGACAGTCCACTCCTGCCTGGGCTGCCCCGTGCCCTTGGACAAACCCCACCAGATCTGAAAGCCACGATTTTGACTCTGAGCAGCTCTGGGATGGGATGTCTTTGGAAAAAAAACAAACAAACAAAAAAAAAAAAAAACACTTTATTCTCTCTCCTTTTGCAGAGCTGAACAAGTGAGAGCTTTGGGGCAGTCAGCCTCTTTGTAAACTAACATTCAACTATTGCTGTGACTGCAAACTATGGGGAATAAAGCAACAATAAATACTTAACAACCAACACAATGCAATGGTTCTTTCTTACCTCACCAGAGGACATAATCTTTTGCACAGTGCATTGCAGAGCACACTGCAGTAACCAGAGCTAACTCTGAAACTTGGGAACAACAGAGGCTGTTCTTTCAATGACCATGTGAAATTCCCCTTAACAACATGTGCCCTGAGAGAAAAATTTCCTTTAATATCCCATGCTTAATTCTGAACATGTTAATCCTTGTTATCTATGGATAGTTAACATTGCTGCAGTGCAGCGATCTATAAAAGAAAATACTGGGTATTATTGACAAAACCAGAAATAGGGGAAAAGGAAACTTATAACTTCTAAAACTCACTTCAGAATTTAGACTTGAGTGCTATGAAAAATGTAAATATTACAAATCCCCATCAGCTGATCTAAGCAGCAGAGCTATATTGTGTCAAACACTGTTTTACTCTGATTATAATAGCAGTAATATAAATAGGGTGTGGATTATAGTTGCAGAAAGTTGCACATAGTGAAAGATTATGAGTCTAAATTCACTTTCCTTTTAGGAAAAATCTACTGTTTTTTTTCTTTGGAAAGCTTTAAAAAACAAACAAACAAAAGAAAAACTTATTCTAGCCTTATGTTGACTCTATTTGTCTCTGCCCTGGCAACAGAGCTGCTCTGGAGCTGGCACTGAGCAGGTTCTGCCCTGTGAAGTGCAGGAGCTGAGCAATGTCTGCACCCAGAGCTGTACCCCAGGCTCAGGGCACAGGCACACTCATCCCTGAGGCAGCATAAAAGGCTCCTCTAACCCTCCTGGGAGCAGCCTGGTGTGGCCAGAGAGTTTGGGCAGCTCCTGAAATGAGACAGCACATCTTTGGTATGAACTAGATGAACAGCACCACAAAGGCAAGATGTTGTTTATCACAGCAAACAGAAGGGTCCCTGTTGCCTTTCACTGCTCTCAGGGACTGGCACCCATCTGTTACCTCTCACCAGACATTTTAATCATTTGCTCTTGCAGCAGTGGTCTTCCATAATTTCCTCTGCACACAGGCCCTTTTCTCATTCCCAACTCTGTAAACAATAAACACAACATCAGAGTTTTCTTACCTTAGAGAAGCTTTTTACACTCTTCAGGGCACCTATGCAAGACCAGTGCTGACAACTACTACTGACTAAGGTAGAAGCTCCTCCTCATGAGAGCTTCTTGCTAATTCCACACAGCTGCACTGAATAAAGAGCAACTTCAGGTGTGTAAGGCTTCAGCTGTTACACAGGACTCTAATAAAGGGCAGTAGTTTTTAAGTGAGACATGTAAGAGGAGATAAGGATGGACCTTCAAGTCAAAGCTAAAGGAAATTAAAGTGTAATTCATTATCAGCAGGGACATCTTGTAAGAGAAACATGGGCTGGTCTTCAGGACCCAAAACCAGATAGTGTCTGGATGCTTCATTAAAATGTGGATATTTCTGAATCAGTGCTTAAGGCAGCAAGAGAATGGCCTCAAAAAGAGCTTGCAGATCCTGGGAGAAAGGAGAGGGACACAGCTTTTTGGGTGCCATTTTAGCAGCTGAAGCAGAGTGAAACACCACACAGTGATAAAATTGGTGACAAGGAGGAAAGCAAGCAAGGTGCTGTAGAGCAGAGCTCTGAGAACTGACCCCACATCATGTACAATGCTCTTCTCACTTAGAGCTGGAGTTTAAGCATATGCCAAAGAAGCAATGTTTGATGAATTCATAAGGTGGTAGCTGAAATGTCAGTTCACTGGACAAGGAAGTGAAAACTGTGATATTGACTTTTTTGAATGCCCCAGAGTATTAAACTTCGCATCTGAAGTAACCTTGAACCTGATCTAACCATACTGCCAAGAGACTCCTACACAGAAACACAAAGATAAACAGAGATATCAGCTCAAAGCTGAATTTGGAAGGCAAGGATAACCACTGGATACAGTAGCTCATTAATGTGCAGGTGGAGATGACAACACAAAATACAAATAAGCAGGAACTCCTTTGCTGTCTCCAAAACATCCCTGATCATGCTTCGTGTTCCTGAGTAGTGAGGACTGCTTTGCTTAACACAAAATCAGGAAAACTGTGTGTCATATTTTCCCCGAAAAAACAATTCATATAACCAAACTAGGAATGCTTTAACATCTCTTATAAAGATGAATATGGGGGTTTAAAGCACACACACACCCCACCTCCTCTATGTAACCCCCTCACCTGGAAATTGCCATCCCCACAGCTTGAGGCAATCAAGGCTATCACCTTCAGTAAAGAGGCAAATCAAGATCTGTTCAACAAGCTTGGTATTAACTTCAGAAACGTCCTGGAGTATTTCAGCTGCTTTTAAAGTGAAAGCATATTTCTGTCTCAAATTAGAAAAACATGAGTAGAGCACCAGATTGGTTAAAAGGTCTGGGCTCTCATACATCTGTCATAAATGTCATGGAAAATCTATCAAACCATTCAACTTGACCATCTTCAATGTTTCTGTGTGAATGAGGAACACAGGACTGCTTCACATGGCATGGGATTTGTCAGGCACAAGCACCTCAAATAACACTGCAGTCAGGAACTACACCAAATAAATAAAGGATAAATTGGACAAAACCTGAGACAGGCATCTTCACTTCTTCTGACACTCTCTCCCCAGCCAGTGGGCAGATTAACTTCAACAGTTGCTGCAGCCTAGTTAACGAAGGCAGGAATTCAGGGCACCAAGGGCAATTGATACTGCATTATATATTTTGCCAATTTAGCCTCAGTGAAGAAATCTATACTCCCCATCTGCACAGGGTTTTGCTAACACAGCACAAGACAAATAGTAACCACCAGCTGTAATAAGTGAAGTGAGGGATGAAGGAATTCGTGGAGTTCAGGATAGTTTCCCAAAGGTCAGAAGCTCACATCACCAAACCAGTACTGGGGGAGATGTGGGACTTCCCTGTGAGAGCAAACACAAGCCCAAATGGAAGAATTCTGTGTGAGAGACTGTACAGTAATTGGTGTCATGGAAAAAACCCTCTCTTTCAAGGCAGAAGAAACAGACAAGATGATGGAGGTTATAAAAAGCATCTTGCACTGTAACTGACCTTGAAACCCTTCTTTTCTCTCAGCCTGATTAAGGGAAAAATACTTAGTTAGACTCTCTTTGTCCTCCACATGGATAAGCCCAAGAAATAGAAAAAAAAAAAAGGGGGGGGAAAAAAAAAGGAGGAGGAGAAGAGGAAGAGAAAATCAATACAAACTGTCTTCAGTTTAACCAGAATGTTACAGTGAATAGGTTTATGAAACCTCCAGTAAAGAGGAGCACAATTGCTCCCACAACAGCAGAAGTTGCTTAATTTTACTGTAATGTAACTTTCTAAGGTGTCATATAACAAAAAGAAAATGCAGGTGTTCTTACTGTCCAAGGACAGTACTTGTATTAGAGTGTATAAATTACTAACCTGGAATTAACTCATCTGATCTAATGCAGGGGTTGCGACAGCAATCGCTGCTCTGTGCTGCACAGGAAAATAAAAATCCTGCCTCACACATGGGAAGAATAAATAGAGATAATAGGAAGCAGCTCTTCCCATCTCTCTCAGCAAAAAGATTTATGCTGTGAAAGAGAGTTTACACCCCATCAAGCCTTTTTTGGTTAAAGTATGTGGATTTAAACTACACAAAACCATAATTATTTACATTTTCTTGATAAACAGCCCGTTCAGCTTAATGAGCACTGGTGAATTCCTGTCCTTGCTGGTGTCTTGTAGCTGTCAGTCCCACAGGGAAATTCTGAGTTGTATGAAAACAGATCCCTGCTCCTGATTTCTCTCTCTTTCTTTCTTCCTTACATAGGTATGTATATACTCCATTGAAGCAGCTGCATGATCCTGCCTGACAAAAGCCAGACAGATACCAAGGTACAGAAATAGAGGCTATGGAAAATAAGCAGATGGTCTTTCTTTACTATGCAGGTGCTGTTCAGCAATTTTTCCCACCAGTGAAGCTGCTGTATTTTGCACACTGTTTTCCCAATTCACCAGACAATCAGGAACAGAACAACATGAATGCTCTGTTCTGCTGTGATGTGCTGAGACAGCAGGTTATCAGTGGTGACTCTGAAGCTTGCTGACATCTGACATGAATTCCTGGCATGCTGACTTTTGAAAAATCGATGGGGACAGACCTCAGAGTAACAGAAATAGCTGTGAAGTTTAACACTGCTGAAACTGTTAAGGCTTGATTGGCTGGTGAACATGGAAGGTCAGAAAGAGGAGCACTGGATCCTCATCAGTAGGAACAGAAGCAGATTATTATAGAAAAAAAATCACCCTGAAGTTTCATAGCTTACTGTTCCTGTGAAATAGCCGAGATCAGGAGATGCATAATGTGCAGCAGACCTCTTCTTTATTAATACAACCTTAAGCTAAGGATGAAAAATGTATACTGGCATACAGAAAGGCTCAATGGAGTGTTATAAAGCCATTGCTTGACCTCCATTTTTGATAATTTTAGAGCAGTTCCTAAAAACTTTTTTTAAAGGAAACAGTCATAGAAAGATTGTTGATGCTAATTAGACCTCACTCTTTGGAGTGAAAGTAGGGAGGGAACAGTTAAGCTCCAGGAGAAAAGTGCCTATAAATTTAAGTTTTACTTAAAATGAATGTAGCCTCTTTGCCTTCTTAATAAAACAAGTATCTCTTCAATCTAGACCAAATTACACCTTAAAAACTGCAAACCTCCTGACTACAGATGGAGCCCAATTCCTCATTCATCTTGATCATTTATACATGCTATGGCTCACATAGAGAGAAACACCCAATGAGTCAATGGAAATATAAAAAAAAAGTCAGCAAACCTCTTTCAAAGGCTTTGAGAAAATAAAAAAAAAAAAAAAGTAATTTCCCTTTCTAAACACAAACTGGATGGAAATTGGATGACAGAAATTACTGAAAGAAGAGGGTCAAAGCATTTTCACCACTGTTTTTCAAAAGATCTTGCACTTAGAGGCTAAAACAAGGCCTCATGCTTTAGAACATAAGTAGTGATCATATTAATACATTTTATTGAGACAGTAAAAGGACATTGTCAAGTGCTTTTATGCAGTTTCTAATGTAGGTGTTTCACTCTCCTTTGGTTGTATAATAACCTCTCAACAGTTTGAAAATAACATCTCATTCTCTCTTCCCCTCGTTGGTAAACATGGTTTCTGCAGTTATGGACCATGAGCCAGGATGGTAATGGACTTCTAAATTCAGGAGCACACAAAAAATGCATCAGTGGTAACAACTAAAGCCAGAAATCATTAGCTTGTGCTCCTTGAACCTCAGCCTGTGTATTCACATGTTTGTGCTGCTGTACTAATATTTATTTCACTTATCTCCTCAGTTAAAGTAGTATTTTTTCATGCATTGGATAGTGTATGTTTGCAAGTGAAATCCTGCATTGATGACTGGCACTATGACATGCAAGATGCCCTCTGTGCAGGGACTATGGGTTTAGAGTGCCACAATCCAGCTCTTCCTAACTCTCTACATCTTCCTTGTGTTTGAGCAGCCAAGAGGAGAGAGACCCTCCAAGAGCCACATGCTTAGAAGTTTTCCAGCAGCTTTTCCATAAAAAGCAGACCTGTTGTCAGGTGTTGGGTGCACATTTTTCTCCCCCATAAGAGAGGAATTTCCCCTCTGTGTGGATTCTCTCCTTTACCTGTTTCTGCCTTCCAGCTCTGCTTTTCACAAGCTGATCTGCAGGGAGCAACCTGCTGCCCTTCCCTAGAGTGTCAGGAAACAAGGAACCACATACACCTTTAGAGGAGAGGCTCAGGAGAGGCTTTTCTGACCTCCTTGTAGCATGATGCCTCCTACTATGGATGGCCAAAGAGACCAATGTGCTGCTCAAACCTTGAGCATAACATCTCTGTGCTCCTCACCATGAAAAACTGCATGGCCACCATTGAATATTTGCACAATGACACTGCCAACTGCACCTACAGTGAGCTGCATCCACTCTCCTGGCAAATTCTCTTCATCCATTCCATGCATTTGTTATTTAAATGCCTGGTTATTGGAGATTCAGTGTGATGAAATTACCTTAACTAAAAATATCCCTAGCAGGGAGATGCCCCATTTATTTACTCTCAGAGAATTTTCTTTTGAACATGACTTTGTTCAATACCATTGAGCCAAAACATTTAAAAATGAAACCAGAAAAGGTTATAGAAACAGAATGTTAGTGATTGCCACACAGAAGAGCCTTTGAGTGATTTCCAAACATGTAGAAAAGCAACTTTCCCCTTTACTGTATAGCCAAATTTTCAGGTCAGTCCATCCAACTTTGCACAAAGTCACTCCTTTTGAAGTCTACCTCTTACTCAGCTGCCTTCTGGACTTATTGCAGTGATTCCCCAGAGCTGTGGGAGGAAAGCAAGGAAAGTTTTCTGTAGATCCTAAGGCTAAAGATTTTAAATACCTGAATCTCTTCAGTGGACACACTATTAATTGCCAATGGAGCCACTTGGTGATAACCAATTTTCAAGGTATCTGTACATAACTTAGTTCTGGATTTATTTTTACACTGCCAGATTCTAGGAGGTTTTGGATACAATACATTAAGAATATGAAACCAATCCCAGACAGCAAAAATAAAAAGCAAAGCAAATGTGAGCACAACAATAATAAAGATTGGGTGATGAGTCAGAATATATGATACCCTGGGCAATATCTTCCTAGTTTTTTCTGGAAGAACAGGCCTGTCCCTTTTGAATAGAGCATCCAATACATTCCCTGCAAAATCTGTGGGATTCCTGGGATATGTCCTGAGCCTCTTGATTACCCCTTGGCTGTTTTTTATGGTTGAATCCCCAGTGCCAGACATTTCAACTAATCAGAGCATTACTTCCTAGCATGCCTATTTCTGGAAATCAGAACAATTCTCTCCCTCTGAAGTGCTAAGCTCCTCTCTCTGATGTTATGCCTTCTACTAAACAAACAGAGATATTTATGGCAGACATGACTGAAATGTAGCATGCACAACAAAACCAGAAAGATTTAAGAACATGATTTAAAACAAAAATCCATTTTGGAATGACAAAGCCACACAGACTGTGTCCTTTCCTTATTTCTGCTTTTTTTTTTTAATTTTTTTTTTTTTTTTTAAGGAAGTAGATGCCATGCATAATAGAGATTTTTGGTTCTGTGCTGTTGGCAGCATTTAAGAAAACAAAATCTCAGGAAACCAAGAAATTCTTTAGATTTGAAATTCTGGGAAACCCACCAGATGGATGCCTTAGTGTGAGAGAAATATTCTGACTATAAATGTCATCATTTGAGAGTTGCCTCAAATTGAAAGCTTAGAAGGAATTGAATCCCTGTGCTTCCCTCTCCCAACCTTTACTTCCAAAAAATGAACAAGGATTTATCAATCCCTGTGATTCCAAGGAGAGTGGATTATTTCAAGAGTGGTGAATGCCTAAAGGCATAAACTTTTTTATTGTCAAGTGACTTATAATACATGGGCAATGAATAAAGCAAAGATCTGGATTGGGCAAGAACAGATTTCCTTACATAATAAAGGCCAATCTTGACTAAAAATGTGGGAGAATAAGATTCTCTGCTAGCAACAGTGAATGTGAGAGATGTGTGGGAGCAGTCTTAAGTCCAGAGTCACAGGCATGGTTTGGTTGCTGTGTAACCTTAGGCTGGTGTTTTGGAAGTAAATAGCAAAGGATGCAATATTCCTTGCTGTGACAAAGGTGAACAAATTAAAATTCTTCAGCTCCCAGATTTCTCAAAAATCAGTCAGAACAACAAATGCCCAATTTCAGGGCAGGCTGGATGCTGATAGCAGCTCCAGAGGTTCTGCATGGAGCACAGGGCTACCAGGGAGAGTGGATGTGCCCCAAACAGGAACATCCAGGGAAATGCTGGAGGATCCAGTCCCCAGAGCACTTTGCAATCAGAGTGAGACAAAAGCAGTTTAAAGGTACATGACCTTCTCTTCCACTGGGCTTTCAGTCCTTCCAGCACAGGACAGAGCCAGGCCTGCTCAGCTCACAATTCAGTGCTTCATTCATGTCTCCCTCCAGACAAACAGCTACTTTAGCAAGTCATTCTTGCAACTTCTAAATAAATTTAAAGGCACCTAAAGTCTGAAAATTAATAAGTGAGTCCAGGCAAAATCACTTTTTTAGTCATTAAACTTGAGCAAGGAGGTAAAATTAAATGTGTTCCATGTACTTATTATTTTAAAACTTCATTGGCCTACTGTATTGAAATATTCCTCACTGTGATTTAGTTACATAATAATCATTCCACTGTCACCTAATACAAATAGGCAAATAGTGCATCTTTATAATCCAGGCCCTTTTCCCAGGTATTCTGTAACACAAACAGTGACAGAACACTTCAGTGCACAGTAAGACCCTTGATTTTCATTTCAGAGAGTCAAAGTTCTATGTTTGGATTTAACAGTAGTTAATTATTACAGATAACAATGTAGCTTTGTAACAGTCATGAATTAATTTACTTTAACAGGCAAAAAAAAAAAAAAGAAAAAGAAAAAAAAAAATCAATTACCCAGGAAATGACTGTTGAGGTGGCAGGTTGACATGGTTTAACCTGACTGAAGCCACTTTTAATCTCAGCATCCACCAGGGATTTGATAACAGCACATCCAGCCCACCAAGATGCCAGCACTGCAGCTGTGCCAGAAAGCAGGAGGAGACTCTGCTCCTGCTCACTGGCTCCTAAAGGCTCTCTGTAATTCAGCTCCCCATCTCTCAGGCAGGGTAATGCAGTGAGCAGGTCTGGGGAGTTCAGTTACTGTGGAAAACATGAAAGAAACATCACTGACACTGAGGACAACCTCTGATCTCACAAACCCAGGGACCTGCTGACCACGAACACTGAGGATCACAATAAGAGAAACCACTCTCTAAAAGAAAGCAAGAAAGCACTGTCCTTTACTGGCCCCTTTGATTTTATCACCTGTCACAGCATCAAGTGCTCCTTTCAAAATTTGTGAGACTTGAAATATTATGGTCACACAACACTAGACTAAGAAAATGACCTTTTTCCCTTTTTTTTTTCCCCCAGGTAAGCAGGATATCAGGAGCAAAAATATCACATTGATTAGCACAGGAAATCCTTATCAACATTAATTCTGAGGACAGACATACTACACGAAAAAAGCACTTGCCTCTGCTGATTTGTTATGTTTTTGACACTGACAAGCTGATTTTAGATATTAAATACACCAAATGTCAGCCTGCTGTCTTTTCAGGACTCTAATTCTGCTATTGACTTGAAAAAAAAAAAAAAATATGGAGTTCCCTTTAGTTTCTATAAAGAGCCCAGACTTGAAAGAACAGAGACTAAGAATTAAGGCAATGATAATATTAGGTTTTGCTTTATGCCTTTTCACTTATAAGCACTAGGATTTTCATGAGACTATTCAAGGGTATGTAAGAACAATCCTTTTTTTAGGTCTGTCTAATGCAATATCCATCTCTACAGCACTGCAATGTGAATTATGTGAAAAAGTTACTAAACCTGGGGTTGTGCAGTCAGCCTTCTTCAGGATTTATGAAAAAGCAGTGACATTTCTCTATGGACATTTTTGAAGACTGCTAATTTGCAGAGAAAACTTGCTTGTGGATCAGAATTCTGCAGTGCCAGGCAGAGAACAAAAGACAGACACCATCCCAGCACCCCAAAGACAGGCTGCATCCCCCCTGGACCTGAGCTGCTTGTCCTGAAACATATCTCAAATAGAGGACTGGCTATTTGGAATTGTATGAATGGGAGACAGAAAACACAGATGCAATAAAACAGAAAAAAAAAAAATACTTCAGTGGAAGAAGCCCAGACACAGATGAAGACTTTGCTGTGAGAATATGAAAGAACTTGACAGAAATTCTGGACAAAGCACTGCCTGGAAAGGTGCTCAGCTGTGGATACAGTCAGGACATGAACCTCAGAGCAGTTTTCATCCATAAACAGGTTAGCAAACTCCTGTGCAGTAAACATTGCATTAGGTGCAACCTGGATGTTTTCAGTTTGTCCACCAAGGAAAAGGAATTCAGAAGACCTCCTGTTTCATCTTAAATTTGAGGATAAAAGGTTTGTTGACAGAACAAATCACACCTGGAGAAAAGCACATCTCAAGTGTTGCATAAAGCAGAGCTGCTGTTTTCCATTTAATACATTATATATATATATATATATATATACACACACACATAAATATTTATATATATTTATAAATATGGTGAGGACAAAGACTGCCATCCCAATGGAATTACTGGCAATCTAGAAGCTTCAGTATGTTCATGAGGGATGCCCCTCCCAAGGAGTTGGTCTCCGTAAGCACAATGCCTGTTATTTTATTAACATTTTTTAAGACTTAAAGGCACATCACAAGACCATATACTAACATTAGAAAGATGCTTCTGTTTCTAACTGAAAATCAAATGATTCACCTGATAGATCTCCAAGCCTTTTACAGCACTGAAATTCAGTTCTCTTAATGAGAATCAGTAATTGTAGATTCAAAGACTGCCCAAACCAGTCAGCAGGAGATAATATGTAATATGTAACCACAGGAAAAGCAAACTGGAAAAAGAAAGACCACTGGCTTTCATAAATCATTTTTTGACAGGAAGGTTATTTATCATGGGAAATAAGCTTAATCAATAATAGAGTGAAACAACCTTAATAAAAAAGGGAATCAAGCTCTGTTCTGTTAGAGCATTATAATTAATGTGGGTAGGGGGAGCAAGAAGAGGCAGAAAGAATTGTTACAGAGAATTGTTATTATCCTGACAAATGGATTCTGGATTGTTTCTAAAAGTTCATTTTTATCTAGCAGCTCTGAATGAGAAAGAATCAACTATTGCATTTTGTTTTCTTAGAAGTAATGAGAAATTTTGAGGGAGGTGCCCAATGAAGGAAGAGTTATTCAAGGGATAAATACATTTTTATTTGATCTCAAGGGAATGATGTAACCAATCATGACTATCTCAAAAATTAGCTTCCTTAAAAGATGTGAGGAGATTATGTTTTTCTCAATTTACTTTTTTATACAAACCAAGTGTTAGCTTTTCCAAAAGTCATCTTTTTTTGTTCTGGGTTGATTAATTTTATAAATATGAGAGGGAAGGAAAAGCACTCTAGAGAAATTTCAGAAGCTTGATGAAAAGAAATGTTTTCATCTACATTAAAACACAAACACTTGTGTATTATAGTTATTGTTTTGTTCAGTCACTTTTCATTTATCTTTCCTTCTATTTTTACAGATAGGTGATAATTCCATCAGATTTTGAAAAATTTTAGAAAATTTTTGTAACTTCCTCTGCACAAGGAGAAGCCTACACCTATGTACAGTGTTCACAGGCGTCCCAAAGGGAATATACATCCCAACCATCAAATATTTTTCTCAATCCACTTGGCCACATCATCAACATAAATATAAAGGAATAGTGTTGTTAATGCTTAATTAAAAAAAAAAAAAAAAAACAAAACCAAAAAACCAAAAAAAAACCCCAACAAACAAACAAAGGAAAAAAAAAAACCACAAAATTTCTATTTGAAGCAAAATTAAAAAGTGAAAGAAATACCAGTACCTAAAGGAAGTTAATAAAGAAGTTTCCATTTTCTGTGGAGGACATACAGTTACATTAACTCCAAAAATACATTCATAGGGAGAAAGAAAATAAGTGCAAAGGGAAAAATTATGAAAATGGGAATGGAGGAGTGAACAACAAATTTGCTGGACTGACTCAGATTCAGTATTTCAATTAAGGTGTCCAAGATTCCTGAAACCTGGAGGTAGCTGCCTAGCAAAAAAAACAACCCCAAAAAAAACCCTCAAAAAACCAATCAAACAAACAAAAAAACCAAACCACAAACAAACAAAAAACAAAACAAAAAAACCCCCAAAAAACAAACAAAAAAAAAACCAAAAAAAAACCCAAAAACCAAATGCCAAAACCAAACCAAACAAAAAAAGCCTACCAAAAAAAGACCATCCCAAAAAACCCCAAACCAACACTCCAAAGTTTTTAATAATTTAATAATCAATGTAATGATTAGCATGCCTAGCCTAAACTGCTGAATTTCAGGAGAGTGGCTCTTTTGCCTCTGGAGCAGACATTTTGTTCCTGTTGCTAAAACCCTTCTGAGCTCCATTCAGTATTCTACTGACTATTCACACACAATTTACAGACAAGCCACAGGTCAGGAAAAGCAGAGCAGCAAAATAATTCTTATCCAGATCATTTGAAAGCCTCTAAAAGTGTTCCCAGACAATTTGTGAAGGGAGAGAAAAAGATTATGAGGTATCCTACCTGCTACAGATTATTCAGCAGCTCAGAAAGTCATTCATTTTCAGAAAGAAGGTGTTAAAAACAACAGAATTTTTGATGATATATTGTGAAATTCTTAACTTCTTGTTTTATCTCAGGATCAAAAAAAAAAAAAAAAAAATCAGGTAACTTTTTACATAAGCCTCTCTCTATACTAATTTCAGCTTTTTTTTCTGCTTGATCCTGCCAGGATTAAACTGGCAATGTTCCTGAGAACATTGAAGAGGCTGAGAGGCTGGATCAGGACCCCTACTCTTCAGGAACTCATTATTTTTTGACTCTCACTTTATGTCAATAAGGTATCTCAAAACTGGAGTAACTTAGACATAAAGTGGCAGGAAGGAAATATAAATATTCTTCAAGGTGTTGTAGACTAAACTCTTCTTCAGGTTCCAGTGGGAAGAGTTTCAGTAACCCAATCTATGAAACCAGCCCAGAATTCAGCGTGCTCCTGCTTCTCTATCCAGCATTGCCACCCAGCTGTAGATTCTCACCCAAAATTAAACACTCAGCACTTCTTCCAGCATATTCTGTTTTAGTGGAAAGCTGGGCCAGTGTTAATTTGATGCCATGGGAGAGTGGGAAGGGAGCAGGTTACTGCCTGTGTGCTCCTGCTCTCCTTACAGCACCACACTTAGGTGCTTCTGTCTCTGCCAGAAATGCATGGATTGCTCTCCTCATTGGAAATGTGGACCACACAGAAGAGAAACCCAGTTCTATATTGGTGTGTACTTTTTTTGCAGAAGTCAGTAGAGCTGCAGAAGAGGAATTCTTTTTCTGCTGGGAAAGACATGGCAATAGTGATTGACCATTTTTTTTTCCTGGCTTGCTTGCAATGAAACATTTATTCATAATGCATGTTTAGTGCTGCAGGTGGCATTGTTACTTTTCAAAGAATCCTACTCAGCACATAATGTGGTCGGCACTTCATCTTCCTGAAAATGAATCTTGAAAACTTCTTGAATTATATATTTCCTCCTGCTTTTCAGTAGATCCATGATTTTCTTCAGAAGATGGATTGTGGATAGCAGCACTGATGAGAATTAAACTAGCAAGGTTCATGTTAAGAACATAGTCAGTAAATCAAAAACTGAAAGTAATGTCAGAGATCCAAAATCATACACTGACAATATCCTGAGATGCTGCTTGTGATGGAGTCTGGTAATGAAGTCATGAGGTTAAACACCAGCCTTTCATAGATACCCACCTGTCCAAGTACCAGAAACCTGCACTCCCCTCCTAGGAACTGTGAAATCACCCTTGCTGCTTAAATGGAGAAGGACATCTCAGACAACTCATTCTAACAGGCAGAGCCTGTATGCAGCAAAGGCCATAGAGCTACTCCCTCCAAATGCAATAACCACAAAGAGCTTTAGGAAGCTACCACTGGGGATATTCTCCAGCATCACAAAGCTATGTGTTCAACCAATGGGAAAAAAAACTCCTTATATTTAGAATCTTTAAAAAAATCCCCCTAAAAACTGTCACTCCAAAAGCACCATATTCATCATATTCATCATATTCAAGAGTAATCATATTGATCCTGTTTAATTGAAATAATTCCATAGTGATAATTGGCACCCATATAAATTTATTGAATAAACATGTTCCTAACCCATTCTGTTTTGCTGGTGAATAACCCTGCCAAAATAAGTTCCATTCCAATCCCTCCAGCTACCAATGTGAAGCAGATATTCTACTCCAGTGGTTGTTAACTTATTATATCTGTAGGATGGTAAAGACCTTCAAGAAAGGTAGAAAAGAGGATTCATGTCCTATACATTTTATATTTCTGACTTCAATTACATGCCCACTCCCTTCCTTGTGTCATACACTGTTCTATTCTCTTCACAAATCATTTGCTGAGGAGAACCACACATGGGATAAATACCTGTTTCAATAATTAGGGACTTGGCTGTTAATGTTAATAGGAGCCTTGCAGCTCTGTCTCTGTGCACACACAGACTCTTTACTTCTGTGCAGGGTTTTGGCTTTCAGGAGTGTCAGGCTCAGGAAATTGATGGGCTGTATTCCCATCTCAGTGCATCCACATCTCTCTCTGTGGGATTGATGTGCAGAAACCAATGTGGCAGGATAAGACACTCTCCTTAGTTTAAACAGGTAACCATGTTAGCTCATGAAATGCTCAGCATTAGAA
Source organism: Erithacus rubecula (assembly GCF_903797595.1). Classification (NCBI taxonomy): domain Eukaryota; kingdom Metazoa; phylum Chordata; class Aves; order Passeriformes; family Muscicapidae; genus Erithacus; species Erithacus rubecula. Next base: position 11,099,850 of record NC_136669.1, read on the forward strand.
AGCTCACATCTACGTGCAGCAGTTTTCCTTTTTTAAAAATGAGGTGTTTGTATTTTCACATGAATTTAGTCCTTGTGGAAACAGTTCTAAACATCCCATTTCTTGTTTACCTACAGAAGTGACACAGGACAAATGGAAACACCATGACTGTCCTCTACAGAGCTCACCAAAACCTCTCAACCTTGGCCAGGATAAGAGGGCAATTCAAACATCGTGTCAACAGAATCATCACAGGCTCACTGAAGTTTCCCAGTGCAATGGTGAATTCTGGGGGCATATCAAATAAAAAGGGCTAAATCAAATCCAGCAATTTTCCACTGCTCTGATACTTGCTTCCAAAAGAGGAAGAATTTAACAAACCAGAGCTGCAGTTGATATAAATCAGCTGAATTCCACTGAAGCTAATGCAGCTGCATTGATTCACAGCCACTGAAGTCTTGGACTCTGGTCTCAGAAATATGATAGAAAGTTCCATTTGCTAATGTAAATGTATATTGATGGTTTATCACGTAAATTTGTTCAGGAAAATACATGAATCAGTGCTGCTTTTTTAGTAATAAATTGCTGTAACAGGTAGGAATAAGTTTTGAGCATTTAAAGAACTCGATATATGCACTTCAGTCACACAGTAATACAACATGTGTGCTCTTGCTTTGAAAAACATCTTTTTCCTTAGTGCCCCTCTCTTGATGCACACCCTGAAATTGCACCACCACTCCTATGACTGTAGACAACAAATTTAAAACACCCTTAATTGGAAGCTGAAAAAACTAAGCGTGCTGCACAATGGCTGAGACACAAGACTTATGGTTGTTTACTGTAACACTAAGACAGTCCCATTAACAAGAATGATGGGAAACTGCATCCTGGCATTATTCTTAGCAAAAGACTTGACAAATATGTTTTGTAAATGAAGGAACTACAACAGAGAAAACATATAATACACTTTTCCCCCCTTTTTTTTTCCCAGCGAAATGGTTGCATGTTTAATGCTTTATACATTATTCAAGGCTCCATTTTCCAGGGTTCATCAATACCCTAGTCTGCAGCAGCTAGAAGCTTGTAACAACTGACAAATGTAGACAAACATGCTGCTTAACCCAAGAACAGTGGGTCAGAGAACAAACAGGAAAATTTATTGTCTTTGCTATATTACTGTTGGAATGGAGAAGTAAATGAATACCATACGTTATAGCTTATCACTTACAGTATGAGTGTATCATGAACAGCCCAGCATGTCCTACTTAAATAATACTGATGGATAACATGCAGGCAGCTTTTGTTCACTGCTGAGGTTTTGTCTTGTCTACATGTTGTTTATACTTATTTAGGGCTAGAGGAAGAGACAAAAGGATAGCAAGAGCCATGCTAGAGGCTCATACAATCCCCTTCCTCCATGTAGCATAATGAATCCAGGCTGTGCCTACCATGGAAGCTATTGCAGAGAAATATAGAAGGCTTCTTGGGGTAAAAAGCAGATTCCACTATATATCCTTAGACCAGACATTATATTATTTCCCAGCTGCACTTGTAAGCAGCTCTGCAGAGGACAAAGGAGAAAAAAGGAGGCGAAAAAAGGTGGTGGTGGGGAGGAATATCAACCTGAGTTTTATTGCCTCTGCCTGCTGGAGAACTGTAGGGAGATTAGCAATAATTTTTATATTCAGCACTGTACCTCTGAAGGTGACTCAAGAACTTGTGTGAACTAGAATTCTAGTGGAGTATAAGCAAACCCCCAAACCTGTGCTGCTCTTTCTCTCCTGCCCTCAGCCTGTTGTTTGGCCAGACCATTCCAGCTGTGCAAGGCAGGCCTGGTGCACCTCTGGATTTCTGCATCAACATCTGCAGCACAATTTCTCAGTGTGAGAAATCTGACTGAGTGTCTGGTGTGAGGGGATCATTGCCTGAGGAGCTCATCCCACACTGCCATCACACTATTTCAGACTTTATGCTGGTGCTGTGTGAATGGCAAATGGGGAGGAAAAGGCACAGCAGAGCTGAAAAATGGAATTCAGAGCCATTTGATATTCATCCTGCTATTGTGCCACAGAAACTGCAGGGCAATGTAGAATCAAGCCCCACATGAAGGAAATTAACAATGTCAGGGATCCTTTTAAATTATCGTTAAGCTTTTTGCTATTCAATGGAAAAAATACAAACCAAGCACACCCCCATTCCTCCCTCCCCCCCCAAAAAGTATTTTTTCCTAAATAATTGAAGGTAGTTGTGACTAAAGGGTTAGATTTATAATTTTTGGTAATTTAAGTCACTTATATTAACCACAGGAATTAATTTGGTCTGACACCTTTGCAAGCAGTTTTTACCAACAGAAAAAAGATATTCCCAGCCCAACATGAATTAAGGGTTGCTTGTCTACTCACAAAACTGTATCATTTTAATTGAGATTTTGCAATCACCACTTATTAATTTAAACCTGACCTGTATCTCAGTAAGGGAATTTAAACTAACAAGTCAGGTTCCAATAGATTGGAGCTCCTTACACAAATCACAGGGATTTTAATGAAGCAGCTCGATATTCCATCTGTATTTACTCTGGCATGATTTTGTGATGCAAGACAAGCCTCCCATGAAAAAGATTTTAAAAAGGAACCCTGCTTCAAAGAGGAAACGAGATGGGATGAATTCCAAATGGGACTCAGGTCTCCAATTCTCAGTGGTCCAAATCTCATATTGGTCAAGATGAGCCTATTCAGCAAAATATCACATGGTAATGATTTCTGTGTGTGAGTAAATCAGTTCTTTAATACCTGCTGCTCATTTTAATTGGTTGATTCATGCTTGGTATAAATGAATAATGAAGATATTTACTCAGATACAGGAAAAAAAAACCAAACCAAAAAACCAAAGAACCCTCACCAAAACCAAAACAATCCAGTCTTTGGACATTGTTTACTTGATAAAGAGTATTTTCTTTCCCACTATCACTTCCCATCATTAATTTTCATCCCAGTACCCCAGAAATCTGTGGTTCCTTAAGTCTGCCATTTGATTAGATAGACCATGGTAAAATTCAGGAGCTGTTCTGGGATGTCTCAACCAGGCTGAACATGGCTTTCCTTTTCAACATAAAAACTGAATTAGCAGGGCTGTCCAGCAGGGCTCTATGGAATGACATGAGGAAAGTGATGTTGTTTGGTGACCAGCATGGAGAACTGGTATTGATGCTAAAAATCTTGGTTTACTCTACTTTAAACTGAGAATAAGAACCACCAAAACTGTTTCCTAATCTTGGGCTGCTGATCCAACAACCACTGAAAGAAAAACTCCAGAAGAGACTCTTAATCCAAAATGTGTTTCCCAAATTTTGTCAGACTTGTTTGGGCATCTTAAATATACTTCTGCATGAGATCTGTACACCTGTACCCTAGCATGGCATTTCTCTGTCTCCACATCAGCTCTCTCAGTGCAGTGTCTGATATCAGGCTGACTGGGACAGAACTCTAACAGCAGATTTGCATTCCAGAGTCACCAGACAGCAGTCCTGGGATATGACTGCTAATCAAGGGCTGGTGACATCTGTAGCAGAGCAGATGGTGATGTTCCACAGGTCCTGCTCCAGGGGCTCTCAGTTTTCAAGGCAGTTCTTGTAAATTTAGGAACTTTGATCTGTAGTCTTTGCCATCCTCTAGCACTTGGGAAGATGACATAGACAACTAAGCACAAACAAGGACCTTGAAGCACAAAGGGCATGGAATAATCCCTGCAAAACAACCAGGTGATGAACTCTACACCATGCCCTGACACCATTGCCCTTGGCTGTGGCCACTGCTAATACTGAGTTTGGCTCTGCTGTGTTTGTTTGCCTCTAGTTAAAGGTTTTCAGATTTACCCCATTTTGCTGTGCTGAACCCACTGTGTCCCTCATCCTGCATGCACATGTCCTCCTACATGGCCACCAACCATCTGCATAACCCTCCTCAGGACCTGTCTGGTATCTCAGCATCCCCCTAGAGCTGTGGGAATCAAATCATGCTCTGGGAAGGGAGATGAGCACCCCTGAGAAGGTTGGGACAACTTTCCCGAACCTGTTTGCCACATCCAGATGTGCCAGATACATGTTTGAAGCCAAATATGACTCTCCAGCTGGCAGTGCCAGGCCTCACAGGTTAGCATGGATGCATTATCTTCAGGAATTAAATACTGCTCATGTCCCCCCCACTCTCAGTGCACCTCATCTATTTGCAAGTTCCATCTAGCTCAGTACTGAGAGCACCAAAATAGCAGCTCCAAAATAAACCAGCATCAATTTGGTTCCAAGAACTGGCAAGCTTGACAGTGACCCAGGTGAATTCCCCTCTGCCCCTTATGACATTCTGATACTACCTCTGGCTTCTGCAATTCATTTGCCTCCTACTTGGAAGAATCTACTGAGAAATAACCTTGATCTTGACTTCTCACCATTCCCCAGGCAAATTATTATGTTTTCTTACTATTTCTTCACCTCATGGTATTTAGTAATTTTTGTTTCTTGCCTGGGTTCATTCAAAGCTTTAAAGTGCAAAACAAAAATAGCCCCAGAAATGTGCAAATAATGTAAAAATTTTTCAAAGATGAACCCAGCTGGAGCAGGGTGGAGGAGGGAAAATTGAGATTGACCTAAAACAGAAAATGCTAAATGTAAAAGAATAGTAAGGGTACAGCTTTACTTTATACAATAATTCATGGTCATTGAAAAACATTATTAATATACAGGGTTAAATACATTTTCCATTTAGAGTTCTGAGGCTCAGAAATATCTGCAACACATAACCTTGCACAGAGAAAGAACCAGGAGACTGAGAGCACAGGGAGGTTCTGGTTTCTACCTGGAATTCCTTTCTAAAGGGAAATTTCTGCTCAGGATTGGGAGTCTGTTTTACATGATGTTTGTGCCAGACAAGAGCTATTCTTATGTTCATTGGGTATCCAAAAGAGAGACAGAAAACTTTTGACTGTATCACACACAACTGGACAGCAGGAAATCTCAAACCATTTTTATGGAAAGGATGGCTACCTGAAAAAGTAGGTGGGGGAAATGACAGGTGGATGATGGACACCAAAACCCCACACAATATCTACTTACCAGCAAGAAGAAAGTAATAGCCAATTTCCTGCAGAACTGTAACATTTCTTCTGATCCCATTTATCAAAGACATGGGATATAAAGAGGGGAAAAGTCCTTAGAATGAAACTGCTTGTTGGTTAAAAACCACAGCCAGATTCAGATAGTTGCTGCTATGGAGATATTTAATAAAACACCTATTTTGCATTAATTGCCATTTTAAAGTTTAGTTATTTAGTTATTTCTGTTCTTACTAATCTATTTGCTGTGATGTATATCTGAACAGTTTCAAAAGTGGGGAAAAAACCAGAAGTATAACCTTAAGTTGCCTGAAGTTATGACTCACTATATTTTTTGCCTCACTTTTTTATTGCACATAAGTGCAGCCTTACTGTTGCTCATAAACAGATGTGAATCTGTCCCTGCTATCACACCTAACTATGCCAGGGAAAAAATAGAACCTCTCTAACAGCAGCTGCAGTGACACACCATTTTTTCAGTCTACCTAGTCCTGAGTCAGTTCAAGGGCTGCTACAATCAAAGCTAAAACCACTGAATTTTGCACCACAGGATGTCTTAGCCAGGTAACAACTTGAATCTATGTTCATTTACTCCTCTAGTTATGTATTAACAGAAGTCTAGTTGAAAAACACTGTCTTCTCCTCCTTGTTCTTACATGATCCAGAAGCCCACCAGATGTTTTGCCTCTGTCTCCTCTGGCTCTCCAATATTTGTGACAACTATTCAATGCTCTCACAGTGCCTCAAAACCAGTCCTGTGGACCTGCAGCTTGTGATTACCTCTTAACTAATTCTGAAACTTTACAGCCACACCAAGCACCCAAGGTTCTGCTAAGACACCCCCACCAGCTGCAGTATTCAGATGTGCTGAGGTGAAGATATCCCTGAAACATTGCCATGCTGCTCCTCCTCACCCCAGCAATCCCACAGGTGAAGATATCCCTGAAACATTGCCATGCTGCCCTTCCTCACCCCAGCAATCCCACAGGTGAAGATATCCCTGAAACATTGCCATGCTGCTCCTCCTCACCCCAGCAATCCCACAGGTGAAGATATCCCTGAAACATTGCCATGCTACTCCTCCTCACCCCAGCAAGCTCACAGCTGATGACTGAATGCAAGCCTTTGACCAATACACTCTTAAAAAAAAATAATAGCATAAGTCACTAACGAATTTTTCTGTAAAAGTCATTCTCTTGTGCCTTCAAATCAAATGAAATTCTTAAAAATAGAAAGCTGAAGCCTAATTTTCCTGTTTATCTGCCCTCATGACCTCTCCCACTGCAGGTGCATTGTTATTGCCTGGGCTCCCCCTGATGAACCTTACTGCTGTCTCCAGACCTTGCTCAGAGGAAAGTCAACAGGAGATCTGGTTTAGATATGTGAACATCAATAATCAGAGGTCTGAGGGTTGAAAAACACTCGTTATCCTTTTGGTCATGAGACTCTGCCAGTTTGATATCTGAAACTAATTTTTCTGGGACCTTATCATACCTTTGCCATGGCTCCAGATGACATTATGCACTGATGAAAATAAACTTACCTTCCAATAAGAATGCTGGAGACAGTGCAGGGCCTTTGGATGTGCACAGCATTTTTTGACACTTACTTTAGTACTTTAACAACCTGAACCTACCTGACTTTGCTGGTCCCAAAGCATCATCCTTCAATTCCAAATATTCTGCTGCCTATGTGCACACACACGTGCCCAGGGAGTCTGGCAAGCTCCAGGTGTCAGATCCAGATTTTGGTAACAACAGGGTAAATGAAGAAGGAGCTCCAAGGAATTATTGCACTGCCTGCTTGGGATTTCTCTAAGTAACTCTAAAATAATTAAGTTCAAAAATGGTTTATTAAATACCAAAAGATCCCACAGAAAAAGGGAAGATTATATGAGATGACTTGGAAGGTGTGCATAGAGCTAGCTATGGGTCTTAGCACTGTGTACACATGGCACACACAAGTGTTTGCCTTCATTAGCAAGAATCCTATCCCCAGCTTTGATTAATTTCGTTATTCTCTAAATGAAACATTCATTTTCCAAATTAATCTTCTGCAAAGACAAGGTGCAGAACAGAAGCATTATTGGTCTGAGAGCTACACTGAAGGATATATGAAGGAACAAACTGATAAATATCTTATTAGGCAGAAAAGAAAAAGGGAAATAAAATTGAATCAGAAAAAAAGTCCACCCCCAATCTCAGGATAAACTCTTCATATCACAAGCTAAAATTCTACTCTTGCTTTTGATAGCTGCTGTTTTTATTATTAAAGGTTTCATTGAGTCTACATTTTGATGTTAACATATGAAAATACATTGACTGGCACAGAAAAACAAACTCATAAATTTCAACTTTAAGTATCTGTTTTAATGTATTATTGTACTTTATTGGCAATATTCCACCAGCAAATGCCTTTTTATTATTGTATCCCCTCTTTGCAATAAAGAGGAATGCTGTTGACTGGCTTCCATTTTGGAAAATATGAAATCATTGTTTCTTGCTAGCTGTGGGCAAGAAGTAGTTTTCAAACCATGCTAAAGTTGCAAAAGTGTGCTCACAAGAAATATATAGCAAGAAATATGTTAGTACCTTTCATAAATTTTCAATACAGGGATACAGCAAGATCATTTCCAAGCATAAACAGACCCAGCAAAGGAAATATATTATCTTAAATCAGGTATCATTCCCCAGTACGACAAAAGATGGGCTGTTTAACAGCATAAAACAAGCAGACTTCAGCCTAGTATGATATGATAGCTGAGAAAGCTTTAATATTTTACATAAGTAGCCAACCATCTCTGGCTAAATCTTTTATCCCTAACTGAAACAAAAGGCACATTGACTTCTGAGAAATCTTTGCCTGTCTGCAGGGGAGATTGTTGAATTAATTCAAAACTTTTTCAGTAGCTGGCAAAAAAAGTTGAAGGGAGAATTGATGCATTTATTCTAAACTGCATAAATAGGACACATTTGTGAATTCTGCAGATTTTGTGGGAGGAGGGAAGCAGGAAGGGCCAGCATGGCCTCAGGAGCTCGTGTCACCCACACGGGTGGCAGCAGAGCTGGGGGACACAGCAGGAGCTCACCCAGCAGCCAAGTGCAAACCCTCTGCTCTTCCTTTCCTTTCTGTCCTTTCTCCAGCTAATAATGCACAGCCCCACCCTGTATTTCACAAAGTAAACCAGCAAATGGAAAAAGCTCTTTGGAGAAATTCTACCCAATTCTGGGCGATAGCATCAGTAACACAGGTGAGCAAACTCAGTGTCACTGGGCTGGCCCTGCTGTCACTCTGGTGCTTTGAGCCAGTCCCTTGCACCAGCTCATCACCCTGCCCTGTGTCCTGCTGCCTGACCACTTTGTACCACAACCTGCAGAAACCCACCTTTGAGCAAAGGAAGCACCAAGCACTGAATTCTGACACAAAATCAGCCTTGAAGCAAAGCAGTAATGCAGGACCCCTGGCAAAGAAGGTTTTACCTGGTGAGCTGCAGTCCTGCAGTCAGCCTGCAGGCACATCCTCCAGCTCAGACATTCTCCTTGGAAGCTGGAAAACACAACATGAGCCTGCAATCAATGAGTTAGCAGTCCACTACAGATACTCAGCAAACAGGTGGTTGAAACCCAGCAATTTCAGATACTTTTGCCCTCTTCCAGCTGGTACTAAGGCCCATAATGAAATTCTGTTAATATTTCATACACAGGTCTAAGTTAAAACCTAGAATCCTTTATAGGTAATATTCACATCATTTTTAAGGTAGTCCCTTTAATTTTTAATATGCAGTGGTTGGTATGAATAATTTAATTACATCCAAAGATCCACTATAAAACCCAATGATTTACTGACATACTGAAAATTGATTATAGAGGTGGCAGTGTCCTACTCTAAGCAACAACTGATGGTTTCAGTCTGTTTCCAGTGGATTTGGGTCAATTGTGCCATAAAGATCTTTGACACCAGCTGGTGAGCCTCAAGGTTTGCTTACAGCAACCACCTATGAGGGAATTTGGTTTTTCTGCTGTTATACTTGTTCTGTGGTGAGATGAAACCTACATTTTGGAGGCTTGTGAATCAGTGAAAGTTGAATAGAGCTCTAAATTCAGGCATAAATTAAGAGGTGTGGCTGTAGAGAGGATCTGGGTCCCAGTCAGCTGTATTTATTCCTGCAGCAGTCATTCTTTGGGGTTTTTGAGTATAAAACTTTGCCTGCTGATCCCAAGTCTGTGAGAGTAATTGGAGGCATCCAACTGACATTGAGCAGATATAGGTATTGTCCATATAAACACATGCCATATTACAGTTTTGACACCTGCTTTAAAAATAGTTTCTCTTAAGTCTCCAGTGACAGCATAATCATGAATAATAGAATAAGACAGTTGTATGCAAAACAGGAATGAACTTTATTTTCAGGTTTTTTTACGGACTGGTATGTGTTCTAACACACATGTAAAATATTCAGTAATAAATTTGTGTGTATACATATGTGTGCACACACAAATTCTTAGCAGATACAATCTTCCTGAAGAAGAGCTCCTTGTTTTACAAGAATTTGAAGCAACAGGGAATGAAGGTCTAAAAATACAGTCTTTTAAAAATCTGAGAGCAGGAGGCAAATTCTGAGCCAGTTTTATTGTATGTCTTAATTTCAGCCATTTCAGAACCTAATCCTAATTCTAAGGAAATATAGACACAACATTCAATTCTGCAATACATATTTTTGGCACACTTGTAAAGTTTCAATTTTTCCTACAATCTCAATAACAAGTATCTTTATAATGCCAGTTGAAATCAAGAGAGAGCACTGGGGGGCTCCCAAAGTGGTCATTTATTATCTACTTTACACAACCACCTTACCTGGGACTCCCATGGTCTGGGATTTCTAACAATATGGCAGTACCTACAGGAGATGCAATATTTGACAAATTGGTAAAATGATAATTTCAATGTTGACTCAGGGAGTAGATGAAGAGTAAGAAATCTTTGCTTACAGCAGGACTGGCAGGCATTGAGATGAAATGGAATCACACATATAAACATCAAGGACTAAGGAGAAGGATATTTGTTTAGGCACTGGGTTACAGTGATAAGTGCTCCACTCCTTTTGCCCTTTTCAATTATCAGGTCCTGTCCCAAGATGTGATCCTGAAAAACCCCCCTGTAAATCCATTCTGGGATCTCCCTTCTCTCCCTAGTCCAAAATCTCATTATACAATAGGAAACAATTGATACATCCATACAACATTTTTATGCAGCTCCTTTTCCTACTGACTGACTTTTCTTACTGACTTTCTGAGGAGTACACCTCCAGTCTGCCTTAGCAATATGTGTTATTCATTAGCAAGAAGTAAAAAAGCCCTTGTTATTCTTCTATTTGCATTCAATGTGAACATCAATATCACTGCTTAGAGCCATCATTAATTTTTTTAAACTCTAGCCTGTAATAAAAATCTAATTACAGTTCTACCATGCAAACACGTAAAAAAACCCCTCACATAGTCTTTAGTCCCTAAAATCTCACAGTCCAAACACGGGACCGTAATGAAGCATAAATAACCAAGTCTTGATCAGAAGCAGCTCTGAATTGTAGCTTCAGTGGGAATAGATAATAATGAACACATGGTAAGTACCTCAAGAAAATTTACATCTCCACCAAACATTAACGTAAGAGGCATAGCTGAAAAGACATGGCTAAACTCACAACTCCTTGCATTTGTTTGTAAATCTGGAATTTAAAAAATCAGATTTGCCCTCACTTCTGAGGCATCCTTCCTTTCTAAATGGAATTCTTTACCATCAACTAAGACTGTATCTGAAATACATGAAATTCCTGCTCCCCACTTACTCTCAGTTACACCCATCACCCCCAACACTTCAAAAGTTTTCTAAATGCAGATTCAATCCATGACTTCAGACAGTCATGGTATTCCCTGCTATTCATTTTTCTAGTATTTCCAGCACCCCAAGAGTCCCCATATGACCCTTGGGGAAAAAAGCAGCTGCTTATTTGCTTGAGACCCATTTGGAAATGTTGTTCTGCTCAACAGTGAGAAGTGATCCACTTATTACAGGCTGGAACTGTGGATAGGCTTAACTTGCCTGGTGGTATTCTCTTCCTGGCATTAATGAGAGAATCCTCCAGGCAAACCTCTTCTCCTCACAAAGTAAAATACCCTGTCCTTCTTGGCCAGAACGTGTTCTTTTCTGCCTGTGAGGCTGAATTCACAATGACCTGCCTACATGGAAATAAGGCTCAGAAAAGTTTGCTCAAGTCGGTTCACTCAAGAGGCTTCACCTTGAACTAACATTGTCCACAGGAATTAAGATTACAGATTTTTTTTTTCCTTTCTATGTCCTTGTTACAAAGGAGGAAGACAAGGTCACATAAAGAATAAATAAGTGAAACAACACACAAAAAACTCCACATTTTCAGGCAGACACCTGCTTAAAAGACAAGGAGTATATCCTTTAAAACTTCTAGTTTCAGTAAAATTACTTAAACAGTAAGGATTGAAGTGAAGGCAAAATACAGACTGCTTCCTTTCTGATCTGGCACATTCCACTGACACACAAAAAAAGGAATTTTGATGAAACTTTTTGCGTGGTTAGATTCTGTGTTTGTTCTCTCCAACATTTTGGTTTTTAGCTGACTGATGAATGGGATGACGTTACTTGATTCATTGGCAGTGTAAAGCACTGACTTCTTTAACAGCAATCACAAATGGTTTTGAGATATGAAACAAGGGTTGCAGCATGGTCCATTGAGCAGAATGGAGAGCAGTGCCTTCCCCAGTGTCACTGCACATGATATATTTAATGATTGCCACAGTATGTTTGGATCAAAAGTGCTTTTAGTCATCTACGATGTGGGATTCCAACTTCTTTATACTTTCCGAAAGGGCTACAAAGACATTCATAATTTCATTTTCTGTATTCAAAACTCTGAAATGCCCTTTTATACATCAAGTCTTCTTAGCTCCTTTAATTTTCCTTTTAATATATTTGAACGAATATATGATAATAATAAACTGCAATGCTTAAGCATTAAAAATGTTAATTATTGGCTGAAAAGAACATTGAGTCTGCAACAATTTAGGTTTACTATAGCTATAAATGCATTACACCACTATTCTGCTTGCAGCTGTTCATGAAAGCCATAATATTCTACTGTCGTTCTCAATATCTTGAAACATTTTTCAACAAGCAGCATTTAGAGCTGATAAAGAAAAATGGACTTTTGTTTACTAGAACATTTCAAAAATTTTGGTTTCATTTGTTCAGAGATGAAAGCCAGTATTTTTTAAATTCCTAGAAAAAATAGTTTTAATATTTTTTTTGCTTGTTTGGAGTGTTGCATCTATGTGGTAACATTTTTGAAAAATATTATCTATTCTAAAATACTGTATCAAGCAGATATTTATCTAAATTAATACATTGATTTGTGGAGGTGTTACAATATCATGGTGTTTTCCTTGAGCAAATTGTTAGAATTTTTTGCTTTAATGTCTTTATTGGGCTAATGTAGCTGAACAAACCCCAAAGTTTAAAATAGCAGTGAGACTTTTAAATGCAATCTATGCCCAATAAGGAATATTAGGATAGTTTCTTATCTGCAGGAAATAGCATCTTGCCCAATATTCTGAGGGCTTCCTTGAAGAAATTCAGTAAGTAATTGACAGGAGGAGAGGACAAGAGAAAACAACTTCAGTTGCCTCAGAGGAGGTCTAGATTGGATGTTCAGAAAAAAATTCTTTACCAAAAGTGCTGTCCAGCAGTGGCACAGCTGCCCAGGGACGTGGGGCAGTCCCCACTCCTAGAGAGATGTAGAAGTGTGGAAGTGGCATTTGGGAACATGGTTTAGTGTTGGATTAGTGGTTGGACTCAATGGTTTTACAGGACTTTTTCCACCTAAATGGCTCTGTGACTTAAGTGAATAATTGAAAACTGACCAGCAGGCAACAGTGTGAGGTAAAGATATCTCACAGTGACCAAGAACTGACCAGAGGCTCTCCCTGTGCTGTCCATCTCCTGGCTCCCTGTCCCCAAACCTTACTGAGTTCTGTCTGCTGCTGCTGCACACCTGAGGAACAACCACAGAAATTATTCAAACATCTCCCTCCTCTGTTTCCATGCCCCTGGACTGTGCCTTGCAGGGAGAAGTTCAGTGCCAGAATCAACTCTCAAACCCTAACCAGCCTCACCCCTGGGTGAAAGAAGGTGCCTCTCTGAACCCCTGGGGAGATGTTAAAAGTAGATTGACTCTACAATTGCACACAGAAATAGGAAACAACTATAAAAGAGCCACTTTGCATTGGGACTGTGTGGATCCAAATCAAGCATCTTTCTCAGAGTTCTGTGTTCAATACAGGGCATAATCCACAGTTTTGAAACAGATAATGATCCAGTTTAAGTCCCCTCCTCTGAGCAGCCATTTTCATACTATTTCATGACTTTTAGAAAAAAAACAACTTGCTCATTCCAAGCAAATCATATCACATATTCCTGAATGATGGTTTCTGTTCTATGTACTGTACCCTTAATTGTGCAGTTTGATAAAGGTAGTTGATATCCTCAGGATTTCTCTAACCTTTATTTTAGCACACTCCAGGATAGTAACACACTAATCAATTATAGCATGCTGATGGCACATGGGGAGCCCTAAATCTCCTATTGACAGCCCATCAGGAAAGTCAGCACTTTTTTGTAATTTTCCATTTAAACCGTTCCTTGGTACAAAGCCATCTCAAAGACTCTACACTGTTCACTGTCCCATGATCCTGACATGGAGGATACAGAATTTAATATAATTTTATGCCTTTATTTATGTATCTTTAGCTTGCTTGGTTCAGAATTTTTAGGTGTTTTGACTTCACACAGATACACAAGCTCATTTTCAGACAAACACTTGAAAAAAGATAAAAAGGAATAGCACTCATTTTTTATTCTGCTCTTTGGTTTTGTACTGTATTCTCCATGTTGAGGAACTGATGAGAAACACAATTTACTCCTTTAAAAGAATTTCATTTCACGGGATGCAACCTATGGCAGCAATTCATACACAGATATACTGCATGAATTCAGCCAACAATCCATTTCATTGACCAAATTAATTATATGTAAGCTTTCCAAATCATTAGATAGTATCTGTGAATCTGGTTACATTACTTCCTCTTGATCAATGCTAAGTTATAGCAAATGTCAAATGAATTAGTTAAAGAAAAAAAATTCAGCAAAATTTAAATTATCAAAACTGCAAGCAAGGTACATTAACATAAGAAAAATAGCTATGAAAGTTCATTCCAAATGTTGAACAGCACTGTTCAGAACACAGATTTTCCCTTATGAGGAAACCCCATCTCTGTGCATCAGATATACTTGAAAATAACAAATGCTGTTGTATTGGATATTTATTACCAAGTATTGTATAGAGAAAGAAAAGAAAGGTGAAGCCTTTTATTAGGTAAGATTCACTTTCCATGCAACTGTAGAGCTGTGACATTTGCAACAAAGCATAAGAACACAATAAATGTGATATACTGAGAGAGCTCTCAGACATACCTTTTCTATCCTTGAACTCTAAACAAGGATTTCTGCCTCCCTCTCTCCCATTAAAGAAACCCTCTAAGTATTAAAATACAGCAATTTCAGATGGATTTAGTCATTGTGCAACTATGAATTGGTATTCTTTGGAAATAGCTATCCTTATTTCAGAGTGAGGAATGTGAACTATCAATCCAGAGCATCTACTGAACCTTCTGTAAAGGTCAGTCAGTCCTGTTGTCAATGCAAACATTCTGCATGGTTCCTAAGCTTCCCTTTCACAACTGAAAATAACACTTTGGGCAGACAAGGAGGTTTCATTAAGTAAGAAAGGGAAGGAACCATTGCAAAGAGAACTGATACAGTAAGTGCTCTCTAAGACAGAAAATGTCATTAAAAAAATCATACAGATGCTGAATCCTTATTTCTTGTCTCCCTATTTCTAACGAAGTCTATAAACAGTCAAACTTCTGAGGTCAAAATGGTGGCTTCTTAAAATAACTTTGATTTTTCATATAGAGATACTTAAAGTGAATAAGATCTTTATTTCAGAATAGCCAATAGCTATGAGTAAAAGAATTAATGTGCAAAGTGTATCAAGAGAGAAAAAGTGAGCCAAATAATGGATTATCTGACATCCCTAAGGTTTTCTCAGTTGAGGATTTTGGCACATATTGGCTCTGTTTGCTTTTTTTTCACACCCAAAGCTACAAATTGCAGTCACTTCTGTAAAATTGGATGTTTGAAACAACCTTTCTGTTCTTCTGATGTATTTGTAGCACTTTTAGCTGCTTATGATGCACAAAAAGGTAAAAGAAGTAAGGGGACATTTACAGACTGGGGCCAGCTTACTGTACCTCATGAATTCACTGTTGTCCATAATTCTGATTAGTGAGGACATAGCCCAGTTAAATTCTGGGTAAATTCATTCACAGCAGGCTTCCAGGATGATCATGTTTGAGTTTCTACTCAACAACTCTGCTGTTATATGGGTAAAATACCTTGGAGAAAGGATGATGATACTAAAGCCTGCAGATACAGAACTGCCCCATTAGCACTGACACAGCTGGTGCCAACACCACTCTACAAACTTCATGTTAAATCTCTAAAATATTCCCCAACTGTTCTTGCTACTCAGATATCGAAAAAATCTTTTCTGAGAGCTCTGAACGTTATTTTAAGAGTTTGCCCAACTCTTAATCTTAAAAAAGATCTTCTGTCTTAATCGCCATATAGTATTTTCTGCCTCAAAACAGCTGTGTCAAATCTCTTGATCAAAACACACAAATTGCTACTAACTTCTTCAATATCAGCTATTTATGTTTTACCTTAAAAATGTTGCCTACAATTATTTACACAGCACTATCTGACACAAACAAGATACTATCTGTGGAGCATACATTCTACCATGTGAAAATCCATTATAGCAATTTTTCGGAGAACAGTTTAAACAGACTGTTCCCAAGGTAAACTTCTTTGCTGTAACATAAATATGAGTTTGTAAGAGCTCCCAAGCAATGATTTACTGCCTTGCAAGGTTGGTTTGGTACACAGTTGTGCAGTAGTTCTAGCTGAAACACGTTTAATTCCAAGCCTACATGATGACATTATCAATAAGTTTTGTCCTTAACTCATGACCTCAACTGCTAAAGACAAGCTTGCCAAATTCCTGCTACACATTCAGCTGACTGGAAGGAAAAGAAACATAGAAAAAAGAAATATCTAGGCATATATACTGACAAGGCACTAATGAAAGCAACATGGGTTCTTTGGGGCTCTGAACTTGATCTACAAGCTGTAATCAGTTATGAGCAGGAAAATCTCAACTAGCTTCTGGTGGTATTTTGGAAAACAAATGAGGAAGGAAGGTACATAAGGGAGTGCATGTTAAGAAGCAGAGAGGCAAACAAAGATATTTTTTTTAAAATGCTGTGGAATTTAACTCATGATTTCCCAGTTTCTGAGGCTCAGCAGTTATGGGCTACTTTGCCAAGAGAGTGAGAAGGAACAGGGCAAACATCTCCAAGCCCAGTCTCAGGAGGGTCAGCACAGAGAACCTGCACACACAGCTCCCTCAGGCAGAGGACATCTCTCTGCTCCTTGACTCATTCCCAGGCTCTTCCCTGCAGCACATCAGGAGCTCTC
This sequence comes from Erithacus rubecula, assembly GCF_903797595.1. Lineage (NCBI taxonomy): Eukaryota > Metazoa > Chordata > Aves > Passeriformes > Muscicapidae > Erithacus > Erithacus rubecula. The sequence goes on from NC_136669.1 coordinate 11,116,614, forward strand.
TCACACCCTGTGGTCACTGAGCCCTGCTCTGTACCAGTACAGTACTTGTTTTCATGTTTTCACCATGTTTTGTTTAGCAAAAGGAGGAAACAGTGTTCACAGAGATGTCTGTTCCAGATTAGTGCCATAAATAAAAATAAAAGCTTGTTCCTTTTCTTTCTGGTCTGCAGGAAGCTGAGCTGATAGAATACATTTGGTGAGTTTCTCTGCAGAAATCACAACATGAGCAAACCCACCAGTTCTTTGAAAACTGCAACTACCTTTGATGCTGGAAGCAGTAAACAACAAAGAATTCCCAGTCTCCTAATTAACATGAGAAATGTTTGCCTTTCTTCAGATATGCTATTGCAACGTGACTCTCAAAATCAGGAGAGGAAGACTGAATGGTTGGATATTCTGACAGTTTAATAGGAATTTATTACGAGGAAGTACTGCTGCATCATCCAGAGAATTCATCACAGACTGAGAACATGAAAGTGCCCAAGTTCTAAGTGTATTCTGAGATCAGTTAATTTCTCTATTTCTTTTCTTCCTGCAAATAAAAGTAATACTTACAGCAGCTTTCAACACAGATTAACCTGTATATTTGTCTATCAATTTTGCAGCACTGTGTTCACACAAATAATAACACTCCTTATGTAGCCAGGGGTTCCTTATCATCATCAGGTAAGTCTGCACAACACTTTTATGTGAATACATATTATTAAAGACTGACCAATGTAAGTTACTAAAAGCTTCACAACAACAACAACAAATCTATATAATCTATTTAATAGTATAACCTCATAGGGATAGAGAAATTTTATCTTGAGGCAAAAACACAGGTTTGTTTTGGTTTGTTTTGTTTTTAAATTATAAGACTCTATTCCTAGACCAATTCTGAGATGGAAACATTCAGCCTTTTGGTCACTGGAAATAACAGTCTTAGCAACAATATCAGATGAACATTTCAATAACATTCTGACTTGCACTTTTTTTTTTTTTTTTTTAATTCTGAACTACTGCTTTTAGCACTGTGGAGGAAGGACAATCCATGCAGCAGTTTGCCACTGTAGTAATATCTTAACTGAACAAACTAATTCTCCTGAAATGCATCTTAAAACCTTACTGCAAAACATAGGTAAGTGTGATGACAGGAATATTACTGACACAGGAGGAGATTCCCTTCACATCTCCAGGGTGTTGAACCGGGGCTCCAAATCCAAATCAAGCTCCAGAGATCAGGCTACAAGTCAACTAAATTTGTCCTCACCAACACACAAAACAAGCCCAAACAAACAACCCAAACTGTTCTCTTTTATAATGAACATATGTTTTGATCCTGTCTGTAATTCTTTTAATCTTCCTGGTATTTCTCTCCTTTGTTATGAGGAATGGGATGGCAAAAAACTTCTCCCTTGACAAATTGCACATAATAATCTTTCCCACAGGCAGAACTGAGAGTGCAGCACAGTTTCAGACTCTGAAGAATATTAAGGATGTCCAAACAGGGTCACTCAACTCATCGGTCACTCGGGCCCAAACAGCATTAGGGAAGTGTGTTCTGTTAATTTGGTTAAGTAGCTTGAGCTGCAGGACACAGAATTCACAATATTGAGCCACTGGCATTAATGTGATAAAACAGTTAAAGGCTAGCATGGTGGAAAGAGACTAAGAAAAGTTTATAAACCTCATTTAATGGATAAACCCCCCCCCCATCTTTAACATTCAAGTTGTCTTTGCTTCATTGTATTGATTAAAAAAAGACAAGATTTTGACTTGAGGCCTCTGATGATATAAATAAATGCTGAGCTCTCAAAACATTTTCAGGAAAATGCTTCTATGTGAGAGAGAAGTAAGACATCCTAAGTTTGACAACAGCTTTGTCATTAAGTGAAAGTTAATGAAATTTTTCATTTGGATAGGCTTCTTCATTGTTTTACTAGCTGATTTGTGCTGAGGATTAAATGCCAGGCTAACTGCTAAGAAAATTTAAAATTATTAAAAACCCACAACAAACAACCTTTTCTTTTTTTCCCGTCTCACTCCGGGTTATGCAGGTATTCCCACATTTCTTTAAATTTCATAAAGATCATAGACATATTTTTAACCAAACTGCACTTATACCTTCCTCACTGTAACCAGGATCACTGCTGCCACACCACTGCCTTTCTATTACAATTTTTAAGTACATCCATGAAGTATTTATTTTTAAATACTTTGTTCTTTTTCTCTCTTTCACCTGCACATAAACTCACATCCTATTAAAAAAAATGTAGTTAGGAAGGTCAGCCACCAAAGGCAGGACCATCAGGCTTAAGCAGGGTCAAAACTTTACCCAATGTGCTTGTTAAGTGAATTTCCAAACAGAAATGGACTTTTGCAGGTTAAATGTGTATTTTAACATTTTTCTAAAGAGGAACCATTAAACAGGAAGGAAAGAGCAAAGAGTACAGCAAGCTTTGAAATTATAGTCTATCAAGGTCTCCCATCCTAATGATGTATATAAAATTACACAAAATAATAAAGGCTTAAAAAAAATATAGGCCACTCTCAGAAACACCACAGAATTAATATGTATGATATTCAACAAATTGTTTTAAGCAGATGAGAAATGGAGTTTGATTTAGGGATGAAGGGCCCCCTTGGCCCATCAGTCCTGCTCCCCAGAGCAGCTGACAAGTGATGCTGCACCCTGCAAGGGCTGAGACAACAAACACCCAGCTCAGCAAGGGAGAGAAAAATCCACCCAAGCTGCCCCAAAAGGAGGATGGAGCACCCAGGGTGACACTAAGGAAAAGGATTTTGTCTTGTGTCACAAATTCCAAAACGCTTTTCTGAGGAGGAACCATCATTTCTCTAAAGAGGAATCTATTTTCCTCATCACAGAGAGCAGGGGACAACATCCAACTGTTATCTTAGTAAAATCCATTTTTGATTTGGACCACCCCTCAGTATTTCAGCTTAGAAGCTTTTTAGTACTATGAACCCAAGAGGCTTCTCACAACACAAAATATGTTTATCTCTACTCTATGGTCAAAAGTGCAGTCACAAACAGATTTTAACTCATCCTTGAATATATCATGGTATAAGGAGATTAAGGATTAGCTTGCTAGATACTGTGCAAGTGTGAGAGATTATTGTTGATGACCATTATCACATTTCAAATGATTCACAATTCAAAATTTCCTACATGGATCTTCCCTTAAAAACTTCAGCATCAAGCTAGTCTAATTTAAACCTGTTCACTAAATAAGAACTATCTTCCTATTTTAAAATTAGGCCTAGTAACTGGAACATTATCTTTCCTGGTCAGAAAGGTAAGCTGTTCTGCATTTCTCACTTTCCCAAGCTTGCCTTGCTACATTTCCACACTTTATTGATACATAATGTTTTCTAGGAAGAAATGCCCAGATTGCTTAAAGGTTTTGAACTTAGTGCACTTTGTTCCTTCTTTTGTGATAAATAAATACATACCAGGGTGACAGCTGCTAAAGGAGGTGCCAGGTACATAAATCAAACAGACAGAGCCTAGAGGGGGAAAAGTCTCAAATGATAAAAAATTACCAATTCTACAGACCTTGATTACTGCAGAAGTAATGGCTGAGTAAAAAAGATGAGGATTAAGAGAAATAGCTGAGCCAAGTGTCTGAGTGCCACTGGGGCTGGAGGATCACCCTTCTGCTCAATGGAGACAAAAAACAGGACCCTGCACTGCCCTGGGAACTGCTTTAGCAAAGGTCTGGAATGTTAAAGTTTCAAGGTGTCAATTATTTCATGGTTTTTCCAAACCCCTTTATTGCTCTGGTTCCCAAACTCTCTCCATGCTGAGGCCCAACACTGAACAGACTTTGGCTCAGTCTCTCTGACACTATACTAACTCTTAAAACTTGCTTTTCTGAGGTGTGTTAGTTAGCAGCTATTTTGTGGGGCTTTTTCCTTCCTCCTTTTCATTCCCTGCTAAAAAAAAAGTAATTTCAAAATAAATACTGGTATAGGTAAAATTGTTTTCTACTCCATGATTTAATGGCAACACATTTTCTGGTAAGTTCTTCAGCATTTTAAACTTATCCAAGTGATAATTTATTGTAATTGCTTAGAGTTTAATTAGAGCATGTCTTTCCAAATACAACATTTTTATATCTGTCAGAAGCTTAATATTTTAGTTTTCAAGAAATGAGTCTCTAGCATTCAACTTCATTTGGCTTTTCCACCACTGAACCAATAAATTATGACACTGATATTTTTGGTCAAGTAAGACTATGAATAACTCAGTTGTGGTTTAGGATAACAAGAAGTTAGTGAAAAGAGTGAATGGAATTGCTGATCTTAAAAAGAAAGACAGATACCACAATTCAAGAACATCATCTAGAAACTTTGGCTACTAAATAGGATTTTTCAACAACAATTAATACTAAAAAAGCAAATAGTCAAAAGCTACTCTGTGATCAGATTTTTCACTTCAGACTACTTGTTGAGATTCCTTATTCCAGTTTTAGTTATTATGCTCTTGACCAAAACTCCAGGGAAAGATGGTGAGGGATAGCTGATGAACTAGACATATCAGTTCACATAAGGATGCATAATTAGCCCAAATTAATGTTATTGAAGATGATCACATGGACAGTAGGTTGTGAACTTTTATGCCAATGTGTAGAAAATACAGTGTTGATTTTAATGCTCATGTTGCCATAGCTGTAGGAGCGAGACAGGATCACATATTTTGAACCTGAAAAAGTCATATAAAACCTCCCAAGCCTGCAGGTAAATTTGAACTATGCTTAATCAAACAAGAGATTGAAGCTCAGCACAATATTTCAGGCAGGGATATGGGGGAAAAAAATACCTCAAAGCAACAAATTATGTAAGGGCTCATGAGCTGCCATGAGCAAATGAATGGATTGTTACAAGAGCTGTGTCCAGGAGTCTGATACCCACAAGAGACACACTTCAGCCTGCTGTCATGAGGGACAAGACAGTTCTACAGAAGGAAAAGAAAAATGCTGAAAGCCAAATAAATATTTAATGAGCCTACCTTCCTCTACATTTGAAAATTTCACCCCATTTATTTGCAGAGCTCCCTGGCCTTAAGAAATCTAGTGTGGATGTTATTGGGGAAGGCTTCTTACAGCCTGGCCCAGACATTCTGCTCTCCAAGAGGAATAAATCTATTTGCTGGAGCATCTTGGTTGCATCTCTCTGCTACTAAATCCATGCCCAATACCAATACATGGGCATTACAGATATTCCAGCAGCCCTCTTTGCTTTATGGTGTAAATGCAGACTTTTTTACTAGTGTCTTTATAGATATTTGAGTATCCAACATAAAATATTCCATTACAAAGGGGAAGGCTAATAAGAAGCTATAACACAGCACAGCAAGGGCAGTGATCGGGCAAACGGAGAGAATTATGAAAGATATATAAATAAATTTGCTTTTTCACTCTGAAAGGTTACAGCACATACATGCAGACAATCTATAATTCTCCCATTTGCAGCACTGACTGCAACATTTACTGATCTGTGTTACTGCTGCACTCGTTTTAGGCAAGATGAGCTAAACTCATCCCTATTACAGATAAAGCATAGTCTGTGTGCCAAAGATCCAGAGACTTGTCATCTATTTTGATACTGTTATGTTAATGCTGGACTGGCAGAGTTTTTACTTCACAAGAATGGGTTCCAGTGAAGCTCCTTCCTGTGATGCTTTGCCTGGAGTCTCAGCAGAATGGAAATCTTTATAACCCCATAAGGATTTTATGACAGATGCCTACAGGAATATGCACACATATACAGTGTGAGCTAAAGCAAAGCAGCCTCACAGCACCTTCAAATTCTGATCAAGTTTAAATGCTAACGTATTCTTGTATGTTAAAATAGCAGATAGAAAAAATATCTCCCCATAATTAGCTGCTATATTTCTAAAATTTTTAATGACAAAATTAGATATCTTTATGCAGCTGAACCATGTAGTCTTCCATGGTAGGGAAAATTTAAAAAAAGCCCAGCACTGATAGAGAATCATAGAGTAGTTGGGAAAAGACCTTTAATTCTCATCTGCAATTTGGAGCCTCACAGTACAGAAGTCCAGGAGGAAGAATGTGTGCCATGGAACAGGCTTTGCACCCTTGCTTGCAGCATGCACCTTCACGCTGGAATTTATCATGGGAACATTACTAGGTTGGTAAAGCTATCTCCATTTCAGAGGGGTACAAAAAATTGCCTTCAGCTCCTCTGTACATTTTCATCCCAAATGCCACCAGACTGACTTGGACAGGGAGCACCAAATTTTCCAGTGGTGCAGAAATCCAAATTCTTCCAGAGTCAGAGTTACACACCAAGGTAATTTGGTCAATGTCAGTGTCCTGAGGTTCAGTAGTAATTCCCACTATATTTTTAATTAAAATGAAACCCAAACAAGCGCAATCTGTGGGCACAGAGTGAAATGAATCTATTAATTTACAACACAACCAAAAGCAGTGGCCACATTATCCTGAAGGCAGGCTGCCGACTCAGGAAGGGTCGGAAGTAAATAAATCATCTCTGACTGTGATAAATGATCAGTGCAGGATGTGTCAGAGTGCAGGCCTGATCAGCCATCCTTCTGAAATGCTCTCAGCTACCACGGGAGGTTTGGGGGCCTGCAAATATGAAATAGGCTCTTGTTAGTGTCAGAACTGGGCAAATGATTTGCCATGAATTAATACAAAAGCAGAGATTAGCCCTCATCACATTTCTGATCAGTGAGAAAGCAGGTAGTGTTTTTTAATAATGTACTTGCAGTGGTTGTTCCACTTTTTTTCCCCAGAATTGTAAATTCCAGTATTTTTTTCCCATGGTTATCTATTAACAATATGTCATGAATGGTTTAACTCAAGACACATCATTTATCCTCAAAATCCCAATACTTCATGCCAGTGTTAACAAAAATTCATGCTGAAAATGTTCTCAATCCAAAATAAAACATCATTAAGATGCCTAAATGTCACAAAGAGCTATTAACCAGGGGAACAGATCCCATTCCTTTTAAATTCCCAAACCCAGTAATGATTGTGTCACATTTTGGTTCTTTGTCACCTATTGTATAGCCCTGACAGGTGCAGAGACATATGACACTCAATTCCATGCTTGGAGGCATGTGCAGAAAAACATTTTGCTTTGTTTTGTTTTTTAATTAAAAAGAGATTAACAAGAAAAACTGTCAAACCAGGGGGAAAAAAAAACAAAAACAAAAAACATGCCATCAATACGAACACTGAAAAACCCCAAAGAGGTGACATTTCACAAAAATCCCATAAACATCAATAACAGAAGTAGGCTGTGGACTGCATTTATCTCAGCAAATCCCAGGCTGGCACTGGGGAGAGCTCAGCAGCCTGAGGGCCATGGAGGCTCACAGCAGTCACCCAGTGCTGCTGCAGGGACAGCTCTGTGCCACCTCTCAGAGTGTGCCCCTGCTGCAGGGACAGCTCTGTGCCACCTCTCAGTGTGTGCCCCTGCTGCAGGGACAGCTCTGTGCCACCTCTCAGTGTGTGCCCCTGCTGCAGGGACAGCTCTGTGTCACCTCTCAGAGTGTGCCAGCCCTGCTGCAGGGACATCTCTGTGCCACCTCTCAGAGTGTGCCCCTGCTGCAGGGACAGCTCTGTGCCACCTCTCAGAGTGTGCCAGCCCCTGCTGCAGGGACAGATCTGTGTCACCTCTCAGTGTGTGCCAGTCCTGCTGCAGGGACAGCTCTGTGCCACCTCTCAGTGTGTGCCAGCCCCTGCTGCAGGGACAGCAGGGTCACAGCCTGGGAGGGCTGAGGGGGTCACATTTCCCAGGACAATGCCTCCAAGGCTGTGCAGAGAGCACAAGAGCAGCTCTCCTGGAACCTTGGCAAGTCATCCTCTCCCTAAGGTTCCCTTTTCTCCCTCTATGAAGCATGAAAGCCAAACCTGATGGCAATGGCAGACAGAAAAGCCCAAGCAGGCACTACCTCTGCTACTCCTGTGGGGTTTGCACTGATCCTTTTCAGAACCCTAATTTTGAGAAAGGTCACATATTCAGGAAGAAAAACCCAATCCTCTAACACAGAGGGTCAAAACAGTTATGGTTTGTGGCTTTTTTGTGGTTTTTTTTCACCTGTAGCTATGCAATTAGGTCAGATGTCCAAGGTGATGACTGTACAGTGGCTATTCCTAGGAGTAACTCATACTTGACTATTCAAAACATCTCTGAAGCCCCTTCCTTTCTACAGGACTTCTCTGAACCTTCAGCCCAGCTGGGCTCTGATCTGAAGCCCCCCAGCCCTGCAGAGCCCTCAGTGAGGGAGGGATCACACAGCTCCTCTCTCTGTGACTGCTTCCTCCTCAAACACTAAATATCACTCCAGGATGAGACAACAGCCATGGGACTGAAGTTAATTGTTTCACAAAGTGGCCTGGCTGCACTCTTGCTTGACTAATAAAGTCTCTTCTTGACTAATAAAGATTTAGACTAAAGGTTTCTTTACAGTTTGTCAAACTTACTGTTATCATTTGATTGTGAATTTCTCCCTTCTCTTTGATATTACTGGCACGATGAAAAAGTTAGGGCCACAAAATTAATTAAAATCTCAATTATGTGGAGTCCTCCTTGCATTCCGCTATTATATAAAGCATTAAGTTATCATAATTCCATAATAAAAGGAAAAAAAGCAAGAGAGAAACATCAAGCAAATGATGGGAAAAGATAAAGGATTTGATTTTTATGTTAGATATGTGAGCACACAGAGCTGTATATCTTCTAGAATCAGCTAATGTAAATGCATTACCAATTTGACAAGACATGGCATTAAAAAAAGGTATGAATCCATTTGTCTTAGGTGCCATCACTGATCCTGGCTGTTTTTATGTATCCCTGAAGTTCCAAATTATTTAGACCTGGAGTGCTGAAATGTATGAAATGTATCAATGTAAACAACATCCCCAACCTTTCCTTCTAAGTTAATATGAAACAGGTTTTTCTAATCCTTTTGGGAACAGAGCAGACAGTCAAAATACATCAGAATATTTTTTCTATTTCTCACCTGGGCAAAAAATTGAAAATGCTGCAACAAATAGTTTTGCCATCTCTTGTGACCAAACTGAAAGTCTCATTACTCTTGTTGCTGGCTAAAAGTATCACTTTCAGATGCTAGTGATACCATGAGAACCTCAGTTTTCATTATTAGAAAATAAAAACTTTCCCAGCTGTCATATCGAGTACAGATCCATGATAACACAATGGCTAAGACATAATGAGAAAAACAATTGTTTAAAATAAAATTGTGACTTTGATGAAGAATATTAATATTAAATGGTTATTAAATATTGCTTAGGAACACTGAACTAAATCCTCAATGCTATATCCAATATTCAACAAGGAGCAACAGAATAGTTAAAATTGTATAAAAATCATATAATATCAAAGGGTGGATGTATGAACAAAGCTACCCCCAGAATTTTAGCTTCCTGTAACAGCAGGAGATTTGCTAGGCAAGATTTCCAGACTATTGCACCCCTTTTCTGTTGAAGAATAGAAAAATCCTGCAGCAGGTCCAGCTGCTCTGAGGGAAGGGAAATTCCTGTGCATGTCATGTGCAGGTGTAAGCTTGAGCTCATCATCTACCCCCTGCAAATGCAGGGCACACCACACCATTTTCTTAATCCTAATTTGTCTTTTGCTACAGTGTTTGGCATTTCAGAGTTAGATGGAGAGGGACAAAAAACTCAGCCCAAGAACTCTGAGAGGCAAAACAGTTTGTTACTTGTTTATTCAAGTGTATGCTGCAGAACTCCAAAGCTTAGCGCAATATATGTAGTGCAGACAAATGGAATTTTATTTAAACCCCATGGGGGACACCAGCATGCTGTGTGCCCAGATTCCTATCCCACCCTCAATTTTCTCCTTCCAAAAGCATACATTTTGTGCTATATAATCCTTTCTACATGCTTGCCAAAATGACTGTGGGATGAAACACCACAGCACACTGCCAAGGCAGTGCAAGGTGAGATGCTGTTTGTTTGTTTTTCTGCAGCATCAAATTCAGAATGAAAAGAATGAGAAAAGTGACAAAATGAAAATTAAAGGGAACAGCTCACTGACAATTAAGAACACATGTTCAGCTGTCATTTTGAACAACATTAATGCACAAACAGACAGATCTTGGGGACTGCAAGGCAGCACTAAACTGAGCCCTAGTCACCCACTAACAACTCACCCTGCTCTGAACCTTGGTGGGTTCACAGGCCACTAACTCATATTCAGCTAAGAGGCTTTAGTAATGTAGATTAATGTTTCATGCTCTAGGGAACAAGCTTATCACAAACTGTGTGGAGAAACTCTCTTTTCCCCTCCAGGGAGCAGAATTACATAATCAGTTAAGTACATTATGGTTTCTCAGCTCTTTCTGAGCCTTGGTCCAAGCAACCAGCAAAAACCTCTGCTGGGGTAGGTGGGTAAAGGGTCTCTATTCCAGTGCCCACTACCCACCAGAATGGTACCAAATAAATATATTAGCAGCATTCCAGCCGTGCTACTCATTCTGTTTAATTTCATCCATTAAAACCTAGCCCATTTTCTATCTGTGCTCCTTGACAATTGGCAAATGACCATGAAGCAGCCCATGTTTGCAATCACACAGCCCAGTGCTCCCCCAAACAACCTGAGAGCAAAGGCACATTCGTGGACTCCTACCAGCACCTTCCCTTTCTCATACAGGAATGGAAAACAGAAAGAGAATTAGGTTCCAAAGCAACATTCATTATTAAGGTCATAGCTTACAGCAGGCATGGCTACTGCAGCCAATTCTTGTTGCAACTTAAACTGAACGTGCAGCCATGTGATAAGAGATATAATGAGATTTTTAACACAGGGCTGCATCTGAGTGTTTGACAAAAAAAAAAAGATTCAGCTGGGGTACAATGAACTTATTTATTTCCATTTGAGTTTAGCAAAGGTTGTCCTACACAACTGTGAAACAATTTTACACTTTTTAAATGTATTAGCTTTGAACTGAAACAGTAAATAAACTATTTATTTGGATTTTTTTTTAGTATCTCAAAATGGATTAAGAAGGGTGTGTAGAGAGTATAACCACCACAGAGAACAATTTTTTGATGGCAGGCTAATGGGATTGCAAAGGGTTATTTTGCTGGAGAGGAGATTTTCAGATGCTTTCTCTCTAATGAAGGTTTTGTTCCTCACTTACAAAGTGTTTCTTGCCTTTCTTTTTCACCCTTTTCCTTCTTCTTCTTTTAAACAAGTCAGGGAAAGGTGAATTGCCTTGGAGAGCCATATTGTCATTGGACTAAATTAAACCTTAAAAGATCAAAGCTTTCAAAATCATGCTGAGATCAAACTGGGATCTTTGGAAGATTTAGAGGGAAGGAAAAAAACACTGATCTTTATGGGTTGTCTGAAAACATATTGCTCTTCAGCTTCTCAAAATATGCAGGAGGAACTGCTCTGTGTAAAACACCCCCAATCTCCAGTGGTAGCAGTGCAGTTTTTAGATAAATCAGTCTGAGAACAGGTGAAATTCACCTCTGTTCCAAGAGTCCACAGGTCCTTCCCTGGCCATGTTCATTTAACTCTCTAATGGCTCTGTGATTTTCCTATATATTTTCTCTCATGTGACCTTCTAAATCTCATCCTTCCAAAGACTGCTGAAGATAAAATAATGTTTAAATAAAATTTTTAAAAATATAAATCTTTCACAGCAGCAGGGAAAACAATTTTTTAAGTTAAATGTCTGCTCTCTTCAGAAAGCTCTAGGGACTAAAATGGCCTTTAATGTCCATGGGGCCTGATATAATTTTTCTCAAGTTTGAAAATGACCTGTACCTGCTGCTCCTGTGGTACCTCTGTCAGTAGTGGCTGCCCCAGCCAGGGGGGCACACACCTTCTGGGCAGGAAAAGAGGCAATTTCGAAGGTCACCTGTTTGAGATTTTGCCACAGGGCTGTTTTGGGGTCAGATTCTCTCTTCCCTAGTGCCAGAGAAGGACACTGACATGCTGTCACATCTGGCCTGCAGTAAGAGCTGGTTCCACCTACAGCCATTTCTCCCAACCTTGACAGACTCAGGATTGCTGTGCCACACCTGTGATGGTTAAACCCACCTTCTAAAGCTCTTTCTCTCTCACCAAGGTCTCAAACCTGCAGATTTCCAGCAAGCCAAGCCCAACCCACAGCCCCCCAACCCCACTGACTCCAAACCCATCCTTGTTCTGGGTGGCTCTGGGTTCCCTTGAGGAAACCAGGACACTGAGCACAGTCATTGCTCTTCATACAGCCTCACCTGTGCTCAAACATGTGACAAAATGGCTGGGAAAACTGCTGCAAAATGCAAAGGCACTGGGTGTAGGTAAGGGTAAAGTGTTTAGCTTTCCAAATGAAAGAGAGCCAAATTAATCAGATTTCAATATTGCACAGATGCACAAATAGCATTGAGCCAAATTGAAATGTTTGCCTTCACCATATCCATCAGAATTTTCCCTCAAAAGACATTTATTCATAGAACTAATGTTCCTGCGTGAACATTCAAATATAATTTTCTCTGGGATTTCCTTTAAAGAACTCATGATGGCACACATTCCTGGAAAAAGTCAATTCTGAGGAGAAAGAAGAGGAACAAGAAATGTATTCATTTAAGTCCTTGACTTCTGACTATTAGTACTCACAGTCACTTTAAACCATTTACAAATGATTATTTAGATTTTAACATAACAAAGACCAATCTGACAGTTTATACTGGAAAAAATACCTACATCAAATTATTTCAGCAATATCCTCAGTGGATTTAAATAGCTATGAAATTCAATACAGGGTATGGAATGATCACATTTTACAACACTGCAGCATATATTCTAAAAGGAATTCAGAGTTTCAGCAGTATCAATAAAGAATTAAAAGTCTACAAGGTGTTTTAAAGAGCAATTCACTTATCTATGTTAAGAATAGGACAGCAGTTACTATTCTAATTCAAAAGGCATAATCTGTAATATTGACTAGATTTAATCACCACTTAATTCAAACTAATTGTGTCAGATGGGGTTACTCCAGTCACATTGTATTTGCTTCATTGCTAGAAAGTTTTCATGTCTTTTATAAAACATTTTAGCTCAGTACCCACCATAGGTAAAATGGAAATCCACATTATTTCTGGCAGATTATGAGGGGCAGAGCAGGGGACAACTGGATCAGCTAAGTATTTCTGAGACTGCAGCAGCAAGGTTTTCTGCTCCCAAAAACATCAAAATTGTACTATGCTTTATTACAATGAATTTACAAATGAGTCCAACAAAAAGATAAATCCAAGTATCCCTCATGCATGAACTCTACTGCAAAACAGGATGAGAAATCATTTGACATACAGAATAAAATAGATGAAGCATATAAAAAAGTAGGTTTACTCTGTGATTTTCTAACATTCCCCCTGAACCATAGTGCAGGCAGCAAGGCAAAAATTACTAAACAAAAGGATCTTAGAAGCTGATAAGAAATATTCAGCCTGTTCTTTAGCATACACAGAGATGCACTATTATTAATATCAAAGAAAACACAGCTTACACTCCCAAATGCTGATTTATCAAACCAGAAAAGTAGAAGAGACAATTTTCCTCACTCTGATTTTCAAGAAAATTTGCTTTGGTGCAAAATGTATACCTCATTCAGAGTTCCCATCCATCCCCTGAAGTATCCAACAGATCATGGTTTTCTTCCACTACCTTTAAGAAAATGGCCCAATTTTTGTAGTAAAACATGCAAGAGAGTTCTCCTGTGCAGTATCACCTCCTTTCTAGAACATATTGTCAAATTCAAGGCACAAATGAGAACCATGCTCTATTTTACCCAAGGTTTCTGAACTCCCTGAGAAACTTTGTTTATTTTCATAAGTGTGGCTCAAAACACTTGCACAGGACTTCAGCAACCCCCTTTAGGAAAATCCAGCTAAGCCTTTAAACACATGCATGGAACATTTTATGTGAACATGAACATCTCCACCAATGCCATCAACTTTTCAGCAGCCTTAAAATCCAATATGAGCTTCAAACATTTTCTGGATTAGACCTTCTCTCCTTTCTTTATTAAAATGGGACAGTGGCTATAAGCCAACAGGAACTCTAGTGATAAAGTAGAAGACATAAAGCTGGAGAGAGATGTGATAAAATTCACTTCTATACATGAGGAAATGACTCCCATAACTCATTTCAGGCTTTACTTGTAAATAGCCTGGCCCTGTAAAAAAGCTGCCTCCATTTCTGGATGCACACTACACTGATTGCTGACTAGCTCTAATTCCACTGAGCAGGGGCCATTCTGAAGGGCTTTTGTTTCACCATCTTTACTGGATTTGTTTTTTTCCCCTTTGGATTAAAGAAGTGAATACAGAAAAGCAAAAAAAAAAAAAAAAAAAAAAAAAAAAGGTTCAGAAGGAAGACAGATCTACTGAAGAGGTAAAATTCACATTGCAATTTTTCTTCTGTTCCACAGGCTGGATGGATGATCTACCTTTCTTTCAACTTGCCTTTGCTGGAGGCAAGAATAGTGACAGTATGTTATAGGATAAGCCAAGGTGCAGAGCAGCTGGATTCTCCAGCCTTCTATAAAAAGGCCAGCAGGATGAATTTTGGTAAGGTCTAAAACTATCAATTACCTGTACATAGCTCTTGCAACATTGACTGCTGAGGTATATAATCTGGAGAAAGTTCTTCTGGCCAAACACACCCTCTCCATTTTACTGTATCGTGCAGCTGTCAAAGAAGTATCTACCCAAATCTTTGAAACACATAGCTGTGAACTGATTTTTATAGGGTGCTCAAAATTCCAAGGCCACAGTGACTTCTGTTAGTTTGGGTTCATTAATTATCTGTCATCCCCTCATATCAGACACTGATAAAACAGAGAAAAAACAAGTCCTACATCAAGGGATCAAGTCTATAGTGACAAAAAAGGCACAGAAGATAACTGGAACAAATTTATTTCTACAATAAAAGAAGAGGGAACTTATTCACATTTAAAAGTGGGATGGACTGAAAATAAAGCTCAAAAAAATTAAGAAAACAAAGCAACAACAAAGTATTGTGTTTCCAGAAAAGTCTCCTAAAAGCACATTTTACATTTTTGAACAACAGGAGTGCACAGGCTGCTGTACCCAGTGCAGTACTATAATGTACTTTCAGTCTTGGTCATTTGTTAGGAGTATAAAATTTATATTCCCTGTGCTGAAATAGATAAGAAAGGTAAGCAAATCAGACACTAAACAAACTCTGGTTTGAACTTGGCTCTTGCAATTATTGCAACTCAGTCAAAACTCCCTCACCTTATTATAAGCCTATCCCATAAAGATTCAGGCTAGAGGAGCTTGGTGTGCATCCAGCTTCAGAGAGAAAATATGAAGATACAGTGAGATACAAAAAATCCCCAAGTGTCTTTGGGGGCTCTTATAATGCCACAAAGCCTGGAGATTGTCCCCAGGAGACTCCTCATATTTGCTGGGGAGGGCAAGTCTGAGAGATGCTCTGGTCTAAGTGCTGCTGGCTGGATGTGCCTGCCCCATAAAGTACAACACTGGAACCAACAGCCCTCACCTGCAGCCAGAGGGACTAAATCAGGAGCCAGAGAGCAACTCAGAATGAGCAGCATGAGGAGAACTTAAATTATCTGAATGTTCTGCATGCAAATTCTCTGTTTGTACTTCAGTAAGGTCTTCTGCAGGAAGCACTGCCTGAACAGCAAGGAAAGAGAAATTACAGCCCAGGGCTGAGGGCCCAGCAGCCACTGCCTTTTACACATCCACACTTGGCTGTTTGGGTAATGCACTGGTCAAATTTACCTGAATTTACAGCACTGGGTTGGTAATAGATCAGGTACAGATCTTTTTGTCTGTTTAATGTTAATACAGGATTATAGATGCAAAGCATCTTGATATTTTTAATAATTTTTAAATTGCAGTCTATGTATACAATTATCCTAACAACACCTAACAGGATCCAGGAAATGTCTTGGTATTTATACAAAGTCTCTTGAATTTTTTAAGTCTATTAATAAAGAATCGGAATTATCACACTTCCTTTAATATCAGAATTCACTGTAATTTTTTAAGAGAGAAACAATCCCAGCTCCCTTCCTTCTCCTAGGCACAATTATTAAACTAAAAGGAAAAACTTATGAGAAAGAATATGCACCTTCAGAACAGAATCATCAACATGAAAAGTTTTCTGTTTTCAGGATATACACAGACTTGGATTCAAGTACAAATTGCCTTGTTGATTTTTATTTTTAAATTTCGTTAGGATTTTTTAGACTATCTTGTCCTGATTTCAGACATGAGAGGCTGTTCTCTCAATGTACAGCATGCTGGGGAATCTGATGAGTTCAGTGCATGCTCTGTTAAGATAAATACCTGTAACACAATGAAGATTCACCCTAGGAGACCAACACTTCTTGTCATGAAGGATGCCTCCTGAGACAGTATTTAGTCTTCAAGTGTCCTATGAGAGCCACTGAACATTCTGCTACTTAAGCAAAGCTCCAGATAATCTGAGTTAAACAATAAATAACTGCTTTAAGTATTGCAGTTTTATTAAACACTTCCTGGCTAAAGGTGACCCCACAGAATGAACCAGATGAGGAATTGTAGCAGCCATAGATTCAGATACTGCTTCTTATAAAAGAGAAAAGCAGAAATTTAGATAAATCTACCTTGTAGATAGATGGCAAAGCTGTTGTTTGATAGCCAGAATTTACTTTGAGAATAGATGGGCTGAGTCCATCTTCACTACCACAGAGCTGCCCTTTGCCAAAGAGCTGCAGTCACAGCCTGATGGAGTGGCTGTACCTGTGCCTCTGCAGGAATGCAAAAAAAATTATGGATAATGGGAAACTTCTGGGAGGGGAGAGATGAAGAGAGGATTCTGTTTTATACCTGTTTCAATTATAAACAGTACCAGGATAAAGTTCCTCCCTGACCTCTAGGCTAGCACAGCCCTTCAGGCAGTGACACTGCAGACTCAAACTTAACCCTTGTTTAGCCAAAAACCCCAGCTGGGAATGAGACACAGCAGCCCTTGCTGCTATCCATCCTGTGCCTCACCACTAACAAGTCTGGGAGGAAAAGTTCCTTTGTGGATGCACACAAATCACCAAAAGTGCACTCGATGGAAATGAAATCCAGACATAACAGCCTATTTTCTGTTAATGAAAATTTCATCTATAATTACTTGCATAATCAAAATCCCATTGGTTTTAATGGGAGTTTCTGAATAAGGAAATGCCCTTTAATCACCTCCAAGGTATGCAGGTATGTACAAAAATACACACATTATCAGAATTTCAGTGTGCTTATAAAGACAATGTGCTTAGTTAGCTATCAGATAGTGTTATTATTATTATTATTCAGATGGGTTCCTCCACAACAATGTCAATAAAAACCATTTCTTCCTGTCAGCCATGAAAGTGAGGAATCAAGTCAATGCATATGGGAAGAATGGATTGCCTGAGACCCTTGCCATGTTTGTGAGAATATGGAAGTTGATGTCCACCAAAGACTCTTTTAAATGAGTCTATCTTATATGAATTTATTTTTAAAAAGCATCTTTTCAGTCTTGGCCTTGATATTTCATTACAGTCTGTATCAGTTCTAACAAGAGTATGATTTTCTTTTTCAAATGAATATTCCTTACATCATCTGACAGTCTTTAGTATTCATCTTAAAAACTCCTTTTGGCATTTGGTGGACCCAGTTGTGCCTGCCAGAGCATTTTTAATTCAATAATAAAACCATGTGCTAAGGCAGTCAATTGACAACTGTTAATATTCAGTTCTTGTTCTTGATTTCTGCATTTTTAAATGACTCTGAAATGAATATCAGAGCAGCTCCAAAGGGGTAGGTTCTGCCTACCTCACCTGCAGACATTAGAAACAATTTTCTACTGAAGTATTAATTGAACAAAGTTTAACTACCAGGTGTTTGCTCAGACAGAAATGACAGCTCGTCAAACCAGCTCATTCACTTGGATCTCCAGGTGGAAAAAACACCTCAGCTGGACCCTGGGAGGGCTGGACAGTGCCCTGGAGAGAGGATGCTGCTGTGAAGGTGGGGATGCAGGGAGTGAGGACTCCACCACCAAAACACCTCAAGAACAGCACTTTAATCTCAATTTTTAACCCCAAATTTATCAGTAGAACATTTAAGCACTCTACAGACTTTAGTCACTTTTCTCTATAGTAAGACTTAGAATTAAGTGCTTTAGGATTAGTAATGTATTTAAGCATGTCCTCAGAAGTTTGACTAAATGAAAACCTTGAAACAGATATATAGAGATCAATATACATACAGATATAGATATAAAGTAATTGGCTCAATATATCAGTTTTTCATCACAGCCTCACAACAGATTTCAGAACAAACTTGAGAATTTCTCTCCTTTCATATGTGTTGCCATAAGTCTGGTCACACTGTGGAAAGACTAATTCAAAAGGTAATCAGCATGCTGAAGCTACCATTGCAACATCAAAAATAACAACAGCTAACATCTGTTTGGCTTTCCCACAAGCCACTTTGGAAGCACCAGCAGTTGCAGTGAGGATTTTTAAAATCTGGCTGAAGTTTCCAGATTGGTTCTGAGTCTGGGGTAGTGACCCCTGTCACTCACTACACTCCACAGAGCAGCACAGGGACACTTCTCTGGGACCCAACACTGTCCATTATGAGAATATCCTCTTCAGACCATAACATGGGGGAAAAGTTAATTTACCAGAAGGAAATGAGGCTTGCACCACAGTGCTGTGGAAAGGTGAGTTCCTGCCAGAGAGTGGCAAAGGTAAAGGGTGACCACTCATAAAGCTTCTGCCTGGAAAAACATCCAAGAGGAGACCTCCTGTTTGGGAGAAGCTTCATACAGATCAGAAACTTGAACACACAACTACATCCCCACATTTGTGGTAAATATGATACTGCATTGATAAAACAGTCTCCAGAACACATGTGGGGCAACACATGGGAAAATCCAGGGAGGGATCCAAGGTACCTTCTTTGCCTTTTCTTGTCTCAGTCTACCCTGGGATTTCCTTTCCACCAGCTCCTGGTGCCAGGAGCTGAGGCAGCTGCTGGCTCTCTAGAATGGGTGGCAATTTTCTGAATTGCCCACCACACTGCTCAGCTCTCTTTTGGCATAAAGGACCTCCAGAAAAAAATAACTTTATTATTCTCCCTTGAAGTTCCAACTTGACTTGCCTTTTTTTTTTTTTTTATCAGTTCAACCTCCTCTGTTACAGAAAAGAATTGGCCTGAATAATTAGATAAAAGACTGCCAAGCAGTGATAATGCATAGTGATTTTTCTATTTAAATTACAGGGCCAGTGAATAACAGAAACATTTGTGGTTCTCTTTAAATCCCAGCAGGCAATGAATGAAGCCCTTAACTTATACCTAGGGGATACAAAGGAGCCAGAAATTGCTTTCATGACAATAAATATCTGCATTGCCTTGTAGTTCTACTGAGTTTGGAATTGATTTTTGGTCATCTCTTAGCTGCACTTTAAAAAGTCTGAATTTGAATCAATTTACATACTCCCTAACAGAACACAGATGAGCATAATTACATTAAAAATAAAAGTGAGTATGGCAGTCTTCAGTCTTTGCCTGACATTCTCAACTATTCTGTCCACCACATGCATGACCTAATTGATGGAATCATACAAAAGCTCTGGAGTATCACCACTGTACTTTTTAGAAACAAGTTAGAATTTCCTACCTGAAAGCCTGATGCAAATTCCAGCCCAAATCCAGCAAAAATGTGTTTATTTTAAGAGCCTGAAAACCAGGTAGATGTTTCATGCAGTGTGCTTCAATAAGAAAAACTGTTACTTTCA
This sequence comes from Erithacus rubecula, assembly GCF_903797595.1. Classification (NCBI taxonomy): domain Eukaryota; kingdom Metazoa; phylum Chordata; class Aves; order Passeriformes; family Muscicapidae; genus Erithacus; species Erithacus rubecula. The sequence continues at coordinate 11,136,469 of NC_136669.1, forward strand.
TACTGTCTTTTTGCTGATATTTCAGAATACTCAGAAACTAATAACCAACTTTGGGCTGTCAGGCAGATCCAGAGATAATTCAATGAGAAGTACTGTTAATCCAGAAGAAAACTTGACAGTTATGTAGATCTAGCACTCATTATTAGTTTATTAATATTTGATTAATCTTGTAACAGGAAGTAATCAGTAGTGCAGGAGCATATGTCTAGATCAGCACTGACAAATTCCATTTTGTTAATATTGGAGCTGGGGTGTTTTTGTGGGTTTTTTCCAGAAAGAAAGACAAAAAAAAATGTTAACTTGGGAAAGAATGTGCAAGACTTTTATGGTCCAAAGCCCTAGAAAAAGAAAAGAGTACTAATTAAAATTAGAGCATCAATGAGATAAATTTTAGCATTCACTACCTACAAAAACTTGTGCACCTTTATCACATCAAATATCCACACAGTGCTGGCAGCAATCCTAAAACAAACTCAGTGCCCACACTTTTCTAATTATCATCAACATTAAGGTCTAAATGATCAGTAAAACCTGAGGGTGGGGAAGGGGAGGAAGGAAAAAAAAATAGTTTGTGACTTCAAAGCATCAAAACCAAAATGCTGTGTTATGAAATTCTCATCTTTCCTTGACTCACAGGTCTGTGCTTTCCTTATAAGCCTTTTACAATATTTAGCTGCCCAGAGGTGGAGCTCCACCTTTCTGATACTTCCACATAATTAATACTAAAATCACAGGAAAATTAGAAATGGTGCAGAAAAGCTGCTGGCTAACTTATACAGGAGGCACAATGTTTCCTGCAATGTTTTATTATCAAGTCTTGCATTCCTTTCCAAGGCATTTTATAGGAAGCACTGCAGGGGAAGAAAAAGATTAAAAGACAATATACTATGGACTATTAATTAAAGAAATAATTAATATGATCAGTTCAGCATCAAAGTAATGCTGTACCTGAAACTATCAAGACAAGAAGTTATATCAGCATCTGTTAATAGCAGCAGGGTTTAAATGAGAACCAGGAAAAAAATGAGAGTATATTATAGAAAAGAAAAAGCCTCTCTCTAAACGACTGTCTTTTCAATTTATTATAAAGGATACAAAGGGCAAAGAGGGCCTTTCATACGAGATTTTCAAAGCTTTCTTGGAAATCACACATTCATAGATTTTCAGGGCTGACAGAGGCCAGCACAACCATAACTTCCTGTTCAACAAGCCAAAACTCATGCTCACATTCACACACCCCACAGATCTTGTGGCACTCCTCAAAGTTCTTCAGTCTTCCCATTTATTTCCTGTTCCACTTCAGTAAAATCTTGCAAATGCAAAATGTGTGATCCAGCTCTGCTGCCTATACCTGCATCCTCAGAGTGCCCAAGATCTGCTTTGACATTCTCCTACAGTGCACCAGTTGCTGGGCCTTAATTTGTTTTTTTGGGGGGCTCTACATTTATACAAATGTGTGTTTCCCCTGTCCCTCAGGGATTTCTCTCTCCAGCCACTGCTGCATGTTCTCTCACCAATCCTGTGTCATGGAAGTGGCACAGGACTTTCAGAAGTTACATATTCCATTCCTCTTATTCAAATCAGGGTAACCTGTATCCTTGTTTTAAAAAACACCCCAAATTAGAGAAGTGCCATACCCTTCATGTACCTGCTGGCATCCTGCTGTGCCACAGTAAATCTCTGTAGGTGCAGCTCCAAATCCTATGTGTTGGTTTTATGTGGATTGCTGTGCTTGCTTTCCCAGCTCTCTGACCCTTCTCATAACTCTGTTCCAACCTCCCCATGGAAAGCCAGAAGGGGAGGTTGCTTCACACACCCCATGCTCTTTGAGAATTCATCCAGCAAAGCTCACCTGAAACAAGTCCATGACAAACAGTGGCCTCTGAGTTAATTTATTTGGGTAGTATCTAGAACAGCATCTCATAAATCTTTCAATGAGCAACTTACTTTGTTATGCTGATCATGGGTAGGCTTTTATTAAATTTTGGTATAGATTTTTATATGATTTAGTCCTTTTAGTCCAAATTTCAGCTTTCTCCTTGCAAGAACAGAATTAAAACTCTGGCTGAAGCTGCCTCTGGCTTTCACAGCAATTTTTTAATGTGCAGATGCAAACTGTCCAAGAAAGGTGGCATGTTGAACTGTTTTCTATTATTTTGTCAATGAGTGTGACTATATTCCCCAAGGAATTCCTCTATAGCTAACTGGAGTTCCTTTTCACGCAGCAATAAAAATGAAAAGTTTCTAAAGCTGGACATGCGAGAACCTTTTTCTGTCATTTCAGCAATTTACATTTCAATTCAAAATAAGAATTCCTTGGGAGCTTTTCCCCTTCCCCTGCCCCGGATACTGTACTCCAAGATACAGCACTAAATTCCACTGATTCATTATTCCTATTAAAACAAACAATAACCTCCAATTGCTTAGCAAACCAAACAATTGCAAACAGTAAATTTAAACAGTAAAACAGGGAGCACGTTGGGTAAATGTTATTTCCCTGAACAAGGAAAGCTTTGGGCAAAGTGCTTAACTTGAATACAACAAAAGGCAATTTAATTTAGTAATACAGCTGGATGAAAAATGGAAACCTCGGGTTTAATAAGAAAGGGAAAAAAGACAAGCATATATCATCCAAAAGGATAATTATGAGAAACTATTTTGTATGATCCAGCTAAATCAAAGCTTTTAATGCTTTCTTACTCCTGTCAAAGGAGGGAGATTTAGTGCTTTAAAAATGGGGATTTTGCAGACTCCACTGCCCAGAAAAAATGATTTGTCCCTTGATAAATTACTATTGGGTTTCCTACTTGAAAAAAAAAAAAAATACACTTACATTGAAATAAATGCCAAGGAATGGCTAGAGAATTTATATTATTCACTCGTGTCTGTCACTGGATTGGTTGAAAAGTGACAGTGCCATTAAAAACATTCTCTTGCCTCTCGACAGAATGGCACAGAGGGGCCATGCCAGCATTTCCTGAATGGGAAGGAAATGGATACAGCAGCAAGAGTAAGCAAATCTTTATTCCCCTCCACCATCCTGACACACCAAAGAGTGACTCTGGGTGTCCCTGTGTGTATTTTATGTTTAGAATCTGCCAATTCCAATGAAAACTCCCTTCCCACTGGGATGGAAATTGCTCATTAATTTTCCTAAGGATTTTCAAGGGCTCTTAAATAAATCCTAGAAAATTTTTCTCTCTTCTGACAGATTGGAAGAACATACATATATGGTGATAGCTGAAGAGCTGCAGTGCAGTAAAAGCAGGTTTTTCCCCCAAGAAAGGAAGGTCTGAAGGTCTGTTCTTTATCCCCCAGTCCTTGAACAAGAACTGTAGGTGTCCTCAGGCAGCAGAAACCCTGGGCAGTCACAGGCACTGGGAAGGGAGTGGGACACTCACCAGGGACCAGATGTCTTCCCCAGGGGCTGTGTGGACACCAAAGGGATTGTTCCTGTGATGTGTTTTGGGACTACCTAAAAAGAGAGGCCAGACAAAATTAAGGGAATAAAAAGCAGTGCTATTTATTGAAGGTTCTTCAGGGATATTGAGGGCAGATGAAGCTCTCTCAGGGGCTACACCCAGAAATGGACAACAGGGTCACAGGTTTTCATACTTTTTTATAAGTTGGGTCCATTTGCATATTGGAGGTTAATTTTCAAATTACAGCTTCAGGTAATGAAGTCATTCACCCCATCTTTGCTCCCCCAACTCACTTGAGTTTACATCTCTCAGGGCCTGAGACAGTAAAATGTCCTTGATTCCCTGGCCTGGAGAGGAATTGTTGTGTCTGAACAAAATTGGAAAGCAGGAGCTGACACTCCATATGGAGTTTAGAGTTATCCAGAATTGCTGGATTACAGACAAATGAAAAATATAAAAGCTTAAATCCTAAGGCATCACCTGCAGGTATTAGTGCCTGGTAGGGGCTCAAGGTGCTATGCCAGAAGCACCTCAGTTCTTTGGGGCATGGCTGGGACAGCACATTCCTGAAGCCACCTGAGCTCCTCTCTGTCAGACCTCAAGAGCTCAAGTCCCTGTCCCCAAAACTACCTCTGTGCCACCAGGGCCAAAGGCAGAACTTACAAAGGGTGTGTAGGTGGCAAAAAAACCCAAAAAAAGCCCCATTGCTGGAAGTGGGGTGCCATGGGCAAGGTTCATAGAGCCACACAGGTTTACAGGACAGATTTTAGCTGTACTGAGCACTCAGATACTCATAGATCAGTGCTAATTTCACACAGACTTTTCATTACAGTCTGAGAGGCTCCTAAAAATTATTTTGTTAATTTCTGAGTTTGATATGATCTCAATACACTTTCTGTTCTTCTGTTCCATCCATAAGATTTCCTCATTCTTTAATTAATTGTAACATCAAGTTTCTAGCACATGCAAGAAATCTTTTGCATATTTAATCACTGACTGACATTGACATTTATCTGTCTCCTGAGAGTAGTAACAGCTACATGTTTTAATGTTTCTTTGGGCCCTGGACAACTTTTATGCCTACTAATGAAATGAGTATCAGTGGGAGAGCTCTGAATGCACAACAACAATCAAAAAGCAAGAATAAAAGCTTTCCCACACATGCACAGTCTTATTTGTTTGCAATCATTCAATGCTAAAATGCAGAATAGAGAACAAGCTGGAGAGAAATAAGAGAGTTTGACTTAAATGCCACAGTTTTTCATGTAGAGTGTTTAATCTATTAAATCTTTGCAACAGAAACAAACTTCTTTCTCCTTCACTCCCAAGAACCTGCCATCTCTGGCCCTGACTCATGAGCTCACTATTTAGAAACTGCCAGAATATGAAGACAACAGCAAAAAAAGAAAATGCTAACTTTAAAAGACAGTTTAGAAAATTTCCATCTGAACAAGGAAATCAGTCTCTAGAAACCATCACTACAAATTAGCCAAAGTTAGAGGGATTTTATGCAGTAATTTCAAAACCATCTGGCTTAGAGTCTTAAAGTGTCTACTGTTTAAAACCATATGGGGCAATGCCACCAAACCTGACCTCCAGCTCTTTAAATGTATTTTACATAGTTGTGCTTCATTATCCCAGGTACTAGGATTTTAATTTTTACTTCTATCTAAATCCCAAGAGGATTTCACTGGAGAGTTACTATTTGCTCCAGGGTTGTCACATTTTTAAATGCAGGAAGAACCATTTTATGAATTTTTGTTTTCACTTCAGAAAATGTAGTTCAGTTCTGCAGTTCAGCAAATGCAGCATTTGTAAAAATCTAATGAGTTACAAAGAATATCCAAGTCTCTCTTAGTAATAAAATGAAAAAAAATTAAAATAATATCATTGAAAGTCACAGAAAGTATGAATCATTGTCATTCTGATGTCTCAATTCTTTTTTTCATATGGATTATGCTAACAAAGCAAAAAAAAATTCAATCTATATCTTTCTTCTGACAAGGTCTTCTCACAGAATTCATAATTATATCATCTCTAGCCATTTATCTTAAGTTAATAATTCCACTGCCCTTCTAGAACTGGCATTTTGCAAATACACTACAGAAGCTACTTGAGGCAGTAATTTATTTTCAAATAACATTTTTATGTTATCCTTTGGCATGTAGGCTTAAGTAGATTGCTTATCTATAAAAAATGAATGTAGTAGAAAGTGTACCTCCCAAAATAAGTTTCATGAGAAAAACTAATTTCTTCCCAAAAATTGAGTTCTAATCACTAATTAGCATGCAAATACTAAAAATTACATGGAGAAACAAAAGAATAAATAGGGATTATAGCAGAATAATCCTTCCAGAGGTTTTTTTTTTTTTTTCCTAGTCTATTGTTTTCATGTTCTTAAATCTTTGAAGAATTAAAGAATAAGGCAAGCCATTGTGTCTCTGCCTTTTGCAGGTGCTCCCTTACAGTAGTTATTCCTAAGAACTGCTTCCAAACATCCATCACTGCTGTCCAGGACTCCTTTGAGCTGGCAGCCACAGCTTTGGTGGAGGGCACTCGAACAGGATACACCATAATGAGATTCAGCTGGTGAAAGTTGATTAACAAAACATAAACAATTTTCAACTGTTAGGATTATTAACCTCTGGAAATCCTTGAGATGAGAAAGAGTCTCCATCCCTCAATGTCTTTAACAAGCCAAGATAAAAGGGCAGAGAACAAGGCCTCAATAGGAATTATGAGCTGTGGTTGGTTGGTCCTTGTCACTGCAGATCATGGAATGTTAGGGAAGGGACCTTTAAGACCCTTTAGCCCCTCAAAGACCCTTTAGTCCCTGCATTCCTGTCAGGGACACCTGCCTCTAGATCAGTTTGCTTAAGGGCTAATGGAGCTGTGTCCCATTCATGTACTTTCCTGGCTACACCCAACAACAGATCCCTGTCCTTGGCACCCCTTCCTCCAGCCCCAGTGACGAGATCAGTGTCACCACAGGACTCCTGAGTAGGGATCTGTGCCACTGGGATCCCTCTGGCTGGAAATGCATGAGGAGCCTCAGCAGGGCCGGTCCAGGCCCTCCAGCATCCCTGGATGGATCCCTGACAGGGATCCATCCCTTTTGTAGAGGGACAGAGCTCACAGCATGTCCCAGGTTTCGATCAGTGCATCATTAATACAAATCAGCTGATGATTGCACTCTGGATTTAGTGATCTCTGCTGGAATTTATGGGGCTGCAGGACATTTTCAGTTCAAAGATGTTTAATCTTCAAATCTCTTCCCCTTTGATCTTAAAGTGCTATGTCTTCTGACAGCCAGGACAAAGGATAAATCCACAAAATCAAAATGGTTTTCTAAAGCTATCTTTGTCAAAGGAGTTAGGAACAGAGGACACCGTCAGAGTTGCTCTCTTACCATCCAAGATCAATTCTGCAGGCCAAATCCTCAGCCAGCATAAATCAGTGCAACTTCATTCAGGTAAAGTTGACAGGATTTTTTACTACCTGTGGAACTGGTATTGAGAGTTCCACAATTTTGTGAGCCTCTTTAATGTCTACAAAGGCCCTTAATGAAAAACAGCCAATAAACACATGCTAATAATCTAGCCTGATACACATGCAAACAAAGTAATCAGGTAAAGCAGGCTAGAATTATGATTTTACAAGATACTGTAAGCACAGGAAGAGAGAGAAGATAGAAAATGCATTCACGGATCTACCACTTGCCTTATTTTTGTTTTAAATTATAGCCCTGTAAATTTTTCTGGACTGTTTATTCAACATGCAAAAAAGGCAGCCTGTGCATAAAGTAGCCATTGTGAATCTCCTCATTTCTACACCCATTAGCTGAAAGTATACAGCCAATTCTCAGCCTTGTATTTTAGGTCATAAATCTGCTCCCTCTGTTCCATGGGCAAATTAAAAGCTATATATCTTTTGTCAAAGTCTTTCTGACACAGAGCTCCTACCTTCACAGCCTAAGGCTAGCTGTGTGTCTGGGAAAATTATATACAATAGGCACTGACAGCCATGGAGTCCAGCATTTAGGCACTAGTCAACATATTTTTATACATGTAAAAATCATCCTACCTTATAACCTGAGCACAATCTATACATATTTAAAAGGATTACGGGGGTATGAAATAAGAAAAATGCTTTCAAAAAGATGGGAAGGTGGTGTGAATTTGATACCCCAGCAATCTTTACAACTGTTCTGCATTAAGCATATGCATTAGCCCCTGCATTGCACTGATACAGGCTGCACTGGCACAGCCAGAACCTATTTCCTTGTGCTCTAACCACTGCCATGCTTCATTTTCTGATGAATGTGTGGGCACTGCTTTTGATTTCAGCCCAATGCGCAAACAGTATATGTATTTTAATTAAATGCATACAAAATTATGTTGTTTGGGAATGCCAGCTTTGTCATGTGTCACAGAAATGGCTTATCTAGTTATACTGGAAGTTTATGGCCTTGAAATGAGGCATTGCAAAATGGCAAGAGTTAAGAAGCCCCCACATGAATTTTGGCATTGTGGAAAACTTTCTAACCATGGGCTCCTGCACATCTTTTAAAAGCTGTAAGAAGCTCACAAAGAAGTAATTTTAACTGTAAGACAGAGAAATATTTATAAGAAACTGAGGGTTTCATCTACTTATTTGTTCAACAGTTCTGCCCCTCTGCCCAAGTCAGCAGCTCTTCACAGTGTCTCATTCTCCTCACACTGCAAGTGGCCCTTGTTTCACACTTTTACCTGAAACACTGCTTGCCCTCCTTAGACCTCTTTGGTTTATAGCTGCCATTTTCACCATGTCATATCTCATACACTGTGATCAGAGGTGTTCCTCTTTATCCTTTCCTAAGTGATATTGTTGTCACATAATTTACTTGTTCAGTTATTCTTTCTGGAAAACCTGGAAGGCCTGTCTTCCTTCCCTTTAACACAGAGCCACAATGTCAATAGAGTTGGTAGATCTGATCTGCAGTTTCCATTTATTGCTCATTCTGAAACAAGCACAAAGTAGTGCCACTATCCAAAAACACCTCTTACTCCTATTTTTGAATACATGGTTTATATTCCTTAGGAGAACATTTCCCTTTCCAACTGTCATCTTCTGTCCTAAAGCAACCATGTTTAGGATGCTTTTATGGGCCATGCAATTTTTCCTTCTCAATGATGGTAGTTAAATTTGAGGATGTGATGCTGCTGTCATGTCATTTCATGCAGCACTACAGGAAGGGAAGTCATATCTCACTTCAGAACAAACGTCATTTACAGAATACAAAGTGATAGAGAAGAGCATTAGAACTGTTTGCAGAGTCTTGTAGTCAGGTTCCTCTGACTTCCCAAGCTAGTTAAATACATGCCCAGGCCTTGCCAGTCTTAAACTACTTACAGACTTTTATTGTGTATTTCACACCAATTCAATTTCAAATCCCCAAGTCTGATTTAATTAGAAAGGCAACAAAATCTGGGAAAGCAACCAGGCATCTAAAACTGCTGCAGTCTGTAAGTGAAGTAGATGATGTTTATTGGGCTCTCAGAACATATAAACTGCTCAGCATCGCTGGCACTCCCAAACTGACAGCAGCTTCCCTAATGGATCAAACAGCACACTTTTCATCATGCAAGTCTCCAATAAATGAGGCTTCCTTGGGCCCAATCCACAGCTGGCACAGCTGTGGCCAAGTCATTCCCACACCTGCAAGGACGTGGGAGCACTCACACAGGCAGAACAGCTCTTGAACAGATCAGTCTGCAGCCAGGATGGACTAGTCCACAGCTTCCCCCAGAAAAAAATTTAAAATCACTGTAGTGCCAAGGCTGCATCCTGAAATCCATCTCTGCATACACAGATGGAAGACTTAATTTGCTTTACAAAACCCAGTTATTTTATGCTCTTGCATCTCATGCTGCACCAGTGGAATTTCATGCATTTCTTGTGAAAGTGGCATTTTACAATAAACACGTTTCTGACTGCATTGTTTAGTGCCCTGACATTGCTAATAAGCCTTTGGTGTGCTGGCCCTGTGACTTTGCTTGTCTGACCCTCACTTGGTGTCCTCAGTAAACACATTGATCTGGGCAGAAACATTTAAGTAATAAACCATTGCTCTGTGTGAGGAGGACTATCAGATTGCAATCAGAAATTGTTCTCTTTTTAAGCTGCTGGAAATGAAAAACACCACAACACTGGCATATCTGCTTGCATTGTTATTTTAAATTATATACACACAGCATCTTAATAGAAGAAATTATATGCTCCCTAGCTGACACATTTCACAGTTAGAAATAGATGTTAAAACATTTTCAAATAACAAATTGACAATCTTAGCACTGCTTTCCATGTGTGTGCATTCCTTAAAACCACAACCAGAATGGGGAGTAAAAAAAAAATTGAATTTATAATCCACCGCTTACAGAATTTGCAATAGTTGTCTTTATTTTTTTTTTTAATCTCTCAATTGAGAGAAATAATTTTTCCAATTTCCTTTTAAACTTCTGTTTAAGGTCACAATACTGAAGAGAGGAAACTATAGGAAATACACAGATGATGCATATGCATTTAACTGCATTTTTAAAAACATATCTGTGCTTCTAAATAGCTTCCTAATTTCAAAATGTTTATTTTTTCCTAAAAGATTGCAATTCACATTCACACAAACAGAGTGCAAGTCTCTACCAACTCTAAAATCTCCAAGTGGAATGTCTGTCAGACATAGTAGTACAAAACACTAGGTCAGGAGCAGTCTTTGTGGAATAATTTTAGCTTAATACTGGAAAAGGAGTAAGTAAAGCTCCCAAGAAATGCAGTATACTGATTATCTTTCAAAAGGAATGAAGAAACCCTCAGAAAGAGTGAGGTGAAGTGTCTGAGGAATCCTGCAGTCACAAGATGTGGTCCTCCTTATTTTTGTTTTAATCTGTTTATACATGGGACATTCTCCATCTTCAAAAATGGAAAGTTTTCTTTATTTTTTCCTCAGTGTACTGCAATTTTCAGAGAATTCTAATTTTTTTTCTGCCATAACCACACTGCACACAGAACTACACTCACAGAGGGGACAGAGATGCAATATCAAAATGTTAAAATATCAACTCTTTTTGCAACACCATGGGAATTATCTCTGTCCTGACACCAACCATTTACATGAAATCCTGGTATGCCTCATGCCATTAATAATTTTGTTCATATTTAGTAGTTACTAACATCCCTCAGCCAAGGAGTCACTCTTGACTTGGCTAAAACTGCACCAGCCACCAAGTGCATCACTCACAATCTATCTGAATTCAACAGAAGAACTTTGTTAAAACAAGACTAATCTTCCCTCCCTCATAGACCAAGCATGTCTCAAAGATATGTTGAAATACTGAATAGTTATGATTAATCAGTGAGGAAAAACCCAAATCAGGTTGCATAATGTTAGGAACAGAAATGCAGTGCTTCCTTGTGTGCTCATATAGCCATTACTCCTGTTAGACATATTTATGTTTGATATAACACCACATACTAGACTAGAAAATTATGATTTCCTCTGCAAATTCTGCATAGAAATACTCCAGGAAGAAGGCAGCAATGCTCCAGAATCATAATTCTTGTTACAAGCAGGAAGGAAATGAAAACAGAACTGGGGTACTTTCTCCATCTCTGGTCTGAGGAGCCCAGACTGTTCAAAGAACAAATAATAGCAAAAATTTCCTCTGTCTTGCAGAAGTCCAGAAAAGAACAGCAGAGAAGGCAATTAGTTTAGGGAGCAATTATCTTCCCTGAATGTCTTTACAGGACGGAACTGTGAGACAAGGCTGGAAAAAAATCAGACTTTGATAAAGGTCAGTGGCATATAACCTATTTTGGCAATTACTTGTCAAATATAAGAATGGCTTAAAACACATTGAAGCAACTCAGGAAATCTGGTGACAGGACTGTTTTAAGCAATGTACTTGCTATTCCTCAAAAGGTAACTCTGAATTTAACACTGGCAATACTGAAATAAAATTGGGAGTGGGAGAATGAGGAAGGAAGCAATATGCCACCTCCCTGATCTGAGGGGTTTGTGGCACAGCTGTGCTGTGGCACCTGATGCCATTTGGGTTGTTGTGCTCTCAGCCACTCCAGGCTCTGTCCTTCACCCTGCCCCACTCCCAGACACCAGTGACCTGCTGGCACATGGAGAGGGCTGAGCCCTCCTGTGCTCCAGGGCAGCTGGGAGGATTTCAGAATCTTCAGCACACTCAACGCCCCACTAGCAAGCATCCTTATTTTTTATTTTTTTTCCACATTGAATTACAATTCTCTCCCCTGGAGATTCACCCCCTAGGTCCCCATGCAAAGATGGGGGATGTTTGGGGTCAGATTTGAAATGTTTGACCCACCTGCTGTTCCAAAGCTACACAGGCTGCATTTCCCCAGCAGTTCTGACACTGTATGATTTCGTCTGTGCCAGTGGTGGAGGCTGATTGAACATCAGGAGGGAGAGAGAACATTCCATAAAACTGCAGGCGGAAAAGGTTTGCCAATTATTTTTCTTCTCATGACTTTTAGGATGCACAGATTCCTTTTGGCAGTTCCCTTTGTTTTGTGCCCATAAAATAAGTTTAATAGCTGAATTTTCCTTAAGATAATCAGAGGCTGTATAATTTATGCATCTGAATAGCATTGTAGACAGATGTAATTTTGCTTGAAGTTTCAGCATTACAGTTAGTAATGACTCTGCTGGCTGTGTTTTGTAGAATTTGCAATTTATTTAACAGTTGACTGAGCACTGACCCCATATAATATTGCCATAATCAAAATGTGGCAAAAATTAAAAATTAAAATCGAAAAAGAATTCTGTGCCTCCTGGGAACAGGCAGCCTACAAGTGGACAGTGTATAGAAGCAATCTCTAAAATGACAGGTAACTAACATGGTCTTTATAGCAAACTAGCCAAAGATTGAGCTGAATTAAGCTTTGAAACATTCTCTAAGTAATAGTTACGGCTTGAGCCATTTGGTTTTGTCAGCCTTTCTGCCATTCAAGTTCCTGTGCCTGATTGTTTCAAGAGTTCCTGCCTTCCCCAGGTGCTGTCCCACCCTGCAGAACCCTTCCTTGCTGTCCCAGGCACTGACCATGTCCTGCTCACCTCTCCCAGCACCTCCCACAGCAGATCTACGAGTATGTTTGGGTCATTACTTTAGTTTGGCCCTGTTTATAATAAGGTTTGCAGTTAATCCACCTTTTAGCCCACCCACCGGGTGACATTTAATAAATTGTATTCTTCATTAACATTTCCTGCTCAAGCATTATAGATGATTAATGGTGATAGAGGAATACAGTGTCATCAGCATAAAACAATGATTTATGGTGATAAAGAAAGCAGCATCATCAGCATAAAAAATTATTAAGTTATTTGAAGAGCTAAAGTTAAGATGGGAAGAAGCAGATCCAGAATTTGCTGCAAGCTCAGTCTAGCTCTGCTGCATTCATGTGATTTTTCCTGTGGAAATGAGTGGGGCTGGCACTTTTCAGTGTCCCCAGCAAGGGTGACAGATCCTGCTGGAGACACTGCACAGGGATGGAGTTTTCTCTCAGGCTCCCCCACGCTGCCTGTGAATCCTCACTGCATTCCTGAGCCAATTCAGATCACAGGCCAGTATTACACCAACTGCAGCAGGCTGCACTGCAATTTGTGTGCTGTGAGGGATAAAAAGAGCCATGAAAGAGTTCCCTTCAAAGCACTCAAAAGGCTGAAAAGATCTCTCAGCTGGTTGCCATTTACACTAATAATCCAATTGGAGTGAGAGTATTTCTAACAAAGTTTAAAAATGGCAGCACAATTGGAGACAGCAGCCCAAGATAGAAACAGCACTTGAAAAACAGAAAAATAAGTGGGAAAAAAAATTGCCTCATGGTTCACAGATACAGGACACTTGATCCAGTTTGGAACATATATTCAAGACTACAATGCTTTAAACCCCATGCAACTTCCCAAAGTTTCTCACATCAGTGTTTTTGTTTGTTTATTTTCCCCAAAGGAAAAGATCCCAATGACAACAAAAAAAACCAAAAGACAACTGTGCTATAAAGTCATATTAATTTGACAGTCCATTAGGAATGGACACCTGACCTTCAGGATTCTCTAAAGCAGGGAAGGGCTACAAAGCATGATAGCTGGTTACATCTAGGCCACAAGGAAAAGCTAACATCACAAACATAATTAAAAAAACAAACAAAAAACACTGTAATTCTTTGCACTCTTCTCTGAATGTCACTCATTAATAATAAAATTAATAAAAGAAAAAAACCTAACACTTTAACAGTTTGGGAAGGAGGGTGGTGGGGGGAGCTGAATGGAAGATAATCTATTCCTATTTTCATTCCATAGTCACATTCACTGCAGCTACAGAATCAGGTATGCCAGCAGTCAGAGCAGTTACCTTCTTGATAGCATTGTTCCTAATTATTTGCTGTTCCTTCCCATTAATTTTCAAACTTGATTATCTTGATTTCAACACTACTAAAACAGTCATTTAGAGAAATAATGGAAAAGAATGGTTCCAGTGCCAATTCATGCTGTCCTCTTCCATAAATCGCACTCCAACTTTAAAAAATTCATTTATAGCTACGATATTTTTGACTTTTGTGATGTTTCCAGGCCTCTTTAACCATCAGCAGCAGACTGACTACTGTGAGATTTTTCCTCCTGCATAGTCTGAGTGTCCACATAGAAGAGCCAGTGGCAGAGGAAATTAATCTGAAAAATTCTCCCCTCTCACAAAATGGAAACCTCTGATTATGTCTTTAGCATGAACATGGCAAATTTAAAGCTACAGTCTAAAGGTGCAGTATGTAGCACTTAAACAAAAACATGCAAATTTGAGGCCAAGGAAGCAGGGATCCTGCTTTCCCCTCTGCTCAGGTAGCAGCCACAGGGAAGAGCCTCTCCTGAGGGGAGGAGGAGTATTTTGGGAGCAATGACCACTGCACATATTGATTCTCTAGATCTCCATAGTGTCAGCAAACACATTTTCAACGGAAATGTCTCCTAGAGGTTTCCTATATGGTTTTGCATGTCACAAAGACAAGATTCTCCTGACACAAATTACAAATTTCTCCATTCAAGTCAAGCAGCAGCCAGGATCTTTCTACTAACATGAGGAGATGCTCCCTGACTGGATGAGTTCAAGAGAGTCATCAATAACAAAAGGGGAAGAAGGATGGTAAGAACTGCCAACTGTTTTCTATATATTTGTGTTTAAATATTTGAAAAAATTTACTTTGACCAAGTTCATAGTGTTTAAACCAGAATATTAACGAGAGCAGAGAATTCTAAATGAGTTATGGAAAATGTGTGCACATCAAAAGTCATTCACTCCAAGAGTACATGATTGTACAGAATATACAGACTTGGGGTAAAGAAACATTTCAGGTTGCTTCTGTATACAACAAAATGAACCAAGTTTCCAGGTCAGGACCTGGCTTGTAGAATTGCTTTGAACAGCAAATTAAGCTCCATTCTCTGCCCCACTGCTTTATGGACTGTCTTGCATGATCTGATATTTCTCAACTATTATTTTTTCCTGAAGTTCAGTTAAAATATATTGCTCCAAAACCCACAACTTTTACAGGTGAAGTGGAAAGGAAAAAAACTAGAGGCCGAAAAATACTTATTTGTTATTCAGCTGGGAAAGGCAGACTTGTTTTACTCTGCCTATCTCACTTGCTGGCTGTTTTCTTTTTCACCTGTGAAAGCAGTTTCTGTAATAGCAATTCAGTTCTTGTTCCTCAGACTATGTAGAGATTTGTTTGGGCTTGGATAAGTGCCCAAAACATACTCCTAACTATTCCAGTTCTATTGAGCCTCTGAAAAAGAGCTACATGTATCTTTTCAGAATTTAGGTCTTCTTATTTCAGTCTCAGATGAGAGCACACAAAGCTAAACAAGGAGAAAGGGAGGAAAGTGATCTGAACTACACAGAGATAAAGAATGGCTCATTTAGAGCCTGGCTGGAGTTCTGGATGAATGACCATCTTAACTTTTGCCTTATTCCAACAATTCTTCCAACCATGTTTTAACCCTTGCCACATAAAAGTGGATTATAATGATACTACATTTTAAGGTAGAGGAGATGCATGCAAAACTCTAATTTTTTCACTGGAAGTCAACAGTAAAATATTAACAGCAGTGACATGAGAGATGGCACAGTCACATCAAATAGAAAAGTTTTCACCTTGAGCATGGTGTAAAACTTAAACCATTACAACATAATTCAAACATTTTAAAATAGGAAGTCTCTCAACAGCTAGCATTCTAAAACTCCAGTAAGTTTTTTGTTGTTGTTGTTGTTGTTTTTCCATCATGGGACACTTCTCAGTAGAGATATTTGTAGGTGATCTGGGCTATCCCCAGTGCCAGGCTGTCTGTGAAAGCAAGGCAAGTGTCACAGTAGTCAGCAGCAGGCTGGCAGGTAGAGCAGTACATCATGGTCACAAACAATCACTCCAACATCAATCATCCTTCAAACAGGAGGAAAAAATACCTTGTTCTCATTCATAAACATGAGTTTGTTTTCAGATTAAATCCTTGCCCTATATTGCCTCAAGAAGTGTTTGAGCATGGACCTGGAGCAGTCCACCCCACTGAAATGTTGGTTTTTATAGCTTTGGTCAGCCCAAAGCTGCTTTCATTTTTTTGGCAGCACAGCCATGAGCTACAGGAGCCACCCAGCCCTCTCCTTTCCTGCACAAGGCACAGCTTTGCTACTGCAAAAACTTTAAAAATTTTTAAAAGGCCAGTGGGATGAGATATTCACCTTCCTCCCTCAATTCCAGCTATTCTCTCTTTTGAGAGCATCAAGTCACCATAAGACCATGTTCACCTCTGCAGCCCCAAGTAACTCGAGTGCCCTCAGGTGTTTTGGTGGGGCTCAGGTGACTCTGCTGTTCCAGAGAGCCCCAGAGCCTCCAGCACAGACCTGCTGGGGTGTTTTAGGCTGACACTGAGTGCAAGGTGTCCATAAGCTCTCCAGTCAATTTTGCCATGTGCCCTTCCCTGCTCAGTCCTCCTCTCCTGATCTTTCACAGGAGTTTACACAGAGCTTGGATTAACAGTGTTATTGGCTTTATGTGGAACAGTCCCCACCTTCAACTAACACAGACAACCAAGAGTTGTCCCAGATTCATTTGTAGGGAACTCAGTGCAGAAGAAAGTCAATCAGCTCTACCAATAGCAGGAAAGACCCAGAGCAGCTCTAACAGTTTCTAATAGCTGGCAAATTCAGATGGAACAATTCTCCAGGAGCTAAATTTGAGGAGTTGCAACCAGAAATGTATTTATTGCTAATAGTGAATCCTGCCAAGGTACCAAAGACTGAGCAGAGACCACAGGGAAGAAATGTAACCTTTGTTTGAGATGCTGTGGGTGCATTACAAGTCACTGAATGGGTGCCAAGGAGAGGAATGCTTTAAGGCAAAATGACAGGAATTCCCAACAGTGTTAGGTATTTGGTTGATTTGGAAAATTAGATCATTAGAAACTCGGGTGGTTTGAGTGATTTAAATATTAGAAGCAGAGAAGAAGAAATTAAATGCAACAGGAAACAAGAGCAATGACATACTGGAAAGGAGCAAGGAAAAACAGATGCAATAGTTCAAAATCACACAAAAAGAGAAACAGGAACAGATGGATTTCCATAAAGAATAGAAAAATCTCTATGTTTACTTTCATTTGAAGCCAATGGAAGAAAGAAGTCCTAAAGGCATTGGAATAGTTTAATTTTCAGAGCTGGTCTGGTTGACATTTTCTTTTGAACACCAGATTAAACAGCACAACTCAGCTCACAGCATCTTTGCTATAAATGCTATGGGGCTAAAGAGCAGATAAGCAGCAGCATTTAAAGGCTTTTTCCTTATGCAAATAAGTGCTGGTAAATACTATCAACATACACATATTTTGAGTAAGAATGAAAATAAAAATTGTTGACTGCTCCAGTCTAATCCTGATGCCAACACCTGACATACATCAGCCTGAGACTTATGATGATTCCAAAGATGTCCTAAAAGAGACAAACCTGTAAACACATTTAACTACCTACATGCTATTACTCATGAGTTGCAGTAGTTTTTTAATTTCTCAGTCAGGATCCCTTAACATGAAATATGAACACAGTGACATGACCATCAGGGTGCTTCAACTTCTTCACCTGAAGCTTCCATTCTCAAAGGCAACGAATTGACAAGAATATCAGTTCCCATATTAAGATTAGACTACAGGCCTCAAAATAATGAACAAAACTTTCAGAAAATACTCCAAAATTCAAGGTTCCTCAATTCTTCACAGGGAAGAATTAAACACTGAAAATTTAGATGCACATTTCAATCTTTATGTTTTTGCCATTTGAAATTACTTAAAGTTGCCTTATTTTATCTTTTGAAGCTTACAGTAGTAGAAAAGTGCACACATTGAACAATATTTTCCAATTCAAAAAAGAAGTAAAATGTTAAGACAAAAGCGACCAGCAAAATCAATCAACCAACCAAAAACAGTGAAAAAGAGTGAGGGCTGAAAGAGATTTTGGGAATGTCAAGCAGGATGTCACAGCAGCACTGAGCTCACCCCTTTGGAAGCAGAACACAGCCAGCACCACACCTCTGATATAGGCTGGACACTAATGGAGCCCTGAAGAAACTGGTGGATATTCCACTGGGAAAGCAGATCCATAAAGAGCCAGTTCCATGGAAAAGGATCTCAATTTTATTACCATTTTTGAGACCAGACAAGTTTTATACTCTAATATGTCTGCAATAACATCTGATATATCTGACTTAAAGGACAGAATTGTAATAAAGTTAGAAGCGTACAAAATTGCAGAAAGGACAATTTAAACTGAAGCTCTCAACATTAACATCCAGGTTTTGAGCATTCAAAAGTGAGCTATGAAGCACCAGAAAATTGAGACCTTTGGTAAATGTCAACCAGGGGAAATGTGACTTAGATTATTAGAGAGTCAAAGAATATAATCCACAGTAGATCACTTCAACCCTGGCTAATTACTAAAGGCACCAGTTCATTACACTGCTCTAAGTGTATCTAATTCAGTTTGCTCTGCAGTTCATCTATTATGTCTTTTTTATGTGTTCCTGCACCGGCTGTTGACATGTACAACCTGCTCTGAAGGTGCTTCTCAACTCCTGCCATTTCCACTCAGTAAATCCAGAAACTGTGGCTGAGGTTTGCTCAGTTTCAAGACCCAAAACCAAAAATCAACTCCTCACCTCCCCCCCAAAAAAACCGGAAACTACAGGTGAGGTATAAACTCATGTTTAAAAATCAGGACCACAGTTGAGACATTTCTTGTATTAAGTTAAGCAACTGGAGTTGGTTAATAAGAAACCACTGTCAGATGCAAATTTGAAATTCAAAAGAACAAAGCTATTTAACCTATGATCAGACCATTTAAAAGTTACATTTCATTATAAAGAGCTACTGAAATTTATTCCCATGAGACTCTGTTGGTGTTGAAATTTTACATGGACTCGAGACTTAAGTATATTCATATATTCAGAGGGGGAAAAAAATCTCATTCAGGGTTAACAACTACAAGTATCCAAAACATTTGTAAGTCACAGATGACTGGGGAGGTATCTTAAAAGGTCTTTTCTCACTTGTGTATTTTTCTTGTTGTCTGCCTTGGATGCCTTTTATTGACCAGTGCTGGTTGGCTGAACCTTTGGTGTGGCTTAATATGATCACTCAGGCAAACTCCTACCCCCTGAATCACTTAAATGTTCTGAACACAACACCCAGTTTTTTGCCTTTTCACAGAGCAAGCATAAGGTAGTGACAGCTACACACACCTCACAGACCTCTACAGCATTTAAAAAGACTTTAAGGACTTCAGAAGAGCAGCAAAACACTTATTAACAGGAACAAATATTTTAAGTTGGGAAATTTGAAGTGTCAGTTCATAGAAATCTCTACTCCATATGAAACAATATTTACTACCCATATCTGACTTCCCAGTAGTTCATAATAATAAAAGCATTTTTTTAAGTGACCATAACAAATTTCTTTTACACAGTCCATGCCATTCTTGTCACTTTTATGGCTTGGAAATACAGCAACATAATGGATATTAAAGCTGACATACTCCCATATTTTAAATAGTTCTCATCTGCTCATATTTTTTGTTTAATAGGGTTCTCAAAAGTCATTCACAGCTAATTGATATTAGTTTTAATTGAGTTTTGTGTAGGTATTAGAAGGAAAACTGAAAAAACAGCTTGCAGTAATTTCCTATACAATGAATCAAAAAATGCAGTATATGTGAAGACAGTGTATAAATTAAAAATGACTGAAAGGCAAAAGAAACTGCCAGACAAAAATGATCTGTGAGTGAAACAGGACCCATTTACTTCTGTTTGTGCAGTGGGTGGACAGTCCAGCTCTCTCTAGCACAGATGAACAAGAAAACCAAGCAGCTTAAACCCTCCCTTGCAACAAAAAGAAAAGTCCAGGCTGTTCTGGAGTCATACTGGTCATGCTGGGAGGGAGTAGCTGCCTTTGGCCTTCCACTACCCAACTAACCTTCAGCAGTAAACTACCAAAAATAGTGTTTCCTAAATCCACAAGTTGTCAATAGCACAACACGTTCCCAGCAGCACTCTTATCACATCAGTTGCAAACACAGCCACAATTCCCAATGTATTTTTTAAACCCTTGGATTGTGGAGAGCAGGCAGAGCCCCCAATCTGGACAAGAGCCTTCCTTCCAAAGGCAGCTCTGTCTGCTTGCTGTGACCCACAGGAGCTGCTGGGGCACATTGCCAGTGGGATGGTTTGTACCTGCTGGGACGTGGTGGTGGCTCCCAGGCTCTGCACATTGCCTGTTGGTAAGTGTGCCAGCATTTTCAGGAATGTGATGGCAAATTACTGACCAAGCTTTAGCTTGTGAAGGACATTAGTAGGTTCCCTGAGCTGTTTGCAGCCCCAGGTGCCTACTCAGCTGCTCTTGGGTTTTGCCTCCTTTTTAATCTGGATCAGCTGAAGCAGGGCAAGCTGACATGAGCCTGCTCGCTCTTCAGTTGCTCCTTTACCCAGCACACCACAGACACAGCTCTATGCAGCAGCAAATACATCAGAGCCTTCTTGTGCCTCAGAGCCTCTTAATCCAAAGGAGAGATAAAATCCTGAAAAACCAACTGCATGATACAGAGCAATACAGCAGAGTACTGGGTGTTATCACTTCCTCTCTCACTAGAGCTGACTTTCACGTCTGTGATCACTTTTCCTTCCTTTAAGCCCCAAACCATCACTCTAAAGAAGATAAGGAACCAAGGAACATGGGGGAAAAAAATAAAAGAGGAGGATTTTATAGCCTTATTCTAGACCTTCTGCACTACTAGCAAGCCAAATGCAACTGCTGCTACCTGTGCTGGAAACCAAACCCCGGCAGCACCAGGCACTGACCTCCATCCCCTGCCCCAGCAAAGCCACAGAGACATCCACTGCTGTGACCAGCACCACAGGTCTGGCCTCCAACAGCCCTTCTTCCTGTCCCAAAGTCAGCCTGCAAGCCCCCAGCACTCAGACTGCTTCCTGAGGGTGATGACCCTGGAAATACCTCTGCAGCTGACACCTGGGAAAAGCTGCCTGGTTCAGGGGTCCCTCACACTTCAGTATATAATGAACAAATTGCCTTATCTTCATTAATACTCCCCCCACTGCATGGTAGAAGAACAACAAATACATCACACACTATTGCCTGTTGTCTTCTTCACTTTCATAAAGTTGCCCCTGTAGTCTGCAGGTCACTCATGGAGTTCTTGATGCCTGTATATTAAATACAGCAGGATGATTTGTCCTCCAGGTCCTTCATTCAACACAGTAGGCAAAGCTCTGTTTTCTGGCAAAACTGTTGAGATGGTGAAATAAAGACTTTCTATGAAGGCACAATACAAAAAACACTCAGACAATGAGGGCTGGGCTGCAAAAATAAAGAAATGCTCAAACCCTGATGTTTGCACCAGACATTTCTTTTAAGTGTGATTTGATTCCAGATGCCACACATCAGAGAAAGTAATTAGTTTATTGGAGTAATTTCTGCTAAAATATTAAAAGGCTTATCCATCACCACATGACATTAAAAAATTACATTTCACAGCATTTAGAGAAAATATACTATTTCATAAACACAAAAAAGGACTGCTCAAGATATGTCCTGTGTATTGGCAAGGAAGGTAAAAAGCTTAATAAAGAGAGATTAAAATAATTTGCAAGAAGTGTTTCAGACTATAACATCATCAGCAATAGTTGATGACCAAGGATTAAAGTGGTGATGAAGAAACATTTGGCAGTGTGAGATTTGAAGCATTTTAGATCTTTGGGCAAAATGTTACCCTGCATAGAGTGTTTGGGCAAAATGTTACCCTGCATAGAGTGCAGCAGGCTACCAACAGGTCTAATCACTAATATTTAAAGTGTACATTCCTATTATTTGAACCCTTGCAGTGTGCAGAAATGACTTGCTTTCTTTTCAACACTTTTTCTGTGCCTAGTTATATCTGCCAAAATGTTTATGCTTTTTTCCACCACATGACATTTTCAATCTGCTCCCCATGATCATCCCTAAACTGAATGTTTGTGCCCCATTACTATTATTATGATTATAATTATTACTTTCATCTTCATCAAAACCTGATTTTCAGATTAACTTTCTGAAATAAAAACCTTGAAAAACTTTAGGGAGACTATATCTTTCAATCAACATATGGAGAGGCAGTTTGGTTTTATGGTTTGAGTTTAATATCATCTTTACCTTTACTTTTACTTTTGAAACAAACGTAATATTTCTTTTCAAAATTGAAAATCCCAATAACTTTCTTTCCACAGTGTTTGTCTCCTTCAAAACTACTGCAATTTTGCAAAATAGTGAGAAGACAATGGTATTTGGGAGTAAATAATTTAGTGTTATTTTTTGCCCAGTAATGTGCAGTTACTTGGGGATTTCTGCCTCATGTAGGTTGGCATGTGCTAAGTCACTTAATGAGCAGAGGACACGTGTGCTGGTGCATGTCCTATAAACTATGGAGCAACACTGCCCTCCCCACTTGGAAACTGCCCAAGTGTTACAAATCCTTACTTAACTAGGATGGATATTTCCCCACACATTTTTCTCATGTCCTGCAGCTGCAAGACCACTGCAGCTTTACCTCTACACCACTGTGGGCTAAGGGAAGCTCAGTGAAAGCAGTGAGTTTCTGAAAATGACTGCAATTACAGGTCAGAATTAGAAACCTACTAAGCACAGGTTGCCCTGGAGCCTGCCATACCTGGATTTGGCACAGTTTCTGACTGATGTCACCTCCCAGTAGCAATGTTTACTGCTTTAAGGTAAAAGGTGAAGCAAATCTGCTGTCCTTCCATTTACCATTTTAGCAGGTCTAGGGAAAAAGCCTTTTGACACATGGCCCCTTAGACAGAAATTGAATAAAGGCACAATCTGTTAGAGGCATGTTACAGCACACTACTACTTGCAAAGGATAATTTTATTTATTTTCTTTTCTGATTTATGTGCCTGAATGAACAATCTCTCAGTGCTCAGAATTTTATCAGAACTGTAAAACTGGGAAAAAGCCAGTGGCCATTGCTTGGCAGCACAGCCCTTGTTCACAAGCCCCAGTGCAGCTAGGAGAATTGTGACAAAAAACAAATGTTTCCAGTGACCTCTCCTCCCTGCCCATTCCTGGAAGTGTTACCCCTGCAGCCTGTGACAGGTGAGGAACTGCTCAGAAAAAAGCAAGTGGCAGAGCAGGTGAAAGGGAAGGAGGCAGATGGGAATGCTGTGCATTGAGTACACTGGAAGGGAAAGTGTGGAGGAGAAGGGAGAGCCAGGCAGGGCTCAGGTGCAGGGCAGGGCTCAGGTGCAGGGCAGTTCAGAGGCTCTCAGCCTTGGCAGTGAGCTAAGACAGCCTCACTCAGCATTTCCCTGCTCTCCAAACCAGCACTGTGGGCTGATGGAACCATAGGGATCAAATCCAAGGCAAGAAAAATAAAGCAGCTCTGAAACACCGTTTCCCAAAACAGAGAAAAATCCCACTTTTTCCTCAAAGGGTTATTTTTCCTCCCTTCAGGCATCAAAAAAGACAGATAAAAGGCAAAGAATGTATGGAGAGCAGCCCTGAGGAAATGGACAGTGGGGCTTGGAGCGAGCTGGGATAGTGGAAGGTGTCCCAGCCCATGGCAGGGGTGGGATGGGGTGAGATTTAAGGACCCTTCCAACCAAACCAATCTGTGATTCCATAACAGAGAAAGAAAAAAGAGATGGGAGAAGACAGAATTTTGAAATCAAACTCACACCAAAGAAACTGCAAACTCTGACTCTTACTCTCTCACCATTAACTTTTATATAGCAAGCTTGAAACTAGTCAAGCTGGTGAGCACAGAAAAACTTAAATATAAAGTGAAGAAAGCTTGTTTTATGCACAGTTTGTCTGATATCACCCAATCTCTAAACAGTCCTATTTTTAGCTGAAAAATAATTTGTATACCAGCCACCTCTTTCCTCTTCAAGAAAGCTCTCTAATTACAGGTAGATGCCACAAGACAATATCTGAATTTATAATTTATAAATTACCTTGAAGCAGGTTTGTCTCTGGCGAATTTAAAACATTACCTACATTTTCATGTTTTATCCACAGCTGTCAAGTGAGCAATTTCCCTACCTTAAAATATATACAAGGAAAAGTGTTAACCCTGAAGAGAAGGAAAAAATTAATCAAAATCTCTGTCCTCAAGAAAAAGTGGTGATACTCCCTTCCATCCCATAAAACTGTGATATAATACTGACCCAAACTGCCCAGTGGGGTGGGTGATAGTGATGCAAACATTCTGGGATGTGGAAACACCTTCCTGGAGCTTCTGCCAGTGTCTCAATCCCAGTGTAAAACAGACCCAGCCTCTCTCATCTGGGACTGCCTGAGCCCACATGCAGGACCCTTATTCCTCTTCCTCTCCACAGCCCTCACACAATTTCTAGTTTTTCCTTTTAAATGAAGCATTTGAAGTAGTTTCAGGACAAGGGATAAGGTGATGTGCCCCTGCCCCTATAAAGTTGCAATCCCAGCCTGTGGAATGAGTACTTGGGGAATGCACAGCTGGGTCCAGCTCTCTGATCATCCCACTGAAAATAATTTATGTTATCAAAAAAAACCCCAAGAGCTACTCATACAAAAACTACTGTAGAGCTGTTTTAGGACTCCAACTTCAGCCCTGTGTGCACTGGTGTTACATAAACATAAGGGCTGACATGAATGATTCAGTGGCTGACCATGAATGAGACAAGCTGTCTCATCAGCACAGAAGACATAACAGTTTGGGGTTTAATGAAACCTTGAGAAGTAAATAAACATTTCCTATGGGTCTAATCCTGGTACATTTATTCCTAATATAAATTAACTTTCAAAAGAAGAAAAATAATTAAAATTCCTTGTGAAGGGAAAAAATTAAAAATATTGCTGCAAATGATCATACATACCACTGTGATCATCTGCAAATTTAACAGTTCCAAAACCTTTAAAAATCCACTAGATCTTTAGGAGTACATTTATCAGCCATCTTTTATCACAGCAGAAATAAAGACACAATGCTGACAAAGTCTGGCAGAGAGAATCAATGGCAGAACTAAGTTACAAAATCCCCTGATTCCTACTGCAAATATTACTCCACATTACCAACATTATCAACTGCCTTTTACAACCAAGTCTTAGTCATAAAAGTTACTCTATTTCATCTCTATAAACTTAGAATGAATAACCTTTTCTATTATTTTAACTTTGTGGGGTATTTCCTATTGGAGATAGATGGCAAATCCTTGTGCCTTCCTCAATTTTTAATTTTAACAGACTATTTCACACACTCCAAAGCTCTGGGCACCACCCATTTCCTTAGTCTCTCCATTATCCCTGTTTTTTTTTTAATACTGAAAACACATGAGCATTTTGCACACCGTACCCCAGCACTTCTGAGGTCAGACACCTATAACAAAAGAGTTTACTCAGACAAGTGCACCAGTTTTCCCCAGTTTTTAAGGGGATCAAAGTTGAGTTAGCAGTAGCTTAATTCCAGCTGGATCTTCCTCCCAAACTTCATTTTGTAGGAGATTGTGTGGTAAGGGAATAATTTTTCATCTCATGCCCACTTTGTTGCAATGGCAATATGCATGAAGAAATAACAAAATGGGCACAGAGACCCACACAATCCATCTGAAATACACTGGGTTTTGGGAGTTTTCTGTGTTTGTTTGGTTGGGTTTTTTTATAAAACGCTCAAAAAGGGGAATATTTGATTGGATTACTGTTTAAAACCCTCAATACCTGGTGTTTCTTTTGTAATATGTTCACATACAGTGCTTTAAAGTGCTAGAAAACACTTGATGTGCCTCAAGGACTAGAAGACCTCTTAGCACAAATTCTGTGTGTTGGAGAGGGCTGGCCTGTGCAATGCAGCACATTGTGGCTGGTGCACGAGTGAGTGGACTGTTACTTTTCAAAAGTTTATCATTTAACTGCTAAAACATTACCATTCCATACAAACTCACTGAAAATGATGCAAAATACACAGTTCAAATACAAATAAATATTGTATTCCATCAATGCCCATTCACAATTCAGATGAGGGAAACTCTCATATATTCCAGCTTCAGTCTGACTGAAAAATGCAATATTGAGATGAGACCAGGGGAGTCTCATGTGAGGGAGCAGCAGCATTCCCTGAAATACAAGTTTTCTCATCACACAAGAAATTGGCTACTATTACCTACAGTCAGGTGAGGAAAAAAATAATAGTGGAGAATATTAACTCAACTAATATAAACCAAATCCTTTCAAGAGCTGTTGGATAGGACTTGGGACAACCAAGATGATCAAGACTTTGTCCTTGGCAGTGTTAGACAGACAAAATAAATCTTGGCACCTACACCTATTTCTACTGATGATTGTTTTGTTTGTGAGGATTCCTCCCTGCAGCTCACCCTCACTTCCCTGCCAGGGTTCCTGTATCAGAGATGCTTCCCTGGGCTGTGGTGGCCTCTGCTTGGGCATTTATAATTTATATTTATATATAACTACTCCTGTCTGACTCAAACAGGTTTGAAAAAGTGCCTCATTTCTCCCCTGATTATCAGTTCTTTAGACAGATTTACAAAACACCCCAAAAACATTGCAGCAATGAATGCTGCTGCTATCCCAGTACAACCACACAAGGTTGGGGACTTGTTTTTTAACCACATAAGACCAGGTTATGAATTTTTTGCTGGTACAATCTTTTGCTGCTGCAAATCTCCGTGCTATAGTAAATAGCAGAGGCAGGTTACTTCTATTCTTGCAGAGAGATGTGAATCACTTGCAACCTAAAAATGCATTTTAATACAGCCAAATTCAACATCATACAGCTGGGAACACAGTGAGTCTACTAAATCTAAAAACAAATCTGCAAAGTAAATCTACAGGCTGAGAAAGCCTGTCTGGGAAAGCAGCAACACAAGATTTAAAGGTCACTCTTTAGAAAGTTTTGCCATTTTTGTGACAAATAGTTTATTTGTTGAAAAATACACCTAGCTGCACTTTAGGGAGGGCAAAATTTGTTGGGTAATTAAGGTGAAATTTGCAATAGCTTTCAAAGGTGAAAATTCAGATTTTTGTTCTGTTGAATATTACTTTTGTGCATTTTAATAATCAAATGTGTGGGTGTCATGTCTGTGGTGATATGCATTCCTGTTTCAAACACCTGAGTGTCACACTGCACATGCTGCAGTTAACAATGAGCATCCCCCATGCTTGGAGCTGGGTCTGAAGTTCCACAAGCTGCTTTCTGAGGTGCTTTGGAAATGGGATTTGGGAGTTCTCATACCACTCCTCTTACATTTCAGCAATTTCCTGGGCATGCACATATTGGGGGTTTTTTCAATGGCCTTAAATCATCTGTTTGTTCACATCTGACTTCCCTGGTATCACCCCTATATGGTCCCAAAGGATTGAGTGCAAGATTCACTGTTACTCTCTCTTCCCCTTAGAAAGAGGCACAGTTTCCTACCCACTCCACAGCTCCAGCAATAGTCAGGAATTATTAGTGTTTGATGATCTTTTGTTTCAAGACCTCCATCTCTTGTACTTTGAAATTGAAATTCCTTTGCCTGCAAGGCCCCCAGAATCTGATAGCTGACTTTTTGAACTTTCCTAAACTGCAACAGCAAAGTAAATCTATCAGCTCTGCCTCTTACAGTAATAGCATTTACTAAGGGAGGAATAAAGAAAAAAAAGGCAACTAGTGCTAGCAATGTCTACTAAAACTACTGTCCTCACCTTTTTTTCCCCCCTCCATTAGCTGAATTAAATCTTATCTATTTACAGACTCTATTGAAAAGATCTGTTGAAGTACTGGTATATCTTGCTTGGATTCAGAAACTCCAGATGTCAGAAAGATTAGAGAAGGAAAAGCACTTTAGCAGCTGCATGAATTGTGGGAGGGATTTTTTTTTTTCAGAGAAAGAAATCTCTGGCTTTGTTCTGCTTTGTCTTCTTTACACCATCTCCATGTAGCCTGAGCTGTGCTAATCCACAAAAACAAAGAGGAATAACCCAGTAAGGAAAAATAAATGTTTTTAGAATATAGAGCCCTGATGCAATGAAGAGTTGTACTACCAGAGATCATTTCCTTCTAGCTTCAAAATTCATCTACCCCTTTCCATTGGTGGTACAGAACAAGAACAGACATTTACAGACATCAAACACTTCTAAAAAGTTTCAAATCTCTCGTCTCCTGACATGTATTAGTCCTTGCTGTACCACAAACCTAAGAGAAGCTCTTCTCAAGGAATTGTAACTGAGGTGGGTGAGGATTAAAGGGAGCAGTATTCCCAGGGGAAGGACACATGGGAACATTGCTGTGGCCACATCCAAACAGCAGTGCCTTCCTTTTTCCTCCTCATTTGAGTGGCATTCTCATAGTAATATTCCTTTAGAAAAGACCCTCCCCTTGTGTTCCAGGAATGATCAAATCTCTCTTCATCCAATCAAACAAGTAATAAAGAAATCACATTTTTCAGCTAGAGAAATCACTAGCTCAAGAGAACACCCAAGCCATGAGACTCTCTGGTGCTTTTTTCTCCCAAAGGGTTCACCAGTATTTCAAGTATTAAAGTCCTGATTTAAAAAATAAAAATACAAGCTCAGTGAGTATTGATACATTTTGAAATATTTACCTTAAATTAATACTAATTTACTTTATGCTTTGAAATATTTACCTCAAATTGCAGAGGTATATGTGTGTTAAGAGCTGTTAAAGAAGGATTCAGGCAGTCAAAGAGTTGAGAATTTGAAGGAAGAAAAGAAAGATTTCACTGTTCACAGAAGCAGTTATTAAGTTTTCAAGACTAGGTAAAGCTTAAGATTCAAACAGAAACACATCTTGGAGACAAGAGAAAAAGTTGGGAAGTCCAGAAAGAAAATGCATCAAGGCAAAATGAACAGAAAAAGATTTTATGTAAACCCACAGATTTCTATTATTAGATCAATTTCAACTATCCTGTCCCATTCAGAGCATCTCTGAAAAGAGTTACCTTTAGCAACCAGAAAGGAAGGAGGCAACTCTTCAAGTCTAAAGCCTTCTGCACAGCCTTCTTACAGCACAGAGGATTTTGGTATGACACACCAACAGTGAGCTGCACCCCTGTGCTCTGGGAAAAGAATGATTTTATCAAAGACAATGGGTCACCAAAGCTTCAAGAACAGCTAGTAAAATACTAGTACTTTTCTCTTTCAGATACAAAGTTCATTGCTTTGAACCCATCCAGGCATAGAAAGGATGCTCACACTGTCCCCAGCCCTCACTTCTCTGCAGCAGCCAGGGTGTGTGAGACAACAGTTCCAAGCCTTTCCACAGAAGGACCTGCAGTCACACAAATGTTTAGGGTGTGAATTCCCCAGTCCAAGTGGGAGCCCTCCCACAGCTGACAGCCAGGTAGTTTACTACTCAATTCCAGACCTATTCCTGTATCTGGCACTTTCTGTTTAGCAAATTCAAGGAGAAGCTGATGCTGTGTAACAGCCAGCCACAAATAAGAATATGGGTACTTCTTCTGGACTGAACTTGAGGCCCATCTATTCCAATAAGATGGCTCTTAACAGCCCTCAGCACCACATACTTTGGGAGAAGCAGTAAAATCTGTATTAGGCAGATAGCAGATAATCCTCCCTCAGAGTGGATCTCTTCTAAATTCTCAGCAGAACCAGAGAAAAATCCCCAAACAGTGGAGTTTAAAATCCTCAGGGTTAAATAAAATGGTTTTCAAGAAGCTCATACGTTGAAAATAAATAAAAAATATTTACCAAATAAAAACTGGTTTTATTTAAAAATCAGATTGTCTTGGGGGAGGGGAAGGAGGAGGGAGAGGGAAAATACTCTCTACTGATTAATGAGATCTACTGCTGATTTTTTATTGTACTGAGGATAAAATATAAAAGACTGCTTAAAATTCTTCCCTTTAGTGCTAGTGTTTCTGCATGTGCTGCATTGGTATGTTGAGCCTAAACATATCAAAGCTATTTGAATCATTAATATCATACCCTAAGCCACTAAGAAATGTTGCGTGCCAAGCACAGGAGCACAAGCAGACAACTCATTCATAACAGAAACATTTTTTTCTTCTCCCACAGATGCAATCAAAATCTAGCAGGACAACTAATTGTAACTTAATCTTTTCAATTCTATGAGCAAAACCAAATTTTAGGTATGGCTGGAAAATCTTCAGAAGGAATAACAACAGGGTATTTCTGGGCCCCTCTGGGATTTAAAAGCTAGATTCAGTGGTACTAAGTAAAGTACCCCAGCTACATTTGCTAAATCAAATAATTGGACTAATAAGGACATCTGGAAACTGTTGGTATCAAGCAACACTCAGTTTGTGTTTCATTCATGACCCCAATGTGTGGCTGGAACAGGGGCACTGCTGTTTGCAGCACAGTGCCAGGTGCTGGACACTCCAGGGGAAGCTGGGGAGAAAACTGGCAAATGCATCTAAGCATTAATATTAACACTGGTTCAAGGTCAGCACGTTATTTAATGAGATGAGAGAGTGTTGTCTTTATTAGCAGATTAAGAACTGCATTTAACTATATTCTCAGATGGGATGGTTGGTGTTGCTCAGGGCCATTAAAGCCTCTTGGTGCTCTCAGGCTCCTGGCAATGTAACCCCTCTGGTTGGATTTGCACTGGTGTTTTATTATTTTGGGGGGGATGTGCTTTCTTCAATTTGGAGACAGATTCAACTCTTAGAGTGTTACTGTTAAAACAAGCTTTATTCAGTTCAGTTTTGCTGACTGACTTACCATGGCCTAAAACTCTTAAAATTGAACACACTTCTTTCAATTCAGAAGTGCTTTGGTGGAATCTCAACAATTGCCAGATATTGCAAGATTAACCACTGGACTATTAAACAAGGACTCAAAGGATGTAGGGTTTAGTGCACAGATCTGTTAATTAAAACCAAAAAAGCTGGATATGTAACAACTGTATTTCTCCCTCATCTACTATATAAAAGACTACTAACTATTCTTTGGAGCCTGATTCTGAAGGCCTTTACAAAGGGAAAAAAACATCCATTAAAGTAATATCAGCAGAAGTCAGTTGAGCTTATAATAGAGCTGGCTTTTATACAATAGGATCCAAGAAGAAATGGATAAACTTTAAAAGCAACTACTTTTAAGACAAGTAATTTAGTATACTCTGTAATTCCTATATTGATTTTTACAATTTGAAATTTATCCCTTTTCCTCATAAGATAAAAAATAGGCAGCTGTTAACAGCCTGAATTTTCACAAGTTCCACTGCCCTGGAGTACCAGACTGCTCCTTGACAACTTCACCATTAGTGCTCATAGGATTCTCTCCTTTTCTGCACAGAAGGGATCAGAACTCCAACTACAAGACCAGACTTGTTTTGTAAGAGAGCTAAACTACCACAGCTCACTTAATCCTGTCAGCAGTAACACTTAGGAGCATACAGAGAACTATTCTGCATGTCATTTTTACATTATCTCTCCCAGCATCAAAACTAAGTTTATGCAAGGGAAGAAAAGCTGAAAATCCACAGGCAAAAGGAAAAGTCATGTTCTGCAACACACTGATAGCTCAAGTGCTACTTGAAGATGATTCAGTCACCTTGAGTTTTGACTTTACATTCTTTAGAGTTGTCAAAGAGACTGCAGTCTACATTGAGACTCTTTTCAAAAAATTCAACAGCTGCTTAAAAAAAATATAAAAATTGCAACAAATGCTTCCCTGTTAGTAAAGCAGATCAGTCTTTGATCAGATTACTTTATCCCATATACCCAGCCTTGTCACATTCATAATCCTGGGGCTGCCTCCCACACTGTCCCACACACAGGGGGACAGCTCCAATGTCAACACTGACTTCTAGATCAAATCTATTTCCTGGTCTCAGCTTTGCCCAGTCATCCCAATTTTCCTGCATGTGCTGGTGCTCTCCTTGCAATCACACCTTACACACAAGCTCTTTGATGGCACTCTGAGCTCTACAGCTCCAAAATAGAAGAGCAAGCAAAGGCAAGCATTTCCTCTCTCAGTGTCAGGAATCCTGCCCATGGCCACTCACAGCAACCTGTCCTGCATCCATGGAAAAGTATAGAAGGAAGGGATTCTTATCAAGGCCTGTGACATGCAGCTTTCATTAGCAATATACTGAAGGAGTTTAATAGATTTAAGAATTTTCATAGCACGTGAATTATACCTGCACACACTCAATTCACCTTTGAAAAGAGAGACACCATAACTGTACAGCCTAGAGACACAGGCTGGATCAAACAATGCCAGGGAACATAGGATTGTTTAAGTAAAATTTAATGAAAAGTACGAGCCTCAAGCTAAGCACAGGAGCCTGTTATCATCTCAAAAAAATGGAATGTTAGGAGTTAAAACACAGGTACAGATCTTCTGGTTGTTTTTTGTTTTTCATGCAACAAAAGACAGAAGAATGCAAAAGCGGCATCAAATGGCATGAAAAGAGGAAGAAATCAAGAAGAAAACATTTAACTTTTTTCCTGTAGAAGAACAGGCCAGAAAGACAGTTTTCAGTGAAAGGTTGAATGGCAAAATCTTGGGGGAGCAGCCTTTCATTTGGGCTTGTTAGTAAAGAACTGCAATCTAGAGAGTTGACTCCATTACCAAATCCTCCACAAAACTTGAGCAGCTTGCAAAAAGTCTGAGTTTTTGTCTATATAAAGTGACTAATGATAAAATGAGGTGCTGGAGTAAGACAACAAAACTGAGCAGTTCAAGCCCAGAAAAGCAAATATTGAGACTACAGACAGAAAAAAGGGAATTAAGCTGAGATTATTTCAGTTCTTGTGCTGCCTCATAATATGCAAAGCCAGCCCCTTTGTCCACGTGGCCTTGACTGTGCACACAAGATCTGTTAACTTCAACTCTTTACATTATAAACTCACATTAACTTCAACAGGGCATTTATCTCCACAGATGTATTCTGGCAATAAAGATTGCAATTCAGAGTTCCAGAGTTCTGATGATTCCAATAACATGTGTATTAAGTTTAGGAGTGGTGTAATTCTTTGTAGGATTGGGATCCAATATTAAAATCTCTTCATGAAAGAGACAGTTCCTTCCTGTGTTTTCATACCAGAGCCACGGTCTTTATTGCAGCTTTTATGAGCCACTATAATTCAAATTTCAACTTCCTTTGATTGCAGCTTTTTCTTTTTCCTATTTTACTTGTGCATTTCATTTCACATGCCCTGCACAACCTACAGTGAATATGAACAACCACGTTTGCCATAACAAAGGAAAACAGAAAAGCACCCTTGTCTGCAGCAGTGACCATTCTGTCTGGATTGCCATTGATCCAGTGATATTTTTTCACATCCATCCCTCGAGATTTATTCTTGCAAAAGCGATAACCAGTCAGAAGAGTTATCACCTTGTCTCCTTGTGGAAATGCATTGCCACCCGAGCCACAACTCATACAGCAAATATCAAGGCCAGCAGTGGAATATCTCTGAAACTAAAAGGTGAACATTTCACCTAATGGCAAAACAAAATCCACAAAAAAACCCCATTACATGTTTCTTGCTGAGATAGGTTTTTTCCTAATAATTTTTGCTCCAAAAGCAATTGGAGTCCACGTTGCTCACACCTGCATAATGAAACAAATCAGACAAAACCTACTCTTTCCTATGGCTGTTATTCACCCACAACTTGCATTATGGATCACCACGTTTCAGCAATCAACAACGTGCTCTGTGTTGAACATTTGTTTCAAATGGAAATAGCTAAACCAAAATCAAAGGAAAGTGTTCTGTCTTTGATGTAGCTCCATACATTTGTTATGCTGCGAGGGCTAAGGCTGCTAGACCCAGCTGATGTCAACGGATTGGTTAAATCCTCTTTCAGACTTTGTGGAAGGAACAATTAAATCCCTGTAGATACGGCCACAAATGCTTTAGTGATGCCACATTTCCCCAGCTATTGCCTGGTTTGCTCCCATTGTGTTTCTGGGAGAAAGCCTAAAGGAAAGAGCTGAGACCAGGATGCAGAGAGGAGACAAAGTGAGCTCTCCCAAGACAGAAGGTTAATCCCTGTGTCAAACTGGGGTGCCTGGGCAAGGTGACTTCCTGATTGCTCTTTCCTCCTGTGACCGAAAAAAAACAACTCCACATGCTGTCTGTGGGAAGAAATGTCACTGTATTTGACAACTAGATACCAAATGTTGGTGATGACTTCAGACAAATAACTACTAAAATTGTAATTACATCACAGCGCACCTAAAAGTTACAGAATTAAACTAAAATATTTGACAGCTGTTATCTGTCATAGCAAATGTGAATGTTTTCCTGGGCAGGAATGTGAACCTTGGGAACCTGTAAACTCTACAAAGGCAGACGAGCTCCTGTCAGTCACACAGCATTGTGATGCGGTAGAAAAAACAAAGAAAAAACCCAAACAAATCAATTAAATAACCCCAGCAAGCTGTGTAGGCTTTTCTAGAGGAAAAAAAAAAAAAAATCCTAATTCACACAAGTCGCATAATTGTGTATAATATGTAACCACAGGAAATAGCTGCTTTACCATGTTCATCCATTCAGAAAGGAGAAAATGGGAAGAAGGAAAAGCTAATCCTTTTGAGGCTGGCACAGGCTGGCTCCTGCTGCAGCAGCTCTGGTTTTGTGCTGCCAGCTGTGAGTGCTGCTAAAGCACTGCCCTGCAAGCTGGGTTTGACTCAGGCACGTGGGGCCTGTGCACATTGAAAAATGAAAAGTACCTTTCCCACACAGTGCTGCATTCAGAGGGCTGGAAATATTCCAGCTCCAATGTGAGAATCACTCATTTTCCTCAGAAAGGAACTCCACAGGTGATATAATGAATGGTTTCATTCAAGTTGATTAGGCGCCCCTGGTCATCCTGGAAAATGACACTAGAATGAAGGGGAAACTCAAGCACATGAGCTGCACAGCAAAGCAAGAAAAAAGTTAAAGCAGAGGAGAAACAAAAATGTATTGTGGAGCTTTAAAACCATTAATAACCCAGACAAATATTTTAAAGAGGTTAATATATAAAAATGCAACTTCATTTTTGACTTGGGTTTTTTGTTTTTTTTCATTTTTGTTGTCTATTTGGGTTAAGGTTTGTTTTTTTGTTTTGTTTTTTTTTTTTTTTTGTAATACACTTCAGGGTTATTTTGTTTCATTTCAACACAGAAGTAAGACAGTTTTGAAGTATAAAAATCTTTCATAGATGGAACTTCCTCTACCACAGAGCACTTGTCTGGAGTATCACATCCCAGTGCTTCAGAGCTTGGGATCTCATAGAGCATCCTGTAAATGGATTAAATGGATCCATTAAATGGAGTTGGTTTTGGTGCTTCATAATCCTATCCAGACAATCAATACACACTTGCTTCTGACACAACTACTTCATTACAGAGTCTGCAGCTGCTTTTGCACCAGGGCCATGTTACCTACAGAGCCTCAGTCACTGAAGCATTTCGGCAACTCAGGCATAGCTTGTTAGGAGGGTGTTGATCCTGGCTCACAGGCTGCAGAAAATCCTGCCAGTAGCTGAAGATTTCTTCACAAGTTTCAGACATTTAAAGCCAGAAATCACTGAGCAACACTCAGTGCCAGAAACTCAGGATCAGCTTGAGGTATAGATTGCCAAGGGTTTTTAGTGCAATTTTTAAAGAGGAATTTATTATATAGTGGTTTTTAAGCCTTTTTTTTTGGTTGGTTTTTCAAACAGATGTGGTTTTTTAAATAAAAGTATTGCAGAGGAAAATAACTTGCAGAAGAAGCTAAAGAAATTGTAATTTGATTTATGTGGTACTATGATTTATAATAAAATTTAAAGTGCTCCTGATATAGGAGCAGTTGAGCATGCCATAATAGCCACACGCTTTCTCAATAGTGATCAGCATGGTCTGATAAAAACAATTCCTTTACACACACAAAGAATGAACTCAAGAAAACAGCTAGGCAAAATAATAACCTTTAAGTTACGTAGCCACATGAGAAGTAAGGAGAAAAAAAAAACAACCAAACAAACCACCATCTCTCAGATAGTTGAGAAACAATCTGATTGTATTGCAGATCATTTGCAACACTTTGAAGAGAAGGTCATTTGGGCAATAGCTCTGTCAATGTATTGAAAGAATTAAAATGAGCAAAGAATGCTGTTTTGCTATTCTTGTAATGCACAGTTCTCCATTTGAAACTCCATCTGAAAAACATTCACTTGTAGCTGTTCACAACTACTACATCAGCAAAATCCTGCAACAATAAACAACATGGAAGAGAAGATCAACTTCCCTCCCTTGAGAAATATTTTTGATGGGTGCAGGGGAGGAGTCCCTTTGAAGGCTATTTAATACTTCAGTGCATTTATCACTTTGAAGAGGATTTCACTTCTAATTTTCTAATTCTGGCAGTGCAGCTTTTTTCAAGCTGGGGATGTTCTTGCTTAGTTATCTTCTCTGCTACATATTTCACACAGAAATATTGACTAGGCTTCAACCTCAAGCCCTTAAAAGGCTGTGGCACCCAGGTGTCAATTCCTATGGCACAGTCTGGAAGCAAAGCTGGCTCCCATGTGAGGAAGCAGATCCATGAGAATCTGGGTTCTTATCAGCTCTACTGACTAGTGCACACTGGAAGGTGCCTGTTTTTTCTGGTTTGTGTGTTCTCAGTGTGTGCATGCACACCCACAAACAGTGTTTAGTGCTGAGCTACCCCAGGTACTAAAACAGCCACATACCCATCACCCACCTGCTGCTTCATACCTGGAAAAAGGAATATTTCCATCTTCCCTTTCCAAACTTATTTTCTTCCCCATGGCCACATCAAAGAAGAAAGGAGCACTTTAAGTGTCAGGCAGCACAAGGATTGTCTCTCCCAACACAGATTCATTCCATAATGGGCATAAACAAGCTCCTAGTGGTTATTATAATATATTTTACTTAGCAAGTGCATGACTTGGGATCACCAGGTTAGATACTGTGGGTTACAAAAGTGATTAATGCCTAATACCCTTACATCTGAATCCAGAAACTAACATCTTGAATTAAGAAGATACTAAAGTTAACCAGAGAATCATAATGTAACTCAGACAGGAGGAGACCCTCAAAATGTCATCATGAATCAATTTCTTGCTCAAAGCAGAGGTAACTTCACTGCTGGATAAAATTGTTCAGCTTTGTTTCAGTTAAGTTTTAACTCCTCTGAGGATGAAGATAATTTCTAAGTTTGCTGCATATCCTAATAAACTACATAAAGTGTATAAACAGCCAAAGGATATTAACTAGAATTTATAAGTCAGAAGGTTTTTATTTTTCTTTTTTAGTAAAAGACTTCACACTACCCAGTGCTTTGTTTTAGGTGTCTGTATAGTGCTTTCAGTGATTAACAAAGAGAAAAAGAAAATTGCATCCTGTCTTAAGCCTCCAAATCTGTGCACACCTCCAATAATCTTATTTAATTAGATTTTCTTTTTTAGTTTTTAAAATTAAAGATTTACTACTATTCCATAAATCAGAGGTATTTATTTTCCTTTTGCAGCTTATCAAAAATTGGATAAATCTGATGGAAGAAGACTTGTCTTGCCATTTTTCTTTAGAAAAATATTTTGTAGACAAAGAAGCACAAAACTTCTGCCATGTCATGAGTCTCTCTTCTAGAAAATGGAAGAATGTCCTATTGAAGCTGCATAGAAATGATCCTATTATATGTGAACCGTTTAGAGCACAGTGGTTTCCTAACAATTAGAGCTTTATGTGTTTTGTTCACAGCTTATATAAAAATTCTCAATAGACTATTTGCCCTCGCCTTCTCCCACGGAAAGTTTGAGAAGACATCAGTAAAGATTCTTTATGGCACCTAATTTATTCTCTTGAAATTACCTGCAATTCCTTGGTAAAAGAGATGTTTTCAAATGAATTATCTCTCTGCCAATTACAACCTTTCTCATCATGCTCTGGCTCTTTAAGTGCACCAACATGACAACTTCTAGCTAGGAAAAAGGCAATGTGGTTTTTTTATTTTTTTTTTTTCTTATGGCAGTTTGATTTTGTTTCTAAATTCACAAGCCAGATTTTGTGAACTGTATTCAGAACTCAGGTAGAAGTGCTCTGTTTTACAGTTCTGTGTAACACACCTCTGAAGACCACAGAAGCGTGGAAAAGGGGATGGTGGTGATCTCTCTCCCATAAAGCAGCTAATTACATGATCATCTTGAACTCTCTGAAGTCAATTACTGTAATTACTGCAACTGTTGTGTTGTCATATTTCATTTGGAACAAAATTGTAGCGTGAGAGAAAACTGCCAAATATGGTGCTCCAGACTTTTCCCACTTCACAGAAATGTGTTTAAAATGAAAGAGTGTCCAGCCCCTAAAGTGCCCATGAGCCTGAGTCCCTTGACAGGGACCCTGTTGATGGGAACCCCTGTAAAATGGAGTAAATTCAGCACAGGGACAAGGCTCAGCTGCAGTGCAGAGAGCAGAGCAGAGGAGGCAGCCTGAGAGCCCCTTTGGCTTTGCTCTAAACTCCACTGGAGCAAGAACACTTTCCACAGTCACCTCACCCACTGCCTTCCACACCCTTCTGCCAGAGCCCAGTGCAAACAGGACAAACTCAGCCCTCACTGCAGGCCAACACTGATCCCCAAAACAGAAAATCCCACTGGGGAGAAACTTCTGCATCCAAGAGATCTTCAGAAGTTTGCTTGGCTTAAAACAAAGATTGAATAAGAAAAACATTATAATACAAGGTTAGGTTAAGCTTCATCCTGATGGAACTATTTATCTGTCATACAAGGATAGGTATATTCTCCATGGACTGCTTTTTTTAAGGGCACATACACAAGCTATTTTCTCACTACAGTGGGGATGTCCAAATAAATCTCTTACAGGCAAGTAATAGGAAATATTTCAGCTCCAGATGACTACACTTGACTATTTCCCAACCTTCAGGAAAGCCAGTGAATGTCTGAAAGTATTAACACTTGGAAAAGAACAAAGAGAGAGGAGTTTACAAAACACAGCAGTAACAACCTCTGCATTAGCCCTGTGTTCCTACTTCAAACACAAACTCTTCTAATACTCATTACCACACAAAATGTGCCACACTCTATTGCAATTCTGTTTTGCTTCCTTGAAGCAGGATACAGATGGTGATATAGGCAGTAATTTTTTTGTGCTTTAAGGTGCCATAAATATTTAAGCCTCTCTCCTGTTACTGCCTACCTCAGGAAAGGCTGAGCAGATTCTCCAAGGAGCAATACTGAAACAGATAAACTGTGAGCCCTGCTGAGGGACCTGCAAGCAGCATTTTGATTTTAACACAGCTGTGGTCACTAGAAGTTTGCTGGGACAAGGTACATAGGGCCTGGCAAAAATTCTTTGAAAAACTGTTGCACAGAGCATCCTTTGTGCCCCACCAAGCCTTCTTAGCACTAATCCTTGTTCAAGAATAACAAAACCTCCCAGGATAACTGTGCCAGACCAGCACAGGCTACACCAAGGCAGACAATTGGATTTGACATTGCTCACCTTCAGCATGTCAATGTGAAGAGAGAACAGGGCTAAAACCCTTCTTGTGTCACCCTTCACTTCTTATTCCCTGTCTTCATGTGCAGCAGGTGTGTCAGACAGCAGGATGAGGCAAGAGATGTCAGCAGGGCTTTGCTTGCAGATGGCATTGTCCAAGACTAAGAACATTATTTGGTAAGGAATTATGGAGAAACCTCAAAATTGATAGGGCTTTTTTGTGCTGGCTTCAAGCTATTCAGGATTTCATGCTTAAAGTCTCAAAGATAACATAAAATATTGAGGGGGAAAATATCAGAACCATTGCAAATTAACAAATTCTGTCTGTAACGTTTAATGAGGTAGGCAGCATTACCACTTTTCCCAAGAAAACTCAGGAACTTCATCTGGCTTTTTCTACTACCTCCTGAAAACACTGGCACTAGAAATTCTGCTTTTTTGGGGGTGTTTTTGTCCTTTTCCATATAATTCTTTGAATTACCTAACTGCCAAAGAACAGATAAGGACAATGCAGCACTTTTATACTGATATGCATGATAGAATAAATAGTTTTCATTCCAGAGAATTAAATGTATTCCATGTTCTCACAATGCCTACTTAATAGTTTTGGGACTCTGTGTGTGTTTCCCTAAGAAGAGAAAAGCAGAATGCACTACACCATTTTTTTTCTCCTCCTGGATCTAATTATTCTCTAATTTAAATGCAAAGGCCAATCCAGGTTGCTCCTGAGACACTGTGGGACTCTATTAGGATCTTTTACATTAAGACTTTTTATGATAACGATTATATGATAAAGAGCATCTGGAGTCTAACACAATATTAGCACTATTTCTTAAAGGTGTAACCCTATTTTTTCCCAATTTAACACTCACCTTGGCTGCACTCACACAGCCTAGCTTAAGGGAACAGGATTTTTTTCTTCCAAGGAGCTTGTATCAGTTATGACAGTAGCAGAAAAGCTTGGTGCAGCCACACCATCAACTTTAACATCCATTAAACACAAAGTTCTGCATCTTCAGGCTCACCTGAGCCAATTCCCTGCTGTTCCAGCATCTTCTACACAGAAATGACCTCCTATTTTGCTCATGCTATTTGAAAACAAATATCATTAAAACCTTGAGACAGTCCCAAAGAGAATTCCCTGGCACATGTGTTGGAACATAACATTTGTTACATGGCAGCCCTTCCTAAAACCACACACCAATAACATTGTGACCTCCTTCTGCACACAAGTAGCTTACAGATAAAGAAACAAAACATTCAAAAAAGGCAATGAAAGACAAAACCCAGGATTTTCACCTGCAGTTTTTAAAGTCCCAAAGATGTATTGATTTATCCACAATTTGCTTCTTCCTCTAATTCTCTCATACATTTCATGCCATTGCACAGGTATGTATATACCTACCCAATTAACAGAGATGAGCACTTAGATTAGATTTTAAAAGATTCAACTTCAAAAAGAGCTTGAAACACAGTTTTTACTCTAGATAGTTGAAAAGGGCTAACTCCATTTCTTACTCTTTTTTCAAGCACAGTACAAACTTTTTGTTTCTCTTTTTGATGAAATATTAAACATATATGTGAAGGAAAGTATCATGAATATGAAAACACTAAATTTTTTTTAAAATCATTAAATTATACAACTTTAATAATTTTATTACACTACCACACTACTGCAACTGCACCATATCTGTAAAGAAGGCAGCAGGCTAAAAGAGCCAAGTCACCTTGCATTTTCTATGCTGAGCTATTTGTTAAAAAGTTTCATCTGTGCCTTTTTATTTTACCACTAAACCAGCAATCTACATATTGACTCCCTATTATATCAACAAACTCATCACAAACAGAACAATTCCACAGATTACTAAGTACAGTGTCTATATAGGAAAGCAAAGAGTTTTTCTCATCACTGTAGCTCTGAGATGAGCTCCATACCCCACAGGCTACACTACAAGAAAAAAAGACACTTTCCAGTCTGAGATACAGTTTCAATCTATAATTAATGTACACATAAAAGCCTAATTATTTCTGGAGACACTTGCAGAAGACAATTTAACTGCACATCTTTAACCAAGTAGGGCCTATTAGCCACCAAACTGAGCCACAATAGCAAGAAAGTTCTGTCCTGGGTGTTCTGGAGCTGAAAATGCTCCCTGAGGCCAGCCCTAAGAAAGGAGCCAGGCTGAGAAATTCCTGCTGTTGGTCTCTGGTCTCAGGGTGCCTTTTCCAATTCTCTTGATGTAAAACTAGTTCACACAGTCTCAGGTTCATGTTCCATACTTGCACTTCTTATGTTCAGTGAGTAAAACCAGTAATACCCATTTTGGCTATTTTTCTAATGTTTTGTGAGGCTGTTCATACACTTCCCAAGAAATAACATGGAACTGAGAAAGAGCAAAACCAGTAATCTCTTAGGAATGCTTTCAGAAGTTAGAAGCTATCACCTGAGACCAAAGACTAGAAAAGAATACTAAAAAAATGCAAAAATTTTCCCTCAATCAGCAGAATACATTTTACTGGTTTATATATCTAAATTATTTACTCAGTTTAGAGTATTTCCATAGTCCAAGACAGTGACAGGAAAGAAAAAAAAACAAAACCTAAGCATCCTGTCACTATCTGACCATCATTTAGATGCAGTCCTTCTCTAGAGAAATTAATGTAGCCTCAAGAAAAACAAGAGTGCTCCAATTTATGTTATAGGTATTCTTTGCTTTCCAAAGCATTACATGTGACTCTATAAAACCAATATCCAAAGTTGCATTGCTTCTTAAGAGCAATGATGAGAAAGGAATTTTGGATTGGAAAAGGAAAAAAAACCACTTTTATACCTTCCAATTTTTCATTCCACTAGATGTTCAAGATGAATATAAGAATTTTCCAAAAGTCAGTTTTAACATATAACTAAATTGAAGCCCCAGGGATAGAAGTAGGCCAAAGACCAGCATTATTAATTTTATTTTTAGTTAAATCCCATTTTTTATAGGATTTCCTGATACTGAAAATTCTTAGATATGCATTTTATGTGACTTGTCTGTTCACTATGATATTTACACAAACCACTTAAAAAAAAAACTAGAGACACTAGAATAAGTAATTGATCTATGATTTATATTTTATATTAGACCAGTCTTTACAAAGATTATAAGGAATATATTGAGAACAATTGCCCATAGTTCTCAATATGTCCATTATAGTCCAGGTGATTAAGGATTTACTATTCCATTGGCACATATAGTTATAGACAAACTGTTTCCCTGCATTGTTCAGGAGCTGGTTGATATTCTTTGACAGCATTCCTACCTTTAGGATTGATGAAACATCTGCCACAAGCAAAACAGATCTAATTAATTTAACCAATTGTTTCCTGACTTTGAGTTTATTGTTGTTTCCATATTTGAAGGATTGTGAAAATTCATTAAACAAAACAAACCTGTTTGTGAGATTTTGGTTCAGGATTTTTGTGTGGAGGAAAACTAAAGAAATTAGAATGTCAGCTCTGTCATTCAGGATTTAGAATTGCCAGTGCAAAGCATCTGAAATTCTTTATGTGATATAAGAATTTATATGGCAGAAAATCTCAGAGAATTCTAGATATTCTTTTACTTGAAATGCTTATAATTTTAGCATTATCTTTTCCAACACTTTTTTCTCTCCTGCTTACAATTAACTGCAAGGTCATCTAATTTAAGAATCAATTGTCAATGTTCTTGAAAAACTTTAAGGAGCTTTTTTTGCATCTTCACTTTAATCCTGCCTGCATAGGGAAGGATGACAAAACCTAGAGAACCACTTCCCAAAGCAAAGAAAAGCAAAAATAAGTGCAGCAAAAGGGAGAGGCTGTGGCTCAGTCTGGTACATCCTTCAGGCAATCAAGGGAAATCTGCATCCCTGTGTGTGTGC
Organism: Erithacus rubecula; assembly: GCF_903797595.1. NCBI lineage: Eukaryota > Metazoa > Chordata > Aves > Passeriformes > Muscicapidae > Erithacus > Erithacus rubecula. The sequence continues at coordinate 11,179,890 of NC_136669.1, forward strand.
TGGGGACAGCCAGGCTCAGGCATGGCCTCCTCTGCCAGCCAAGGTGAGATGCAGCTCAAAGAGAAATCTCTCCAATTGCACACCACCAGGAGCTGGGCCAGTGACAGGCTTAATCTTCCCAGTCCCACACAGGGCATTCTCCAGGTGTTGTCATTTCTCACAGGATCACATCACAAGTGGCACATGGACAGAGCTCTAGGTTGGAAAGAGGGAAGATCAACACTACATTAGGGGGTAAATCTGTCTGTGTTTAAAGACTGATTATACTGTACTGAAGATAGAGCCAAAAGGACTTCTTTGGGGTTTTTAGCAAGTTACCAGTTGATTTCATAGGATCAGACCTCAGAATTTCCAGACAATCCCTCTCTCATGTTCCTGTCTCCATGATCACAGATTTGTTCTGGTTGGAAAAACCCTCTGTTGGAAGAGACCACGAGCCCAGCTGCTCCCCCAGCACTGCCAAGGCCATCACAAACCCACTGCCACCTCTAGACATCTTTTAAAACCCTGCAGGGATGACAACACCAGCACTTCTCTGGGCAGCCTGTGCCAATGACTGATAACCTGTTCAGTGAGGAAATATTTCCTAAGTGCAATCTAAACTTCCCCAGGCAAATCTTGAGGCCATTCCCCCTTGTCCCATCACTTGCTACTTGGTGCAAGAGTCAGACCTAAGCCTCACCTACCACCTCCTGTCAGGGAGTTTTGGGGAGTGATAAGGTCTCCCCCAGCCTCCTTTTCTCCAGGCTAAGGAACCCCAGCCTGCTCAGCCACTCCTCATTAAATTTGTGCTCTGCACCCTTCTCCACAGCATTACTCTTATATAAAAAAACCTCTGAAACAAGATAGATACTTGTTAAGACCAAAAGTGACCCTTAGTTCATTTTAGCCTGACCTTTCATAAACCATGTGAAATATTTTTCACCAGTTGCTCCTGCACTGGGGCTTAATGACTTGGTTATGATTAAAACAGGCCATCTAGTAGGTACACACTTGGAAAAAGCTGACCAGCTCTATGAAGTGATAGTAGTGCTTGAACAGTTAGTGAGTCTGTTTGTTACAAGTATGATTTATCCCTAATCAGAATCTTTCCAGTTTTAATGACAACTCCTATTTCTATGGCTCTGTACTACAGCGAGTGTAAGTAGAGGTTTCCAAAACAAAAACTCATTTAGGACCACAAAGTAAATGCTACTGCTGTAAAACTGAATATCTTTTGACATGTGGTTGTTTGGTCTTGTCTTTATTTAGACCCTAAAATACAAAACTATTTTGTGTATTAAAAAACTTTGTTCTTTGTATGTTGTTTGTTCAATCTTAAAATAATTAAAACTAGGTTAGAGTAGTGTGGTGGGTTCCTTTATTTTCTGGTTGTGCAGCTATTTTCACAGCTAAGACTTTTATTTCACATTAGCACACAGAGAGCAGCTCTCATGCAGTCAATGCTCTGCAAAATTGAGTAAATTTTTTTTAAGCATGTTCAAGCAGAGTCCAAAACCTAAGACTGCTGCACATTTTCTTTATGAGGATTTATCACTTCTGTGTGTGCCTGTCCACATCAATGGTAGGAAAAAAGGGTTAACAAGCAGCAATGATGTAAAGGAAGCCCTCACACTCAATAATGCTCCACAAAGACCACTCACAGGGCTTTAGCTGCAGGAAGGTTTTACAGGTAAGAGCTAAATTCCCAACAACCCCAAAACTTCCATTCAGCAGGTCTAAAATGAGAAGCAAAAAAATGAAAACCCAGCAGCAAGTTCATGAACTTCTTTCTTCAGTGAAGCTAACAGATGGTTCATCCAGTGGCATAGCAGCTATTTACCTTTCCTTTATGGAAACAGGGGCTGACAAGCTCTCCCACAGCAGAACAGCTGCTCCTCAACTGCCTCTAACCCACAAGCTAGACTGGCACAGGGGACTAATGAACAAAGATGTGATCAAAGACTTGTTGTTACATCCACAGAGCTCTCCTACAAACATCTGAAGGGTTCACTCCAGGTACCAAGAAAAGGACTAACAGAAGTACTTGTCCTCTCCAAGATAAACAGTCACTACCAAAGCACTGTGGAGTGCAAGATGAAAGAGGACAGCAGAGGACTTTCCTGAAAAGGCCAGGGAACAGCAAAATCTGTGAGGAAGAAATCTAGTCAGAAAGGGAAAATATTTGTTTGACACAAGGAGCAGAAGAAGAATCATTGAAGCTGCTTGAACCAATTTCTCAGCGCTAACAAACTATACTCAGGAAACAAAGATTTATGGATATCGTGGACATCCAGAGAAAATAGGATTTGATCAGACATTCAAAGGTCCTGCAAGCACACCACTTCTCCCTGACATTTTCTTTTCCTTTAGGACTTGTGCTGACAGAGAATTCCTGATTGGTAACCTATTTCATTGCTTCTTTATCCTTAAAATTTGGGGTTTCCCCAATGTCTGGGCTGCTACTTTCTTGTAAAAATGTACTGCTTTGCCATCCAAGTACAACACAGACTTTTCCTTTCCCTTTCCAGCACTTTGTTATCTATTTGAACACTATTCTTATGTACTCTTCAGTTTGAAATAAAAGCAGTCTTTGCTTTCTCAAACAAGCTCCCATAAAGGCAACTCAGCATTCTGCTGCAGCACATGTGGCCCAGAGAATAAATAAACAATAAAGATATTTGCCCATCCATGTCTCCTGGTGATTCTGCAGGGATGTGCTGCCCTCATGCAGTGTGGTGGGTGAGGTTTTATTGTGATATCAGGCATGCAACTCAGAATTACTGATAGCAACAAGATGCTAAAGCCATTGGATGCTAAATGTACCTGGAAATGTCTGTGACAAAAGAGTGTGCCCAACCTTGGCTCTGCTGGCTCCATCCTGTCTCTTTGCTTGAATATGGACAACAAAACAGAAAGGTCTTTGCTGCTCACCCACAGCAGGGTTACAAGCAAACCACACTCCCTTGCCCTGCTCTTCCCACTCTGTTCCCACAGGGCAGGAGCACATCCCTCCAGCTCCAGGGAATGAGAGAATACACACAGGAGCCATGCAGAAGCTGTGATTCCTGGAGGGTGTCTCTACTGAGGTAGCACCAGAACCATAAATTATTCATGTGCTTTCTCCATTAATATCTCATTTTCCTCTCTCTTTAACAACAAGAATGTCACACATAGAATAACAAGGCTGGTAGAGACCTCCAAGGTCATCAAGTCCAACCCATGCCCAGACACCTCAAATAAACCATGGCACCCAATGCCACTTCCAGACTTTTTTAAACACATCCAGAAATGTGTTTAAACACATCTCTGTTTCCACCACCTCCCTGGGCAGACCATTCCAATACTTTATCACCCTTCCTGTAAAAAACTTTTCCTAATATCCAGCCTGTATTTTCCTTGGTGGAGCTTGAGACTGTGTCCTCTCATTTGGTCAGTGCTGCCTGGAGAAAGAGACCAACCCCACCTGACTAAAGCCACATTTCAGGGAATTGTAGAGTGATAAGATCACCTCTGAGCCTTCTCTTCTCCAGGCTGAACAACCCCAGCTCCCCCAGTCATCATTACTTAAAATATTCCCAGAGCTTACAGAATAACTAAAAATGTCTCTGATTGAATGCCAGTGCAACTCAATTATTTATTCTCCAGTTTCAAAAAAAATATTCAAAAAGAATCCTTATGACCAAAATCAAAACTTTCTTTTCATACTTTACATCTAAAATAGCATTTGCTTTCTGCTTCTCATGTTTATTTGCTCTTTTGCTTAAAATCTTGCTTCCATTTTGCCTTCTATCAAGATGGACGTTAAAATGTGGTCTGAGGTAAAATTTAATATGCACAATAAAATTTACCATGTACCTGAACAAAAAGTCACTGCACCAAAAACGGTCCAGTCCAGCAGTTTTCTAAATGATGTAGGAGAAAAATAATGGGGCAGAGTAGCAGAAGCCTGACCCTATTCCCATAAGACTGTAAGATTTATCACCTACATAAGCAGAATGCTACAGAAAAGAGATCTATTGACCACAGCAATAACTCACAGCCCAGTAAAGCTAGCTGAGATGCTAGGCTGGTATTTGCTGATAGTGCCTTTATTATGTGGCACTCAGATCTTTTTTTTAAAGAGCTCTGCTCAACAAGTTACTGTTTTTAATATTATGCACCACCTACTCTTTTTTTAGACCAGCCACTTATTTACAGTACTGTTATTCAGGAGAGGGGGGAGCTGCAGGGAAGGATTTATAGGAGTGGGGATTTACTGTTTGAATTAAAAACTGTGTTGTCGCAATTGTGGATTTCAGGAGAGGGGGAGCTACAGGCACATGCTATCCTGGTATAACAGAAATATTACTCAGACAGAAATATGTTTGCATAATACCTTGTATTCGAATAGAATATTTACTGGGGAGAAAAAAAAGGCAGAAAACTGCTCTCACTTGCAATGCGTGGATTGAATTTTTTGCTGTTTTGTGCAGATGTAGGGAAATGCTCAGCTGGCTTTCTTTAGCAAAATATTTCCTCAAGGGCTTGCAGAGCAAGGGTCCAAGGTCCTTAAGCCATGCTCCAACACTAGAAGATGACATGGAGGGCACTGTCACAGGAGGAGCTTTTGTCAGAGCTCCAAGCTCCGAGCCAGGGCAGCTCAGGGTGCTGGGAGAAGAGCAGGGAGAAGCTGGCACTGGCCACCTTGAACTCAGGCCACCAGCCCTTGACCACCCCCTGAGATCCACCTGGACTGCCCTTGGGACCCCCACCAAGTCACACCCTGACACAGGCTTGGCACCCTAACCCATCCCTAGGATTGCCCTAGAGAAATGTGACTTTCTTCCCTCAGCCTTCACCCCCAGTGCGGCTATTTTAACCCAGCAAGAGATTCTAAAAACATAAACAATGGACTGAAGAAACAACCTGACTGAATACTCCCTTCTCCATCTTCAGATATGCTTCCTATATTCTCTCAAGATTTAAAAGAAAATATAACACTTTTTGGAAGTTCTAACCAAACAGAAGTTGTAAACAAAACATCTATTTATGTGTCTTTAAAAGTTATTTCAATTATTTGTTAAGGAGACTGGTGCAAGTACCAAATACTATAGAATCCTAACTGAAAGAGCAGCAGGTTCTTAGAGGTGGCTGCATGAAAATATACAACCAAAGCACAACTGAGGACATAGTCTAAGCAAGGATAAAGAAAGTGACAGAAGTGTCAGCAGTTCAGTGAAGCTGAGTCCAGGACCCGTTCCTCAGCTCATGCTCTGCTCTGAAATTATTTTGCTTTTCTACCCAAAGCTCTACCTTCACTTTCCTTTGAAACAAAGAAAAGCACAGTGACAGGATGAAATAAGGAAAGTTCCTCTCTGACTAGCAAAGGCAAGATACTTTCTAAATTAGGATCGACAACATTTTCATTTCCAGCATGGCCTAGTTGCAGACATTTTGAATTCCTCCCAAATGCTCTGTACAGTTATCATTCCCATACACCAGTAATCCTCATCAAGAAACAAACCCCGGGCTGTATTTTCTGAAACTCTGAAGACCCACTTGACAACACAAGTCATGTATGTGAAAAGATCGATGCTCACTAAAGGGTGATGTGCAGCTGAGTAATGGCCCAGTTTTACTTTGGCCTATAACAAGGTTTGAGACCAAAATTTCGTTCAGCGTAGAGGCTCATATTTCACACACAAAAAAAAAAACAAAAACAAAAACCCAAACCAAAAACCAAACTGAGAGAAAAAAAACAAACAGCCAAAAAATCCTAAACAAAACCCCCAAAACCAGCAACCAATCTTTGCTCGTGAAAATATAATTGCGTCAGGTAAAATCAAGTTATGCAATTAGAACAACAGAGAAAAATTCTAGCACACAGGGTCCATCTGTTGCCATGTGCATAAATTCTCTATGACTTGCCAAAGTAATTTATCCAGCCAGAACACACATCCAAGCCGGCCAATATCTAGCACTGAGCAGAAAGGAAATTTAAAGAAAGGCACATCATTTATCATTACAGACAGCTCAGCAATATTGTGAACAGGGAGCACAATTTCAGTGGAGGGGGAAGAGGGAGTGGGAGAATGGAGATTGGAAATGCTTGCTGAGCTCAGAGCCTGCTGTAACAGCCGCCTGACATGGGGCTCTCAAGGGCTACTTCCTCTGAGAAAAGAGGAGCACAGAAAGCCGTGTCTTAACCATTCAACCCTGGCCCAACACATATTGTAATTCAATGAATTGCTATTTTGTGATGGGAAAACTTGCTGTCGGGAAAATTTCCGACTGCCCTTGCATAGCTTGCACTAGAATTTAATGTGAAGAATAAACAAACTCACCACTCCATGGCAGTCTTACATTAAGCCTGAAACCTTCCAGAATTAACAGTTGCAAAAGCTTACTTTCACATGCTGAATGTAAAATCCTACCCTTTCCTCTCCTGGCTTAGAGGAGCCCTTGGTGTGGGGGCTCAATGCTGTTATCAAATACAAAAACCTGTCTGCCAAATTTTCAACACACCCTCCAGATTTTGAGGCTCCAAAATACCAATGCAAAGGTAAATTATTAGGGGAAATTTCACTACTTGATTCACCCTCAGCTTGATCAATGAATCAAGTTTATATTAAAGAATATACCAACAGAGGGGTACAAACTTCACCCTACAAAATCTCATTTTACATTAAAATGACAGGAGATTTTAGTTCCTGGTATCACAAAAGCAGTTGTGAATCCATGAACAGGCTGTAAACAGTGTCCTTGTGAAGTCTCAGGCTCCCCAGGGCTTACACACAAGACAGCATTCTGTTGTTCTTGATGATGCATCAACAGTGATGTCCAGTGACATACTTGGAGGCAAGGACGATGTAAGGCAGCTCCAGATAGGAGAGGTAATAGGAGCTGTGGGGAGCAAATTTTACTGGAGGCAGATTTTAAACAAGTAGTTTGGGAGATGTCTGTATTTTCAGGAGCTATTTCAACTGAACTGCCTCCAGCAGTCCTGGATGAAAGCTCAGTTGCAAAGCAGCTGGATGTGAGCCCTGGTTAGTCTGTTCCTACCACACTTTACAAGTCTTATTCAACTTCCTAAGTGAGCACAGACCCTTCTGCTTGCACTCCTTTTGGAGATTCTCTGGCAGAAACAACCCTACAGTGATCCACTTTCACCTATCCTGGGTAGAGAGGAATAACCAGCAATGGTGTAAGTGTGTGCACAGTCTGGGATAGAACAACAGAGTTCTGTTCTGCTCCTGCACGGGTGCCAAAGGAATGTGCTTGCAGCTCTTCATTTCTGGGAGCTCCTTGACTGAGACACAGCAACAACACTGTCATTTCTCAGCCATGGAGCTAAGTGCAGAAAAACCAGCCAGCAGCACAAGAAAAACTAGATTATTAAAATGCATGTCTTCAGTCATGCTGGAAAACTTAAATAACTCTACAGTAAATATTTTAACTATCATGAGATCCTGACGCTGAAAAAGACAACAAATTAAGGACCAGAAAAAGAAGAGGAGGAAAGAAAATCAGAACACAAAAATATTCTAACAGTGGAACAACAAGTGACATACTGCTAATCAAATGTCTCAGTACAAGGTAAAATAAAAGGGCAAAGACTGAGCAGGGTCCTGATTGTTCCCAAACCAAGACTTACATCTGCCTTTGCTGAAAGATAAGATCCATTCTGCCTTATTCCTCAAATGCCAGAAGTATCTCGGGAACCAAGATGGCATTTCTCTCCTAGTTACCATCAACCTGCATCCAACAAAATGCAGTGCTACTGATTTTTTCTGATCAAGAAGGCAAATTAAGCCATTTTTTCTGCCTAAAGTCCAAGGAATTCCCCTCTTAAGATCAAAAAGATGTGATTGTACTGAAAATGTTCCCTTCATAAGAGCACTTAAGCAGAGCACATTTGACTAGTGAAAGTCAAATCAACCTGATTTACACAAAAACAAAACAAATAAAAAAAAAAACAAAACAAATGAACAAAAACCCCCAACATAAAAAAAGCCCCAAAACAAAACCAACAAAATCCAATGAAAATAAAACAACAAAAAAAAAACAGAAAAGACACCATAAAACCCAAAACACAATAAAAATTTTAAAACGGGGAACAAAAAACCAGTCCTCCACACCCAAAACAAAGTAAAATAAATCCCAACCAAAGGAAAAAAACAACCAACTTCAAACCAGAAAAACAACCTGTAGCTCTTTTCCTCACACCTTGATTGATTTTTCAATAGGAAATCCACAAAGCTGGTTAATTTAGAAAAAAATTAAGCTCAGAACACTGCTACTTGCATACAATAAAACTGCTCCTGAGTCAAAGGAACATTTAACACGATGGAGGCAGAAATGGCCTACCAAAAAGAGAAAAAAGGAAGAAAATATTGTTTGTCAGTGGCTTTCATAGAGAGTCAGAGATCAGCCTGGCTTTTCCTGAAATAGGCTGTAAGTTTTCACACCACTGACACTTTGTTAAAGAACACATGGAAAAGTTCAAACTGAAATAACGCCTCAAACGAAATTACTTGACACCGTGTCTGGCCAGTGTTTAAAATAGTTTGCACAGTTCTAGTTAGAACTCTTTCAGTCATGTTTGCTGTCTCAGGGGTGATTAAATGACATGTTTTTAAAACATGCAGCATTGGCCATTTTGTGTTCATGGTGCCATCTTTTTAAATTTCATGAAAGTGGAGTGAAAACAACCCAGATTGGCTTTGAAATACCTATCATGACCTGTACTTCAGTTAACCAACATATTCATGCAATACTTATATGGGATAATTCATCAGGAAAGGTGAAAAATTGTCAGAGAACTGTAATTAAGATGGCAAAGGGGTGAGAATGCCAACTCCTACAACACTTATCCCAAGCAAAGGGTCATTTTGCAGGAGGTTTGTGCATGGTTTCATGAAACAACCATTGCAAGGGCTGACTGCACCAGGGCTCCTGTCAGGGCAGGTCTGAAAGGGCTCAGACAGAAAAGGCTCCTGTCAGAAACCACATTTACTTTAAAGTGAATATTCACCCTGTGGAAACACAGGCTGGAACCATATTAGAGCTCATTATGGCTGGGTCTCTCCCAGAAATGTGTAAAATGTGGGGTTTTTCCACCCCTGTTAAAAGTAGCTCATTTATTTTGTGTATATCAAAGCAGGGCCTGGCCTTTTGGTCCTTGTCAATAGTGCAAGCTACACTGTGCTCTTCAAAAGCCACACACAGCCAGCATCCTTTCCTTGTTATTAAGGGAAACTGGTGCCAGTCAAACACGGACAGAGCAGAGCTCAGCTCCAGCTCAGGAATTTCTCAGCCACTGACACTTCTATACAGAATTAATTACTGCTCTATACAGCCCAATTGACAGAAACCCTGGGCCCTTTGACAGCAACTTGTCAAAATACAATTCAGTGTGGATGTAGTAACATACTGAAACTGGCCTCAACTAGAAGTACATCAAACATCAACTTTAAAAAAGGCAGGCTTTCTCTCTTTTGGGCTGAGTCACATTTTCATTTTCATAATAAATGTGGAACAGACCACTGAATTTCACCTAAAATAAATAAATTAATGAAAGAAGTCGTTAATCTATTCTAATGTAACGTGCACAATTCTAAACTGATGAATATTTGAAATAAAGAGAGTGAATTTAAATTATTCCTACAGAACCCACAGATGTTGTAGGCAGGCTCAAGCATATGTGTTCAGTTTAGTCATTTTACAGAGTGCACAGCCATAGAGATTGGCTTAGCTGGAAAGTTAATTTTTATTTATTATGTTTAGCCCTAACATATTTGAGCACAGGCTCGTTCTTTGCTTTGGCTATGACTGAAATCATAAAAGGGAGATGCAGAAAGTTCTTTGTTCTTTATAAAGCTTCTAGGAACAAACACAGGAAGCTGTTCTGCAGGAAAGATTCAGACTCTTAACAAGAACAGCTTTTACACAATAATGTCTAAAAGCTAGAAATGAAAGAGGGGCAGTATTTCAACATATTTTCAGAACAGATTCCTTCTATAAATTTGAATTGCTGCAGTTATCTGGTACAAACTTTGGCAGATTTTTAGCAGACCAGATGTCCACAATAAAATGCTATTTAATGTATCAATGAACAGTTTCCAATATGCAAATCACTCAGTTTCTGCAAACATCTTATGGACAACTGCCAATATGATGGGTGCTCTTTTCAGGAGAGCAGAAGTGGCTGTGGAGAGTCCTGGGTTTCTGGTAAAAGCACCATTACAAATTATTCATTTCAGAGCAGTGCATAAGGAGCATGTTTATTTCTAGCAAATAGTCTAAAAACCATAATAAAGTTAAGTTACAATAAAATTGGGAATAAAATCAACAATGCCTTCAGCAGCAGGAAGTCAAAGCAAGAAAAAGCAAATTATCCACAGGATGCTCAGCAATTGCTTCCCACATAAATTGTGTGAGGTGGCAGATTCCCAAGTGCTCTGGTGCTTTGCACTGCTTGGTTTTAATGCTGTTTTCTGTGGCCCCTGTTGCTGACAGTGACCCAGGCCAGCAGAGCAGTGACACTGGCCTGGTGACAAGCTTGGCATCAGGAACACAAACCATCACCCTGGGTGTATCACATCCCATGGGCAGAGCACTCCTCAGGGCTAGGAGAAGTAACCAGGTGGGAGATTATTTCCATCACAGCCTCTAAAGCACCAGCAGCCACCCCATCCTTCCACAGGGCAGGGTCTAAGGCCAAGCACATCTTTGATCCTGAGGTGAAGCACAAGGATTTACAGCTCCATCCCTCCCTCTAGGCCCTTCCATGTTAGTTACTATTTTCTCATTTCCCTAAATCATTCACTCAGCTGATAGGGCTTTTCAGTTTGTTGTAATTTGATTTTTAAATAACCACCTTGCTGACATATTAAATTGTCTATGGATTGTTTTTTTAATCTTATAAGAACATTACAAAAATCAGTTATGTATGGTATTTACTACTATAAATCAGGAGTGTGCTGTAATTTATGAGAAAGCCCCTTTCCCTCTCACTCCAAAGGAAACATGATTGACCCTGACACAGTTATGTGCTCCAGAGGGGAGACAGTCTGTCATGTTCAATCATTTCTTGATCAAATCCAAAATGGCAAGTTAATTGTTTAATTAAGGGAACAAGGCCCTTTGAAATTTTCATGTTCTACATAATTTTATAATGGGCCTATGTAAATAAAATAAATAAAATCTGATGGAGCGGAGAGAAATTTCATAAGAAAAACCAGTGCTAAATATCTGTGTTACTAACAAAAAGCTATCAACAGCCAATCTCCATTGACTAAGCCAAATAAAATAGTTTTGTAAGTATTTTGGAATTCATATGAAAAATAATTAGCACAGTTGTAGCACACTTAAATTATACACCATGTTTAAGACAAGAGTGAACTGCAAAGTCAGAAAGCCATCTTCACTTTGAGGCAAAACTGAAAAAAAAAACAACAAAAACCCAGGATTAACAACAAATAAATCAATTTGTGGGAGATTGTGCTACCAGTGCTTCAACATTTAGTGTCTTTTGCATTTTAGGGGATTTTTGCCATCAAAATTACTGTTGCCTATATGAAGAGGTCCCTTTTCACAGCCATTGCAAGTTCATTTTTATAATGTAAAACTCTGCATTTGGAACTCTGCTCCTTAACCACACACTGATTTATTTATCTGTGAATGGGCCCCCACACGTGATAAACCCCATTATTTATAAGGCAATGTGAAAAGCACTGATTCTTTTTGATGCATTATTGATTGAGAGCAGAGTACCTACACTTCTCATTAGTAGGATTTCTTCCAGTATTCTGTGTTCTGAGTTTTCAAAAGTCTCCCTCTCTCTCTCAAAACCTTACCATTATTTTTTCCTCTTTCTTTAGTTTAAACTATCATGATTTGGTTGAAACTCAAAGCTAAGTTCACCATGAACTTCTGAACAACCACAGTTTCCAATTCTGACCACAGCATGGCTAAAACATTTCTACAATTCTGGCAGCACAACTATGTGAGGTTTCCAATGATGCTCCTAAATACTCAGGTATTTGGTAGCAAATTCAGACAGTTTAAAGCTGGCTTTTCAGGAAGATTTAAGCTTTTACACCTCACAGCTGTGAAACATCAGTTAATGGGTGTTAAACAAGAATTGTTTGAGACCCCAAATTGTTAAAAGTGGTCTGAGACAGCCCATAAGTCACAGCCATGGATTCGAGGAGACAGGGCAGCCACAGAAATGCTGGGGCACTACTTTTTGTGTGTGTGTTGGGTTTGAATTCATCCAAGCCACATCTCCATCCAATAGCTTTACAAAACTAAGAGGATTTTTGTTTTTAAACAAGGAAGAAAGTACAAGGAGGTGGATGGGATGCTTGTTGCTTATTTTAGATTGACAGCTGTTTGAGGAGGAGGAGGAGGAAAAGAAAAATTTGAAATAAAAGAGAAAGGAAGGGAAAAACACAGAAGAAAAGAAGTTTACAAAAAACAAAGCAAAAAACTAAACCAAGGAAAGAAAAGGAAGATAAAAGAAGTTAGAAGGAAAGGAGAAAGAATTAAAAAAGTAAGGGAGTCAGGAAGTCAGGTAGGAGTTAATTACCAAGCCTCAGAGATGATAGGGAAGACAGCTGTCAGTTCAGGAATAACAGAATGTACACAGGATATTTTTGCCCCCTATTTTACTTTTTAGTAGAATCTTAATTGTAAGATTCACTCAAGACCCTTAACATTGCATAATGGGCTCCCTAAATTTCTCTAACAATTAAGTTCTCAATCTTTTACTTTTGTTTTTTGTTGGTTTTTTTTATTGTGATATAAGTTTCTTGGCTTCTTAATTATGTGTGACAAAGTTTCTAAACTTTTAGCATCACTCAGTTTATGAAGAGAAAACTTGAAAAAGACAAACTATAAATAGCTATAAATTCACAATGAAAGAAGTTGAACAAACTGCTGGACACAGATACCTAAATTCTCTTTTTTATGCCACTCTGCTTCAAAACACATGACTAAAATGCCCCTGTTGTAGAGGGGGCCAGATGAGGTGAGAAAGCAGCAGGAACACAGAATGTGCTCTGCCAGTCCCAGCTCACACAGTGCAGAGGGAAATGAAGTAATCCTGCCAGGATTCATCAGTGTTTAACCAAAACCTTCTTTTCCCCTCCCATCAATTAAAAGATTTGCAGAAAGCAGCAGAGAGGAAAAGGTAATAAGTCGAAAAGTGATGAGGGAACTGGAGGGTCCCATCAATAAAGACACATTTCTCTAACAATTGTCTTTGCTCAGAGAAGCACAAAGAATCTGCTTTCTCCAGCCACGCTGAAAAGCTGTGTTAAATCTCTGATGAGACAAAGATTTTCTTTAAACTTTTATAGGAATGAGAAGGTCTTCACTAATGAGAGTTTAAGGGAATTTCTTAAATCTAAAGTGAAGGATACCAGGAGTTGAACATAACCTGAGGGTTTTCCTGTACATGTTCGCTAATATTACAAAGAGCTTTCAGAAAACCCTCTGAAGATCCTGTTTCCTGCAGGAAGAAAAAGAAGCAGGGCAGAAAGGCTTCAGGGAGCTGAAAAGGAAAGAATATGGCAGTAAAGGTACATACACAGTGTGTTGTTAGAGGAGGGAAGGCTGTCCTAAATGCCACGGTGTAATTCCGGCGTCTAGGAGTTAATTTGAAATGATTTAAAAAGTTCTGTCCTCACCCCTTCCTACAACAAACTGTTCAAGCTCACAGAACTGGTGCATCCTGAACAGAAACACTGTACTTTAACTGGGATAGCAGCTCATGGATAGTGTTTGTGAAAACCTAGAAAGGTTCATTTCACAAGCAGCAACCAAACCCAGGCTATTGGGATTATGCCCAAAGAAGAGCTGTGGAAGTACACAAGAGGACTTATGTCTCTTTCCAGAGATGCCAGTTTCTGTCCTATTGCAATAAAGAGTAAGACAATCCCCATTCACACCTAGATGGCAAGTGAGCCATTTGACACTGCTGCCTGGAGTGTCCCTTGGTGATAGAGAACATAAAAACCAAACCACAGATCATTTAAAAGGTATAATTTTTTTCCCCTCTTTTTGATGGGCATATCTCTAAATACAGCAGACTTGCACTGTGCTGATCCTCCTGGGTCTCCCCTGTTGCAGGGGTAATCGTAGCATGTCAGAACATGAAAAGTTTAAGTTGCACCTACTCCATGACTTATTGCCGAGGGGAAGAAAAATAAAATAAAAGAAACCCCAAAAGCCCCGACAACTATGCCAGATGTGCCTGCCTTTATTGTATTCAATGGAAGCACTGTTTTCTAAATAGCATATTGCTCTAAAGTACAGACAGAGGGGAAGATTTAACCTTTGTATAAATGGAGAGCAGTCAAGGGCAATAAAAGCTCACGTCAGGTATGAGAGGCTTATTGATGCTGACAGGGGGAGGAATGAGGAGTCGGAACACTTGCTCCTGAGCACGAGGTGTCAGCCTCACCAAGACCTTTACAAAGCTCTGCCCTGCTTCTGTTTCATTACAGAAAGCTCCTTTTATGCTGGAAGACCTGCCAGGGAAGGGAGCCACCTTTCCAAATCCTGAGGAAGGCAGTAGCTCACCTTGCAGAACAAGGAGGCTGAAGTAGGAAATGCTGCCATAGCCCCCGAACCTGCAAGGGCAGCACTTAGAAGTTTTCCTTGGAATACAAGGTGTTCACACAGCAGCTTTTGGGGCCTGCAGAGAATCTGTCTGAGGTCTGCTCCAATGCATGGGAGCAGCCCTGGGGCAGTACACAAAAAGAATGGGACTTGGACACAGAAGAGGTGCAAGAAATCCTCACAGAGGTAGAAAACTGTCATGAAGAGACCCAAATGGGAGCCAGGTGAACAAACAGCTACCAGAAATAAAAAATCTGAAGGGTTGCTGTGACCAGTTTGTTCTGAAAGCTTCATAATCATCCTTAAAGAAACATATTTAAGTTTAGTGCATGAACTTTGAAGCTCAGATGACCAGAAGGTTACAGCTGGAATAAAGTAGAAAGAGCAGCTGGGGAATTGCATGGTGTGTGGGAGAGAGAAAAACTTTCAATGCAGTGAATTTATTAAAAAAGCCACCCAAAGCCCCAATAATGTTTTTAAACATTGAGGGAAATCAAAAAGTATTTGCCTTCAGAAATTAGAGTGAAGAATACACAAAAGGAAAAGCTGGGACATCCTGCCAGGAGCACCCTTGCAGCAGCTGAAGGGAGCAGGCTGCAGCAGAGGAGCAATGCTGGGTGTGCAGCTGGGGTTATCTCAGGGATTACTGAGCCCAGGGCTTCTTCCTTCTTTTGGCCTTAGCTTTCCTAAACCCCAAGTCAGTGGCTGACACAAGGTCAGCTCAGGAAAATATTCCTGTCTCCAGTGCTTTTTTTTTTCCCACACAGATACTCAGTTCTAGACCCCCTTAGCATCTACTGTGCAGCTGTGCTGCTTATCCTGAGTCACATTTAAAGTTCTGTTTTTTCTGAACAAGAAATCTGTTTTTTTGTCAGCAAATACAGGAATAAAATTTTACTCAATATTCAAATAGTAGCAAAGTGTCATAGGATAAAAATAAATACTAAATACTTGGGATAATATTAGTTACTAGGAGGATTGCATTTGTGGACTGTTTGGTATTATGTGACACGAATTGCAGGAAGCTGCTCCAGTGAGTATTTGTACTTGTGCAATCTTATTTGCTCTGTATACAGTGGCTCTTGCAACATGGGCATTTGTGCAGCCTTTGTATTTTACATGACTTCCCAAGAGGAGAGGCAGTAGTGAAACCAATAAAGCAAGCAATAAAGCTGTATTAATAATGTATGCAGAGCTATAGATGTCTATTTATATGATACAATATTAAGGTGCAAATGCTTTTTGTTTTTTAAGATAAACATGAATGACCAAACCAATGTTCTTAGTTTTTTTTAACCAACAAAACATCACTGCCCTGCTGCATGCTAAGGAACACTTTCTATGCACACACAAATGCCCCCAAAGTTTTACTACTTTGTATCTAATTATAATATTGGTAAAAACAATCAAAATACTTTAAACAAGAAATATATATATATTAATGTGCTTATTGATTAGGAAGATTAACTGATTGTACTAGTTCAGTGATAAAAAAAATTACTAAAATATGCTGACTTGTAAAATTCAATTCTAACCACCAAGATTTGTAAGAACTTGAGATTTTATTACTTCACTATTTCTCATCTAAGTGACAATGCTCACACTGAACAGCAAACTAAAATCTGTCACATTCATTTGAAAGTGCAGAAGAAATGGTCTTGCTTAAACCTTAGACAAGGATCATTTTAGGGCTTTTTTTGGCAGCAAACATTACTAAAACCTGTTTTTGAGGCTCTTGTTCACATCACCCGAGTGCTTTTGGGTTCTTTACAGTGGCTTGGAGTGACACCTTTATTCACACTTTACTGAGGTGGTTTGTGACTCACCTCTAAACAAGGAGGAGGTGGTGGGGCCAATGCCAAGGAAGATGTCAAATTTCACTGCAGAATTTAAAACATTCATCTTGCTGAGAGCATCTTTGGCATCATATTTTGTTAAATGATAGATCTGAAATATCATTACTAATGGACATAAGTACTTTAATTGTAAAGCAGTATCATTGTTACCATTTATTATTTAAGCCAAGTATTCCCAAATATTTTAGCAAGACTCAAATGCCCCGAATTTTCTAACTCAAAAACAGAAAAAAGTATAACAAGCAGAGCTTTCTTTTCTTCTGTTGTGACAAAACTACAAAGTAGTTTCCCCCTCTGGTGGGGTTTTGGTGTGTATGAAGAGAGACCAGAAGCATTTCTGTTTGATCAAGTGCTTAATATCATAATAGGATCTCAGTTTCTCTTTTTGCCATTTTTATGCAGGTGACAACTGTGTACCCAGATCAGCAGTGTAGAAATCAAATTAAACTTAACTCTCTGACTAGAGTTATGCTTGCAAGCTCTCCTGGAGCTGAAAGTTGCTCTGACTCTGCTGTGTCCAGCCAGCCTGAGGGACAGAGGTCCCAACCCCAGCATTTCCATGTCATCACATGGCTGGCCCTAGAGCTGATTGCTCACTAGGACTATTACACTAGTACTTACCCAGTTATTTCAAACCAATATGTTGGGGGACAGCATGAATGAGAGTGTTTTATCATTGTGATTCAGTTCCCAGCATACATCCAGTGTTTATTCCACACATGCCCAGTGCCAAAGGTCTCTGCTGCCTCTCTGCTGGAAGGAGGACACGTTTGTTCTTTGCTGCACCAGGTGCTGTTCAGTGCTGGGAATTCCACCAGAGCTCAACCCTGAAAACAAGACTTGTGCACTGGAGCTGCTTTGTGTCTTGACAGCCTCCTGAGCAAGCCAAGGCCACCTTGTCCTCTTATCACCCCTATTTCCCATCAGGGCTCAGCTCTCATCTTCACTGCTTCCCTCGCTTGCTTCAAAGGTTAGAGGGGAGAAGCTTAACCTGCTGCTGTCAGACAGGAGAGCTGGGGAGTGTGCAGGTACAAAGGAAATGCAGGAATTCAAAGTGACTGTGACTTAAAAATATATTCTTCAAAAAAAGCGAAATCTGTCTTAGTCTTTGGGAATGACAGAGCACAGTTTTCTTATTTTTGCAGAGAGGACTACACACATCAAGGGAGAGCAATACCCACCTGAGAATTTTTGTATAGAAACATTTTTGAAGCAGCAGCTTCTGGCATAAATTCTACACATTACCAGGGGACAGACAGGTAGTGTTTCACAGGAGGAGAGAGAAGACGCAAAAAAAAAAAAAAAAAAAAGAGTTATAAACAGAAAAAGTCAAGTAGTTGGAGAATAGAAACAAATCAAGACAAGAACAAAAAGAAAACCAAACAAAAACCAACTCCCTCCTCCCGCAAAAAAATAGACTAAAAAAATAGCCTGTCTAATTTTGAGAAAGTTCCTATCTATCTGCAGGATTGCTGAGAATATTTGTGTCTCTCTGCCATGAAAGAGATCCACGAAGAATTTCAATTTAACAGAAATCTATCTGGGAAAGGCATTGAAAAGGTACTGGGTTTGAGCAATATCAGGATTAAAACACATTCTGATAGAACTGAATCAGAATCCGAGGAAAGAACAAAAACATTTATGCTATTTCCCCCATCCTGAGATGATATAATTTGAACTTTATGACTTTCATTAATATTGAGGAGTTTAAATAAATGTGAAAAGGTTGATGGCTACAAGAAGAGATGCATCAGAATTTTGAAGTAAAGGTCTTAGTAAATATAAAAAGCTGCAACAGAGAAGTAAAATCTAAGCTGTTTGACCTACAGAATAAACAATCAGCAAGAACCTGAGGCTTCTCCCATCTCTGGCTGTTTATCTTTGTTCAAATCACTCCGTTGCTCTCAGCTCTTACTTCCCTCCTAACCTTTGTCATTCTTGTCAAATTGGCCTGTAAAGATCTCCAGGTCAGGGTGTGTTTCTTACTGTGCTGGACCAAGCACAGCCTCCATCACATCTTCTGGGCAGCCTGTACTGAAATGCTGATAGATAACCTGTTAGATCTTGGTTGCTGAGAACATAAAAATGTCTATACAGGGTCAGACCAAAACACAGCACAGGATTCATTGACCTCCCTGTGGCCAAGGAATGGTCCAGAAAAAGCACAGGGATATGTCCTTAAATACTCTCTCCCCAGCTCATCTTTGTCACTCTCAGGCTTTCAGCCAGCAGTGGTAGTGGTGCCTTGGTTTGCATGCTGCAACATTCCAGCAGGAATTCAGGGCCCTCCTCCAGGGGGGAGTTAACCAATAAAGCCTCTTCATAATGATGTATGAAGCAGCAGAGCTTGTTTCCTGAGGAGATTACACAATGATTGATAAATGTAGACAGTGACTCTGTGGAGAGAAGTTTCTTCCATGATCTGAGAGTGATGTGGAATTGCTACCAGAACTCCTAAGAGCCCTGAAGGGGGTATTACCTATTGCTTTTCTATTAGGAGCTCTGTGTCAGTGCTGATGACTTCCTGGTAACCCAGACTTGTATAGAAACTAATTCTTTGCTACTTTATGTCTTCCCTATAATCCTTTCATTCTGAATAAATAGGATTTTGCTTTATGGAAGCTGGTTAACCTTATTCTGAACTAAAAATCAGACTTGCAGTTAATTACCAGGATCTGCAGTCTAAAGCCCTGCAATCTGAGCATTTTATATAGAGAAAATTGAAGCACAAAAAAATGGCTTAGGCCAAAACAGAAAATCTAATCAGACTTTGGCAGAGTTCAAAACAACATTAAATCTCTTATTGTAATTGCAAAACATATTCCAGCAAAAACTGATCATCAAATAGCAATAGAAAATAGCAAAGGTAGTAAGAACTAGATAAAGAGGATGGCATTTGAGATACTGAATTTTGAAATCTCATCAAATCATTAACATACCTGGTAATAGACCACAAATTATTTTTTCTTTATAGGTCAAATATATACCAATATACAGTAGAAAAAACCCCTCTTATTCAGTTAGGAAAGAGGGACAAAAATGGCTGATAAACGTACACAGTATGTCTTGAATGAATGACAAAAGTGCTATTGGAGTGCATAGTGACGTCCTTCAGAAAAGAACTATTTTCCCAAACATCAGAAAAACACTTTCTTCTTTCCTTTCTCCTCTCACTGCCATAATTTTACTCCTTTATTGATAACATTGCCAAGACTGATAAAATAATATTGAAGCACTTAGCCAGTTGTTCTTAGATGAGCATGTTTTTTACCAAGCTGACTGTACCCCAGAAGTTTGGATTCATGTCTGGTCAGTCATTTGCTGCTTTCGAGAGCAGTCATTTATTAATCTTTTTATATTCCATATAGCCCCTCCTCAGTAAACTGTGCCAGCATAGACAGCTGATCCAGAGAGAATACCCAGACATAACACTATTTTTTCACTTGGAGATGTTCCAGAATTTCCTGGGAAACACTGGAATCCTTTGAGATATTGCTGCAAATGTAGTGTGAAACTTTTCCATTATATGCTAGGTCAGCCTGCACATAAGTTGAAACTGCAGAAATGGGGATCTGAAGTCCCACAGAAAACTTCAAAATCCACTGGAGAAAGACCTCAAACCCTTACAACATTCTTACTTACACAGCTTTACCTACATTTTCCAGGCTTGAGTTCTGCAAAATGTTTTCAGGTAACTCTCTAGTGCTTCAGCCTTGTTTCAGTCTCAATAAGTGAGTCCCAAAAAAATGTTCAGACTTAGATTGCCAGGCACAGTGATTCTTCTCTTTCACTGCCACTGCTTGGACTCTTCCCTTGCCTCAGCATCCTGAAATGTCTCTGTTCCCACGCACTGGATCAGCACCAGCCACAGCACTCCAGTCTCACACCTCTTGGGGAAAAGAGGTATGAGATAAACAGCCAAGACTTGCAAGGCTGGAGGAACAGTCTCCAGAGTCCATATCTCTACATGAACTGCTCACTGAAACCAATTTGGAATTCTCTTTAATTGATTTAGCACCGTGCCCTTTACAGAGCAGAGAAGGAGGAACAACACCAGCTGTTGATTTACTGTTGGTTAAACTCACTCTTCCCAGTCACCTGTGCAAACCAGCAGCCCCCTGCCTCAAAAAGGGAGGGAAAAACAACCTCTGCTGAAGCTAAAGAAACAAATGAGAGAAAAATCTGTCTCTGGAAAATATCCATGTCAGAAAGTACTCAGCAGAGCAACCAACAAAAAGTTTCTTACCAGACTATTTGGGACAACAGAAAAAAATAAGTTACAGATGTGAGTTGCTTGGAACTCCTAGGGCAAATGTTAAATAGCTCTTTGTGACTCTGAAAGCAGCTTCTAGTCTCTAGTCTTCCTGCAGTCTTGTGCTAGTCTGTGGGTTTTCGTGATAAATAGGTTAAAGCCTTTACACTGAAGGTCTAAACAGGCCAATAGAGCAATCTGTTTGCAGGGCTCCTCCTGGCCTCTGTCTCAGCACACAAGGCATTTTCAAAGTGACCAGACAATATTCTTCTCCAGTGTTACAACACAGGATCTGCCATGGTCTGAAAAGGCCTGTGTAAAATCTTGCCTGTGATATGCTAAAGCAGTTTAACATATTCTTCCCTCTGTTGAGCTATCAGTGCCATCCTGTAAAACGGGGTGGCAGAATCCACAATCCTGAACATGAAGCAAATAGATGGTGCTCTTGGGAATGCCTTAAACATTTTCCTCCCTCTGCTTCCATGGGTTTTCTGGTTTTGCTCCACTCAGCAACTTTCCAGTGTAGGGGGGCACTGAACATGACCTTACAGAATTAGCTACCTGCACAATTCCAATATAAACTGTTCTCTCTGTGGAACGATCAAAGACACTTTCTTTTTCATCAAAACTGAACATGTTAACTAAACCACCATGACAAACTCTGTGCTATTGCAGTCAAATCCAAATGGCTGTTCAGTGATGCACAACAACCTCTTCTTTTAAATCCTAGCCTGCTTTGACTCCCTAACACAACCAGTTACAATTAGATTTTTCATTCTTGCCCCATCCCTTCCAACCACCTGCAGTCAGAGCACACATTTCTTATCCAATCAGTTTGTGCTCTGTACCTGCCAGTGTGGAGATGATCTGAAGTAAATGGATAATAGAACCTACCTGCTGCCTGATTCCTGTCCTGGGGAAGCCTTAAGAAAGGGCTTAAGTATGCTGACAATAAAGACCTGCCTTTGGAAATACATAGAAATAAAACATAAGTAAGGATCATTTGTGGCCTGATTTTAACCATTAGTGGCCTAGATTTTCTGACTCTGCACTTCAGTTCCTTTACCTCAGAACCTGTCAGCACCTCACAATCAGAATCAAATTTGCTAATATTGCAAAAACTAACCTAAAATTTAACCCAGCAATGCTCCTTATCAGAAACCCAACATTGGATTAACCAGATTCACAGAAAGTAGAGCAAAGTGAAAATATGGCAGGTGTAATTCTAGCATAGCATCTGCCCATGCTGGGGCTTGAGTGACTCAGTCTGGGTAAAATGGGAACTACCTTTAATTATCTTGAACCCAAGCAAAGTAATTTTTGGAGATGCCCATCTGTCATAACACAGTCTGTTTTTACCAGGGCTGTTCAAATTCCTCCAACATTTGTAAGTACCGAAGAAAATAATGGTTTTTATGTAGTTGACTAAATTTGCAATCTCTCCCTTTCCTTATGTCTGTGCATACATTATTGATATCTACGCATAGTGGGGATTTACAACTGTAATTTAGCATTGCTCAGTTTACAGAAAAAACTGAATAACAAAGGACTATCTGACAATACTGGGTGGTGCTGGATAGTATTATTACTCAGCTTTGTAATTATCTTATCTCTACTTGCACAGGCATAGTTTCAATCAAAAAACCCTCAGTCATTTCCACTCCTACTGCAGATAACGTGGACCAACAGATCACTTAATCTATGCCTCTTTCTCCACAGAGATGATAACAGAAGTAGGAACTTTCCTGGGATATTCCTGCATCAGACTCATCTCATTGCTGCACAGTGCCATTCCACCTCAAGACCAGAAGTTACAACTCGGAGTAGATGTGGCTCCTATCTAATTATATATTGTTTTATTCACTGCTCCATAGACATTCAACCAGACTTGGGTTTTCTCATTGCGGCTTTAGAAGGAATGGAAATAACTTTGAAAGCCTTTTCAGTGCTGTTATGCAGCCTGAGGAGAGGGACTTGGGGCTGTTGGTTGATGAGAAGTTCAGCAAGGCACTGCAGCCCACCTGTGCCCTGGTCTGCAGGGTGGGCAGCAGCAGGGAGGAGGGGATTGTCCCTCTGCTCAGACCCACCAGGAGCATCCAGGCCCCCACACCAGGATGTGGAGCTGCTGGAATGAGCCCTGAGGAGACCATGGAGCTGCTCCCAGGGCTGGAACCCCTCTGGCAGAGCTGGGGCTCCTCACCTGGAGGAGAGGAGGCTCCAGGGAGAGCTCAGAGCCCTTCCAGTGCCTAAAGGGTCTCCAGGAGAGCTGGAGAGGGACTTCTCATGTAGTCAAGGGAAAATGGCTTTAAACTGAAGGGTAGATTTGATGAGATGCTGGGAAGAAATTCTTCTCTATGAGAGTGGAAAGGCCCTGGCACAGATTCCCAGAGAAGCTGTGGATGCTCCATCCCTGGAAGTGTCCAAGGCCAGCTGGATGGGGCTTGGAGCAGCCTGGGGTAGTGGAAGATGTCCCTGCCTGTGGCAGGGGAGTTAAAATGAAATGGGCTTTAAGGACCCTCCCAACACAAAGCATTCTATGGTAAGAGATTTTGTTCTTCTCCATAGCACTGTGCAGGGAAAACAAAGAATAAAGGACATGCAGGTGAGCTCTGAACAGTCATTGCCCACTGAGTCTCAGGGAATAACCATATTCAGCTCTTTAGTGCTAATTTAGGCTTCCAGTATTTAACTATTTGATTGTCCTTAAATGTTCCCTCCCTATCTGCCAGAGAGGAGCAAAGCTTTCCCTTTCCTTGAGGGAAAAAAAAAAAAAACAAAAAACCAAACAAGCAAAAAAAAAAGCAGTAGTAAATCCCTCTCCAACCCCAAGCAAAGAAATTCAGCTCCACCAAAGAATCTTTGGGACACAGTTCTGTTCAGTAGTGAAATGAAATTACACAGAACTACTTTGCCAAGGCTGTGACATATGCCAACTGCAACCATTGCTACAGTAGCATATACTTAATTTATAGCTTTTACAGAACATTTTTAGCTCTAATTATGCTTTCCTCACACTATTTAAATGTATTAAAAAAAAAAACAAACAACCAAAGAACTCTGTAACACCTATTCCCTAATGCACATTTGCAAGCAAAGCATCTATGGTCTCAAATCCAGCATGACTCACGTTACAGAGCAAAAAGAGTAAGATGATTAAATAGACTGCCTCACCCAGCTTGTTTTTACACATCAATAAATAACCTCAACACAGCAGAAATAGAGATGTGGTTTTCTGTTTGGAGGTAATTCAAACACTGGCTCTTCTTCAGACCTTCCACACTATGTAAAATAGAGCTGGGCAAATAATTCATTATGAATTATTCATTCAATTAATTTAATTTCTTCTGCTCACTAATTAACTATCTTGACTTTTTTGAATGTTTTCATTATCTGAAAATTATTTACTCAATAGTTTCTATGAATAACTCCTTTCCTCTAGATTGTTCACAAGCAGATTACTGCAAGAAATCAAAATAGTAAATTCAAGCTGTGCTGAATAGTTATAATTAGATATGCAAGTCATATGGAATTTTTCTAGTTCCTTATTGGACATACGGAGAGAAAAAAATCCACAAGAAACCCTGCAATTGACACCACAGATTTCTCCTGCAAATAAACCCATTCCAAGACTAAAATTTATTTATGAAAACTCTTGAATATATTAATTTTATAGCAGAGAATGGCTTTATCTTATTCTTGGAAAAAAAAACCCAAACCAGTGAACTAAGCATTTTAACTTAAAAAGTGAAACACAGCTTACATGCTTCTATTCTTGAACCACTTCAGCCTGCCCTGCAAGTCTGGGTCCTCCTGCAGGCTGAAGCCCCCTCTCCATTTCCCTGCACCAGTAGGGCAGGACTGCAAGGTCACTGGTACCACTGGGGTGAAGGGGATGTCCCAAGCCTCCTCTTTATTCCCCACCAAGGAGGAGGTCACCTCATGGCCAGTTTAGCTGGCTCTAGGGAAGCTCTTACAAAAATTGTGTGATTCTTTTCCTGATTTTCAGAGGAAATTGAAACAGGTATGGGAGAAACAGAGTACATAGAGTAGTTCTTGCTTTTGATTCAAATCCTACCTCAGCACAGGGTTCTGATCCCTGAGAGCAGAACCCAGGCTGTGCCTCAGACCCCCAGCTGCAGACACAGGCATTAAACTATATCCTTGTCTTGCTTGGGTGATGCAATTGTAAGAAGCACAAAAGGGAATGATGAAATGGGGAACCACAACATGATCAAGAGCAGGAAACATGGCTGGGGAACCATCTACATATACAGACAAAAGGTGCATAAAAAGTCTTTCAGCAGTACAAAAGAATTTTTTCCCTGCATCATCTAATAATAACACCAACAAAAAAACTGCTCCCAAAACCCCAAACCTACCTTGGGCACATCTTCCAGCAGCTGGTGCTGCTTGTAGATGGGAGTTCACTTCCCCTCCCTCCATGGTGAGGGGAAAAGAAGTTAAGATGGCAAATAATCATCTCCCAAAAAGCAGAGTGCTTCAAAAGGAAACAACTACCAGCAGCTCCTCCTTGGACAAGGCATCCCCTGGTGTGGGATGGAAGGTGGGACAGCCACCACCACTGCAACCATCACCTCAGCTGCTGCCATTAAACCACCAGGCAATTCTCCTGCCAGTTTACAGCCACCTCCCCACCCTGCTCCTCACCCAGCCCAGGTGGAGGCATTGTGCTGTGGATCCTCATCAGGTGTGAACGATCAACATTTAATGCAGCTCCTGAGACACAGGTGCTGTGAATTACTCCCAGTTAGAGTTCAAACTGGGCTGATCACAAGAAACCTGCCAGATTTGGATGTGTTCACCCCCAAGAACAAATCTTTGCCTTATCTGTGTGCAGGTGATAAATTATTTTGGTTTAAATCCTGAAGTGTCAGTTTGACCTTTTTCTTCAGCACATTGAAGACCATGGACTCACAGCTGAAGACCTCATGAAACACAAGACTATGCCTAGGGTTTGCCAAGTGGAATGCTTAACATGCCTTACAAATAAGATGTTTTTAAAAGAAAACATTTTCAGATAGTCCATGTTATAAATAGATGAATTATAATTACTGTTAAAATAATTCCTATCTCTGTCTTTAATCTAATATAGTGTTTCCCGCCAACTAAATTTAGGTAAAATTAGTGTCCTACAGTATTGTTATTCACACAAATCAATTTTTCTAGAATATCACACAAACCTGTGTTGATTAAAATCTTCGAATATTCCTTAAACATTTAGGACCAAACACCAATTCTGCTCACAAAAACAACCTGAACTCATTTCTTGACTGCTGGAATTTCACTTGTTAAGTCTCCTGCATACGTGTTACAGCAAACAGATGAAACTGCTGGTGACAATGTGCATAATGAAGAGACCCCATTCCTTACAGAGAAGGCTAATTAATCATTAGGTGAGTGCTAGTAAATTTTCTGAATCACCAAGTTTCTGACAGACATGCTGTTAAGCCAGAGAAATGCCCGCAGATGTTGCTTGCCCATCAGAGGGGAACTTATTCTCTTGAGGGCTCTGAGCATCTTGTCACTGCTTATTTATTTATTTTTGAACAAAACAAAAAATTAGCAAACCCCTCCAATGATTAATGTATATGTGCAAGCAAATGATAATAGCATGAAGCCTATTAATAATTAAAGCCAGTGCTGGATTTTAAGATACTAAAGTTGAAATGTGAATTGCTTTCCAGCAGCTCTGGAATGCTACAGTTAATGAATCTATTGCACTGTCTCCCTAATAGCTTCAGCATAACTTAATTCAGAGAAAACAATCCTGAATTTTCACAGCAGGAATCTCAGTTTTACTTTACTTTCTCCCTTTGCCTTTTAGTACTTTACTAGAGCAGTCTCCACACGAAGGCTCCATCACCAAGTTCATCACCTGTGTCATTGTCCCCCACTGGATATAGAAGCCTGAGCCTTGGAACAGCTCTGTGTTTGCCAAGAATCCCCCACTGCTCCCACAGGATGTTGCCAAATGTGCCACAAACCCCATGGCAAAATCAGACCAGCACCAAACAGGTTTCTGCAGGACCTTCATCAGGACAGAGTACTCCTCAAGGGCACCTTACATCTGCAGTTTCATTTAAAACATCCTTCTCCATCACAGATTTTACAGGAATGGTCTCAGAAAAATATTAATGGGTATTTTGTTAATTATTTCTGTAATCACATGGATATTTTTCAGGTGCAGAATTCCAGGCAGGGCCTCAGCAGGATTCAAGTTTGAAACCTCTCCTCCTCACTAAGCATTTTCCTTTCAACTGTCTTGAACCTTTTTCCCCCCTGCCATTACAAGAGGGGCTGGCATATATGAAAACTACAATTTCTTTTATTCCTCCCCTCCCTCCCCAGGTATTAATTACATTATAGTTCATTAGCTCAGCTCATTAAAACCACAGTACAGGTAGGAAATAAGTAATTGGCTAGGTACAATTATTACATTAATTGAATTAGCTGTTTTGTGCTTTTATCAAAAAGGTGACCTCTGTGGAGCCTGGAATAGGTTTTCCTCCCTTGCTGCTTGCTGGGTTGCAGCCTTGGGTCTATGATCACCTACAAGGATGAAAAGCAACATTCAAATTGCTTTTGGTGGAGTTCAGACTGAGGGGAAGAGGCAGCTGCATCCAGACACTGCTGCACAGGAGTGATGAATTTTAATATGACTTACTCAGACACCACTGATGCTTTATTGTGTCCAGGCAAAGCACGAGCCTGGATGTGGGAATGCGGGATTGTAGTGCTTGAGACAGGCCAGATCTTTAAAGAGCCCAGAGAAAAAGGGCTAAGTCCCAGGGAAAATAGAGAAAATATTCACACATCTGCACATAAGCATGGGCTGGATTGGTGACAGTGCCACAGGGAGCACAGCAAGCCTTTCCCCCCGTGTCACTGTGAACACTGCACAGGGCTCAGCACAGCTGCCCCCAGCCACTCCTAAAAGGGGTTTTATTTCAATTTTGCTTTAATTAAGCAACTAGAATGATTTGTTCCTAAGAACAGCACACAAATGAGCACCGTTGATGGAAGCAGCTCTAGGGATGCTTTCAATTAAAACAGCAATTGGGGGGGGTGGCAGGCATGGTCCAGTTCCTAATTAAGTAAATATGACATCTCCCACTGGCTAAGGTGGGAGCTGGACAAAGCCCAGAACAGAAAGGGAAGGGATCAAGCAGCAAGTTCAAGTGAGTTCAAAACAAAACTAAGAGGGTTACTTGTCACTATTATAGGAAAATATTTGTGTAGTCTACAAAGGAGTTTCTAAAGAATCTTCTATCCAAATAAAGCCTATAGATGCCTTATGTTTAGGTAAAAAGCAAAGCAAAAATTTAAGTAAAAAAGGGGATTTATTTTTTAAATTTCATCTCTGTGTTCATTTTGAAAAAAAAAAAACTCTTCAAAAATAAAATATCTATGACTGTTCTGAGGTTAAACATTTTCATTGCATCACAGACACTCACACCTAAATTTCACATTGCTAATATCTAGGTTTGTGTGCTTACTGCTTCAGTATTGTGTCACTTCCCAATGCTGGCAAACATCACAAATAATACCTGTCCTTTTGTGCAATCATACAAGGGACAGGGCTGGGATTATAAATTATCTCCAGAGAAATAAGAGGCACAAAACAAAAGCTTGTCAAGTCAACTGGAGCAAATTGGTATTGTGCTGGAACAAACTGGAGAACTAACAAGCAATACAAATGAAATCATGGACAGCTAGAGCAGATTCATAGTTTATCTTCCAGAGTCAGTTAATGTCAATGTCAGTGGAATTTGCACAAGCAACAAACCCTCAACCTCAGCTCTACACCAGCTGACATTTCCTTCCTTTTAAAATTGGCAGTGGAACCTAAATTTAACCTCTGGAGAATATGCCACATGACATCTGTGTTCTTTACATGTTCAGCTTAAGACTTTGAAAGCTAATTTATCCATGCAGCACCTCAATAAGTGACTTGCCTAGCAACTGCTGAACTCCTGTCACTTGTTGGCTTCTGGCAGCAGAGCCTTTTTCTCTTGAGAACTCATTCTTTAATAATGACCGTCTTAGACCCCTGAGGAAGACACTAATGAGCATTTGAAAATGCAAAAAAAAAAAATAAAATTAAAAAATCATCTAACAGCCTTCACTGGTTTTTGAAGAAACACCTGTTAAAAGTGATCATTGTACCAATGGATTTTTGCAACAAATTGTGCCAGGCTGTGTTATTAGATTAATATTGAATCTCACGGCCAAAATACAAACCCTGAAACAGACGCTTGAAGTACTGAAAGCCAAATTAAAGATTTCTTACAAAGTGCTGCTTCTGTTACATGCTTAAGAAAACAGTATGTGAGAAGAATTTTAAAGCAAATATCCCCTCCAAAGCAAAACAGCTTCGAAATAATAAAGTACAGTGACAAAAGTGCCTTGTCAAGATGCCCTGGATCCAGATGTAAGTCAGTGAAGAAGGGTGTGGAGAAGAGGCTTTTCCAAGAGCCTGTCCTTGCACTGAGGGGACACAGCAGTGCCTCAGACACAGACAAGGCACTGCAGGTTTTTGACAACATTTCTGCAGTTTCTGTAGCTCTACAGAGAAAGCACCAATTGTGCAGCCATGTGTTTACTGAATTTCCCCCCTCAGTAGAAGCAGGTTTCCTCATTCCACCACTGGGCAACACAAAACAATTCCAGAAATGCAAAATAAACATTCTAGAGAAAGCAAACACATACTGCAGGCATTGGTCAGAGGGTCTGGTGTCACACACCCTGTTCTCTGTCCATCAGGTTTGGGTGCTGTAGGGTGTGACAGTGACACAAGGCAAGTCTGCAACATATTTACATGAGTTTGAAATGGAGACTCTGAGTACCAAATAAAAGCAGGTACATCTACCACTTCATAGATATTTTAGCATCTTCCCCTAAAGAAAGAAAGCTGTATTAGCAACAAATCAAATGTTCTGCAAACACCATGAGACCGGGAGAAAATGAGTTTGAGATATTATCCTTGTTCTTTACTTACACGCCCACATTTGCAGAAACACTCAACTCTATCCTCCCTTTATATTAGAGGAAAATTAATTAAATGGGTAATAATTTAGAACAAAAAAAAAAAAGAGAAATAACCTGTAGCACAAAGACATTATTAATGAAGAACTGTTACTTGAGAATAGATGGATAGATGCATTAAAAGAAAAACAAGGAATAATTTAACATGTATAAAACTGTACCTTTCAGATACCCATGGTCATTTCAGTAAAATTATGTGCTTCTTTTGGGAGAATCCAGCTCTCCTGAAAGCTAGGTAAGAGTTTAAATTACTCCATCTATTTACAGTTATTGAATAGCAAAGTGCTAAAGGAAGCTGTGTCAGAGAATAGGAAGATATATGCTGATAGCATCATGTCACCAACCTGAGATGGGCTCTTGCACTTGAATATTCAAGCAACTTTACACAGGGTAAAAGAACTATTCCTATGCATTATTGAACCATTGTACAGATGGCATGTGAATCAAGTTCTGGATTGGCCTCTCTGTAAAATAGGAACAATTCTAAAAGTCTCCTGATTGCTGTCTGTAGACTGGTGGCATCAGATAAAGCACTGGGAAGAAAGTCACATACCCAAATTTGTTTGCTCTGCCAAAATTCACACACCCACACGTGCTCATGTGCACAGGAGTTTGTGCACTTTGCCCACTCTTCAAGGAAGAAGTGGGGTACAGGAAACTAGCAGAAAAATAATTCAGATCAAATTAAAATCTGTGGCTGCAGAGAACAGGCTTCATTCCAAATTCTTTCTTTTCATTCCAAATTCCAGAGAACATGCCATCCAACCCACCAGCACAGCTGTGAGGAAAGAAGCTTTTGCAGTCCCACAGGTTTGGTGTGGAGCCTCTGGCAGACCTTAAGGACAGAGCATGGCAAATGGCCAGGGGGGTCAGGGCAACCATTCCCTCACTCTGGTTACTGAGGGTTGTTTTTCTGCTCACTAATTCCCTCTTCCATTTAATTAGACAAAAATAAACACAAAGCTGAATCTCAATTGCACGTGGTTAAAATTAATCTCTTCAAATTCTACAGACCCCAAATCCTCTTGGTACAACTTAATTTTTAAGGGATGCCCAGCAATGATTTGCTATGAGATGAATAATGCATTTATATCACATACCAGTTGTAGCAAAAATAATCTATAAATGTTTAATAAATATCCTGTAATGCTTTTGGTGAGCATATTATAAATAAGTAACAATAGATTTTCAATGAAATATTTATATGCATTTTGGCTATTGTTATGCTTTAAGTGTTCAAGGAGCCATTACTAACAAAGTGAATGGAGTTATCAAGGTTATAGATATGTTCTGCAAGCCATTTATAATGAAATGTTCAACAGTTAAAGTAAATGCATTTGTAGAGGTTGTTGACAAAGTGTAAGTGTCTAACAAACCATTCATACTAAACTCCACACAGATATAAATGGTACCTAGGCATTTGATAAGTCATTTATAGTGGGACAGGAAACTCTTCTCTGCTGGGAATATATTGCAAGATCCTGTGTGTCCCTGCACCCCATCCCTGCAGCATGCTGACAAATCCCTTACAACTCCTATTATTGGGATGCAGCTTAGCTGTTGCATCCAGATAACCTGAAGGGTCAGCAGCAGGGATGACTTCCAGACAAACACTGGGCTCCAAAAGCAGCCTGAGGGCTCCTCCTGTGCTGCTGTCCTGAGTGTCCCCTGCTGCAGGCACTGCTGTGGGAGGGACAGAGGGGATGCTGAGCTATCCACTCCTCCATGGCAGGGAGAACAGCCCTGGGACCAGGATCTGACCCCAGCAGGACAAACTGTACCCCTTCAGCCTGACAAACAGAGTGCTCTGGTGCTCTTTAAGAGGACAGGCACGAGCTATTCCTAGGGATATTAGTGCTGGCTTTGCAGCACTCGCTGTGATCACACGCTGACCCTTCAGGTTTCACACACCTGTCCCCGTGGGGAGCACCTGAGGCTGCCTTTGGCTCCCACAGCTGCCCTAGGTGTTGCTGCTTTGTACTCTGGCCTTCCTGAGCACTTTCACAGCTCCTAAAAACACCCTGGGCTCTGCAGCAGCTGCTGCTCACAGCTCTTACTGACCCTCAAAGGCTGAGATGCCCAGGACAGCAGCATTGTTCTCATGACAGGAAATCATCCTGGCTCCTCACTTAGTGAAAAGAGCACTACAAATAGCTGGAAAGGTTTAAAACCTGTCTGAAATAATACCATTAAAGGTGGAAGGATTTAACTTGCTCTCACACAGCCACTCAGCCAAGGCTTAACAGTAGGGGATTTGGCTTGGAAAACTGCAGCAATGTCAGCACAACAAGTTGAATACAGGAAAAAAAGTAATACTCATTTCTGTATTTCAGTTAATCTTCTAAAACATAGGTCTATTATAGTCTGCTGGAATATGCATATGGCCAGAACAGAACTGAAAAATAAAAAGAAGACTTCCTTTCAGTCCCTCACAAAGATGACAAAGTGGATGCCATTGAAAAGAAGAGGACATCAATGAGAGATAAATTAGCCAAATCACTTGCTGAAAACATAGGATTATATTAGGTTAAACTTCTGAGGAAATAAATAGAATTTTAAATTCAATAACTTTTGTTGACATTATGAGCTATTGTATAGCAACTGTAATGCAAATTTAATTGCCACACTATTTTGTGTGTTCCACAGCACTGATTCATTCCAGGGTCAATATGGAGTTTGCTCCCTTTGTGTCTCTACCAGCAGTGTCAGGTACATATGAGAAGTATTAGATTTTGCTCTTCACTTATCCCCTTTCAAATTGCAAAACCAGTCTAGGAAAATAACCTTCACTCTGTCTTTAGCTAGCTGCAAAGGTACATTCTTATCTCAACTTCATCCATATCCTCAGTTTTATATCAACACTAAAACGTTAGAGGGAAATACTTTCTAATAATGATGCATTAATGAGTGATAAATTACAGGGGAAATACTACTTAGAACATCCATATTAACACTAAATGAGTTCTTCATTATTAATATAGTATCATAAATATAAAAAGGGAATTATAAATAATTAGGTTATGATTTTATATTGTTAAACGCTAGAAATTATCTTTTTATTTAAAATAATTTCAATCTATGTTGGAAAAGCCATCCACCCTTTGCCACAGCCTTTGATGCCAAGTGAAGCAATCTGAGAAGGAATGGATGTTCCAAGTGCACAAACCCTGCCCTGCCTGAATCCAGAACTCATTCCACTAACAGGGAAACTTTGTTTTGCTGAAGATTAGAAAACTTGAACTAACACAACCACAGATTCTAGAAAAAGGAAGTAATAACTTTTTTTACTTGTATAGGATAACACCTTTCCCGTTGTGATCATAAGCATTTTATAAGCATAGGGGTCAAATGAAAGCCACCAATAAAAAGTGTGTCCAGGTGACCTTGTGCCAGACATCCCCAAAAGTGCCAACAGCAGCTTTTGACTGGACTTCATCATCCCACATCTTCACCTTTTACACTCTGAGAGTGCTAAAGAACAACATGGCCTTTTACCAACAAAATATATTACAACGAGAAAACTCAGATTTGTTTTCTCATAATTATTTTCCTTCTCTCATTTCTTAAGCTTCTCTGATAAAAGTCCTCTGATACATCTACTAAAAACTGCTGAGCGTGATGCTGCTTCACCACAAAAGAAAGAATTTAAAATAATGTGTTTAGGCAGTGCATGAAACAATAAAAAAGATAAGTTTCTGTGACTTTTTTACCAGCTGACTAATATCAGGGTAAAGGGATCAAATACTTTGTGTTTAAGTGAGAAAATGAGAGCTCCACCATGTACAATAATGACATTTCATGCAGGAAAACCTTACTAGAGTACCAGAGGGGTCTGGTACTTAGTTTAAATTTAACTAGGTGATGGAACTGGTAGAAGGGACCTACAAAAAGGCTCTTTAGTTTTCTGCATTCTCAGTATTAAAGGAGATATTCTCAATATTCTCTACAAAGATGAATTTGCACAACCCATCATTAATACAAGCTTTGGAAACTTATCACTTCATCATTTTACTTTGTCACAGGTCTAAAAGAAAAAGTGGCATGTACACAGCAAGTGACAAACTGCAATCTCACAAGCACCGTGTCTATGCAAATGCTGTCAATAAAGTTCTAAACAGCTCATTCATTGCCAGGCTCATACCCAACACTGAAGCTCTTCTTACCAAGCTCTTGCAGGCTGGAGGTTATTTTTCATTTAGATAAGACCGCTTAAAATATAACTATCTTGCTGAGATATCATTTGTCTTGCCCATGCTTTGAAGAAGCACAATCAGGAGTTTGCTTGCCAGCCTTGCAGGGAGACAGGTGGGTGTCACAGCTGCCTTCCTGTGGCCCTGCCCCTCTTCCCATCCCCTCTCCATGCTCCATAGGATGCTCTGCAGGCCACCAGCACTGGAGTGTCTCTGGACCAGCCAAATCTGTAAAATACCCACACACATTTTTGCATCGTTGCTGGGGTTGGTATTTTGGATTCTGGGCTGTCCCTGAGGTCACAGAGGGGCAGGAGATGAGAGCCAGCACAAGGGGAGCAGTGGAAGTGCCAGTCAGCAGGACAGGAATGGGAACACCCCACCAGGCTGCAGTGACCTGTTAGCCCAACTTCAACTGCTCATGGCAAAATGGATGAGAAAAACACCTGAGCCTGACTGCACTAAAAAGTGTTTTTGTGAGGGAGCTCTCTGTGGCCACTCCAAGGAGCCTTCCAAGTGCAGCTGAGATGTGTATTCTGCTCCTGCATCCTCTGCATGGAAAGCACAATCTCACACAGGGATAGAAAATGTGGGCAACTGAAAAAACTTGACTGCAAAGGTGTCTCAAAATGAAAACCAGTAAAAAATGCCTAGAAAGAGAAACGTGGATACATAATTATTTAATGAAGGTCTGTGTTTTCATGTGACTATCTTAATGTCATAGTTGTGCTCCTAAATAATAGCTGTATGAAGAAAACCTATAATTAGGGGACATCAAGAGCTTCATAGTAAACTGGAATAGCCTGTCAGGTTGAGATTTCTCTTTCAAAAAGTCTTGGAATTGCAATGACAGGAGTTCATTTAATGGATAAAAGATAGTGATACTGCTGCTTTCTTGTGTTACTGATCTTGCTTTTAATGAGAAATGGTGGGTTTTTTTCCCTTTTTCTGTTGGAAGTTATGCATTGAGCCTCCGGCCTGCTCAGATGCATTCAGTACAACTGAAAAGGTTCTCCCAGTTTCTGAGGCTGTATATTCAATTAATGTAATATGTCACAACATTTTCAAAATGCAAGTTTCTTAGAAAAAGAGACATTACTGTGAAGAAAGGAATTTAAAATACATGTAAAACACATTTTCTTGGGAAAGTATTTGATTCAAACTGTTAGAAGACAAAACCCATAAAGGTCTTTCTTATGCCTTCCTTCTTAATCTTCAGCCAAAGTTTCAGGACCATAAATTGGCATCAATAGAAACTGCATCTCAGGTATGAAAGGAATATATGGCCTTTAGAGAAAGAAATTTTTACACTTAAAAGAGAGAGAGAGAGAACATTTCTATGCTTTGCAGTCATTCAGCATAAAATTACTTACTTATTATTCATGACTGTCTTTAAATGCTTTATTGAAGCATAATGCAAAAAAGTACCTGCTCATACTTAAACCCCAAAATTTCACCTATCCATTCTACATTTAGACTTTAGCTTCAACATCTGTTAAAAAATTCCTTTGTTTTCCCTGGTTTTTTGACATTGCCATGTCAGTGTTGCAATCATTGTCTGGGTTGTGACAGGGTCAACCACCCACTAAAAAAAACAAACAAAAAAACCCCAAAAATGAAAACACAATACAAAAAAACCCAAGCCCACAGCAAATGCAGTTGTACTGTTTTCAAAGGAGAGCAGAAGATGGGGTTGCTAAGTAGGGGCAAAAGAGAGTCTGAGGTTGCTTTGGGTGTTCAGTGCCCTGGGACCCTCACACTGGATGTTTTCCTTAAGGTTTGCTAGGAGTGTTTGGTTCCTTGAACCCAAAATCTTCACATACCTCCACTAAGCCTTCACATTCCACACTGAAGGCCTTTGACTTATTCCTCTCATGTGTGCTCAGGATATACAAGCTGTGCTTTCCGAGGTATTTTTGGGAGTAGGGGAATGGAAAGTCCTGATTTCCTCCTGCAGCCTGTCTCAGACTCTGTGCTTCTGTAAATCCTGGTGTATCAACAAGCCTTTAGTCCTACCTGGGGCTGCATCCCAGGGGAGTGGGGCAGAAACCAGCTTGTGTTTCTACAGAAAAAAATGAACTTCTGAGGATCAAGCCACTATCCTTCTCAATCTGGCTGAAGAATAACAAAGCAGAGAAAATACCTGCCAGTGCCTGAATCAAGCCCAGTGTGGATTCAGATCAATTCCATCGAAGCATTAAGCAGACAGATATTAAGCACATATTTACAGTTTGCAAAGATTAAGAACTATGTTAGTGAAGGACAAACAGTGGTTTTGTCTAGCAAACTGTTTCATCTGTTAATGGTTGCAGATTTTCTGGTGTCAGGAGCTGTTTGGTTTTTTCCAGCTTCAGGTCCATGCAAGTCCTTCTCAGGTAGAAAATGTGAGTGGGGTGACTTCCCCTCCTGCCCTCCTGCAGTTTGCTCAGCAGAGCTGACATTTCACAGAGAGCCCAGAAGCACCCTCTGCTCACCTGTATTTCATATTCCTGCTACCACTGCACATCCTCAAGAGTCCTGGACTATGCATACATTCCTCACCATCCCTCTAATTCCCAGTGCAGCCCAAGCTGCACTATTTTACTCAGATACAAAGCAATGGCTGAAGCACTGACACCCTCCTTTTCCTTGCAGCTGCTACAGATCTCCCTACTAAGGTGGGTTGTTTGCCACACAAAGCTCTGATCCCCTATAATTAAAGAGACTTGGCCCATTCTGGATGCCAGCACTCTCTCCCTTCAGTTTGTCCTTAGCTGGGAAGCCCAGCCTGTCATTGCTGCAGGAATCACCCTCTGGCAGCAGGAAGCCATGGAAAACTGGGGTTCCCATTGCAGCAAGAAGCCAGCATATACCAAAGGCCCTTTTCCTTTGTTTAAGGAGCCCAGGGTACACCTGAGGCTGTCCTGCAGATGAAGGGAGCTCTCATCCCGCTGGCACAGCCTCCCTGCCCAGTGGAAGTTTGCTCTTTGGGCAGTGATTCTGGTGGAATGCAATCATTTAAGTGTGATTTATGGCGGGCTCTGCAGCTGGCTTAGTGCAAGGTGAGTGCACAGCAGTGCTTTAATAGTCCTTTTCCATTAGCAGGTATGTTTTTCAGTTGGCTTCCCTGCGATTGGAAGAGTTATAAACGTAACATATAAAACACTGTTGGTAAATGTCTGCAGGCTAAGAGAGTTTACTGCTTGCCTCTCCGAAGGTGAGATAACTATATGCCTCTGGAAAATAACCTTCCAGGTGATAGCTGTGACTAAAAATTTGATGGGGAGAAGGAAAGAGTGTTTACTGTAGTGAGCTTAAAAGGGACATCTATTCAGAAGCAGATCTAGGGGGGAAAAACAACCTTCTCTTTTCTTGCACTGCTCTTCTTGCTTATAGGCTACCTCTCTGAATATCCACACCGATGCTAAATGGCATTAATAATTGCTAAGTTGTATTAAATTGCATATCAATCAAATTAATAATGTCTAGCGTACTTGAGGCATTTAGGTTCTTCAAAATCAGTAGCATCTGCTCCTATTAAAAATGCCAGATGATTTGCAAACCCAAACTTTTGGTGACAAACGCTAGCTAACAAGGTGAAATTAAAATTTACATCTTACTCCAGCATAATGAATATAATTTAAAAGAGTGATAAAATCCTTTGATTAACCCTCATCCCATTTTTTGCACAGCACTATTATGCAAATTAAACACTGAAAACTTAGTACCAGCAAAAGATTCTAATAAAAATATATTCTAATTTAAAAATTAAGAAAATATAAAAACATGCCACTGGATCTGTGACTGCACCCTTTGTCACTGCTGAGTTAAAAAGCATAACTGGGGGCATATGCCACAGTGAGATAACTCATGTCTTGAGTTACTGAGGGATTAGAGTTTGTTCCTGTTTCTTCTACCAGGCATCATATTATTCCCACAATTATTTTGGTGTATAATTTAATTAGCCTCCCTACTATAATCAAGCTGTGCTCTGTCATCAGAAACATTCAAACCCTGCAAAATATGCATCAGAATTGCTGTGTTCTGGGTTGCTGGGTTTTGTTCCGGTGCTTTCAGCACTCCTGTTGTTTATCTAGTGGCAAAGTCCTAACAAAAGCATTCACTTTAAGTTCTGCCTGATCAAATGGCATCTGGCATGGCTCTGAGCATTTCAAATCTTTGTTCAAAGTCCTCTCAGTTGGCTCCCCAAGAGTCCCTCCTGTGTTCTCCCTGGCTGCAATGGGCACAGCAGCAGATCTGAGTTTTCAGTTTCTTCTCCTTCCACGTGGATGTTTGCTTTGCAGGACAAGTCCTGGGTTCCTGCCTGCAGGTTTTTGGGTGGGTAAGCCTGCTTTTCTAGCACAGGGCTAGGACAGCTAACAAGTGTTCAATATAGAAACTTCTTTAAATTCACAATATCCATGCTGCAGAGAAAACTATCGCTGTGCAGGGGCACAGATGAGGTGGCACAGGGGTTGTAGTCTATCTCTCAAATCCCAGCTGCTGCTTAGAAATACTGTATCCAATGCTCCTACCAAACCTACAGCAAGTCATTGACCAAACTACTTGTCTGCTTCTCCCCCTCCCATCCAAATTAGAGTAGCTAACTTAATGAAAAATGATTTCTTTTTCTTTTTGTCGCTTAGGAGGGTCTGAACATAAAGCTCTTATCACCAAGCCACAGCTGTAGGAGGAATCCTTTAATCACAGCCTTCCTCCTTGAAGAAGAATATAGATTTATGACTGGACTTTGGTTACTGAGTGAGAAAGAAATATTGCCAGCAGCCACCATACTACTTCCCATAGGCTGTAAACAGCTTTAATCTGCTTTAGCTGTCATTTTGAAGTCAAGAGATATTAGAGTACAATGTAATTATGTAGTTGTGGGCAGAAGCACAGTTTATTTATTTTAAACCAAAGTGGCAGAAGTAAATTCCTAGCCTGTGCCTAAACAAACAAACCCTCCTCCCTTGCTCCCTGCCACCAGCAATCCCAACCCTTTGGTGCTGATTTGCTCCTCCTTTCCTGGGGACCCAGGTCCCCATCATGCTGGGATTCATTTGTCTTTCTTTCCCAGACACACAAAAAAGAGAACATTTTCTTGACTAGTACAAAAAGCTACTAGAAATGCTGGTTTTGTCTGGGGCACTCCAGGCACATGTTCACCTCTGAGCTTCCCAGGGTGAGAATCTGCTCCCAAAAGCACAGACACTCATTTTCTTACTCAATATAACAGGTGCCTGTTGCTGTAAAGAGAGGATTAGAATAGCCTGGTTAGTTATCATTTATCTTTGCTTTTCTATTTAATAGGGCTTCTCAGGAAAGAAATCTCCTACTTAATTATTATACACCAATAAAAGGTTGTTTATATTTTCCCGCATCTCTAGGAAAAAAAAAAAAAAAAAAAAGCAGCTTCCTTTTTTTTATTTTTTAGGAAAGACTACTAAGTTCAAGACTGGAATATGCAGGTTTCAGCACTTATTGGAAGACTTTCCTGTGTTCTAGATGAATGCTGTAAACACTCAGTTACAGAGTTACCTGATGTTCTGATTTGCATGTAAGGTGATATCTCTTCAACAGAAAATAAAACCTCATAAAATCACACTACTTCCATTGTCAGCCACCAAAATACCCATTCCCCAAATTTTTGCAACCTTTAACTCTGTCCTGTCCTTGAGAAATCTTTACAGTCACTTTCTACCAATATTCTCAAAAGATTCACCAGAAAAGCAGAATCCTATGTGCTTAAGTCTTAATTCAGAGCATCATCAAAACAGCAAGTTTTATTGCAATCTGACATTTATAAAACTGCAATAAGCATGCAGATATGTTTCCTCACCTTATTTATTAAGTGAACATAATGAATTTACGTGGACTGCTGTCATTAAAGAATGCTTGCCTCTTGGTGTGGAATTCCAGGGAAAAAAATTCTAAACCATACTTTCCTCTTTACATGATCTAATACTGCTGTCTTTTCATGAGTTAAGACAACAAAGCACAGATAAATTGCAGTTTTCCTGGATATATATTGTTTTATGCTTCATATTGCATTTTAAAATTCATAGATTGAGGGATCTATTTGCCATCAGCTACATCCTATTGCCTTTGCAAGGAGCTGCTGTGACAATTATGCAGGACACTGCAGACTCTCTGGATTTTCATACCAATAATCTCCTCCTGATGGAGTTTGTCCACCCCCCAAATTCTATCAGAAACTGCTTAAAATATCTGAGCCTGATCTGTGCTGAATATCATCAGTTCAACTGGTTTTAGGTGGTGCACAGAGAAGATGTCATGAATTAATACCAGTGTGACCTAAAGAAAATATATTTGTTCATTCATTATCAAAAAGAATTGGAAAAGAAATTAAAGGCAATGTGTGGTTTATTAGACAAATTAAAAGGAGTGATGTTCTATAGCACCAGGAGCAGTAATTATCAATTCTGTCTGAAAAGGGAATAAACAGTTCTACAGGGCTCTTTGCAGCATCATTTTGCCTCTGTATTCCAGCAGGCATCAGTCTCCATGGAACCCAAACAGTTATCCAAGCAAATCATTCCTGCTAAGAGCAGGACTTCACCCAGCAGCACTGAAGATCTGGGTGCTGTGGGCCTGTCAGGAAGGAATGCTGGGCTGAACTGCTAATTTCAGAAGCTGAGGAAGGCACATCTGTGGTAAATATGAAGAAGGAAGTGGTGTGTTCACTTTGAGGGCCCTCACTCCTACCCTGCAGCTCCCTTGGTTCTTTATTCAAATGGCAACACACATACAAAAAAAGAAAGGAAAAAAAGAGGCAATTTTAGGTCACTTCAGAGCATTAAAAAATGAAGATGTAGAGCAAAGAGGACAGGAAAACTCCAGCACAGTCTCAAAATTAAACCACTGAGCTTCAAAGATTGAAAAGTCTTCTCAGCAAGGATTAACATGTTCAATTAATATTTTTTATGATAAATTGTTGTGATAATGAAATGAGAATAGAGACTGGGCATGTAGCAAATATTCTGGAGAGTCAGTGACTGCAAATTTCTCCATTCTTTTCTCCATCAGCATTCACCAGTCATCCCAGACATTAAAATGTAAAAAACATAATCCTGTACAAAAAAGCACCATGGTCATAAAAATGTGGGGAAAAAACAGAAAAAGAAAAACCTAAAAAGCAGTCCTGCAATTTCTGTTGAAGTAGACAGGGATGTTCATTCAAAACTGGCATCTTCTAGTGGGACACACCAAGATAAAGATAACCATCAAGAATATCTTTGTAGGATTAATGCTGTAGGTGGGGTCACACTGACACTTTTTTGTAGTAAACTCTATGATTAATAAAAGTGCTTGGAAAGTGGTTCTTTTACTGACAGACAGATATATATTGTATGACCCAAGCTCTTCCCAAGTGCCATCTTATTGTCAAAATGCTGAGAGAGAAATTTGATATGATTAATGTTCTCCCTCTCTCCCTCCCCCACACCGATCAAACACAAAAAGACTAATCCAGTTGCCTACACTGAAGCAACGAGCAATAAAAGGGTGGTTTCTGCAAAATTCAGACCTGTTATCTCAAGAGAAACCTTTAATTTTACTCATTTTGCACTACAAATAATTAAGGGATATGAGTCAGAGGGCTGGCAATGATCCCCAGAGATCACTTAAATATTTTTCCCTGCTTGCAGGCAGAAAAACCCTTCATGGTGTTTCCCAGCACATGTGTGTCTGTCTGAGCCTTTTAAAGACCCAGCATCCCCAGCCACCCTGCTCCAACATTCCATGGTCAAGGAAAAGCTTTTCCTAAGAGCTGAGCTAAGTTTTCATTTCCATAGTTAGAATTTCTTACTCCATCTGCCACCAGCATGGAAAACCTGTGTCTTCACCATTATTTCAAACTTACCCAGGGTGACACTTCTGTCAAAAGCTGTGATGCCAGTGACTGGCTGCATATCCCTGCTGTGGCCCTGCTGGTGGCTCCAGCAACTCAACATCTGTCAGCTGAGCTGCTGATCCAGCTGAAAATCAATGGAAAAAAGCAAGAGGGTAGTTTTGAAGCAGATCCATGGCTACGAGGTAGCAGGAGGTCAGCTTGAAGGCTGAAACTCTTTATATTGCTGCCACCAAGAAAAACCTCTTTGGATCATCAGCCCAAGATTCTTTCCCACTGAATTTCCTCCTTGCTGTTTTCCATCCCACATGTAGGCATTTGAGAAGGAGTAAAGCATGGAGTCCACAAGGTGGAATGAAGATAAAGTTCCTGATGGGAAGAGATTGAAAAGGTGTAACTGATAAGTAGCTGAAAACCTCTTTTTGTGGGGCTATGAGGGGATTGTGACTTCACTAAAATTCCTTTAAACTGTGAAATATACTTGGGTAGGATGGGTGCTTGAGATGAAGACTTTTTTGCCTCGGGAAATGGAGCTCTCTGTTTTGGGACTGGAATATGAACAGAGACATTTGATAGGAATTTTAAAACTAAATTCAAGCATTTGAACCTAATTTGCTGTTCACAGGGGTATAG
The DNA here is from genome assembly GCF_903797595.1 of Erithacus rubecula. Lineage (NCBI taxonomy): Eukaryota > Metazoa > Chordata > Aves > Passeriformes > Muscicapidae > Erithacus > Erithacus rubecula. The sequence goes on from NC_136669.1 coordinate 11,222,325, forward strand.
TGCTACCTCTATCCACTTCTTCATGTCCCTTCCTCTACCTCAAAGACTGCAAATCAAACACTTCTTGAGTATAACAAAATTGTTAAAGTACAGCAGTTTCATTTTAACACCAGAAAAAAAAAATATTTATGATTAGAGCATTATGTGCTAATATAACACTCAACAATTAAAATTACTTGCATCCAAATTTTATTGCCAGTTAATGGCATCTAAAATAATATTGATAAAAAATGATGCAGAATATCTTCCCAGAAGTCTAATTCTGATTCATAAAATTGTTTCCTGTACTGGCTTGAGTAATGACACAATATATAATGGGAATAATGCATCCCAGTTGTTGACAATTTTCTGCAAGTTCTACATTAGAGTTTTTCATAAACTTACACAGAAACCTCAAGAAAGTAAACTCCATATAAAATCAGTAAGCGGGTCTAAAAGGGTTTCTGAAACCAGCTCGTTTTCCCTGTAGCTCTAACAATGCAAGAGGGAGCAGCAGAACAGACTCCAAACTTGGGAAGGTTTTCACATTTGCAAAGGTTTTCAATAGGTTCTAGTCCAAGCACACTGCCAACCCTGAGAGAAGTGAGCAGCAATAGAAAGAAAAAGAAAGGAACAAATCAACAAGAACCTGGGTTGTGCTAATTAGCCAGGATTTCCCCTAGCTCTGAGAGCTTTCAGAATTTCAGAATTCAGCTCATGTACATCCACTGGAAGGTGAGCATCCACTGATGACTCCTGTAAGCAGCAGGTGCTGGTGAAACCCAAGCACCAAACTTGCTCCTTTTACTGCTCCCCAAACTTTGCAATCCCAGGAAGTCTATGGATTACAGCATACACTGTTCTCCAGTGGGATGTTTTCTCTTTTAGCTGCTCTTCATTCTCTCCTCACAGAACTCTCTAGGAGGAGTACAGGAGAGGCTGTAACTCCTTCTCAGAGTCAAGTCATTGCCAGCCTGCTGTGCATAGCAAACACTCTGCAGTGCTCCCTCCTGCTGCACCAACTCTCCCTGGATGCTACAGACAGGGCTCTGTGCAGCCTCTTTGGCTACATTTGGCAGAAATTAGGGTCATCAATAAAACAAGTCAAAGCCACAGTGCAGACTCCCCTGATTCACAGCAGGAGGGAATGCTACATCTTAAAGCAAGAGCTGTCATTTCAAATGTCACCCAGTATGTCACCAAATGTCACCTTCCTGGATTTTTTTCTGTAATGACAGTTTAAAGCTGTATGTGATGTTTGCTGAACTCCCTGGTAGATCATCTATTATGTTCCACTTCAAAATCAGATGCTAGACCTCCCTGACATCTGGCAAGCGATTGCCCTGTAGTTACAGCAGTACAAAATGAAAAGAAACCCCAAACACCTCCCCACACACACGTGCATGCACACACACACATGCTCACCAAGCCTTTACTTTCAAAAACACCTTATAAATGTCTTCTAGTCCACACAGGCACTTAAAGATCACAGCAGCACCTTCACCTTTCACTGCACATCTTCAATTGATTTGTCTGTTTGTGATCTTGGGGGGTCACTTCTCTGGGAAGGTGAGTGTTTCTTCAAATCAGTTTAAAAATTACCTTTTTTGGGTTTTTTAATGAAAATTCTGAGTAGACCTGCTAAATACCTAGGGGTTAAGACAGGTGGACATCTAAATTCTCTCTTTTTAGACTATACAGGTGATTGCAAACAGACACACATGGAAATGAGTCTTAAGTCCAAACATTTAGTAGAATTAGTACAGGAAAGTTTGTCCCAAAAATAGTTTTGGCCACTACTTTTGATCAGTTTGCCATCATGGTTAAGTTCTATTACATTTTTTTTTAAAGTGTTCTTTCCAGTTTACATGCAACATTCTGAATATCAGTAACATTTGGAGTATAAGGAAGAAAAAAATAAGAGTTGTTCAGGAACATTTTCACAGGAACTGCAGCAGAATTAAACATGAGAGAGAACACTCAGATCTGTCAAGAGCCACACCCCAACACCATCAAACTTTTCTGCAGTTTTTAGCTAACACCTGTGCTCTGATAATCCTTATTTTTAGCAATCTGTGCTTCTAATTGTGACCTCATCTCTTACCCACCTCAGCAAATCTTAAACTGATGCAGGGACAATCTTCAATTGCATTAGTTATTTTTAGGACAGTTTCTAAAACACCTGCAGAAGAAGTGGGCAGTTTTATTCATAACACTCTCCAGCTTTATTTCCCAATTAGCTCACTGTTTTTTAATGCTTGCTTTTTTCTTTCCCCTCAACTTTCCCTCTTCTCTTTACTCTTAAAATTCTCGGCACTTGATGATTCTCCAGAGCTGCCAGGTGTCTGGCCCTGGCCAGTGCAGGGCTCCTGTGTCTCAGCACTACCCTCAGTGATCAGTGGATCAGTGTAGCCCATCTGTCTGGCTGTTGACACTGAGCCCCCCCGAGCCTCTGTTTTCCTGTTCTATTTTTGTGTCATTCAGCAACACGCGTTTTCCTCTGAGGTCACCCTTAAAGGTCCATGTGTCATGTTTTTCATTTCTGCCTTGTCAGGAAAATCTTGCCACTGCATCTATCAAAATAATCATCAGGCCTTGATGTAAGAGTGTGGTTCCCCTCACATTTTTCATTACCAGATAATTTATTAATATCCTCCTGAGCAAGGCTGGATTCAGCTTGCTAAAACTGCCATCAGTGGTGACACAGTAACACAGCTCTGAGTGTTCAGCTTGGCAAACGCTGAGACAAGAAGTGTCCTTCAACCTCTCCCACCCCTTAATTCCTCAGCAAGCTCAAAGATTTTGGATCCTGTGGTTCTGGAGGCTTTTGGATTCGTGCCATTTCAGCAAGGATGACCTGGGTCAGCCTCCTCACACCAGCCCTGGCAGCACATCTGGCTCTCCCTCCCTGACACTGTCACTGGCATGGAATACACACCCATTAAATGAAGTAAAAGTGACTTAAGGATAGACACACAAGCAAAAAGCTTTAGTGTTGGGAGTGTTGTTAGGTATCAAGAAACTGCAGGCAGTCATTTTACACCTCAGGCTGAGCCACTGACACTGCTCTGGATATTTTCTACCCAGGCTCTGCTCTGTTCCAGCTGCTGCATCCTGCCCACACTCCCTTCCTGCCCCAGCACACTGCTCCTGTAGCAGCCATTCCTCCTGTACATTCTATTTCCTGGGAAAAGCATCCTCTCCTGCAGCAGCCATTCCTCCTGTACATTCTATTTCCTGGGAAAACCACCCTCTCCTGTAACATCATTCCTCCAGTACTTTCTATTTGCTGGGAAGAGCATCCTCTCCTGTAACACCATTCCTGCTGTACATTCTATTTGTTGGGAAAAGCATCCTCTCCTGTAACACCATTCCTGCTGTACATTCTATTTCCTGGAAAAAGCATCCTCTCCTGCAGCAGCCATTCCTGCTGTACCTTACATTTTCTGGGCACAGCATCCCAAGGCTGCTCAGGCAGCTCCCTGCTCCACTGCAGCCTGAAATGGGAGCACAGGAGGCCTCCACAGAAGCGGCTGGCTAATGGCTCTCCGGGTGGACATTAGGGGAGAGATGCATTTGTGACATGAGTGGCAGCTGTGCAGACACCAGTTTATGTGATTCAGCACAGCTATTTCATTAATTGCGTTTCACGGTTCATTTCCTCAGATTACACTCAAAATAAATAAATAAATAAGAGTACAAAGCTGCCGTGTTCTCTGAACCATCTATCAAACAAAAAGAAAGGGGGGAAAGGCTCTTATTTTAATTGGCTTCCTACATATTTTTCTGTCTTAGGTGCTTTTTAAACTGTAAAGTAAAAAAATAAAGTAGATTGCCTAGTATATTCTGCTGTCTAATTATCTCTTCAGATTTCCACAGAGACTGGGTAACTTAGAGAGAACCCTGCTATGAGGAAGCAGGCTTTAACAAAAGCAAAAATGTGGAGAATTACCTACAAACATGATGTATCTCTATCTGTTGTTTTATATGTTTCTATTTCGTGACTTAAATTTAAAACAGAAAAACTGTGCGTGAAGTCTTTGGAAATCAACAGCTTTGCTTGAAAACAGATCCTTTATGTATCTTCACAACTATATTCATAATGTAAAAGTAATTACAAGAAACAATGAGAAATGCAAATGCAAAAATTGCTTTGATTCAAATCAGTAATTCGAGGGCTCTAAAAAAGGGAAGCAGCTCATGTTTGAGCAGGGAGTGACAGGTGACTTGTTCAGCACCACAAAAACCAACATGGTCATGAATTTATAACACTAAATGTCATGGGGGACTGTCCTAAAAAAATATTTTTTTCATAAACTAGCAGTTTTAACATCAGCAATTTAAAAAAAAAGAAAACATCTGCAAGGAGTTTTTGATTTGAAACACTGAAATTAGTGTGGAGCCCTGACCCAATTCCTGTGGTTGTTGTTGGAACCTTTGTCACTCATAGTCAAAACCTGAGCTGAATCAGATACAGTAACCTTCTAAAGATCAAAATATCTAAAGATCAAAATATCTAAAGCTGCTTTTTTTTTCCAAAAAACTTTCCTTAGGAAGTTCTTCACGTTTCTAGAGGCAAAGCTGCACCCAGGAACAGCCTTCAGCCTTGCTGAGAGCAACCATGTGGCAATGTAGGTTGAAATCTTCATTCAAATGTAATCAGAGCACGTTCTAGCTAAAAGCCTTGTAAAGAGAACAACTCTTCACGAGAAAATGAACATCCCCTCAGAAAACAGCTACTCCTGACAGGGAAAATACCTAGTGCTTCTCTTTGCTTGCTTGTACAAAATATGCAAATACAGAAGGCTCGATGTTTGCAAAAAAAAAAAAAAAAAAAAGAAAATGAGAGTGAACATATTTAGAAAAATATGGGGCAGGGAGTCCAGGCAAATGCTGAGTTATAATCACCAGCCTACTATAAACACCAGCAGTGTGAGAAAGGCTCTCTCTCTCTCTCTCCTCTGTGTTTTAGTGCTGCTGCTAAGCACCAAGCTTTTTTGTGGTTTCATTTTAGCAATCAGGATCTCTCGTACTTCCCGGACAGATGGCCATTCACACTTCAGTGCTCACTTAAACACATACGTCAATGATAACAGAACATTCCAGCTCAGAGCAGGCCAGTGCAATCTTCCAAATTCAAGGCTATCTGTCATTTTTGTTAGTTATATAAAACCGGAGTCAAAAGAAAGTAGGGCTGTTCCTATTTGGAAGGATAGAAAGAAAATGGAAAATTCCACCTGGCTTGCTGTCAACATGAAGCTCCAGCAAGGCTATTTAAAAGGATTTGAGAAGGTTTGAATGTGTAACCTCTGCTGATCCAGCAGCACGAGCTCATGGGGCCTCCTAAGACATGGGAGAAGCAAATATCAGATTAGAGAATGAATGCTGGGCCTGGCAGGCTGCTCAGAGCCCCCACCAGTGCATTAATTCTGGGTATCCCTTCAAATCCATCCCATGCTTATCATGTTATGGGTTTGTCTCTTGAGGAATTAGGTGAGCACCAGCACCTTGCAGCTGCCCTGCCCAGCACAGAAAAGGAAGCTGGAATGGAAGGGAAAGGATCTCCCTGGCTGGGACTAATCCCCTGAATCTGCTCAGAGTGGACACAGTACTTACAGGGATAAAGAGACAAAATCATCTCCTGCTGCCACCAAGGCAGCATCTTAGACAAGAAGGAAAACATTTAAATTTAATAACATTCTCTTTTGCTTCAGGGTGGTCTCTGTGTGAGAAATGGAAATCTGAAACAAGGGAAAAAAAATCTATTCATGACATTTCTGGGTCCTGCCAGTCACAGGAAGATCCTGAATTCTGCTGAGAACCTGTCCTTAACTGAGCTTGTCAGCAACTGATTATTTTTTTTTTTTTAGTTAAAAATGAACTTTACATGCAATCTTTTTGGAACTTTGCCAAACTTAAACCAACCTATGAGGCATTTAAAGTTCTATTAATTAGTAATTAGGAGGACAGAATTAACACAGGGGAGCATTTAGGAGAGTGTATATGTAATCAGCCAATAATTACCAACAGAGAAACAGAACTGTGACACGGTATGAGTTTCCAGCACATCCACCTAAGTGTGTAAAGATAATGAACATAGCAGTGGTTAAATATTTTAGGTTGCCATCCAGGGGAATGTTTGGTAAGTCTACTTCTGCAATTTGCACCTAAGCCACTCACCATAAACCTAAAGAGGCTCAACTGGCAATAGAAACTTTCATAAATTTACAGTGTTGTTTATTATCCGGGTGTAAAATCTCTCTTTTCAGAGGACTGCCAATAATGGAGACATTTATTGTACCAAACTTTTGTCATGTGTGTTTGCAAAAGATTTGTCATCAATAACCAAAGCCCAGCAGTGAATCAACAGTTCAGACAAAACCACCAAACAAATGAGTCCTATAGGTGTAAAACAAAGGTAATGAATACAGCTTGACCCTGAATGGTTCTATCATTCTGAAAGTAAAAACTGTGCAAACTGCAGAATTTAGGGAACAGTTTACAAGGGAGCTAACTGGATTTATGGTGCAGTGGTTTACATGGTCAGGAAAAGCCCTGCCACCCCTCTGTGGAAGCATAACACTGGTGGTACTGGAAGAATACAGTCAAAATCCTTATGTATGGATCATAAAAGATCAAAGAGTTATCAAAAGCCTTCAGTATTTTCTGCCATTCATAGTACAAAAGATAAAAAAATCTTTGAGATAACACAAGCACAACTCCTTCCCAAGGCATAAAACACAGCTCTGAGTAGCTGGATTTAACCTTAGCCATGTGGTTAGTAGTGGAAAAGGCCCCTTAAACAAACTTGTCTTGTCAAACACATTGTGAAATAAAAGAAGGTGACCCAGAAGATGTTTCAAAGCACAACAGAGGAGTGACTTTACAGATCAGCAGCTTAGACAAAGTGGAGGAGCTGACCCAGGGTAGGATTAGCTGGGGAGGAAAGCTGTGTGTGAGCACCTGATTGAGCTGGAACAAGACAGAAGATGAGAATGAAACACCCTCCAGCTCCTCACAGAAACCACTGCTAAACTTTGAGGGGAACAAGATAAATTTGAAGGAAGAGAATAATTAGCTTTTCTCCTGGAATATAATTTGTAATTCATTCTGACTGAAGAAAGAGGAGTGTTTTCTTTGTGGAGGAGGCTGAAGGTATCTGAAAATCTCTCTGCCTCACCTTTGTGCTTTTTCTGATTTAAGCTTTCTCTTGTAGCTGGTGGGAGCCTTTAAAGTTGACTGGATGCAGATAAGAGGGCAGAATGGTCAAGATGTGTGTTCTTTTTACAAATTGTTTGTCTGTGTTTTATAATCCTCTGTGGTTGAGGTTTAGGATGAGATCTGCCACAGCTGGTTGTCAGTCCTCCACAGGAGTGCCAGCAAAGCAGAAATTGCTTCTGGGTGAACACTATTAATTTAAAATAAGATTTCTTTAGAAAAGGATAGAAAGGATTAATATAAAATTCATTTTGTCATAACTATGTAGAAATAACATCATTGTTCTTGAAAGTAACTGATGACTCTGCCTCCTGCTGTAAGTTTTATGTATTTTTCTTATGCATTCTCTGACAAAAATGGGTTAATAGCCACTATAGGCTTGGATACAATAGACACCAAATACTGCATCTCTCCTTTGAATAGGTCAAAATGTTTCACTGCCCAATAATAGATACTATTTACATAAAGATTTACTGATGCTTAATTTGAATTTCTTGTTTGAGGTTTGTTTGCCTGTTTTTCACTTACATGAGTTTTGGCACTCCCATGTGGTTTAAGATGGTTTATGAAAGCTTTGCATTTTCTTTCTGCAAGCTGCTGTTACCTGTAAACACATATTGTGATATCTAGATGAACAAAATCAGATTTAAAAAACCCTACAAATATTATTACAGCACTTAGAAGTGCTGTGCTTCAATATTCCTCCTATAAGATTATTAAATCAGTAAGCACAGTCCAAAGCCTGTTGGCCTCATCTGAATTTTTTCAAAAAGTACATTTTCAGCCAAAGAGAGAGCTCTAACTGCTTGGTAACCTAAATCTAAAGATGATGATTCACAATCTTGCTCTCCATACAATTACTCAGTTCACTATGTGCTATCTCAGCACATTCCTCTATCTATTGCAGGACTCTTTTTTAATCTCAGTTTTGCTGTGTACTACTTGACTACAGAATTGCTGCTAATGTCTCCTAATTCTGTGCATATTTAGGTCTGTCAGCAGCATAGTAGCAACAGGAAGAATTTGCTTGGACTATCAAATTATTCTTTGTGGAGCAGCTCAGTTCAGTAATATTAATGACTGTATAAATAACTAAATAACTTCTTATGGTTCTGCAAGATGTAATTCTCTTTTAATACCTGACCTTCTAATGTTTTAATAAACTTATTGAAATTCCTTTTTTAATAATTAAACATTGTAACTATAAAAAGAGAGGATTTGGATATTGTCTGCAGTTTAACTATCATAAACAAGAATTTTGCCTTTCAAATGTCAGTTGTCAAACATTTTGTTGAACATATGCTTTTCATTTAAAGATGAGGATAACTGCCTGAGCTGCTTTAAAAATATCAAGCTGTAGATATCACCAGTGCAGCCCATTTTTTTCACCTCTACTTATTTCATAATAGTTTGTGGAAGATATCCAGAAGAAATCTAACTCTGTATAGGAAATAAAGGAGAGCCCCATTAGAGCTGGACTTATTCTGTATTGATTATTGATTTTATATTTTTACTGCATTAGTGTCCAGGAGCCTTGCCCCTTACAAACAACACTAACACCTGTAATTGCACCTAAGTCCTGCCACCAAAGGAGTTGCAATCTAAAATCTTCACCTTACACACCCCTCAAATTTTTCTCATGGCTAAATATAGAAACAACATGTTTCTAAGAATATTTCTGAGCAAATGGATTGTTCCCCCTGTTTCCTCCAAGCACACATCACACCCCAGAAACCTGAATGGCAGCTTGGTTGCAGGACTGTGAGGTTAACAGATGAACACAGTGAGAGCAGCAGAAGTGAAAGCTTTGCACTGGGGGAAGACAGACCCATTTCTCTGGAGAAAGGAGCTTTCCTGACACATCCACAGCAGCTCTGGAGCCACAAGGAGGAAAGACTCTGAGGGCTAAAATAAATAAATTAAATAATAAGGTTGTCCGTGCACAAGCTAAATTAGCTTTGAAAAATCTGCAAGCTCTATTTCTTCAGGTAAATCAGAACTCCCAAGTAAACTAATAACAAATGCCAGCATAACACTTCCACATAATAACTTTCATTGTAAATGGAGCAGGAAAACAGGACTGGTTTTAATAAGATAGAGATTGGTTAGGGAAAAAATTACCTTAAATTTCCAGACCACTTGTCTATATTTTATGCAAATAGCTGAAGAAACTCCAAGTTTTTTCTTACTTATGTTTTCTGAAATTATGTTATACTTACCTTTATTAGTGTGCTTGAATAACATTTTTTTGCTGCCTCATACCCTAAGACAACAGTTTGGAAAACTGTGAAATGCTATTTCAGATGGAGGAGTCTCCAAAATCCAATCTACATCCATTTTAGCTCCCTTAAACAGATCATTATTTGGTTATCAGACACACATGCCAAGTCATAAATTAATATTAAAGTCAGTGATGGGACCTGAACCTTGATCTGGTGGCTTCCCAGGTGAGTGCTCTGCACTTGAGGTAATAGAGTAATTAGACAGCTTTTCCTCTGAAGGATAATTGCTAATACATGTTAGCTGTTGGAGAGAAGCCCTCCTGAGGAGCAGATATGGGTTTCCTTTTTCATTAAAAAAGAAACTTCACTTTTTCAGTGGTTAACCTTCAGCATATTAAAATGTTTAGTGCCTAAGTTAGATAGAAGTGTTCCTCTGAGTAACAAACAATTAAACATAGCAGAGAAGGGGGAAGGTAGGACTGAGACAAACCCACAGTGAAAATTAACTCAAAGCTGCCCTGCCAGCCATTCTTTAACCCACAGGACTGCAAACCAGCACACAACCTGTGTGGGGATTGATAAAGGTATTAAAGGTAATAAATCCTGTGATGCACAAGGAGCTCAAACAGCCTCACCCACAACTGAAGTTTTTCAGAGATGATCTGTGATGTGCCACACCCCATGTGTACAAACCTCCCTGCTCAAAAAGTGCAAGATTTCTGTTCCCTCATTTTCTTGAACTCTGCTCTTGGTTTTAGAGAGTCATAAACCTGGTTATATAAATGCATATGCATCTATTAAATACACCAGATTCATAAATGTCATTTGAGCTAAACTTGCTAGTTAAACCTACTAATTTTAATAAATGAAGATTACATTGACCCATATGAAGACAGAAACATCTCATATGCTGAGTCTTTATATTGTAGATACTCACAATTTCTGACAGTTGAAAGAGAACCTTACATCTTGTGAATACAAATCTAATACCACGTGAGAAGCTCAGTTTGGTTGAGTGTGCATTGAAGTGTGCATGAGTTTTCCTACTGACATGAATTAAACCAGGTTTGCAGTCTAAATCATTTAGGTCTGTTCCTGCCTTCCCTTATATCTCCTGTAATCATTAGCATTTTAAAGACTCCATGTCCAGTGGGTATGAAATGCTGCTAATCTAATGAGTCTCAGAATATAAACACCAAGATTTCAATTTCTTTTTAGGTTTTTTTGTTTCCAGAAAGCATTTTTACTTTGAGAAGCACAATGTAAGATATATCTCAATACATTACAGCTGAATACCTCATATTGCTTGACAGAATCCTTGGGTTTCATCTATCTGGTAACTCTGAATGAGGGTTACAAACATCCCTGCATCTGGACTTCAGTTCTAATATGAGATTTTAGCAGCAGAGCATACTTTTCTTCATTCCAACTTTGTTTTTGTTTGGGCTAGATTTGGTTTTGTTTTGTTTTACCTTTTCTCAGAAGTTTTCTATAGCTTCTCTTTCTTTCCTTCTACATCTTTCCAGGCTGACCAGGCATTCCTGGAACTCAGCAATTCCTGTCAATCACTAAGAGTTAAGGCCACTTCCAGAAAATTTGAACTATCAGCATGGCAGCATTACTGCTGCAGGGACAAGTGGCATGTCAGCACTAGTGGATGGAGCCATTTACAAATTGCATTAAAAAAAAAAGAGAGGGTATGATTACTGACCCCTGGAAACAGAGTGAAAAGCCATTATAGCATTTTTGGTTATCATCCCAGACTGCACAGTAATTTTGACACTGTACAATAATAAAGCAGCTCTTTGTTTGCAGGCTCCACTTGCCCAGGGCACTGCTTTTCAGTCAGCACCAAGTGTGCTGGTCACTGTCTTCTGCAGGGGATGGGAAGTCAAGCTCCTGTCCACAAGGCTTATTGAGAGCTGCTCTGGGCTTTGTGCACAATTGGAAATGTTCAGAAATGTTCATTTGTCTATTTAAACTTCTGTTGGAATGGCCATAGGTGCCTAACACTCAGTTTAGGCTCTCAGAACAGATAAGTGGTTTCCTTGAATTTCTTTGCATAAATAAATACCCACACATACAAAAACCTGATGTGTCATTCTGACAAGATGTGAGTCACTTTTTCTATTTGTGAGCTTCTTCCATGGATCTGCTACCACACATCCCCACAGAAAATCCCTGGATATCCATGCACCCCTTGGAGAGCAGGTGCCTGGTAGCACAAGTGAGGTGAAGCCACACCATTGCACTGCTGCATCTGGGGACTGGAGACACAAGAACACCTCTTCAAAATGATTTATACACCTATCTTCACTCACGCCTCACCACGGCCAGGGCAGGCAGAGTTTTCATGGATTAAAAGCTGCAGAGGTGATGATTCCCATTCCACCATAAATCAAACAAAGGAGAGCAGCAGTGAGATCTCTCTCTCTGCCACCTCATTTCCAAAGTAGCTCAGAAAGGACAATTAAAGGAGGCCTTGTGTCTGCATATTCATCAGTCCTTTTGCTGAGGCTGCCAGCATGAATAACTGGAAGCCACTTGTGGTGCTGGCTGACAGCTGTGCTCTGAGAACCTGATCAAGAGCACTGTGACCTACAAAACCTCACTTTACAGATGGGAGATCCTGGGTTCACTCTGGGCCTTTTGGAACTCAGCTGGCTGAAGCTGAAGTTCAGCCTTGGGGCTGGGCTGGCTGTGCTTGGGCAGCACAGTGGGAACATTTCAGGGATGGCTGTCCCTGTGCAGGATGGTGCTATTGAGTGTGCTCTGAATTGTTTTGGAGTGGGGAATTATTTAACAAATTCTGCATCTTTGTCTGTTGGCAGGTTACAGTTCTGTAATTTATTCACCCCTGCTTTATCTGCCAAATTCTCTCCAATTTTTAGTCTATTAATTGAGCACCAACAGTGTACATTATGAGTATCTGCTATCCTATTGTTTCTGATTCTCCTCTGGGTGAGGAGAGTTCTTGGCAGCCAGTTTCCACTGTGAGCACTCAGGCTTCCAAGTTCCCCATTAACTTTCTGATGAACATTCTCTAATAGTCACTAAAAATTTACTGTTTCAGCAGCATTACTGCCATTGAATTTACTTGCCTGAATATTCACAGGAGTCAGCTCAAACAATATAAATCCAATATGTTGCCGAATATGAGGTTTAAATGTATATTAATCTGATTTTTTTTTTTGTTATCAGAGTATGATGGATAACTCTGCAGTCTGTCCTACTACTGATATTGAGGTACTGGTAATATTTCAGTTGGGCAGACACTGTTTTCAAGGATTTGCAGCCACTATCCTTAATGCCCCAATTGGCATGTACACCATAGTTTTATTACAGTTCATTTATTGACCTGGGTCTGAAGAAGCTATTGGTTAACATATTAAAACTGACAATAACTATACTGACATATTTCTTCTTAAACCTGAATTTTGTTTATAACACTGCTAAAATTAAATTTTTGTCCAGCATCTAGGATCCAAAAATTAGTTTACAGAGCATAATTTGGTTGGGTTTGCCATGGTTTGCTTCACCCATGTGCATTTTCTGCTGCTATTACTAAGCATTTCATTTGGCTGACATTTTAATCTACCTGGCACAGAAAAAGACTCCTCTCTGATTCTGTTTCAGAATTGCTGAAAATAGTATGTTTAGATGAACTCAGTATTTATTAGAGGAGCAAACTGTTATGATGCTGGCCTAAGAGTTTGCTTTTAAATTTATCTGCCTTTTAAATTCCAGAAGATATGGTGGTAGAGAAGGGCTGATGCTTGTGCCATAGTGTCCATCCCACAGGCAGAGGCAGCTGCTGGCTTGGGTGGAGTGAGGAATCAGGATGTCAGCAGGATGAAACAGAACTCATCCTGCAAGAAGAGCAGGGCTCTGCCTCTGCTTGGTGCCCATCCCATCAATCTGAAATCTGACCCCACAGACCCAGCAGAGAGACACCAGACACCCTCTAGCTTCTGTTGGAGGGGCTGTCAAATACTGAGCTCTCATGTGGGGATTATGGGTGGGATTTTTTCAAACTCTTATCTGAATGATTATGCAGTAGAAATGAGCCTTTGGGGTAGCCAGTTCCCAGCCAGTTTTCTCAGCTTTGAAAGGGGAAAAAAAACCCAAACTAGTGTTTTGTACTCACTGTGACTTTCTGAATATTATTATTCCTCTAGGGTTGTTCTGGCTTTACATGATTTCACATTTCCCTAAATTTTCTTCGCTGCCTTTAAGTATTACTGTAAGTCCCTTCACCCTTTTGCAGCTTGGCAAATCAGCTTTTTGTTTAACCCTTTGTGACAAACTTATTTCAAAGATGCTCTTCTCCCTTCCTCTTGCTTTCTAAGTTATCAAACAAGACCCTGGGGATCACTAAGGATACAAGGGAATATTTCACACGAGGAGCCTAATGCCCTGATCACATTCAGGGTTGAGTAATTGCATTTCATGCATAGTGCATGAACACGTGGCAGAATCTCCCCTTTGCACTGTCAGCTAGACACAGCACCATGGATCAAACTGTTATTTTTCAGATTGCTGCAAATGCTTTATAGAGAGAAATATGTATCTGCCAGCAAAGCATTTTCCAAATGAAGACAGAGCATAAAACCAGCCTGCAAGAAACACAGCCTGGTAATGGTGACATTTTGCAGTTTGACTGTGTTTGCCAGGTGAGGAGTGAGGGGTTCACATGCAGGCAGGTAAAGCTGACAGCATCAGCACTCTGCTTGAGCCTGCCCTCAGTCTGCCCTGCTCCTCTCCCCACTTCTCCCAGCATTTCTCATCTCCTCTTCAAGGAAACAACACTCACTTCTATCAGGAGCAGCACATGTGAGCCACCGTCGAGTTATATTTTTTTTTCCCCAGAAAATACCATCACTGATGCAACTGAAAAAAAAAAAAAAATGAGTAAAGGTGTGGGTTTTTTTAAAACAAAATTTGCTGTTAAAAGGGCAAGGGAATAAGGGACCTTGCTACAATGAATGTTTTACTTTATACATCAAATGCTTTAAAACACTTACACTTTTTTCCTGCAACTTTAAAGGAAGGTTAGAAGTATTTCTAGAGGTGATTGCTTGCATGGAAGTAAGTGGGTCAAAGACTCTATACTTGAAAAATCTGATCTTTTTTTCATTATTTCACTCCCAACACTGGCAAAACAGAGCTTTCTAAACTCACTTATTTTGTAAATATTAATGTAATAATCCTCATAAACCCCAACATTTCCCCCCCCCCATTTAGAAGAATTATGGGCATTTTGGTACCTAGGAGGAACACAACACAGTATTCCCATGCCTGTGATATCAAATTTTAAATTTTTGCAATACTCAGTAAGAGAGATAGAAAAGCAATGTCAACTTAAACCAGTGAGAAATGCCAAAGGATGCTCACATTAGGAAAACATGAATTTGTATAAATCTAGCTCTCAGAGGTTAACAGGTCTGTTTTCAGTCTGGAGATTTCAAATGTTGGCTGTTAGGGCTAAGTTCACCTCAGAAACTCAAAAGTCTGTAGCTGTTCACAGAATAAGAAGTCAGTTGATGGCTGAATTGAGACAGGGTTTCTCTGTTTCTTGTCATCCCACTCTGATGCACTTGAACTTCTTTTTCATTTATGGGAACATTTTGAGATACCTGATTATTGTCTGATTGTCTGATTACAGGAAGTGTATAAAATCCATGTATCAGAGCATTAATATACCCCAGTATGGAATTTTTTTTTCCCCCCCAAACAACTTCTTAGACCTGTATAGCTGTCCTTACTTTCTTAATCCTTTCTCATCTGGGTATTTTCTATTGTATTCTCTTTTGATTTCCTAATGTCCTACTTAGTGTTTGGCAGCAAATCAGCACTACCCTGATGTCTTAAGAGAACAATTTACAATGACTTTAAGGTGTCTTTTGTGAGTGGGAATACTTAATTTGGAGCCCATAATGACATAAGAAAAGTTAGAATTACTTTCCTCTCTATAAACAATACTTTGATTTAATTGCCCAATAACTCAATATAAAGTAATCCTCCTGTAACTTTTCCATGTCTGCTATAGATTAAATTGTCCTACATAAATTTAAACCAAGCAAACTTTCTCAGAGAAACTCTCTCTATATACACAGCACAAGTTCGAGCACAGAGCCCTGTGAGACCTCTCTAATAACCTCCTTGCAGCATGAAAATTTAGTGTTTATGTCCATCCTTTGTTTCTCTCTTTTCACTAGCTGTTAGTTCACAGAATGAACTCACCCTTCTTAGAAACACCTCTTTTGACAAAGCCTTTGGAAATTCAGGATTCTTCTGTTTCTCAGACTCAGCTTATCATTTTTGCTGCTGGCACCTGTGGATCTGCTCAGTCACCTGTGAATGGACATGACAGGTCCCAAATGCTGTCAAAGACCCCAAATTCACTCTGTATAATTAAAGGGGGAAAGTGCTGAGCTGTGGCAAACACACATATATGGCTATAATCCTTTCATCAGGTGTCCTGGCTCCAGCTCAGGCAGAGTTAATTTCTTTTCAGTAGCTGTTGCAATGCTGTGTTTTGGATTTGGAATGGGAATAGGGTTGATAACACAGCAATGTTTTGGGGTTTGACTAAGTTGTGTTTATCCTAAATCAGGGACTTGTTTCCTTGTCTCATGCTCTGCCTGTGAGGTTTGCCAAAAAAAACCCAAAAGTAGGAGTAAGCACAGCTGGGACAGGTGACTGAAACTGTCCAGAGGGTGATTCCATACACAGAGCCCAGTATATCCATCATGCCCAGTGTATAAACTGGGGGGAGCTGCCTGGCAGGTGTGACCAGGGTTTGGGAAGGGGGGTCTGGCATCAGTCACCACGTGGTGAGAAATTGCATTGTGCATCACCTGTTTTGGTTTTTTTTTCCTTTCTTTATCATCATCATCATTATTATTTACTACTATTGTTGTATTTTACTTTATCTTGAACTGTTAAACTGTTCTTTTCTCTACATACACAAGTTTTACTTTGGTTCTCCTCCCCATTGCACCAGAGTCAGAGGGAAGAGAAAGGGGGTTCAGAGAGCAGCTGTGTGGTGCTCCATTGTTTTTCCATTGGGGTGCTGGGTGTCTCCTGGGGCTGCCTGAGCCCCAGGGAGGGGCTGGCACTGTGGCCCTGCTGCCAGGGGCTGCCAAGAGTGATGCTGCTGCTGCTGGTTGCCCATGTTTTGTTTGTAGGTTTGAGATCTGCTTGGCCCCAGGAGGTGAAGCAGTGTGGCCCTGGCAAAGGGTGGAAGTCAGCACTTGATGCAGTGTGTCCCTGAGCTGTGGTTCTCTCTCTCTGATACTCTCTGTACTTCCCACACCTGCCTGATCAGCTTCAGCCAGGTGTGTCAGTAGAGAACAGAGACCTTGTCATATCCTGCCAAAGAGAGACAGGGCAGTCCATCTTTGTCAGGAGCAGCTGGCTCCCAATCAACACCCAGCAGCTTTTCCCCAAACACTGGGCAGAGTGTGGGGGGAGGCAGGGGGATGGCAGGACCAGAAGGGACAGACTTGGAGAGGAAATACTGGGAGCACAAACAGGTCCCTGAGGGAGGGAGAGGATGGACAGGGCACTGCTGGAAGGAACTAGAAATGGAGGTGGCAACACAAGGCAAATGAACACATGCAAAGTGTTTGTAATAGAGACATGCAAGGGATTTAAGATACAAAAATAAGCATAGGAAACCAGACTTCATTTTCTGCTGTTCACAAGAAAAAATAATTTCTAATAAGGTCTCCCTGTTAACAGTCTTCTCAGATAACAGACATTTTCAAAGAACTAATGGTCTCTTCATCTGCTGCAGATGATTCTTTTTTATGCAGCTGATTGTTAATTCCTACAACTCTTGTAATTCCAGGTTCTGAATTAATCTCCATTCACTTTCAGAACGTAACTATCCTATTACTCCTTGAAGTCACTCATTAAATACACCCTATCTTATTCAAGAAACACACTGAAATCCTGATGGACACTTTTGTTACTCCTTAGTTGAAGTACTTTAATGCCCTTGATTTACTTTAGCTCCCTAATTTCTGTGTGAGCTGTTTTGCAGTGATCCAGAATCCAGCACATTCTGTCCTTGAACTCTCCACTTCTGTAACTGCTCTGATGCTGTATTTGCTATCAGACTGTACATAAAAAGCCAATGTTAAAAAAATGTTAAAAACCTTAGTGCACACTAGATATGTCACTGATAATATCTCCCACCCCACTTTGATCATGGTCATCATCCAGTGGTTCAATCTGGCTGCCTCTAAAGACTGGAAACCACAGCAGATCTGGCCAAAGTGAAAGCATTCAGTGATTACTTTTTTTTTCTCATTGATTATCAGCAGTGAGCCTTGCAAAAGCATTTGCATCACACCATAGATGGCTGATTTTCAGCAGAAAATATAACTGTAATAGCCATAAAAGAATGTGCTCCGTACTGACACTTCTTTATAGCATTCATTATGTATGTAATTACAAATAATGGTATATATTAAAAAATAATAGGATAATATATACACCGTTTCTCCAAAAGTAAAAATTCCCCATCTTCCCAGACTTTCTGCAATACTTTATGACACAGAATGGTAGATTCAGGATTTACTAGACCACAGGAGAAAGCTTACTGGAGATTAATGTAATCAATACTGAAAACATTATCTTGAGATATTTTAGGGAAAAGCCAAAAGCTGGACTGTTGCAGTTGAGGGATCAGGCAGGTAGCTGCACCCATATATTACTGCTGACTCCCAGCACAGTTAGCACTCCAGCCAGACTCAGAAAAACACCTACTTTAATTTTAGGAGCTCTGTTACTGAGCCATGCACTGAATTTTCCTATATAATCAGTGAAAGCTGATTTTCTCCTGCTACCCTGATGCTGCCCTGCAAGGGCTCTGCCTCCTCCACACTCCCAACCATCATCTCCACCTGAGCCCAGCCCTGTGGGAACCCTCCAAAGCTGAGAGAGGAGGGATGAAGAGCTGCTGCTCTCAGCACCAGGGTGTGTTGTGAGACCTACACATGGGGCTGCAAAAAACACAGTTATGGATGAAGAATCCATTTTAAGCCACACTCTGTGTTTTTGGAATCTAAACATGACATACTCTCCACAGAAGGCAATTTAATAGCCTTGCATTTGTACAGGTGGCTTATAAAACAAATATGTCTCTCCTCCAGCAAGTAGCTGTTAAAGAGCAGGTAATACACAAACACATGATCAAACCTACTGCCTGAAAATGTGGGGCAATTAAGATATTTTATTGCATGCCCTTCTTAGCTCAATTCTGGTATAGTTACAAAGTTGTAATCTGAAGCTCCCTAAAGCGTAAAAAAAAATTAGCGTGCCGTTCACCTGAATAAAAGTGTGTTCCTCACTGATTCCTTTCAATGGTCTGAAAAATAAACTAACTAAACCCAAAGTTTTCATGAAGTAACAATAGCCAGATCCAATATTTCAATTTTCACTGAATTGCTAATGCAGCAGAGGGCAATCTTCAGATAAGTAAATGTAAAAATATTATCACAAGAACACGGTATATAGGAATAGACAGGAGAAAAAGGCTGTGTGACTTTATTCTGTTCTCTCTAGTTATTTCTTGCCTTTCAGCTAACTCCAAGCACCTGCAGGAAAGGCTGAAGGGATAAGGGCAAGAATGAGTCAAGCAGTTTGGTTAGAAACATTCAAATTGATTTCATTTGCTATGTGGAGAGGAGAAATATTATTCCTGTTTCAGTTTTAAAATCTAAAGCCAAAACAGTTTCATTTACTTAATGACAAAGCTAATCACAGCAGAAAGATTAATTTTTTGTTGAAGTACTTTGCAATATAAAGAGAGTTTTGGCAAGCTTCTGAATAATTGTATGACATTTCTGCTTTTGTGCACTTCTCTTTACTGTCATATACAGATATCTGTACAGGAAAGAGTTCCTGTATTTTGACAAAGATGTAAAAATGTGGATGGAAATGTGATGACAAAATCTATGCCACATTAGATGACTAAACACACCACTGACCCTTAGAACTGCTGTCTAAGTTGGGTCCATTCTTGCAAACACTCCAGCATTTCGTATTCAGTCGTGGGTTTTGAGATCATGTTCCCTTAAAGCATCTTGGACCTCACAAGGCTACAGAGGCTTCCCATCCAGAAATCCAAATATAGTCTGATGCTGCTCATCTGACTCATATAAAACAGAAGCTTCAAGGCCTGCAAAATTTGAATATTTCTTGATTTTTTAAAATTGCCAATCCATATTTTTACTCCTGTTACCAAGAAAGTCTATGAAAGTTCACCATCCCACACACTCCATGTGAAAACAAAATGATTCCACAAAACCACAGCCTGATCATCTTGACCATCAGTCTTTGCTGAAGGAAGCTCAAGGAAAAGACCTGCAGTACACCTGCAAGTCAAATAAGCCTGAACTATAAAAATCTTTAAACAAATATAATAAAACCTGCAAAAGTAATTTCAAAGAAAGAGGAATTAGGCAGTAGAGGCTATCAGGTATATTCCAATGCAGAGTTCTACCAGCACAGTCAATGCCATACTGAAGACTCCCAGAAAAATAAAGGAACTCCCTAACTAAGCAGATAAAAATTGCCAAAAAAAAATATCTTTAAACATGATGGCCTTGAGAGCATGCTAAAATATTCTGGTTCCTTGGTTGGAAACGTGATATGCAGGTAACACTGAAAAATTTGTTCATTTGAAGCTCCCTGTGCTTTCAGGGCTGGAATGGTGTAGGGCATAGCCCCAGGAACACAGCTGCTGCTCAGAGCCAAGGCAGGAGATGTCTTCTTTTTAGCTTTATAAATCAATCTCGTTCAGGCTTTCCTGCTTTGACACAATGTTCTAACCTCGGAGAGGGAATTTTGTATTTGGGTGAGAGATGGAGGGTAACAGATTTGCTGAACATTCTGCATAGCAAAAGAGGAGACCTGGCTGCTTTCAGAGGGTGCTCCCTGAAGCTGAACAGGTTTCTGTTAAAATAAATGGCAAAGCAAGCAAAGGGAGCTGACAGAACAGGCAGACACCTTGAGCTGTGAGAGCAGAGCAGAGCACACAGCTTTGTTCTGCAATTGATTTAGCAACCCACTGCAGATCATCCTGAACTCCCATTTCCATTTGCAGTGGCTGCAAGGCAGCTGACAGACCACAAGGCTGCTCTGTAGCAGCCCAAACCCTTGCAAAGTGTCCTGCAACACATTTTTAAAATACACATTTATGACTCGTGGCCTTCCTGATGCATTATCCTATACTGCATGAAAAATTGCAAACTAGCATGTGAAGATAGGAACTTGGTAAACATCTACAATTTGCTCAGGAGTATTCAGCTGCAATCATGCTTTATCATAATCAGCATTTGCACCAAGCACCATGGATGAGAATACTTCATTATTCCCAAAAAGTCCAGCTGTTTTTGTACATGGCACAGCTGTGCAATGTGAAATTCATAAAGTTATTCTGGAGCAGTGATAGATACACTTTTACCTATCCAGAACCAAAGTTATAACCTCACTGGCCTTTATCATGTTTGCTTGCATATTTACACTCAAAAAAATCTCCTTTAAATGAAAAGTTCAAGGAGGAGGCAGTGGAAGGAAGAAAGCAGAAAACAACAAAGTGACATCAGACTTAGATCAAGAAAACTGGGCAGCTGGTTCATAACTGGTGTTCAGGGCAAGAATAAATTAATGGCCAGGCTACGGTTCATACTTTCATTGTAAGAAATGCATTTGGGGTTTCAGAGGGTAAAATTGAGGTCAGGGGGATTTGGCATTAACAAAAACATTGTCCTTGCTTATGAGCAGGAAAGAGATTGGTGAAAATGTGTATTTCACCCTCAGAGCAGAATTATACAAGCTCGGGAGGGAGCTTTAAGACCCAGGTTCTATGGATATTAGCAGAGTCAGATATACAGAAAACACTGTGGAGGATTTCAAAGTATGAAAGGCATAAGGATTATATAAACTTGAAGAGTGAATGAGGTTGAAGTGCATTCAGGAAAGCAAAAAAGACTAGTGAACCAGAAATGCCTTGCTCACTTATGATAAAATATCTAGTTAATACCAAAGAAAAGCTTCAAATAGACTTGTCTAGTTCTTTAGAAAGTCACTATAAAATAAGGCTGGTATTCTTTGTATAAATACTTTCACAAATAAAGACTCTTTTAGAAAGAAGATTGAACTTGGTAAGTAAGCAGCTTAAGCAGTAAGGAAAAGCATATTAAAATTATTTCTTAACTTGCAGAAATGTTGAATAATAGTCCATGGCCATGTTCTGTAATGACTACAGACTCTGCACTGTTCCCACAGTAATGTAGCTTGCACATTTTACATAGGAGACACACACCAAAAGGTTAATTTGATCCACAATGGCAATACAAACCAGGTAATTAGCACAAGTGCTCCAGCTCCTTACTCTTTAAGCCCTTCAGGTTTGCTCTTTTCTTGAGAAATGGGGAATTCACCAGCTAACCTACCCTACCTTTCACAATTTTAATGTAAAAGACAGCTCAGATTTAGTGGGTTAAATTATTTTGACTAACCAAAATAAGTAATAAAAAGCATGAAATACTTTCATCTTAATTAGCTCATATTCAATTTGAACAGAGTCAGACTTGCTGTTTTCCAGAGGAGGATATCAGTAGACCCTGTAAACTCCAGAACTGCCTTGTTTTGCTTATGGGTGATCTTACCAGAATTATAAGACTCAAGTGAACTATGATAAGAAATAAAAACACATTCTTGCATAAGAAGCATTATAGAGACACTAAGACAAAGCTCAGCACTTCTCCATCTGTTCCCAATTCAAAATGTGATCCTCATCAATTTTGAATGTGAGACTAATTTTGTTAAATCAGGCATCCTCCCACTCCTGGGTGAGGATTTTTTCTCTTTTCAGCTGCAGAACTCAGGAATGTGACCTGCAGGACTCCTGTTCTATGTAGGGTCCCCAAAGCAGTGGGATGCAGCACCCAGAGCCAGGAACGTTCCTTATTCCCCCAAAGCTCTGGGCACTGGAGCTACACGGGCAGAAGTGCAGGGGGTGAGGCAATCACTAAACCCTTACAAGTGCCAAATTCTTGCTCACCAAACCTGCTCCAGATCTGCCTCCACCTCATTGTCTGTGTCTCCTCATTTGCAAACCTCATTAGCAACTCATTAGGAGCACTACAGATGCCACACACAGACTTGTTCTGGGAGAGGGAATTAGGGAATCTAAGAAACCTAAATGGTTGTTCAGACAACGTCCTGATTGTTATGTGAAAAATAATAAACTTTTGGCAAACATAGAGTGAGGAAAAAGATACACTCTTTTAGAGTCTAAAAGGTTAAAACAAAAGGAATTGCTGTCTGGGTCAATTCCCAATTTATACTTGGAGTTGCAGTAATAGCAGGAAGAAGTTACAGCCTTTACTTTAGTGCCTTTAGGAAAGACTCAGTTTATTTAAAGGCAGTCAGTGTCTTTTTACAATAATGAACAGGACCTTTCTTTCTACCCTGCTGTTAGTACCAACAGCTCCTAAATAATTCTGACAGTTTCTTCTCTCTTAAGAAAAAAATATTTTGTTAGAACAAATACCAGTTATCTCATCTTATTTCACACCCAGTTCTGTCTAAAAATCAGGTATTTGGAACAGACTCAGCCCTTCCCAGAAAAACTCATAGCAAAATTCTGTCTTGACTCTATGGCAGCAGCTGCAGCACAGCTTCATTCACAGGCCTTGTCTGAGGGAAAAATGCCTTTTGAGGACCAAATACCTGTAAGCAGACATAAAAAGATGAAAATGTTGTGACCTACACTTATCCAAGGATTCTCAAGCCCCTCTGTAGTAATACTGCCTGATGATATTGGGTGAGGATACCTGTGCTAAGACTGTGATGGGGAAATGGTAGAACTTAGGCTAGATGTAAATGACTGTCATAGGTGTGACTTTGAGTAGTGATCCTTGAACATAGGGAAAAAGTTGAATTCTGAGTGGAAATATCTCAAAAATTGAGGACTAGGATATGCTGTTCTCCATTACACCATTTTGCCCCACCAACATCAGTTTTATAGGCTGTAAAACTCATTTCAGTGGCATTTATCAAAGCACATTTGGAGAGAAAGGGACTATTTTAAGGCCAATTTTTACACAAACAATATAAATACAAGCAGGTTTCCCTCTGGATACACCAAACCAAAGTTCTTACAGATGCCATGTTCTGTCTTTTACTGTTTTCTACTATTCTTCCTTTCTAAAATCATTTAAGCAGGATAAATTTAATCAGCTATGTCTTTAAAACATTTAGCCTGATCAAGTAGAGAAATGCAAAGTAAATATCCAAAGGGGAGGGATTCTGAGGGTGTTCATGGAGTTCCTGTCACCAAGGGAGCTCTGCTGCTCTTCCCAGGCTCTGGCCCTGGCCCTGGGCAGGCAGCAGCTGCTCTGAGCTCTGGGGTCAGGAAAAGGGAAACTTAGCAAAGCCTTCAGAAATATCCATGGACATGCATTCTAAAGGTTGTTGGTTAAAATGCACCTGTGAGGGCATCAAACTCTTAGTTTGATAGCTCATAGTAGTGTGAACATGAAAAACTTCAGCTCTCCTCCCAGGCAGCCCCATCCCTGCTTCCTGCAGTGCACTGCATTCATGTATCCTTTACACCTCTCAGCAGTCATATCCTAATTAATATGAAATTGTTATGCATTAAGGATGACCTGTGTAAGATAAACTCTTTGGCTGTTCTCAGGTTTTTGCCAAGAGCTCCCAGGGAAGTAAGGGATAAACCAGGCAAATGAATACCGGTAACAGTCTGAGCCATCAAGAGAGGCCACACTGCCCCTTCCTTTCTGCCAGTGAATCCTAGACTAGACTCTGTCACCTTTAGAGACACTTGGAAACATCACCTGTGTTTGTGCAAGCCCAGGGTCTCCTTGAGGGTGCTGGCTTGAACCTGGCTGGACCAGGGACTTCACCACAGGCTGCACATCCTCCCCTTCCTGCTTCTCATCTTTCTCCCTCCAGCTGCAGCTGCCAGGGGTTTTTGTGTCCTTTCTTAAATCTCTTATCCCAGTGGCATTGCCACCTTCACTGCTGGGCTCAGCCCTGGCCAGTGGCAGGTCCATCTGGAGCTGCTGGCATTGCTGGGATGGGGGAAGATTCTGGCAGCTTCTCACTGAAGGCACCCCTGTAGCTCCCTCACTACCAAAACCTTGTCATGAAAGCCAAATAAATCAGGAAATAAATAACTTTTCAATATTACAAAGAGTGGTCACATGCAGACCGATGATGGCTGATCTGTGACAGACACTCACTATGTTTGTTCTGGGGCTGCTTGCTCTGTTTAAATTTCACACCAAACATCTGGCAGGACTTAGCACATGAATAGTAGTCACAGCACTATGTTTAGACTTCTGTTATCCAGGTGAATTTCTAGGCTAAAGGAGCATTAATCTACCACTGAAAAGAACAATTTTGGATAACCTATTTTTTTTTTTAATCCCTATATATTATATATATATATATATATAAAATAGTCAGAAACTTAATGGCTGGTCTGTATCTTCATCAAATGGACTTCATGCATGTCGAGTTCATAAACTTGAGCAATCCTGGAGCAAACCAGTATCACCAATATTAGAATAATTGCTAAGCACACAGGAGTAACAGAACTACATGGGTAGTAACTAGACACAACTTCAACAGGTACAAGTCTTTTTGGTTTCCTGTTAGTATCATCTTGTCCAAAGATTCTATGTCATAGAATTATGAAATCCCAGAATGGTTTGGATTGGAAGGGACACTATGATTACCTCATTCCACTCCCCTGCCATGGGCAGGGACACCTTCCACTAGCCCAGGTCATTCAGAGCTCTGTCCAGCCTGGCCTGGAACACTTCCCTGGATATAGGTATGCTTCCAGCACAAGAAAATACCATGTATACCACCACCAGTAGAAAATTCTGTAGATATAAGGCTGTTTCTGACACATCCAGATTAGTCACTTTTCCCATATGTATCCTGGCCACTCAAGTCACCATCTCCACTGTGCTCTGCAAGGAGACATTGCAATGTCTCCTGTGTCTGCAGTTTGGGCCATCACCTCCTGCAGGCTGGGGCTGTGACCATTTCTGAGCAGTAGACAGAAGGCAGGACATCAGGACAGCTTCTTCTAGAATTTCATACACTGAGCAAGGCCGCACAATCAATTAACACATATCATCAAGTCATCAGTCAGTTCTCAGAAGATTAGCATCCAGACCCAAACCAAAATAGGTTGATGGGAGCTGAAACAAGCCTGGTAATTCACAAGCTCATCCCTGGCTGAATGCAGAAGTAGATGTACTAACTCAATGTTCTAAAATCCCATGAATTCTAACACTTTCAACTGCTGAGTAAAAGGAGGGGTTAAAAAGAAATCCTGAGCAGTTGGGGAGAACATAACCTTCACATCTCTGTAACCCAGCCTCTCACTGAGTAGGAAAGAGCATTTTTGTATAGGCAAGCCATATCCTAATTATCCTACTCAGGGTTCCTTATACTGCCTTCCAAGCACCTCATCTCAGCCACATCTGATAAAAGAATTCCAGTCTAACTCAATATGGCAAGTTTCATTTACCTACAGTAATACTGAGCGATTTTGTGAAGGCAGATTTAATTTTGTATTGGTTGTGAATTAGACTGTGGACATCCCAGAATAAAACTTTGTGAAAATTAAAATGCAAAGTTCCTTAACTCTCCTTGGAAAGAGCTATAGGACTTTTAATGCATCCTTTTCTTCAGTTTGTTTAAAATCTGTTGTTACCCATAACGAAAATACACATTTTTATTAACATACATACTTTTCTTTCTGTTTATTTCCTTAAATTTAATAAAGCCTTCTAGCTATCAGGGAAATGCAGCCTCAAATCTCCACTTTCCAGCTTGGTTTTCATTATTTCACATTATTCTTTTACCCTTATTATGGAAGCTGGCTTTATTCCCATCTCATAAAGTGACCCAAATTCTCCAGGAGATATTTTCTAGCATTGATTTTTCTTCGTCCATAATGTTAATGGCATGACTGCTCCTATCTTTACTTCCTCTACTTTCTTAACTTTTATTATTTTTATAATCCCACACTATCACACTATTTTCCTCATTCCACATGCATTTCATTTTCCTCTCACCACCCCTTACACATTTTGGAGTTATGTTTGTGGGAATTTGGGTGCTTATCTGTTTTTAAAATAATCTCAAACAAGAACACCAAACAGCAAATATTTTACAATAAATTCTTACTTTGTAATCTCTAAGTCCCTATGTGAGACCTGTTATTCATTTGATAAAAAATTCCCCTCTGAATATACTCCAGAAACTTTTTATCTGGACAGGTTTTCATCTCAAGCACTATCAGCACTATCCAAACATGTTTTTGGGGATGCTATAGCCACTTTCTGGTTAATGGCATTTATGACATTTGCAATACTTCTCATGATGAACTTTAGAAATAAATATGAAATATTTGGATGGAATATTTTCACCCCAGGATATAGTTGGCCTCTTTATACAAGTGTCTGCAGATGGGAAACCAAATAATTACCTTTTCCCTCTAAAACCTCACACTTCTCCCTTCAGAGTATCACTGTGGGCTTTTCTTAGTCTCCATGTTTTTTAATTGTTTAGATTTCTTCATGTAATCTGTCAGATTTTGTGAGAGAGCTTTTAGTCTCTGCCTTTTTAACAGAA
Organism: Erithacus rubecula; assembly: GCF_903797595.1. NCBI lineage: Eukaryota > Metazoa > Chordata > Aves > Passeriformes > Muscicapidae > Erithacus > Erithacus rubecula. Next base: position 11,249,444 of record NC_136669.1, read on the forward strand.
CATTTGGCAACCACAAACGAGTTTTCCAAAACTCATTGAATCAGAACTTCTTGACTCTGAACTTCTAACCCTTCCCCAAAAAGGACAGAATTTTTTAATTCCTCTGAAGCCTATTTCACCTTCCTTTACAAAAGACTCTCTCCTACTTAAGAAAAAAATGATGACAAAATATCATCTCTGTTAAATTACTTTTTCAATAGTAGATGATTTATAGTTGATTAGGTAATTAAATCAAATACAAGTGGCTGAAAGTAAATCTATTTTTATCATCCCTGTAAATTAAAAGTTCCGCATCATAAAAAATCATGACCATCTTGAAAATGACTAGTCAAGTGCTTTTTATAGGCAAGCAGGATTTATTGTCAATTAACGTATTGAACTGGATAGTCAGCATAACCCTGTGCTCAAGACTTTTTAAATTATTGGCTTCCGCTATCAAGTTGCTCCATATCCCAGTAATGAAATGTATCTTGCTATTCACATATTGAACAATTCCTTAGGTTGGGTTTATATCTCACTATAACAACATTTCATTTTATTATTATCTCCGATCCCCTGTAATGAATACAAATACATTCCTTTTTTCCATCATGGCTTTATCAATTTTCATTGATTTGCCTGTAATGAATGCAGACAGGATGGTGAGAGAAAAAAATTTAAAGAGATCATATCCTTTAAGATATCTGTAAATTCAAAGGTTTTTCACTTGCAGTTGCATCAATTAAACTGTTCGGAAGAACATTTGAAAGGAAATATTAGTTTAAGTCTTAACACTTTAAAAAAACAGTAAAAAATAATTTGGGGCCCTCTTTTTAAAAGAAAATTTGTTTCAGTAATTTTCTTTCTATAAACTTTCAAGAAAAAATGAAACAATAAATTCTCTTTATAGCTTAGCATTTCACATAAATTAATTTTTCATAATGAACCACACTTTTTTTTTTGCAATAACGGTCAATTTGACTGATGAAAATACAGTTTATGGTGCAGTGATTTGCTGGACACAAAGTGCATTTTCAAAGTTACTCAATGACATCTTCTCTCATTCCCTTTGAGAAATTCCCCTAGCCCAAACCAGTCTTCACTGAGGAAAAAACTCCAGCTCTTGGAGTGGAGACCTCAGCAGTATTTTTGACTCTTGGGGTACTGATACCTAAAATTATTTTCTGAACTTCTGAAACACAAATAAAACCACATTGATGGAAGACAAATCTAGACATCCTGAAACTCATATTCCAACTGTGTCCCAATGTTTCAAACACAAACTTTAAAATGAAATTACAAACAGTGTTCTCAGTTGTGACATTTTATTGCACTATAACGTTTGCATCTGCTTGTGTTCTGCAATTATATCATTATGTGACAATGTAATTTGATATGAAGTGATACAATAACATCCTGGATTTCATTCAGCCACCAAAAAAGAAAAAAAAAAAATCTCCATGGAACATACAATGTCCAGCCTACCCAGGAAAAGAACCCTGACAGCAGAACCTGACCTATTATATTTATGTTGTGTGGCAGAATGGGACAAGGTTGGCTTCACAAAGCAAAATAAACTGTTGGGCAAAACCAGTTACTCTACTTTTTATATTCATTTTATTAGGTAGAAAACTTGCTTGAAACAGATGCACAGATAAGTTTTGGTGGGTTTTTTAAAGGAGGAAATGCACTTTAACTGTCTGGAAGATTTCTGTATGCCCCAGGAGATCATAACTGCACACTACAGTCAGAGTTTCAGTGAGATGGATACTGTGACCAACAGCAAAAGCACACTTTGAGGGAAAAAAATCCAACTGTTGCACATAAAGACAAGTTTCTTATTATTCCATATATACTGATTCCTTGTCTAAAGAAGGCAGTAGTGTTTAGTCAGAACACAGCACATGCCTTTTCTCTATGGATATATATATAAATACAGCACTGGTCTTCAGCTCCACCTGAAACCTCTGATATCTTACTGTTAATAGGAGAAGAGACAGAAAACTACATCCAGACAGGGAGTCCTAAGATAAGCAGGGAAGAAAATACAGTCTGTTTCCAGATAACTTTTCTCTCTCACATGTATATCTGTTGTGCAGAACAAAAATACCCTCCACCCTCCTCCTGTGTTTATCCACTAATTCCTCTAAAAGTACCACACAGCATCTCAGTCCAAGTGACACAAATAACCAAAGTAGCCTGGTCCCTGACTATTGTGGGTCACTTCCTCTGGAATAAAACATGGAAGAGATGTGGGGGAATAAAAGATGAAGTCAGTGCCTCCTGCCAGTCACCAGAAGGGGTGTAGGAAATAGCAGCCAGCACTCCAAGAGGAGTTTCCAAATTGCAAGTACCCTGGTTCTTCTTCCCTGTCAAAAGGATGTTCAGACATTGCCAGAATGATTCCCTCTATGCCTAGTGAATCTCTATTTTCCAGAGATATTCTCAAACTCATTGCTTTAGATCACCCTACTGAGATGCAATGGGAGCCTGGTATCTGACTTCTCTGTGCTGCTTTGAAAATTCCAGCCTGCAGCATTATAACCACCTCAAATAGGTTACTTCAAAATAAAAATGTCCCTATCTTCAACTTTAACAGCTTCAGGAGGCTTCCAGTGTTCTTCTTGCCAGTAAATAAACTTGATATTTAATTTTCAGAGCTGGTTTGGTTTTGGTTTTTGCTTGTTTTTTTTTTTTTCTGCCACATGTAATATAAGTCACAAGTCTTGCATTTATTACTTTACTAATCAGCATGGTCTAAAGCATGATAACATTGTACATGAGGAAAATGCTGCATGCTGAACTCAGTGGGGCTATTTGCAAACTGTGCCAGATGGAAGAGACTCTCCTTAAAGTCTTAAGTGACACAAAATTTGCAGAATATCAAACAATCTTAGAAGACAACACCTATTGTAAGACACAGATGAATAATTATGTTCATTTCAGAGGTAATCAATTCTACTTTGATCCAAAATTTTGATTGGGAATAGAAGCAGATAAAATTATTTAAAGAACATTAGAGAGACTAGAACCATGTAAAAAAAAAATTCTTTACAAGAGGGTTGAGCTGTAGATTGATTCATCATTTGTTAGGAAATTTAAAACATATTATTTTGAAGTTCTAACATGGATATAGCATTGAATGAAAACAAAAGTAAAAATTAAAATTAAGAGGTTTCCATCTAGGAAGATTTTTGTATCAATGGTAAAGAAATCAGGATCATTTTCTATTGTGCTTGTTCTCTCCCTCCAGAGAACAGCCAGTGCTTTCTAACAAAGCAAATTCTTCCCTAAACTGCTCTTTAAACATACAATCCCATTTCTGTGCATCACTAATATATCTATGTTAAATATAAATACTCCTGTACTGTAATATTTGCTACCAAGTCCAAACTTCTCTAACAGCCTCACTATTTGGGAGTTTTGCTCAGGTTCTCTGATGCAAACCCCTCCTTCATCTGTCAGAGCCAGCCACTGGTGAGAGAGATGTTAGTGTGACACAAAAACTGCCCTTCTAAAGGAGAAGAAACTCTGCATATTGAGGTTGGAAATGTTAATGGTCTTCCCCAGAAAACACAAAAATTAAAGCTGAATAATGCAAAGTCCTGTCTAAAAGTTTGCCCATCAGTTAAATTACAATGTTTTGAAGAAGGTTTAATGCCCTTTTAGTATGGCCTGGCCTCACCACAAAACATTTCACATTTCTCCCAGCCTCTAGCAAGGATACTTTTCTACTATTAGAAAATCCATTACTAATGACAGCATACAATCTCCAGTGGGGATTAAATCCCCAAGAACGTGGCAGGAATGGAGTTGTCAGAGGGGTGCTGGCCATTTATGATTCACTGAACTGCCAGATCTGATGGCTAAAAGCCAGAGGCTTTATGGTTTCATTGGAATAATGACTTTTCATTAATAAAAGAATGATGCAAAACTAAGGTAAGAGGGAATGTCACTGGGTTATTTGTGACTCACTCAGAAGATCCTGATTCAAGCTCAGAGCCTAAGAGAAAGAAGCAAAGGGCAGAAAAGAACAGCTTGTTAAATGAATGGATTGTGATTTGAGGATACTTTCTTCAACTTCAACAGGAAGATAAACTCTTGATTATCAAAGGAGTTTTCCACACACTGTACTGTTATTTGGTGATTCTCTTCCTCCTCCCACTTTGTTTCTGGGCCAGTTGAGGTGAGAGGCTTGTTTGCCAGTCTCATTAGGACCCAGATGCTGTGCAGAGCATCCTGACAGAGGCACTCTGCACGGCAGGCTGTGCAGCACTGACAGCCCATCTCCTCTGTGGGCTTTGTCAGCACACACTCAGCATCCCAAAAGCACTGCTGTGAAACCCCCTCACTGCACACTGCTCAAGTGTTTGACACACACAACCCAAAAAATCTGCCAGGAGGTGCTTAGGACAAGCACAGGGATGGAATTAAATCTCGAGTGACCTCACCCTGCAGACACAACATCATCTCCCACATCCAGGCAGCCTTTCCACCTTCAAACCCTCTACAAGATGCCTCAGTAAAAGAACGTCTTCAATCTCTTCATTTAAAAATCGATAACCTTCAAGCTTCCACAGCTTCCTTTGAGACTAAGGTAAATAAAATTGAGGGAAGGCTGGAGGGATTTGAAAAGCAATGGAGTCAGTTGAAACTCAAACAACAAAGAGAGGAATTCTGCAATAAAAAAAAAAAAAGAAATCACAAAGGAGAGAAAACTGTGTTTAAGAATTATGGAGCTCCTGAAAGAAGATGAAAGAATTGGGAAAAATCAACAGACTTGTCATAGTATTTAATGTTCTGAGTATCTTCTCTGAAATATCCAAGATGGATGGAAATTAATGGAAAAATCCAAAGAAGACATAATGAAGAAAAACCCATTATCTGGAGTAGCAAAAGTAATACATCTGCATGAATGTTCAAGTTTCAAAGTGCTGCATAAGAAGAAAATAATCACAGAGAGCTGGACTGAAGGCAGGGTTTGAGCAGTGGCCAAAGAATTAGAATAAAAATCAGCTGTCTTACAAACTCCATAAACCCTTGGCAAAGGATAGGAAGTAACTTCATTTGAAAAAAAGAAAAATTTTTCCTAAACAACCCTGCATCGATCTTCTGTCCTGCCAGATTGCAGTTGCTACTCCTGAGAGAAGAAACACAACACTGCTGGGAAGAGGAGCAGCATAATGCTTCACACAGAACTGAAAAAGAGACAGCAGGAAGAACTCAGATAGCTAAATCTATCAAAACATCTCCAACCTACCTCCTTCACTCCTTTACCCCAGAAGATGCATTTAAGCATGATTGCTCTGGAAAAATCTTCTTGCCCTCTCACCCAGCATGTGGAGCATTGGTGAATTTAATCTCACGTGCTGCCATACAGGAATAAATTCAACTAAAATAATGCAAACAATTAATATAAATAATTTTAAGGCTGGTGTGTTATTATTGGTAAATTAATCTGCTTCCTAAACCACCCTTTCAGAGGAACAGTTTTTATATTTGACTTATAGGAGCATTTGCTGATTGCTGTTAGGACCAAGTACCTCGACATTACCAATAGCTATAAACCAATATTTATACGATTACAATACAATAAATAAATACATGAAAATTGCCTTTATTTTCTCCTATTACTGAGAAATGGAAAGAAAATGAAAAATATTAATATAAAGAAGCTCAAAATTCAGCTTTCCTGTTTTAAGGAGTACCTTAGGACACCTTCACTTTAGCCTACAGACATTGGCTCAATTAAGCCTAAAGTTTTGGTACTCAGGAGTGGAAACATCCTTTCATATCTGAGCTAGATGTATTGACTTGTGTGAACTGAGATGAACTGGTGCATTGTGCCCAAAGGGGACAATGAGGCACCTGTGACAGTGACAGTGCTGAGAGGGAAAAATCACTGGGACAGAGAGCGGACAGGATCAATGCTCAAAGATGAGCACTGGCTAAAGAGAAGGCAGGTAGAGAAAATTCATGAGAAACACGGATTTATTACAAATAATCCAAAGAGGTGCTAGGGTTCTGGCACCAAGAGACCCTGAGCAGTGTCACCAGAGCCCCCCACCACAGCCCTGCCCATGGGCAAGAGCAGCAGAGCTCAGGCTGTGCCTCAGCCTTGCCTGAGACACTGCAGGCAGGGCTTCAAGGGAGAAATCACCTGCAAAGTGTGCTCTAAAACAAGCCACTGCATCCTGCAGATGTTCCTCACTTTCTCCCTGAGTAGTGTGGTTTGTATGACCTAAACACAAAGTAGAAACAGATGTATGTATTTTGAGCACAGAGGTTAAAACAGCCACTTTCCATTCTCAAAGAGCAAAATGTAAAGAGTAGCATATTTTCTAAGTAAAAAGTCAGAGGTTCACTCTAAAGATTTCCCTACTGTTAAGAAAATATTTTTAATTTTTCTACATTAAGGCTAAAAATGTATGGTTTTACTGACATCCTTACTCCAAACACTGGATTAAAATAGAAAGCACCTAGAAATAGAATTCAAATATTGTTAAAGCATTTTCTGTCTAGCTCAGGTTCATGTTTTTGACTTGAGTTGTTTTCAGTTTTTTGACTTAGGCATTTATGAAGGCTTCTGTGGCTAACTAGTTTGCTTGTGGTTCTTTGTTGCAATGTTTTGTTAACCTTCCTTTATGTATTTTTAATGAATACTACAAATAAGAAATGTGTAAACTCATCCTGGGAAGAGGCTATAATGTCTGCCTGTGCTTTTGATTCACTGCCTCATTTGCAAGATTGCTGCTTATTCACAAATTAATTATGCAATGGCATCTTTAGCTAATAAAGTCTAAACAAAAAACATTTAACCCAATTCATAGTTTTCTCTCAATCAAACCAAGTCTGTCAAACATAATTACATTACACATGCAAAGCAGGAACGAGCCAAACATGTGCCACACCTGCTTAGTGCTTTTTCAGGCAGAAGATATACAGTGGAAGAACAGTTGGCAGCACAGATGGCACAGCAAAGAAGACTTGTGAAAAATGTGGTGATGGAGTGTGGTTTTGTGCCTTTTATTGATGGGAAGGGTCAGATAGTGATCTCAATTCATGTCAAACACACCTTTCTGGTGCCTTTAGGCTTGGACGGCTCTGTTTTTGGAGATGCCAACTCCAGCCATCTTCTGATTGCTGAATGGAGGGACCTCTGCAATTTGTGGCTTCCTACCACAGCCATGAGCTCTGGAGACACCAGTGTTCTCACTTATGATCATGTGTTTCAGGGCTATTCTAAATATTATACCCCTCACCAAATTCATTGTATATCTATGCAGTGAGACCTGTTTGCTGGTTACAGGGACAGAGACTCTGCACGTCTCAGTGCATCCAGCTCACAAGCTAGGGAAGGAGCCAGGTATTTCCCTTGTGACCACAAAACCAAAAGATAAGCCTAGCAGTCCTAGGTAGCTTTTCAATTTTTGAGTATGCTTGATTGAAGAAAAAGGGGGGAAAGTATGATTTAATATTAACAGGCATTTATAGTAACTTCTGCTTAAGACTATATAATTATACTGAGTGGTAGAGGTTCTGAAAATTACTTCAACTAGAGACTTTGTGGTGTCTCCTGGTACCACTGAAACCATCTTTACCAGGTCATTTACAAAGTCAGCATTTTCAGGAGGCAAGATGCCCAAACCCTATCACAGCACCACTCACTATTTCCCAAAAGATCTAATACCTAACCTTTGTCTTCCTGTACACATAGGAAAGAAACTCAAAAAATAAACTTCAAAATACTCCCATTCACAAAAGCTTACGTCTCCTATCTCCATTATCATTATCTGTCTCTTCTCATCAGCACAATCCTGCACTCTGCAAGTCTTTCCACAGCTGTTGCTCTGTATTGCACCCATGTTAGGAGAGCTGAGTGTAAAATCACCCCTGTACTGTGACCACCTGCCCTGCCTTTGAGGTTCTTTATAACTTTCCCAGCTCTGCCAAGCTTTGAGGAAACATTTTTTCCACAACTTAAGAAGAAGACCCTTGGTTACCTTCATAAACTTCAGTAATACCTATGGAATGTTTTCTCTCATTTCTAGTGGTTTATCAAAGATACCACCCCATAAATTTACACCAACCCACATAAGGGCTGAAGGATGGAATTCCTTTTCTCATCACACAAGCACCCCCAGCCCCACAGCCCTGTGATCCATGCTGACTGGGAGCACAGAGGGGATCTGCCCCTGCATCCCTGGACAGGGTAATCCAGGGACAAATAGGAAGAGAACAAGTTCCAAATGAGCAAGGTTGACTGACATTCAACACAGACCTGGCTGTGCCATAATGGCTGCAAGATTTCAGCAACTGGAACAGAATTTAGTAGTCATATTTGATTATTATTAACATTTTCTAATAACAATACTAAGACACTTCTTCAAGTTCACCATTGGCACACCTCCATCAAAGCAGACTCAGAGTTAAAGACATTTTGTAGAATTTTTCCTACAGCAGGAGGAATGGAGCTGTCCTGACTGCTGTGTTTCAAGTAAGTTATACATTAGAGGAGCTCTTTCTCCTCTAAAGTCTTCCTCCTGCTTGCAAAATTGTTTCTCACTTACGTGACCAAAATGCTAATAGGGCATTCCCAGAGTATTTCCCACCAGTGTAGGTGCACTAAATGGAGACTCTGCAGCATCAAGGACTTGGAAAATGGTACTGAGAACAGAGCATGTTCAAATAACTTCTGCAGGAGTCATTCCCTAGAATGCTAAATTTTCCAATCTATTAGTGTGCTTCCAGATTCAAAAATATTCTAGTGCAGAATATTTTGTCTGCTTTTCTCCAAGGACACTTGACCAGGGGGCTGTTAGGAAGAGCTGGAAAACTGTCAGTGGAACTAAACAGATAACAGTAAATAAATAAATAAAACTCAAAACCTTTTTCGGGGATTGAGTGCAAAAAATTATTCAGAGGAAAATACACTGGGATTTAACTTAAACAAAGTTTAAAGAAATTCACAAAGTTTAAATTACTGAGTGAACAACAAATGTCCTGGGAGAATCCTTATGACAGCAGAAGTCAGAAATAAATCAGCAGAAAGGAATACGTGTGTTTTTCTGAGAAGAAAAATCTCAGTGCCATCATAAGTATTAAAAACAAAAATAAAAAAAAACCCTAACCAGACAGTCTTATTCAGAAAGTGTATCTATTCCAGAGTCTCAGCTCCACTGAAAGGCACCGAGACGAGCCAGCAAACAAAGCTATAAAAGCAGAATCCCAAACGAATAAATAAAAAGGCCATCTTCTGTTTCAGAAATCAGCAGTCCCACAACACACTGCTCTATAAATTTCCTCCCCACAGACTGGAAAGAGAATGTTCTTGACTAACAGATCTTTCCTGCTGAAATATCACCTGGGATGGCTAGCACTCACTGGCAGGCCTGCACCATCTGCTTATTGAGGCTCCAGTAAAGGCAGCAGCATGAGTGTTTCATGTTTGCATTGCTCTGACTTGAAGGAAATCATATTCATTTTTACTTGGTCACACAGGGACATTTATGAAAAGCCCAAGCTTATACCATGTTATTTTCTCAGCTGTGCACTATTCCGAGTTAAGTTTAACAGATGCTTTCCCAAATCCAAGAAATGCTGTTTTCTGGTATTTGTATTTCACTATGAACTACTGGTCAATAAACTTTAACACCCTCCATGGATGGCTGTAGAGTCATGGATATGCTGACAGCTATTTGAAAGGTGAGCTGCAATCTGGGCACCAAAATCTCTCCTTCCCTCTGCCCTCTCTTTCCAAGTACTGCAGTCATGAGACTTTGGGTGTTTCTGGCTGGAGCACAGCACAGCCCCAAAAAGAACATTTTAGAGCCAGCAGCAGCACGAATATGGAGCTTTGCAGCCTTCATGAGGAAAGAGGATCCTCAGTAAGGGGTGCAGCCCTGCTGTGCTGGAGCAGCCAAGCAAATATTGGTGGGTTTTGCTGCAGGAACAGCCTGGGAACACCATGGGTGACATTTCCCAGGGCTGTGCTGTGCCAGGCATGCACAGCCAGTGCAAGCAGCAAAAGTCAAATTGGATTTTAAGAAACTAAGCTTAGTTCACCATCTCTTCCACACTTTTCACGTGAGTTCAACAGGAATCTCATATGCCATTGTTATACCTACAGATAGAAAGCAAGATGTGTTCAACTTTTAGTTTTATCCCAGCTTTCTGCCTATGGATTTTACAGGGGACCTGAGGTTCTTCCCCTCTTTCTCCTCTCCCAATCTGCTTTGAAGTGATGTGACCTTTCATCTTTTCATTTCTCATTTAATAATCTGAAGCACTAAAGCAATAACCAATTATTAATTCTCTTGCTTTTAGTATCGAAATTTAAATAAAAATGCTCAACCTAAAGTGTGTGATATGAGAAATATCCACATTTGTCATCTGTCATCATTATGGCAATTTTCTCAACAGTTGGGTTTCACTTGTAAGTTAGATACTGCACAATTCTGAATATTCATTAAAAAGTGTCAGTTCTCAGAGAATAAGACAATATACATATGACTAAACCACTCAAAAATATACAGAAAATCATTTCTTTATTCTCTACTAAGCTTTCTCGTCTCTGTATCCATCTGATTTTTGTTTGAATGTCTGAAATTTGCTATGAAGTTATCCTGCATTGCACAAATGCATGTTGTAAATATTTATGTATGATTCAGTCTAAGTATACAGCCCCAGTGGTGATGTTTACGTGCACAGTCATAATCACATGCATAATGTCAGACAAGTATCTGTTTAATTTCAGAACTGATTTTTAATAATTGATGTTTTTATTTGGAAACAAGATTATTGGAAAATAACTCCTTAAAAACTGCATGATTTTATATGCAGGGAAACATTCCCAGATTAGAAAAACAAATAAAATTTTAAAAGCCAGACTGGATTGACAAATTTGCAACACAATGGGGAAGTGGCTCTCCAAAGCCCTTTGATTCTCTTAGCATTTAACGTTATTGTAGCAAAAGCGATTTTTGGCAACGTTTCAAGTCTAAAGGCAGCCAAAAGCAGCTTTGGCTGGAGCAATACAATCTGAAGATCTGGGCAAAGAAGGAAATGAATTTTCACCTGGCCCATGAAGGACTAATATCACCCCTCTGCTCTGGATTGAGGTGTCAGTCTCTTACCCTCCCACAAAGAGGCTTTTCCACTCATATCTGAAACCCAGCAATTTCTCCTGCCTAATGGAACAGCTCTTCAACTATGAAAAGAAAAACTTGCATGTGTCTATGTTCTGCTGATAATCCTCTGAGAGAAAACATTTAATTGTACAGCTATGGAATTTTACTAATATTGATTCTATTACCATAATGAAGAGAATGAATCTTGTCAAACCACATGAGCAGGGTTCTGAACTGATCCACTTGTCTCTTTACCAAGACTATTTATTCCTCCACTAGCAGCAAAGTACCAAAGGATGTAAACATACTCCAAACATTTGTAAATCATGAATGCCTAATTTCACTCACTATTTGCAGTGGAATAAAATTCTTGACACCTGTGCATTGTTTAAGTTAGAATGTGAAAATTTAAACCAGTGGGCACTTGCAAAGCTATAGATGATGCAAAGGAAAAGTGGAAAAGGATTTGGTCATTGCTAAATCTATACAAACTTCTTTTGTTGTGGAAGATCTCTGTCAACTGGAATTCATGTGCTGCATTCTGGAGCTTATAGACAGGTCTGCAAACCTGCTCAATAGCCCTGTATGCAAAAGGAGCACAATGGCAGCTGAAAAAGATGTTTGTGCTCAGGATTAAGGCCAGTATTTATCTTCTTGGCAAAGGTGTCTACGTGAAAGCCTAGAGTAATGATACCATACTCTACAGACTACTACAAAAACAAGATCAAGAAGAATTGCATAAATACACCTATGTAACATCCATCACGGTAATGAGAATGTAGAGACAAATGCAGCTTGCTGCTAAACTTGGCATCTATTGACTGCAGAAGAAAGTTAGACACTGCAGAGACAAATACTATCCTAAAGCCATTGCAAGAGCATGGATCCAAAATGATCTGACACACAAAAGTTTCTCTCATGCTGAGAACCATCTTTCAGGCCTTGCAGCCCACCAAAGGCAAGCCTGGATGCTGCCATCAGTTCAACAAGGGATTTCCAGACTGGCCTCTGCAAGACCTGCTCGGGAGGCAGAGCTAGAGGAAAGGTGCCAGAGCATTGGGAAAATCTCACTTGAGTTTAACTGAACATTTTTTGAATATCTGAAACTGAGGAAGGAGGCAGCAATGGCTAGGCTAGATTGACTGACTAGAAATCTGAAAATAGGAACTTTGGTTTACATCAGATGGGGTGGAAGGAAAAACTCCTTTCTTTCTGACCATGAATACACCAAGTCAAGGATATTTTCTCAGTATTTAGTTGATCAGAATGCCAGGCTTTGCAAAGCTAGTAGGGGAAGTCAGCATTAACTATCAAAGATAGATAAGAAAATCAAAGCTGGTGGAAACAGCTGTGCTGTTTAGTCATATAGATCTGAATTTTTAAATTTTAATTTTCAAGCTTTTTCAGCTTAATAAACTGCAATGCTTTATTCTTTGTTTTCCACCTGTAATTCTGAATTGGTTTTGTTTATTTGTAAAAAATCATAATTCCCATGGAAGTGAGGTGGAACTGTGAGATTACAGTTAATTTTATTTTTATTTTTTTGCTTTTATAATCCCAGAGTTCTGTTAAGGAATTTTTCACCCTAAGCCAAATTTAATGGCCTTATGGTTAAACGATCAGTTGTTGAATCCTACAGGTAAAAATAAAAATACTGCTTTTTGTAATTAGCTCAGGACTAATTATAATCACCCATTTGTTATTTTTCTTCAATAGTTAAGCAAAAAGCTCTTTAGCCAAGAGCTATCTACAGGGAATAAAGGAATTTATTTTTTTTTTCTGCTGAATTTATGAGACAAAGGGTTGCACAAGAAGTCAGAAGAAATGTGTGTTAATGATTGTAAGGGTGAGTGCAAAGAGATAAAATGGGCTGTGTAATGCCTGTATTCTGCTCAGAAAACCAACCAGAGGAGGTGCAATCCTACAGAGAACGATTCCACTGTGAACAGCAGGTAGCAGATGGTTCAGGGCGCCCCCAGTCCCACAAATGTGAGTCAAAGCCGTGACTGTACAGCCTGCCCCAAGTCCACACAACAGAGAGAGAAAGCAGAGAGAGCACAGGGCAGTTAAACCCCTTTGTGAGAGGGCCATTGATGCTGGCAGGAGTGGCACACTCCACTGCTGCTGTGAGTGCCAAGGGCTCCTGCATCTGCCCACAACAGCAACCCACCCTGCCTGTCAGACCTTTGGGAAGGCACTGGGAAAGAGAGCCTTTCAAATGCCTCCTCCAAATTGTTCCTGCCAGAGCTGAAAACGGAACAGCTCCAAGGGAGCAGCTCCAGCCCGGTACAGCGAACCAAAGCCAGTGCTGCTGCAGGTGGTGGTGGCAGCTCTGTCCCCAGCCCCAGCTCTGTGCTTACCCCTGTCCCAAGTCCCACTTCTGTACCCAGCCCTGTCCTTACCCCTGTTCCCAACCATAGCTCTGTCTCCAGCCTGTCCCACCCCAACTCTGTCCCCAGCTCTATCCCCCCCAGCCTGTCCCAATCACAGTCCTGTCCCAGCCCTAGCTCTATCACCCCAGTCCTGTCCCAGACCGAGTTCTATCCCCCCAGTCCTGTCCCAGCCCTAGCTCTATCCCCCCAGCCCCGTCTCCATCTCTGTCCTAATCCCAGTCCTGCCCCAGCCCTAGATCTATCCCCCCAGCCCTGTCCCCATCCCTGTCCGCAGCCCTAACTCTATCCCCCCATTCCTGTCCCCAGCCCTAGCTCTATCCCCCCATTCCTGTCCCCAGCCCTATCCCAGCCCTAGCTCTATCCCCCCATTCCTGTCCCAGCCCTAGCTCTATGCCCCCATCCCTGTCCCCATCCCTATCCCAGCCCCAGCTCTATCCCCCCAGCCCTATCCCAGCCCTAGCTCTATCCCCCCATCCCTGTCCCCAGCCCTAGCTCTATCCCCCCATTCCTGTCCCCAGCCCTAGCTCTATCCCCCCATCCCTGTCCCCAGCCCTAGCTCTATCCCCCCATCCCTGTCCCCAGCCCTAGCTCTATCCCCCCAGCCCTTTCCCCAGCCCCAGCTCTATCCCCCCATCCCTGTCCCCAGCCCTAGCTCTATCCCCCCATCCCTGTCCCCAGCCCTAGCTCTATCCCCCATCCCTGTCCCCAGCCCCAGCTCTATCCCCCCATCCCTTTCCCCAGCCCTAGCTCTATCCCCCATCCCTGTCCCCAGCCCCAGCTCTATCCCCCCATCCCTGTCCCCAGCCCTAGCTCTATCCCCCATCCCTGTCCCCAGCCCCAGCTCTATCCCCCCATCCCTGTCCCCAGCCCCAGCTCTATCCCCCAGCCCTAGCTCTATCCCCCAGCCCCAGCTCTATCCCCCATCCCTGTCCCCAGCCCCAGCTCTATCCCCCCATCCCTGTTCCCAGCCCCAGCTCTATCCCCCCATCCCTGTCCCCAGCCCTAGCTCTATCCCCCAGCCCTAGCTCTATCCCCCAGCCCCGTCCCCAGCTCTGTCCCAGCCCCATCCCCATCCCTGTGCAGCTGTTTTCTGTCAGAGCACAGAGCAGGAGCCCTGGCACTTCTCCTCCCCGCTGGCCCCTGGATGGCTGCTCAGCACATCGAGGTAATTGACTCATCTTGGCTCAGTCATAACCTCAATCAGCTGGACCATCTCATTTTCCCCACAGCCAAGGAATCCTGCCGCTCTTAATATTAGGGCAGCAGCCAACCTCCTTTTGGAGGGAAGCTTATTGCAGAATATCCCTCTGTATCCCTGGGAATTAGCTAAAAGCTTAAATGTTTCTTTTGAAAGAAAACACTTTTTCCAAGAAGAGGGAAAAAAAAAAGCTCACTTTCTACTGCCTTTGTGTCACAAAAATCTCTGAACAAAGAGCCAAACCTCAAAACAACACTGGGAAAAAGTGAAAGGAAAAAGCATTCTGGGTTAAACATGACCCTTACACTTGCTGAATTCACTTCAAAATGTTTGTTCATTGGATTTGAGATCCACTGCAGCTCACTCTGATCTGACTGTAGAAATTGCAAACTGGAAATCTCCAATTTAGACTTCTGTGGG
Organism: Erithacus rubecula; assembly: GCF_903797595.1. Classification (NCBI taxonomy): domain Eukaryota; kingdom Metazoa; phylum Chordata; class Aves; order Passeriformes; family Muscicapidae; genus Erithacus; species Erithacus rubecula. Next base: position 11,264,563 of record NC_136669.1, read on the forward strand.
GCTTCAGGCACAGGGATTCAAGGAATCTGTGCCAATAGAAGTGACAGTCTTTGCCTTGCCTCTCTGGAAAAGCAGCACTGTAATCCCACTGCCCCACACCCAAACTGTGGTTCTGAATGCAGTGAACCTTAACCAAACCTTAAATATTGAAGTGAGCAAGTACTTTTATGAACTTCACAGTCACCTCAGTTACAAATATAACTGGCAGTTCTGTGGCACACTACATTATTTTATTCTGGATTTTCATTTAATTCCATAAACAGAAGTTCAACAAAAACAAGCAACTTAATTTTAGGAATTTATATTGATGCCAAACCATAATTTTACCTAAAAAATCAGATTATCACAGGGAATTTGGAGGGCTAACACTAGTCCCTAAGTGAAAGCAAGTTTTCAAGCAATCCCTAACCCTTCCTTTGTACTTTTCTGGTGTGATTTTGGCAGCAAAATGGTGCCACAGCAAGGACAGCAGCAATTCTCCAAGAGCCAAACGTAGGGATGCAGCAGGTACACCACTATAAGGTTGGACCATCCTGGTTCAAGCAATTTCTGCCAAAGGCTGATTTTCCAGAAGGAGAGAAAGCTCCTTGCTCTGAGCAGGGAAGAGAACTGTGCCCTGGACCTTTCATTTCTCTCTCAGGAGCAGGTTCCCATGGGTTATTCTGTTCCTGGACAGTCTGGTGGGTGCTGTCCCCACCCAGAGCTCCTTGCCAAGCCCCCATTTCTCTGAAACCCAGCACCCACTTGTCCCCACTGTGCACAGCCCATCCAGGAGTCCCCCAGCCCCACAGCTCTGGCCCCAGCCTGGCTTGGAAGGAGCACAGAGCCTGCCAAGCTGACATCCTGTCAGTACTTGGTGCCAAAACATTTCAGTCAGGCTCTGCTGTGTGCTGGAACACTGGCATGTATAATTAGTAAAGAAAAACAGCTTTTCAGCTGGTGCATTACAGAAAGGAAAATAATATTTTCCTGCTGAGCCTGGGGAAGATTTTCTGCTCCCTCTGCTGCTGGCTTTTATATTTGGGAGAGAAGAGAAAGGAGAAACCCTGCTGATGGTTCTGTGCACTGTGGTGCTCCTCAAAAGCCTTTACCCACATGGACTCTGGGCCTCCCACAGCTGCTTCCACTGCCCCTCACTCCCAATTTGCCTCTTGGAATTTCAATCTAAGATGAACTTAGTTCATTCCTGGATGCAACTGGCTGTGCTGGTACAGTTCCTTCCCCTTTTCATCTGTCTTTTTTGTGTTTGTTTTCACTCTGCAAGAACCCCTCCTCTTTATGCTCATCATTCTGCAAAACTTTCTAATTCAAGTCCACCTGAAATGGGGACAGAGAGATAAATACATTCCAACTTCTACTCTGGATAATATCCTTTTCATCATATCTTTTTTTCCCTTGACTTTCACATATTTGCAGTAAATTGTTGGCAGCTTTTTCCTTCCAGTCCTCCTCACTTATAGTCTTAAAAGATGAAGATAACTCCCATAAACATACACATCACACTGATAAAATTTAAATTCTGAAAATATCTCATGGTATGCTGAATCCACCCTTTGGGCTGGAGGACCTAATTTCTTGCTGTGACACATGGAATTTCTTCTGGTTAAGTCACCTATGCAATGTGAGATGCACATCCAACTTTATCAGAACACGTTTCCTCAGTTATGGGGGTAAACTTCTGGAACTGAGCATGCAAAGTGGCCACTTAGAGATACTGAAATCTTGCAAGGGGATTATCAGAGATAGCAAATAGTATCATTGTTCTGCAGCTCTCAGAATTTCCCTCTGAGGCATCTCACACTTTATCACAGAAAACGCTCACTAAATGATGATTACTTTCACTTTGGTTCTGCTAGAGAATCTGAGGAAAAAAAAAAAACAAACCAAAAAAAAAGTCTGGAAACCTTCCAGTGGGTTTTCTGATGGAAAAACACTCCACATGTAAAAATCAAAACATTTGGTGGGAATATGTTGATTTCAATGTATTTTTGATGGGTTTCTCCTGTAAATGTGCCCAGCTCCTCTCTGATGCACTGCCAGCCTGGCTGCCTGTTGTGCAAGCCCAACAGCTGTCTACCTGGTGGCCTTCCAGAGCCTGCAGGGTGTGTGGGGAGCCAGCAGCATTGGGAATCCTCAGCCACACGGGAACAAAGCCATTGTTCCTCTGTGATGCTGCTGGGCACAGCACACAGCCCTGTCCTGCTCTGCTCCAGGCACTGCCAGGAGCTGTGCTGGGACCTTGCACAGCAGGCACTGCAGCAGAAGGGGGTGTTGATGCTCATGGGGCAGGAGATCACATCTCTAATTACCATTAGCAGCTCACAGTAATCACCTGAGCACTTCAGCCTCATGCATACATGCAAATACTGCTCAAAACATGTGCCAGTATGCACACCTTCACATGTCTGCTTATGAGTTTAGGAACACATTTCATCCTCTCTTGAATAAAATGAGGTATTGTAGTACAGTATTCTGAAATCTAAGCAAAGAAGCTCCAGAAGCTGGCATTATTTCCACTTAATCAGTATGAAATCATTATAGCTTTGCTATGAAAATGAAACAACCCTAGTCATACAAGATACATCATGACACAGAAAAATTAGAAAACACTGTGAGCTCTGCACAGCAAGATTTGTAAGCCTGCCAGCAGAATCACAAACTTGCACAGCTCTAATTTGTCTAGGAAAAAGGGGTGTTTAATTGCTGTGCATAATAAACACACAAATGTCAGAAAGCAGCCGCAGATAACGTGCATGAATAGATTCCAGCTGCACTGCTAAGGAAACATAAAAGTGATTTACTTTATATCTTGATCTTAAGTCAAATAAATCACATTAAAATAAACTGACCACATTTCCCTAAGTGCTCAGCACTCAGGAGCTCCTGAGCCACTGAGCTCTTTTGGAAGCACATTGATTTTGGTTAGGGCCATGAGCAGCACCTGAGCTTCCAGGGCCCCACAGGCAATAGCTGCTCACTTGTTCCATTAGCCCACACAAAGCCAAGCACTGAACTCCTTTATTGAGAGCTAACTCTGGTCCATCTTATCTCTGCCCCATGTGCAAATCCCCTAAGCATCAGCTGATTGCTTCCAACAGCCTGCCAGGGTTGTGTGGCCTGGTGAGAGCCCCCAGGGACCAACCCGTGTACAAATATCCAGCCACAGTTTTAGCTTTGCTCTAACCCTAACAGCCAGCACAGAGCACCAGATACCCACTGTGTACACAAACTGCTGTTATAAAGTCATGTTTATACCTCAGGGTTATTTTTTACTTTCCCTGCAGAGGCTGGTGGCAAAATACAAGGGAGATGGTCTGCTGGAAAGGGAACTGGTCTGCTGGAAAGGGAGATGGTCTGCTGGAAAGGGAGATGGTCTGCTGGAAAGGTTTCTTTGAGGGGTTGGGACAGGGTGACACCAGCCTGCCATGGCCCTAACACCAAACTCTTCATAGCCACTTCCTCCCAAGCTCATCTTTTATTGATAGCTGGACATGCAAACCATTCTTGCAGGCTGGGATGTGATCCAAGTGACAATTTAACCCTTTGCAAGTGTCCATCTCAGTGAATTCTTCAGGTTACTTTGGATCAGAGTTCCATTCTATGTTTTGCAGCGTTAAATTGTTTTTCTGTTTTCAATCATTAAACCTTACTTTACTGATAATGAAGTTGTCTGAGATTTTATTGAATCTGGAATTCAGAAATTACAAGCCTCTCCAAAGTGCTGATATTTTTTTTCCTCCAAGACAACTTTTAATTGAATAATCACTTCCTCATTACCTTTCTTTTTCTGCCTGACTGGCTTCAATAAAGAAAATAAGAACTATTCCTTTCCATACTGAGATGATAAAACTCTTTTGTTCAAGTTTTTAGACACCTTGGGGTTTATCACTTTTCACAGAAGTCCTGCTTTGTACATGGCATTCTTATTGCCTGCAAATATCCTTTCTATACTGCAAAGCATTCCTTTCATTATAGTCAACAGAAAAATTTGATCTCCATTCCCCTAAAAAGTAATGGGGCACCCTATAAAGTTGAATACCTTGTGATTTTTTTTTTTCTACTTATTCACAGTACAGGATTTATGTGATAATTAGACTACTGTTTACTTGAGTCAGAAGGTTCTCCTAAAAATGAAATATTTAAAATTAGCCAGCTGATGAAATGATGAGATGAGAACTTGGCTTGCTTTTGTGGTCAAGTGCACAAGGTCCAGCCTCATCCTCACTGCCATTTGTCTAAATATGAATAACATATCTAAGAACTTTCAACTCTTTCAGTATTTACATCAATCTAGCCAAAAATAACACCAGAAAAATCACAGCACTTTAATTGGTTCTTCTCTTTAAGGTTGTGGGTCCACAGTTTGAATAAAAAACTGTGCACGACATTTAGGCCATTTCTATGATCAGTGATGAAAAATGCTTTACCTGAACATGAAAAAGATATTGCCACAGTAAATACAGATAATAAATAAATTTGTCCTTTGTTCTAGTGGAAGGTGCACAGTTGGAGAAAGGAGAGGCTTGGGACTCTGTTATTTAGTGCAGGGGACTGCTGAGCCATCTGTCCATGAACAGAGAGCATCCTCTCCCATTTGTGCTGGAATAATCTCTATGTGACATCTTGCTAGATCAGGGTTGGTAATGAAAAACTGACTGGAAGAACTGAATATAAAAGTTAGATTGAAGAAAGTTATTAAGAGAAAATCTTAACAGAGAAGACACTCACATGAGAGAATATTATGATGCTAAGGATGTAGAGACATACAAATGATGCCTCACTAATCTCTTCCATGCTCAGAGAGTGAGAACATATTTATATGAGACAGTACAGCTGGAAATTTGTCATGGACCACATAAAAAGTACTTTATCTCATATTGGTTATCCAATGGGCAAAATATTTAAAATAAACCTCAAATGAAAATATATTTTAAAATTCTGAGAAGTTATCAAAGTGTGAATAATAAGAATCAATAAGAAAAGCTGGGTATTTGCCAGAATCAGTCATTAAAAAACTATCATTAGCTATTGCCATATCACAAAGCAGAATAAGAGAATGCAGCAATGTTGAAATACTTCTAACCATATTTTTAAAACAAAACAAACATAAAATGTAACTTGATTGCTAAAACAGGTGTTAAGTTGCCACAAGTAATATAACAAATGTGGAAAATACATATTTTTTATGGAGTCAGATTTCTTTGAAACTTGGAACTTAGATTTTCTCTGAGAATTGAGAAGCAGTTAAAGCATTAGGGTGAGATGATTCAGGCACTGGAAGTGAGAAGTCTGTGTTTAAGCTTATAACCTGTGATTCAACCTTTTTCTGGCACAATTTATATGGCAAATAGATCATTGTTATGGGATTTACATAACTGATCTGTGTATGAGCAGGAAGCTAAAATAAAATGTTGCACTGCCTTTGTCAGAAATGGGAGAACACACACTTCCCTTTGCAAATCAGAGAGCAAACAGATTTAAAGCTGCATCTCAGAGTCCAAATGAATCACAACAGGCTGTGTGGTCAGACACTTAAAGGGCTAGAAGTCTTCTAATGACTTTACAAGTCATCTTAAAGCCATTCCATTTAGATAACCTTTTCAGAATAATGGCTTCTAAAGCTGCAATTCAGCACAAATCTGGCAATTTTACTGTACAGCACATCCACATCTTTGAGAAATGATCAAGGAAAGATTAAACCACTTCACAATAGGATAAACTATTGCTTCAACTTGCAGCTTTAAGTGAAGTATTATCGAGATCATCTTGAAGAACCCCACTTTACTATTTAGATTCTCTAGTACCCAGAATGCTTCTTTAGGTTTATCAGATTTACAATAAGAGGGAGAAGGGAGATTTAGTAAGTCAATAGTGCTTGCTAAACTACATTTCTCAGGCTGAGTTACAAGCACATTATGCTTTATAAATTAAACTGGACTGTCAAGATAAATGCATAGGCAATACGGTGCTATTTGTAAGTAAATGCCTCTTTATGTTTAAACAGGTTCTTATAGACCAAGAGGCTGAATCTCTTTTTCCTAACAACATTATAAATCTAAAAGCCAAAGGAATGAAATGAAAAGGAAGTGGGCCCTAGGTCTTTGTGAAGGATTGATGACTCAGGCAGTACTAAGTCTACCAGAAATGATTCTTTTTTTTTGCCTTTAGTTGGCTTTTGTCTAATCATCATGGGTAGCAGGGGGAGGGAAGACAGAGAGTAGGGGAATAAAGAAAAGGCAATTTTAGCTTTTTACTTCTTCTTTTAGGAAAAATTGCCTTACTTACCTGCATATCATGAGATACAGATAGCACTAAGTCAGCAAATTACTTGTTCTGCTAGATATACTGTACTTACCATGATTCACCCTGCCACTTACAGTGAAATGACACCCTATTGTAGCAGCAGAATGACTACACTCCGAGGCTGCAGAAACATTCAGCAATTATCACCAGCAAGGAGAGTGCATCTGTTGGTAAACTGCATAACAGCAGCCTCCCACCCCAGCCCCAAAAGCCTGTCATCCATCTCTGCCCATGAAGTGGGATGTTTCTGCATGGAGACCTGGCAGGGAATGCATCAGAGCCCATAAGCAAGAGCAGGATGCAGCACCTCAGACCCTGCAGGACTGGGGCAATCCTCTGCAGCTGCTCTTGTGCCTGCATCATGGGCAGCATCCCTCAATTTCTGCATCAACCCACCTAATTAATGCCTGGAACAGTTATTTCTGTCATCTGTCTGAAGGTGCTGTAGCATTTCAAACAGGCAAGCAGTAAAAAGCATCTTTGCAGCAATAAAGCACATAAAAGGCACTACTGCTATTATTCAGCACAAAGAAAATCAGAGTCAGATATGGTTTCACATTCTCTTTTTGAAGGTGGTGGGCTCTGCTGTTAAGCTTGTTGACCAGCTCTGCACAAGCCACAGAAACATTAAATGTCAGCAGCAGGGCTGGGGAGCCTGGAGCTGCCCTGTGCCAGGCACAAGTGACATCCTGGTCACCCCTGAGCCTCAGGGGAACAGGAGGTGTCCTTTCCCCTCAGAAAGGACAGAACCTGCCCTGGCCCACCAGCCCTCCATCTCCTTCTCTCCCCCACCCTGCTGAGAGGAACAGAGTGCATGGATGTGTGGGCAGCTGGCACAGAGCTCCAGTCATCCCACCACATCACTGATAAACTCAGCTGAACAGGAACATTTGGTACTGAGCTTGGTATTTGCAAGTGTCATTATTTAGCAGGGAAAGTGGCCAGAGCTGGGCCCAAACCCTCCACATTTGCAGGATTTAGGCTGTGTCTCTTTCCCCCCACCACAATGGATTGTGAAATGCACATATTCTAACTTATACAGCCCAAAATACTGTCTCTTCTCTAAATGAATATTTTATCTCAACATTAGTAGAATTGCACACACCAGATTTTTGCAGAGGTCTGAATGTCCAATTCAAACAGCAAAGATGGATGCAAATGTTCAGATTTGTGTTGGGACAGAACAGCCATAGGCAGTAGTTCTGCAATACAGTTTGTGTCTATGAGAAGACAAAGTTTATATTTTAAAGATCACTCTCTTCCTTCATCAATTAAATATTTTATCTCCTGGTGAGAAAGAAAATATTCATTCCTTACTGGAACAAGTGCACAGATTGCATTAACAGGGTGTTTTTGCAATTGCAAGGACTGTTTGGACCTCCCAAAACCACTAAGTTTCCATGCAGTGACTAAAACCAGATTTATTTTGTCATTTTGAACTGTTAATCAGAAAATTCAGGTTTTCCCCTACTGTTTTTGTTTCACTTTACACACTTGCTATGAAAACCAATGAATAGAAATAATTTCTGCTTACCCCCCAATATCTATCTGTATTTAGATTTCAGTCTATTTTAATCAAGGCATTTTTACCCTGTACATATCTCCCTCTGAAACAGCTCCAGTTCAAAAGAGAGGAGGTGAGTGGTCCCTTCATAACAATCTGTGAAGGTGCCACTTTTTATCTACTGCCCTTTGATAAGAAAGCCAAAATTTCCCACTCAGCTGATTAAAACTGAGTGGTTGCATAAGATTATTATAATCTCATCTATTACACAAACAAAATTGTTACCTACTGCACCATAGTGGCTAAGCAAAAAAAAAAAAAAAGGCTCCTTTCTGTGTTGAAACTTGGTAAATCATCAGCTTTCCCATATTTAGTTCATCATTAAGTCACACAAGGAGGTGTCTCTGCTGTCATGTGTTTCCACCACCAAGTGCTGTCTACAGCTGTCTGCAGTTGGTGCTACAATTTGGTGAAAAATGAGTTCACATCACCTCAGTGCTGCAAGATAGCTGTGGGCAGCCAGTCCTTTACTGCATGGCTTTGCAAAGCCCAGAAAAATTTATGAACAATAAAAAGCATTAGCTTTTTCTAAAGCCACCATATTAGCATTCACTTGGGATCAAGTTCTCCCACAGAAGTCACTGGGAAGTTACAGAGTGCACAATGCCACATTAAGATATCAGAGTAACTGGAGAGGAAGAAGGAATGGCCTTATTCCATCCAGCTCAAATTCTGCACTTTATTTCTGCAGGCATAGATAGGACTTGACTGAGAACAAATGTTTTGTAGTCACATCAAATGGAAAAATATCCTTGTTCTCCATTCAGAGTCTGAAATATTTCTATATTGCTGTTTATGTACTAGTGGAGATGCTTGCATAACAAAAATTCCTCTTAAAATTCCACCATCAAAAAAGAGATGCTCTTCAAGAGAACCAGACTTCACTTTGTCCTGGACATTACACAGCAACAATTTAAATTGCTGATCCTTACTACAGAACCATCTAACACTAGTGCTGAGATGGCAGCTTGGCTTTCTGTTAGACCTCAAAAGAGAAAAACAAAAATGCAATTCCTAATGAAGTTGAAGATGTTCAACAATTTTGAAGATGTTAAAAAATTTTTAACTGTCTGGCTAATAGAGGCAGACATGGAATCTGTAAAGGAATAGATATTAAACTTCAGTTTGTATCTAGCAGGAGGCAACTTCCATACTCTGATCTAAGATCTCTTCCTGCACTGCCCAGGGCATCTTTCCAAGTGGTAGAAGAACAATATTCCAAAACAAAGGGTTTTGATTTTTCCTTTTTTTTTAATAAAATTTAATATTTATTACCAGGCTTTTGCTGACAGAATGCTCTTTCTTTAGCTAGTCTTCTTGCTTAAAAAATAAAATAAAAATAGGTAGATATCTTGAGGGGATATAAATAAATCCATTCATTATCTAGTACCAATTTCCAAAACTTCAACTGGCTCACAGCAAGAATGCTGGGATGCACCTGGAAAGGCTCAATCTAAGGCAGGTGTGACTGCAGGACCACTGAGACCTCCAGACTGCAGAGGTTCTTTCCAATGCAGGCAGCTAAGCATCCTTTATAGAAGCACAGCCTGAACTGTCCTCAGGACATCTCAAAAAATGACAGAAAACCATGAGGTTTTCTTCCAGCCCCATGTCTGGATGTTATTCTTTAGATAAGAAATGGGGGCTCTTTCTGTCCATATTTTCTCTCCATATTTTCCAGAGTAGTTTAAAAACCTGGCATTTTTTTTTATTCTTTATATTTTAAGCATCAATTTCTGTCATAAGCATTTTTAGTGTCTCCTGTTACAGCCTGAGATGTGTTCTTCTAATACACAATTTTTCTTTCTGGCTGCTGTATTGACAGCTATTCAAATAGTACCAAAACTTCTCAAGTTTCAAAGTTAATGTTTTGTAACCAGGTGCAAAAGCTGTCATGAAGTAATATTTAAACACTGAGGCTACAAAACAATGTTTTTGTTTATAGTAGATAGATTTACAGAGCACAGTCATCCTTTTGTTGTGTTGAACCACTCTGAGTTGCAATGGACCTTTAACTGCTCTTGTGTTGCAAAGAGCCATCCGAGTGTGACATCACTCCATTTGCATGGAAGTGATCCCAAACTTCAAACTCTTTTCTTGTCATCTGCTTCATTAAACTGACACTGAGAGGAACTGTTTACAGTTTTAAAACATTTCACAAGTAAAAGCTGGTAAATGAACCATCCTTTTCTACTGTGTAAGTGAAAAGATATCTTCATAAAAAGAGAAAAGTTCTGAAGAATTAGCTAAATTACTTAATCTCATAGAGTTCCTGACATGACCCTTTACTAAAATGAATCATTTAGCCTCAAGCAATTCTGATATTGGGGAACTATCATTAACTAAAGAAAAATTGCACTGAGTATCTGGGCTCCAACTCTGCTGATAAGAGGAAGAAGAAAGCATCCAGGCATTGCACCAGAATCAGGGAATGTTTTAAAATCTGATGTTGGTACCGTGCAGCTGTGTTGGGTTCCCTTCTGCTGACACTCCCCAGGAGCAGCTCAGCCCAAACTCTGCTATCAAATGGGCTTCCACCAAACCCCATCCTGCTCCTTCAAAGAACTCACCTCAAGCCCCAGGTTTACAAGTGGGGGGGAAATCACACTGCACTGTATTTGTCTTGCATGGCATTTTAGCTGTACTTTACTTCATCTGTTTAATTTCCATCTGAATAATAGTTTCACAACTCAATCGCAACCCAGATTAATTTAATTAAAAAGTGAAAGTATCATGCTGTGTATCAAAAGCACATTGCCACCCAGCTACTTATCTTGCAAGCCAGCTACTTAGAACAAAGTATCACCCCTGGAAATTAAAATATAAAGAAAAAAAGAATCACTTATCCTCATTTGCTCAGATACCACATTAACAAATGATGCAACACAATGATCTCTTCACTTTCTCAGCTAAAACACCAGAGGTCTTTTTAAGGCCTGCTTGGTAAAACTACAATAATATCATTGATAGAAAACAAACTCAAGAGAAATCTGTTCAGCTGATCTCTCAGACTTATTTCTGTTTTCTTCTGCACCTTTTGGCAGAATGGAATCAGTGGGGAACACACATCACCTTAATTAGGTCTGTTCCTAAATCTACAAAGGTGACTGACATGTTTTTCAAAAGCAGCAGCTTTTAATACATAAAGTAGTATATATCTGGGTGGAAAAAAAAGAAGCCAACCCTGTGAGGAATTTTGACAGATGTATGTATCTCTCAAATAATTATGGAGACTTTAAATGATGGTTTGAACTAGAATTCACTCAAACCATTACCTGGCCTAGACACAGATATGTTTGACCATATAATTGATCAGAGAACTGAATGCAAAAGGAGGTCATGGTATTTATTCTGACTTGCACAGGAGAATTTTCAATATGATTTTATGACTTCATTGACAGATCTGTAATTACCTTCCAGAAGATGTCATGGAAGTGATGAATCAAAGGGGAGAGACACTGTTGAAAGCATCCTAGAAAACATATCTGAGACTCAGGTATCTGGGTCAGGCAGGTGATGGGGGTGCTGATCCTCACAGTCTCAAACACTCAAGGACTAATACTTGCTTATTAATTGCCAAAATTTACCTGATGAGCTTCCTGAGCTGATGGAGGATCAGACTTCATTAGCAGGGGAAATCAGATCTCTTTTTAGGGTTAAAGACAAGCAAATGCCTTTATCCAACTTAGTGATAGCAATTAGAAGCCATTCCTTTGTGAATTGTCAGTTAACATCCTCTTATGTAAATGTCTCTCCAAATTAGAAAATAAAGGAGCTATATCCCTTTACCTCAACATCAGGCTCTGTCTTCCTATAGGAGACAAGATGTCCACTGAGCCCCAGAAAAATATGATTTAGATCATAGTTGCTGAAGCACACTGCCCTATTTCCCCTGCCCTCTGACCCCAAATCCTGGTAGAATAATTCAAATTAAAAAGCTCTCAGTCTTCTACAAAGCAAGTTGGCCATTGGTAGCAATGAAAATCAAACACACTGCACTTAACTAAAATTAAAATGCATTGTTTGCAGTGTTACCAGACAATCATTATATTAAAAGCATTAAATTTGAAGCTTTTGTTATATATAGCTCTGTGTTCACAAAGAAAAATTTTTTTAAAAAGGGAAAAAGAAACACCACTCTTTTTTGGGCACAGAACAAACAAAAATGGCTTTCTGTATGAACTGGTGAAAGTTCTATGATTTTTCAACACCCTTTTTTTGCTGAAAATTTCACTCCAATCCTTCTCTCAAAGAGGTTTCCTACTAAGCAGTCCACTGCCATTCAATCTGCATGAAACTGTAAATGCATTGCTAATTGAGACAAACTTTCAAGTGATGGATTACAAATTAATTTGCACTTTTCTATGATAATTTTATATTAATTAAATGCATCATATTAATTAAGTCAAAATTAAATTAGCTCTTAGAAGGAAAAGTTAAAATTAATTACTTTGTGGCGTGTTCCATAAAATTCATCAAGGAACTCTGGACTGAACTTTACCCATATTACATCACATTATACTGTTAATAAAGAGGAAGAAATATCTGGTAAGAAGTAGGAGGTTTTAATCATAGAAGGCAGAGTGAAGCTCATGTGACAAAAAGAGTTAGAACTTAATTCCTGGTTGACACAAACATGGTTATTTGCTGAATGAAATACCAGTAAGAAACTTAGTAGATTAGGTAGGTTTAGGTAAAGGGTCAAGGAGATTAAATCCAAAGCCTTGCTGCTTCCTTACGAGACAGCTCACCCACTAAATCTGGTTGTTTTCTGCTTGTTAGCACAAACCACAGAAACCTCCTCAGGTATTTGCATTCCCATAAAGCTAAGAAATATCCATTGTGGATAGTTCCATGGAAGCAAATGCTCTAAGAGGAAGAAAAGTAATCAGGATGAGGAAAAAAACCCAACAATATCTGATATGAGGCAAGAGAGTATTACATCAAGACAACAGAGGGGAAAAAATCAGTAAAACTGTGATGATTTGAAAGACAGCTCCAACCCACAGAGCCTGAAGATTGCTGTTCACATGCAGGACTGCACTTTACCAACACTTTTTCCTGCTGCAGCACTGAACAGGGAGCTCCACTGGCAGCCACCATAACACTCACCCTGAACTTTCAGTATTAATTAGCCAGCACCTTTGGTGATTGCTACCTCTTATCTGGTGGTGGCTTCACTACATTTTTAGCTCATTTAACCTAAATAAATTCTATTCCCCCCAAAATGTCACAAAGCAATAATCTCATTTCAAGTGAGATTCTTTAATTCAGAGTTTGAAAATTCTTGTCCCTCAAAATTTCTAAATGTCATGTAGGTGTGAGTCTCAAATTTCAAGGTTTTCATTGGAGTTGATATCAAGACATTCTCAGTGGATAACTTTGAATTTCTTTCAAAGACCAGAAACCAATTTAGAGATCCACTTCCCTCCTTACAGTGGAGTATATCAGAATAAAATGTGCTAAATATGAATGGAATTGCAGTGGTGAACTACAAAGGGAAATCAGGGAGAATGGCAGACAGGTTTTTTAACTGACTTCACCTTTGGAACAAACAACATGATCCAGCCTGAATCAAGAGCATTTTTCAGTGTAAGATCCATAAATTTTATGGCATAAACATTTTGGACAGTACTCAGTGCACTTATACAGCTTCATTTATCCCCTAATTTTTCATTACTTGAGTACTACAGGTTATTAAAAAGATAACAAACAAACAAAAAAACCAGAGTGATTCCCACGGAACTGAAAAGCCCATCTGATTTCCAAAACAGCTGAAATACACCAGGACTTGGCAAAAGTCACACTGAATTTTGTGATAGAAAGGGGCAGGGCATGGGACCCATGGAACCTCTTACGTTTCATCTCTACCTTCCTACACCAGTGATGAACAAACAGCATCACCTTCATGTCTGGACAGTAGTCACCAAGCTAAATTAATTAAATGCTAAATCCTGGTTTCTCTTTGGCCAATGGCACAGAAAAGCTGCTGACCCTCCTGGCACAGAGCACCTGGGGGCCAGGAATGAATACAGGAATTATTCATAGCCAGTGCTGCAGAGGGAGAAAAGGCAAAGCAGGCCCAGCTCCCTGTCACAGCTCAGCCCCTGCCCAGTCCTGCTGGCTGCCTGGACACTTGGTTTAAATGTAGATTAGTTCTATTACAATTTCTATTCCTCTCCTAGCAGATGCATATGCATTTGCCCTGTGTGACCAGAGGAAGATGAGACCATCCTATTGCAAACTAATCTGGTGCTGCGTACACACTTCTGCAGAGGAAAATAAATCACTGAAGTGTGACTTCTGGGTAATATAGATGTGTTGTTCCCCTCAAAGAACAGAAGTACAAACACTTCACATTCTGGGTGATCGAATGATACCCTTGAAAAGAAAACTGCAGCAGAGGATATCCAAGAGAACTGAGTATGCTGAATGTTAAGTGCTGTTCCATCTAAATACAGGTAAAAGAACAGTTGCTTGGCAGCAAAAATTCATTTTTAAAAAGAAATTGAGAACTCTTCCACAATTTTAACAATGTATTTTTTCACTTCTTATGACAAAGGATTTTTCACAAGCTCAGGCATCTATTTTTCTGATTTATTTCCTGTCCATCACAGATACCTTTTCTATTCTGACAGTGTAAAGCTGATTACAGATGATGGACCTCTGACATCTATATATCTGTTATAAAGCAAAACAGGCAACCTCTCATATGTGTATTGCAAATATTGTTATTCCTTACACATTAATACAGGCAGGGATATATGTGAAGTTAACAATAAAAAAAGCATAATCCTACGAGTCCATGGCTGACAAATCACATGTTGCTCCAAGAATACCAAAAGGCTTCAAATCAATATTCATAAAAATGCCTCCTTTGCCTCTTTAAAATACACCTTTAAATAATCCAGACACAGAGCCTGTGAATAAATTCCATTTTCTTCCAGCCAGACAAACGGCAAACTCAAATTACTTTGTTCTTCGTCTTCCAACCCATCTACTTAATTTTGGTTTTTCTTTCTATCTTACAGAAGCCTAACCTATTTCTACTGAGCTTTCCACCAAACTGAAGATAAGCACTTTTTTGGGCTGACTTTTTGCTTAAGCTTATGATAAGGTGAAAAGTGCAATTAGAATGCAATCATGTCTAGAAACAATGTATGGTGATCAGAGGATTAAAAAACTAAACTCTCCCAGTTTATCCAGAAGACAGCTAAGGGCTGGGCTGATCACCTTTGCAATTTTCTGTGGAAGATGTTTATAGTAGCAGCTCTCACTGTGGCGCAGAGGGGAACAATTTTTGAATTTCCTGAGTCCTGCAAGGTGTGTAGCTCCTGAAATAGACTTGTTGGCTAAAAGGCTTGGACACCTAAAATCAGCTGTAAGCAGAGAAAGAAGCAACTTTGCAATTGTCAGCTGGAGGTCAAAGCAGTTTGATTAAGGAGTGCGATTATTATTTCCTCTTCTCCTGCAAACAACAGAATTTACCAGAGCACTTAGTCATCAACACATGTACTACAAACAATAGGAAATGAATCTATCTATCCATCACTGATAAACAGATGTAGTGCAGATCTATTTTGTCGTGCTCATAATTACAATGCTCAGAACATCCTCCCCTTTTGCACATGCCATTATTCCATTTGCCTCACTGAATTCTGTGCTTTGCTTGGAAATTAAATCAGGTCTTGAATTTGAAACCAGGACAATATTGAATCCCAAATCTATCAAAAAGTGCTGTCTCCTTAACTGAGCAAAAATTTCCATTCTCCCCTCAAACTATTAATATTAAGATACAATCACAAGAAACGGGGGAAAAAAAGCTGAGCTGAGCTTTGGAATATATCTCTTCGCTGAATAAGTGACAAAAAAGTTAAAAGCAGTAATTTAGGAAACTTAAATGTGACAGTGTGTGATAGATGTGAGTTGGCAAGGCAAGAAAATGAGAAACATTAAAATCATATATTAGAATAGATCAAGCTCTACATACCAGTTTATGTCAGCAAATTTCTTTTGATATGTCAAGTCCCTATAGGGCTGGGATTCAAGTATACTTTGAAGATGTATTTTAAAAGGAATATGTTTATGTTTAGAAACTTAATAAGATCATGTATGTATGGAAGGCAAAGAAAAATAAAATTGAATGTAATATTGTTAAGTTCACTGCAAGGTTTCCCACTGTGTGGCATTTCTAATGTTTTTCATGTTCTTCAGAACATTTCAGATTCTTTTACTGATAGAGTCTTCTGCTTTCCCAGGTACCAAACAGAATGCTGTAAAAGGCCATACGGGATTTTATCCCCAGCCATTGCCTATCAAAAATTATACCAAGTCAATGAATTGCAGCTTGGTCAAAGGACATCAAGCAAATTGAATTCAGGCATGCACCAGCTCCCCCAGGATGCTGTCAAAGGCTTTGTCACTCCTAGCAGGGGAACAAAAGCCATGTTCTAGTCAACACTGAGCCAGACATTTGTAGGCAGGCTGAATCCTTCTCCCTAGCTACAATCCATAATATCATTGAACAGAAGGTCACTCAGTTATAAATAAATAGATTTGTACATTGAATCCTTGCCACCACTCCATTTTAAATACCACAGTGTGGGCTAGCAATTAGATGTAATAGCAATGATTCTGCATCTGAGCTGCTCTCATTAAAATCACAACAAGGACTGTTTGCACATTTTCACACATCAGCATCACTAGGGGGGTGCCTTCTTGGCACCAGTCATGCAGGCCAAATGAAAAGAGGGATGGAGAATGAGCAGAAACTTGGTAGTCTCAAGTCTGAAAAAGAAAAGGAAAGTGTAGTTCTGCCAGCCCTGCAGCTGAGTTTCTCCAGCAGCATCAGAAATACAATCCTACTGTTCCAGCCAGAGAGAGGCCTCTACCAGCACAAAGAGGTTCCAGAATTTGTGTCTGCTCTGTACAAATACTGTTCACAGCACCAGTGGTGCTACCAGTGCAACTCCAAGACGTGTGATAAGATGCAGACAAACAGGGAGGCAAAATGCAGTGGGTGGGATGGTCCTTCCCCTCACACAGCACAGGAGGTTGGCAGCTGGAGCCACAGAACTCATTTTATTGACCACTATTGAGCTGTTTGTTTGGATCAGTCTGGAGGGTACTTGGCATCCCAGGAAAGTGTAAAACTCTGGCAGAGCCCTCACCCAGCCCTAGTGTGGTGCCTGTCAGGTCCAAGGGGTGCAGGTGCTCCCAGATGGAGGGCTCTGCCTCCATGGCACAGCAGTGCTTTCACAAATGCTCCAGCCTCCTGCATCTGTGGAGCATAATCAGGTGTGATCACATGTTTGCAGTCACAGCAAGATTATTGGATTCCCTCTCTTTCCCTTTCAGTGAAGGGCCTGATTCCCCTGCTGGCACTAATAAATAAACCTCCTGCTGGTGCACAAGCAGGTTTATCGTTTGCATGGACACACAGAAAATCAGGGATGGTGGGAAAGAGCTTTCCCCCTCCTGGCTGTGATTGGATCCACATAAAGCCATTTGAAAAACTGATGTTTGATAGCAATAGAGAAAAGCACAAATGCTTAAATGATTCTGAATCAAAGGTGAGCCAAAGGTAAATAGCATCTAGAATGACAGGGTGGACCATATACTCCCCCAGCAGCCACCCAGACCCAGCTGCATCTCCAAAACCATCAGCACAAGTGCCCGTGCACTCTGCCAGGAAGCCAGATGCCATTTTCTGGAAAACTGTGTTCTATGGCTTGGCATCTGGTAATTGTGATGTCCAGCCAGAAACTATGAGAGGAGGAAAATATATTTTCTTCAGTAAACATTACTTCAGTGAACAACAAGCAACTGATCACCCCCCATTTAAAAATGTCACTCTAAAGAAAGAAACATAAAAAGGCAGGAGGAAAGGAAAAAAAAAAAACACAAAAAAACATCCAACCCACAGAGATTTTATTAACACACAAAATGAAATATTTCCTTGCACAAAGAATATGATAAACTCAAGCTTTCATTTATGAGCTCTCATAAATGATACATTTTTAGGGAAGATTTTTCTCAAGCATCTGTAGAATTTTTGTTCAGTTCTTTGTTTTCATCCAAATAGTCTATTGGCAATAGGGGGGAAGGTTATGAGACAGTTCTGCTTACCACTTTTCATGGACCATCACCTCCCCCTGCCAACCCTTCCCCAGCTTTGATCTAAAAATGTTGCAATCAGCAGACCACTAGGAATCCTTCCAAACCCCACAGTTGGATAACAACCAACCCTCCCTCATCTGCTGCATGTTGAAATCTCACACAGTTCAGGAGACCAGGATTTTTCTGTGGTGTAGCTGGAAATCAGACAATTCTGTGCAAAAAGCCAAAGGGGGAATTCTCCTCTGCAAGGATTTCACTGACTGAAAAATTAGCCTGTTTCCAAGTCTGAAAGCAACCCTACAGTTACTGGTAATCCTTTCCTGCAAATGAACTGTCCCTCAGTGAATTCCACCACCAGAGGCTCACACCAAGCCTTCATCCATCACAGATAAATGATAAAAATTAGATGATCATAAAATTTCCTTACAAACTCCATCAACAGTGAATCTCAGATTTGCTTGTAACAACCTCCAACTCAACCATAATATTCAAACTCAGGTTAAAAAATAAATCTTGCTACACTCTCTCTGGGAATATACTCCCAGCAAAGCAGTCAAAACCTTGATCAACTAACAGGTATTACCTTGTGTTTAATCAATAAATATTTCTGTGAATTCTAAGAGCAAAACTAGACTCTGGCAGCAGCAAATTGCAACATCAAAGCTTTGTCTCAGGAGCAGACTGTCAACTGGGCTGTGAATCAGTGCCATAATTTTATTTCCAGTGCTGGTCTAGCTAGTAGAAAAGCAACCTAAACCAGCTCTGCTTCTGGTACATCAAGAAAGGATATTTCCAGTTATAAATATTTCTGTCTAAAATATTTTAAGTAAAAGCTTCAGATCAGTAAGACTAGCCCTTCACAAATTTATTTTAATAGAATAAGGAACATGTTCTCCTTAATTTGAAAAAAAAAAGTGAAAGTTACTTTCTGATCTTTCTGCATTTTCCACATAGCTTGCTGCACTTGCATTCAGAAAGAAATCTGTACATCCCTGCTGTAAAATGTAAATGATTTAAAAAAAAAGATATCTTTTAAACTGGGGCTGCAGCTTGTGTAATTTCTTGTACAACCACAGCCAAACTACACCCTAGGAAATTGTTAAAATTATTAAGACTTATCAAAACATATCAGACTGAAAAATAAGTGCTTTTCTATATTAGGGTTTCACAAATCATTCAGAAACAATAGCTATCACCACACCAGAGCCTGTTATACACAGACATAGAGAGGCTGCAAAACAGCAAATATCACCAAATATTTCTGTCAGCAACCAGGTAAGTACAGATCTTACAGTGTGAAACCTAACACAGGGCACCAAGTCTAACTCAAAGACCTCCTGTTGCTCATTTATTGAGAAATGAAGTTGAATTGAAGCATTCATCTCACTCCAAGTGTAAAAGTTCTAGTTCTGTCATTTGTGATGAAGTCGCCTAACAAGGGATAAAAGATTATTGGCAGGAAAAGACAACTGCAGTGCATTAAAAGCAGATTAAGGTTGTAAGGAAAAGCAGTGGCAGGAAGAAAATTCACAGTTAAGGGGAAAAGGCTCCATATGTCTTCTAACACCAAGATACAACTGGGGGCACCGAGCAAGTCATTAAGGAGAGACCCCATTGTGTGCTGGAATTACAAGACATATGGCACATTTTCCCTAAACTGTGGATTTTCTTGATTATCTACCTTCAGCACACAATTCCAATGCTTTCAAAAACCCAGTTTTTAAGGAGAAAAACAATAACCTACAGCTACACTAGAAGTAGTTTGCTTGTGCAAGCAGCACTGTATTGTCTGCCTGTCTCCCTGAGACAAACCAAGCACGGGAAAATTCCATAATACCCATTCAACAGTGTGGTACCAGAGTTCAAGCCACACTGCCAGGAAATCAAGGAGCAGCAACAAATTTTGCTCTATTCCCTGCTTCCCATCTAATTTAGGACAAGTTCTCAGTTTTAAGCAGTCTGTGGAGGTAAAAATCCCTGATGGTGAGACCATCATCACCATCTGGAAGTGACACACCCTAATCTGAGAGGGAACTAAAGCTTACAGTGACATTTTAATTGGTCACCTAAACCCCTGATAACCCCCTAGGAAGTGCTGGAAACATCCACTGCCCTCAAATGCTGACATAATCACTTAAAAAAATTAAAATTCCATGTCCTGGAGAGGCACATGTATTAAATAACCATCTAGTCTTTTAGACTGCTGGCTCTCCCAGCTCCAGCCAAACCAGCTTATCCAAGGAGCTCAATTTTTGCACTGCAGCACCAAATGTGTAAGGGGGTGTCTCTCATGGAGCAAACATGGTAAAGCAGGTGCTCAGACACCATTCAGTGTTGCACAGGATGGTTGTGCCACATCTCCCAGTAGGATCACAGACCCAGGATACCTGGGATGGGGATGGACTACCCATGGCAAATGACCTAGTTAGCAACACCAATAAAACCAGAATTCACAGCTCAATTAATGAGTGTCCAAATCAATTCTCCATAAATACAGTATACTTCATAATATCTTTTTTATGAATCCCTTTCACAGCATTTATTATTTTCTATTCATTTGGGCAAAATCTATTTTCATCTATTCCACTAATATGCATTAATAATCTTTTAGCACCATTTTAATTTTTAAGCAAATTAACATAATGAACTACTACACTTGAAAACTATTCACAATTTCATTAAGATATTTATTTTAATTTGACAAATGAATTCATAATAAGTCTATAAAAATCTATTTTAAAAACCCATTGTATTTCCTGGCGTGTCCCTCTTATTCAAATAATCTTATTGAAGTCAAAGGCTCACCCTAAGGACTGTGAGTCACTGAAAGGATCTGACCTGAGGATGAAAAACAATATTTCGGGCTGTAAACCAGTCATAATCTGTGGCACAAGAGCCTTCAAATCATGGTGAGGCATCCCACATGGTATTTCAGACCTTTCCAAGGCAACCACACCAGCAGAATAACTTCCAGCCCCTCAACACAGAGACTGAAATGTTGATTTAACTTTCTTTTACTGCATGACTAATGCCAAGTTGTCTCCTAGAGAAGCACTGCTGATCCAAGCAGAATTGCCATGTTTTAAGTGAATTTGAGCTAAGCTTCTCCCATGCCTTTGAAAAGCTGTCTCTGTGTGTGAGTTTCTCCTCTTCCAGGTGTGTGTGTGATGTTGGTGCATGGTCCAAGTCCAGCACTCCCTGACCAGCTTCTTTTGAGCTGCTCCACTCTTGGAAGGTGCAATGCTCAATATCAATTGTACTCATTGATGTTACACGGGACTTGGCTTGAAGTCCGTTCAAAACCTCTGAAATCCTTGTTAAATGCTGAGGTTTTATATTATTTTTTGGCCTGAGCTAATCCTTCACTCTCCCCACGCTGTTCTGGCCAGCCCAGAGAGGAACAGTTGCACTCCTGCTCCCACCCAGCTGTGCAGAGCTAAAGAAAAAACAGATTTTGGCAGCTCCTGTGTGCCAGCTGTGGACAGTCACACCCTGCTTTGTTCTCCAAGATCTATGGGCTCCTCATCCCAGCTCATCCCACCAGCCTCCTTTGCTGGTAGGGTTTATTCATGAGTCACATTCACCCCCAGGGGGTTCAGTCAGTCAGAGGAACTAAAACATTACTTTTCATGTCCTATTCAAATTTACCAAATATTCATTTAAAGTGACATGAGAGGTTGATAGAAAATTTTGGTCATCATTTCTTTCTTAGGTCAAAAGTGGCCTGAAAATACTTTAATGAAAAACCTTTCTTTTCATGAAACCATTTATGCATACCTTAATTTAGAAATGTCAAGTGCATTATGCTTTTTTTTTCATGGTTTTGCTAAGGACACCTTACATGTTATCATTACCAGGTTTTCAACTAGCATAAAATAGCCTGCAAAGTGACTCTATAACATCTCATTTTAAAAGGCTTATTGGAGGAAGAAAAAAAAAACAAAACCCAAAACATAGGTTCTGATTTTTTAATCTTACTGGAAAAATCTCCCTCTCAAATGGAATCACAAGATTCAGTTTTTAGCTACAGATATCTCACAGTCCTACCAGTTCTTAAATATACCTATTTCCAAGGATAAATACAACGAGACACTCTACTTAATAAACAAAACACAAATAAAAATCTTTGCAAACAGGTCTTGGAACTTCAATATTATGAGGAGACAAAAGAAATCAACACCTCCCCTGCTCTCAGGTTGGAACACCCATCTCTGTTCCTGAGATAAGCCTGAATAAGAATCACTGCTCTGAAAGCCCTGGAGCTTGGTGGCAGTTTTGACTTGGATTCACACATTTGTGAAGTCAGAGTCCTGCAAACGCTGCATGTAATTAGCTGGATTTAAAGCAGCTTAAACTCCACACCCACAGAATCCTCTGAGCCTGCAGGTACAGGATGATGCAGGTACCAAATCACATCACAAATCCTCTGGCAGTGGCCGTGTTACACCACAAAAGGAAATTGGAAAGTAAAACTAAAACCAAGATTTTGTTTGTCTGTCCTACAAAACGTTATGAGAAATATAAAATTAAGTTTTTAATTAAGGACAAGATTGATGATAATTGCCCTGAAGAAGGTATCTGTAAGCAACACTGAGCAAGAGAAATTAAGAAAACCACAAGTCTATGTTTATGGTGATTTCTTCTCTAAATGCAATGTCCTAACAAAGCATAAATTTGTCAAATAAATGACATTCTCATGACAACCTTTCACTGGGGACTTGAACTCTAATCAAAATGCGTGGTCACTTTTTATAATTTCTTTCCCCATCTTATACAAAGTCTCACTTCTCCATCCCAGCAATGACTCCCAAGGGCTTGTTCTCCCTCTGTTAGCTCCAACAATGCTGGTGTGAAAAAATGTATTTTAATTTCTTAATAACTCTTGAAGCCCATAGCTTAGATAATACAATAATGACAATTGAAGACAACATAGCCAATGTAACATCATAATATTAAAAGCCAATTTCTATAAGCTCCCATTCTCTCAGTTTCTTTAAATACCTAATATAGAAAAATGAGGGTTGATTGAGTGTTTTTTTTTAATAGGAAAAGCATTGAAGTGTTCAAAAATTTGTGGAAGACAGTGAAATAATTTGATACTCATCTCTCTGCTCTCAGTACCCATCTCACAAGGTCATGATGTAAACCAGCAAGTCCAATCCAATGAGATACAGAAATTTGTCTCCTGAGCCTAATCAAGGATCTGAAAAGCAACTTCAAAGATACTCTTGAGCTGAAGACCCTTACTTTATTAAAAGGAAGGGAAAGAAAAATTCTAAACTTTTCAGTTTGAATGGTATTAGGGAGGAAAAAAGGCAGTGGTTAAATGAAGTAGTGCAATACTCTTTTTCTATTACAAGTTTAAGTCCAGTCATCACAGTTGTAACCACAAAAAAAGCCACAAATAATCTTTTAACTGCATGTAAGTCACTAATTAATAACTGATTGAACTTGTAAGGGTACATCTGGCAAAACAAAACAAACCAAAAAAAATAGCTACAAAAACCCTGGAACTGTTTGGGTAGCAAAAATAGGTGATAAGAGATAATGTTTTATCTACCAATGACACAAATAGCCTCAAATATATCTTTTTTTTTTACCCCTTTCCTAAACACCAAAAGAAAAACTGAAATTGTTGAATGGCACATCTCAAGACAGAGATCTATAGAATGTGCAAGTTCACCTCAGCAATAACAGCTGTTTTCAAGGTGAAGTTACTGAAGGATATTAAACCTAAAAATAGGTTAGAAACTGGTGGTAGAGCTGCCACAACATTTCCCCTAAGGTTTGTCTCCAACACCACATCTACTAATGTAGTTTTCTTTACTTATTTATTCAAGAATATAGAAATAAAGCAACAACTTGAAGAAAAAAAAAAAAACCCAAAAAAACTTTACCAGTTTAGTTTTAGGTCATAAATGTCTGGACTGGAGGAGGTGAGTCCAGCTATTTACACTTCCATTAAACTGAATAAATCAGGAGAGGAGATCTTGCCTGCTATTGAATTTCCCCAAGTCTTCAGTGCTCTTTCTCCTGACCTTTCCTTAAGCTCACCTGACTTCCTAAACAACCTTGTGCTGAAATTAATATCTAGCAAGAAATCTCTGAAAAATTGTAAAAAGATAAAAGCAGCCATTTCTCTGAAAAGCTGGGGCAAGAGTTCAGAGGGAGCAGGAGACAAATAAGCTCCTGCTCAGACAAGGTGCTCTTGATTATCATCAGACAATGGCAGGAGCCTCTTCTGATAAGCCACACCTGAATGCAGCCTTATCTCTTTGCAAGTATAATCTCTTCCAAAACCCTTCTCTCACTGACAGAAAACTGGCTAGTGTCTCTCAATGTTGGATATCAAGAAAAACAGATGCCCACACACACACAGATCCACAGGTTAACCTTATATTTTGGTACTTGGGTGTCTTTTCCACGAGGGTTTCCCCAAAGCACAACAAAATCACGTTTTGCTCTTGTGTAAATTATGGCAGGGCAGAATTGGAGTGGTAAACTAAGAGAAAAAGGGACAGAGAGAGAGCTGGGCTAGTCAAGATGATAAAAAATTTTGTGTCTTGGATAAAAGCATTTCACACATCGTTTGATATTATCCCAGTCTTGGAAGGAAAAATTTCAATTTTTTTAATCACTAATATTTTATGGAGAGGAGTATCCATTTCCAGGATCATATTCCATTATTTCATCCAGCAATAAAACAGTCCTCTCTTTCTTTCTTAAGATATGAATTGAATTTCTCCTACTGAAAACAGCAAGCCCATTTTTTACCAAATATTCAATAACTATAGGAAATCTGATCTTGGAATGCCATGCTCCTTGGGACTAAACATCTGATAAGTGAAGTGAAAAAACATTTAGAGTTTCCTTACTTAGAATCCTAGAATTAAAACAATTAATGTTTTTGCTTGTCCAATTATATTATTAAAAAAAAAAAAATTTGGAATTTTCAAACTTCTTGTGCCTTCATTCCTCATTTCTTCCCCTGGTCTCCTGCCTTTCTGTGACAGATGTTACCATTTTCATAACTTCAGTCAGGGGTAGCAAAGACAAACTAAATCTGTGACAGACAAGGTGAGAGCAGTAACCATTTCACACACCCACTTTTCACTCTGCTGCCAAGTGTCTGGCAGAGCCCAAAGGCTCAAAGACACCCAGAGCATTTCTTAGCAAAAGCATCTGTCTCAGTTAAGACACCTTTTTAGAGGAATGACAAAATAGACTGTGGCATTAATAAACCAAACACGTGGATGAATGCCTAAAGTTCAAGAGTAAAAAGCCACCAAGCTTGGCTGGCCACATTGGGAACTCAACATACAGGAACACTTTTACTAAAAGGGAAAAAAAAAGTGCATCACAAGTAGCCTCTGTGTGTGGTATTGACTAGTTGACAAAACAGGCTAAAAATCAATAGCATTTTCTATGGGAAGTTAGATAACTTCCCAATAGTATAAAACAAGGGTCTGCTGAGGAATAGATGTCATCTCTGTTGATGGCTTAACTGCAAATTTTTCATTTATTTATTTCTGCTTCTTGAAGAACTCACTAAGATCAGTCCTGGTACCAGCTCTCCAGGGAATAAAAGAAAATAGTATTCCTGTATGAAAAGAAAAGAGAAGCTTCAAGCCACGGGCAATGCTGAACATTCAGCACTTCCCTGGCTATAAATACCAGAAAAATTACCTAAAACCTTTGAGAAACATTTACTGGTGGAAAACTGATCTGATGACATAAAGGGAATGGGCTCCTGTAGTGAAATCTTAGCACATGCAGTTTCCCATAGGACTGAAATCCTGTTATGCTTTGCCTCTTGTCATGGGCAAAATGGAAAGCACCTTATAAGCTACTAACAAAATAGTAGTTGTCATCCCATTTCTGTGCACAGTCTGCTCATGACAATGACAAATTTCAACAGATAGCTAAGAAGGGGAACAAACCCAAACCTAGTTTAGCCAGCAAGATTTAAAATGCTTAAACCAAGATTTAGGAACTGTAGGTGCAGTCTGGAAAGCAGCCTCTGCTGTAAGAGTGGGCTGGGGGCTCTCCCTGCTGCAAACACACCACAAATATTAGGTGCATTTTTACTTTCCAAACAGCCAAGTGGAAAATTGCCCTGTGCACTCATGTACTCACATGCAGCTCATATTGCTAAAAATAGATTACAGATTCTTTTCCAACATGAAATGAGCATTTGGAGGAGGGGGTTAATTTAAAAGGTGTAATGAACACGTAGCATCTCTTTGTCAATACCAGTTATCCTACTTTGGCCATCTGAAAAATAATTAGTTGCAATAATTTCTAGGAGGAAAGTGGATTATTTTCCTTTCTTATTAGCACATGCTTTGCCCTTTGTCATGGTTTAATTCGAATACAACTGCAAATTTAAAAGTATTTTATTTTTACTGCAGCAAGAATAATTAAATCAATGTTGTATCTGCAGAGCTGCTTTAAAGCATTAAAGTAACTTGATCCCAAATGAACTTAAAATTTTAATTCATTTTACCTTATGCTGGCTGTGGAAGAAGTCAAATTTTTAAATGCAATATGACATATGGCTGTTCATTATTTATACATTCTGTAGCAGACTATAAATTTTACTTTGGACATATATCGAAGCACTGAAACCATTTCAGTTGCAAACACATAAATCATAGTTACAGTTATTAGTCTAAATGTAATGCCACCCAGGTTCTAGATCAAAACCTTTAAAATCCATTATAATTGACATCGGCTGCATAACTTGTCTGATTTTATTAAAGGAGCTCATTATTATTTATATCTTTAAAACATTATATTCATAGCTGTGTAACCAGTTAAATGTGAAAGATTTGAGGAAAGGAGGGGAAAAGAAGGGAACAATAGCCTATAAACCAGAAGGAATAAGGCTATAACAGAGGACAATTTCCATTCTGAAATGGAATTAACTAATCCAAGGTATGGATTAGTCAGCCTGCACAGCAACATTTGGGGAAAATGCAGTGGGAATTCTGTTTTAGTCAACTCACACCTCAGTGAGAAGGCTGCAAACCAAAATCCATCTCCCTTGCTACACACTGCTTTACAAGAGGGAAGGGGGAGAGGCTTTGTACAGCTCCTGCAGCTTGAAAAATCACTGGAACAAACCAGAAAGGCTGTGAGGCCCTTATAGATTTATTAGGAGGCTTTTTGCTGATGAGCTGTTTCCTTTGAGCAGTTGGGATGAGAAGGGCACTCTGGGATGTATATCCTGTAAAAACATGGGCAAGTCCTTGGCTTTTTTTCCCTTCCCAGAGTGGCTGAGCCTCAAAGCCAGGATGCTGTCTTTCCTGGACCATGGAGGCTTTATCTTTCTCTTCCTATTTTTTTCCCTTTTGTGTTCAAGATTGACTTTAACTTGGCTCTAAAGCATAGCCAGAAGAAATAAATGTGAGAGGAGCTATGTCAGTGAGATGTCTGCTGAGGACCTGACACTGCTATCCTAAAATCAATGGCAAGACTTCAAAAGACAAAGGATCAGACTTTCAGGTGTTTTGAAGTTTTCAGTCAAGGAAACCAATCTCTGAAACACTTTAAATTATCTATACGTGGGTAATTGACACTTCCCCACCAGGGTCAAGGAAATTCTTGGAAAGCATTCCAGGACACCAAAAAAAACTCTTTTTGACCCTTCCCTGAAACAATAGAGGTCTTTATTACCCAGTCCACCTCAGCCTTGTCTACTTTTAAACTACATTTAGCTTAACATATTTCTACATTACACTTAATTTTACATTATGCTTATATTGCTTCTAAATTATACCAATATATTTAACTATATTTCAACACCACTTTACCTTCTTCTCATTAGCTGAAGAGAAAAATAATCAAGAAAATGAACATTACTCTCTCTATCTAGCTTTAGTTTCATATGAATATGCAAGAAAAGATGGTGATACAAGCAAAGGCAGCATTTGTAGAGCTGCTGATATGACTGCAGAATTTGAGACCTTCCTTGAGTTATTTTTTGAGTTTGTCATCCATGGCTTACATACAATGAAATGTAATTTCTAGAGATGCTGTTCATATTTCATTGACTGTTGAAGTTAACCAGCATTTATTTTATTTATCCTTTAATACTTAATAGTTTACTTAAAGTTTCATAACCTGAGACACAGGGAGATCTGATTTTAGGAGGAGGATGTCCAGTAGTCCATAGTAGTACCAAGGGCATATTAATCAGTAGGTGCAAGAGAGCAGGAAATGCTGTCCTGTGTTACAAACAGAAAGGGCATGGACTCTTCCTGTGGTGGACCTAGACAATTTTGTGTATTGAAATAAAAAAAAACTTCAAGAACAGGCGTAAGGGAAGAGAAATTATCTTTGCTTGCTTTAAAAGGTCAGAAAATATTATATCTCCAACTTATATTTTTAATGTAAGGTAAAAAGAAAGCTGTTGTTAACATAGGTTTTGTGAGTATGAAATGCTCAAAAATAAATCTTGAAATCCATCAGTTTAATATTAAGAATCTTTACTTTGAAATAAATGCAATGAATATTGAGAGTTATTTCCTTGGGATTAATCCCATCATACAGAATTGTTTAATGACAATCACACCTTTTATTCTGATTAAAAAACCTACACTTTTTTTAGAATCCTTTTCATTGAACATATTGTCCATTCTCAAGTTTTACACCAAGCTATTTTTTATTTCCCTTTGTCCCTAAATGCTCACGTTGGTTTCTATTCAAATAATCTCCATTCTCCAGATAAAGGAAAGTTCAAGTGTTGACATGCAGACATGAGGAACTGGCCACCTAGCCCTTGAATCTGGATAATTTGTAAATCTGCTTGTGTAGGCTGGCAATAATAATAAAAACTCATTAATCATGTAAGGCTGTGATGCACACTCCTCTACAATAGCCCTGCAGCATTTCTTTGCTGTGGGGACAATATGCTTCATAAACTCAAATTAGTGAGCTGCAAAAGCTAATTGAATGCTCGTGTGAGGCTTTGCCTGGGGATAACACACAAAGGTCAGGTGGTCTTCCAGATTTATTACTTGGTTAAGAGCAGCTGATAGGCTCCTGAACAGCCCAGGAAGCCAGTGAAGAAATTATCTGATTTTTCTGTTTCTTTTCTGTAGTGGCCTCATTTTTTTATTTCAGTGTGCAAATTTTCAGCCAAAAAAAAAAAAAAAAAAAAAAGAAGAATCCACAGGTAATTGGCCAAACTGGAGGTTGTGTGAATTTGTGAATTGGAAGAACTGACACTGACTGCCTAGTTCCCCTTGGTTTCCCCAGGCTTGTGTTACAGGAGACACAAAGATCAAGCAACAAAGTCACTAATTTCGATTCTTGCTTTCAGCTATTTAGATTTTTAGATAACATATTCCCAGGGGAATTTTGTGGCCAAAAACTTTCAAAATCCTACAAGACCCTTTACATACTTTCCCTCTCTCTCACTGGGAAGGCTGATAAGAGACTTAAGACCCAAAATGAAATCTTTTATCTAATTAATATAAAAGAGCTAATCACCTGTATCTTACTGTCCATGGAAATGATCTTGTTGCTGGATGAGTGGTTCACTGAGCTTTAGTTTTGATTTTATATTAAATAAGTTATGTATGAGATTGTGAACCTGTTGAATGCTTTATGATTATTATATTAACTGTAGTATTTACTCATAAAAGTCAAAAAATATACAATGCAACAAAACACTGATGTGGCTTAACAAGATGAATGTCTTATTCTATTTGTGTACTACCACAATAAGTTAAATAGACTGAATGTGTACTTGATTAAAGATTAAAACTCTTTCCCTCAAAAGAATCAGCCAAATAATCTATCAGAATTCCAATTTGGGAAAAAAACCCTGATTTTACTCTATTATTAGCAGTAGTGCACTGTGAAGATAACATAACCTAGAATGTTCTGCAGGAAAAGAGGTTGTATTTCACATTGTGGTGATTTGGCTACATGGCATCTGTGGACTGGAGGAGAAGCTGTTTTTAATGTCAGTGTTCAAGAAGAGTACCTTGCCCATGTATCATTCCATTAGAAATTTGGAAGACCTCATGTGTAGCATTACCATATTTTAGAGAAAAATCAGGGAAAGCATTGTTCACTGACAATGATCCAGACCCAGGCTTCTTTAGCTCAGCAATTGTGGTCAAGTCACAGCAAAATAGAAACCAAGTGTAAGAAATCAAGAAGATTTTTCATTCCAGAAATGCCATCAAAAACAGTAACTCCATTTTCAAAGGCTAACAGAGTATACAGGGAAAAAAATAAATTAACCTCCA
The DNA here is from genome assembly GCF_903797595.1 of Erithacus rubecula. Classification (NCBI taxonomy): domain Eukaryota; kingdom Metazoa; phylum Chordata; class Aves; order Passeriformes; family Muscicapidae; genus Erithacus; species Erithacus rubecula. Next base: position 11,294,812 of record NC_136669.1, read on the forward strand.
GCTACAAATATTGAGAAATATGATCAATAAAGGTGTGAATCTCAGAGTGGCCAGAACTGTGTGAAGCTCCTCCAGCAGAAAAGGGATGCTGGCAAAACACTGTGAAGCCTTTCCCCTCTTCCCTGACAGGTTTCCCAATTTCACATGGTTAAACCCAAAACTGCAGCTATTTCAGCATGGAAGGGTTGATTTCTTTCTGCATAATCAAAAATAAAACTAATTGCACAGTGCTCTTTGTAGCTGGGCATTAGGAGGATATCTAGAGCAGGGAAAAGAAGATGCAATGTGACCTCAAAACTGCCTTGATCCAGCAACTTCAACAGCAAATTGCTTTTGACCACACTCAGGTGCTCCTCAGCCCTGAAATCCAAGAACATTTCACTTCCCAATATGAATAAATTGGTAAGTATTTTAAATTAGTTCCTTCAGTTTTGATACCTACTGCAAGCTCTGATATTGGTGGCAGACATTTTCACTGAAGGGTGTTTTTGCACATTATTTTTCCTGCTCCTTAGGTTAGACAGCTATTTAGGCATTTAGTTTGTCTTCAGCTACCAAACACAAGTGTAGGAAATCACATTAATTCGGCAGTTATTAGATTTGTTTAGTGCTCTTTCATCTCTTAAAAAATTGGATCTGAGTCTTATTTTAAAAGGCAAAATATCTTGCTGCTCCTTGGAAGAGTATTAAGAGGAAGAATTGGTTATTATTTGATTTCATGAAGGCTTAACTTCAGCTTTCTACAGCTGGAACTCTTGCTCCTGTTTTCTCAGTTGCAAGCTGTGGGCAAATATGAACATGAATCTAGCAGGGTATCTGGATTATTTTTTTTTTTTGGTCAGAAGTTTCTTAATTTTAATTTATCTGGTAAAACCAGACTTAGTTTGTGTGGTTATTCCCCCCTCTTTGTCATCTAGGTTGCTAATTTGTTTCAGAACTCTATGAAATCTATTGCAATATAGTGTTGTTTTCTGTAGCACTGAATAACACCTTCCATCTTTTACAGTTTTTTTCTAGATTGGGCAATAGACCATTATCCATCTTATCAAAATTAATGTCAAAATAATTTAAATTCTTCTACTATTCAATTTAAAATGCTGCCAAATGTCCTCAAGAATTATAAAGTAATCTGCAAATTGGGGTAAATTCTACATTTCAACTCATATAGCTGTCCTTGGAAAAACAGTAATTTTTCCATTCAAGAACATAGATGGTAGAGCATTTTAGCTGCTGTGATCCCCAAAATAGCAAGTTTATATAATTCAGATAATATACTCTAAGAGTTATTCTGTTGACAAAGAATAATTCTATGAAACCCCTTTAGTTACACACAAAATCAATTTTCTTAAATAAGAGGGAAAGAACAAAATTCATCATTGTCCTACTCGATGTGTTACACATAGGGTGGCAGTGAATGTGTGAACATTTTCCCTCTGCAATGGATTTCCATCAGAGGCCCTGACTTGGGGCTCCCTGGATATGTAACACCTTTGCTTAGTACGTGGAGAATATTTATTCTTCATTTCAGTTCATTGGAACACTAATAACAATAACAGACAAAAGGTCTGTGGCACAGTACTTAAAGAATTTATGTCAGATTATAATTGTCAGGAGGCCTGAACAGAGCAACAGAGGAGCAGAGCAAGGTAGGGGAGGAATGCAAATGGGCTGTGAACACCAGATCAGTCATGGCAAACCAAGCTGCATTATTTTCCTACAAGCAAGGAAAACTTCTCTTCAGGTCTTCATCTTCCATGAATTCCTATATTGGAAACTTTTCCTTCCAGGTTCACTTTCAAACACAGATAATTGCAGGATCTGTACTCTTATGTCTGTAAATTCTTTGTCCTTGGAGCCACAGTTTCTCTCAAATTCTCCCCTCTACATCCTCAAACACCTCACAAACAGTTTGGAGGATCTGAATGAAGTTTCAACACAGTTTATTTGCAGTGTCTGGCTCAAATTTCCAGGTCTGAGGTATCAAATGATTTTTATGAATCCCAACCTGAGATTCTCTGGGATTTTGTGAGGTGTGTGGTCTATGGATGGGTTCTCTGTCCGTATAGTTCAATTGCAAAGAACTTAGCAGAGAATTGGGAAATGAAGCTCTGGTGTTAATCAAATGTCAAAATAAGCCTTGTGCACAGAATGACCTACAGTTCTACATGCCAGAAATGCAGATGCATTACTGCCATAACTCTAAACATTACTGTTTCCATAGATTCCAGGCATTTCTGTTCATTTTTCTGTTTTTGAATCTCAGCAAAACAAAGAATATTCCTTTCTCAGTGATGACAGAACACTTTCTTCTAATGTGTCATTTCTTTCTAATACCTCACTATGACACTAAACACCTGGAGTATATTAGGGGAAATGCACATGGCAAATCTCACAGCATGCTACAATTTGGAAAATCCCACTATGTTCCTAAGTCACATTTGTTTCCACATGGAAACCAAAAGCTTTTTATAGCAGCACTCTGATACTGGGATAGCAAAGAAGACAACAGATTCAGCAATTGACCCTGTGTGCCCCTGTCCTGCCCTGGGGGAATGGACTCTGTGGCCTCCTGAGTCCCATTTTCTGTGACCAGCATTCCGTGTCAGAGCTCGCTCACCCTTTCAGGGAGTGCACGGTGGGCACAGCAACCTCCTGCCTTTTGCTCTGGTTTTTTCTACTCATAGCAGTCAGAGGTCTGCTGGTGACCCAAATTAAACTTCTGGCAGCTGGAGACATCCAAACCTGAAGCTCAAACTGATGGGCTGCCTCCCACAAGCAAAGATTAGTACACCATATAGAAAGGTAGCCTGTGTTTTACATCCCATTTGATAAACTGCAAACAAACTTGGCACGAAAAGTTTTTAATCAGTGAAGCTTGCTGCAGTGTATTCATTACTGTTACAAAATGGGATTACAGTTATTCAGGATAGAGTTGTACGCTTCATATATTTTTATTGTTATTTATTTTAAAGAATATTTTTACACTGAGGCATAAAGGATTATATGCTATTACTTGTTTAACAGTTAAATATGACACTGGTAATATTCATCAACATTTCCCTACTACCATTCCTAAAATTAGTTTTCTAAGAGACATTTGGGTATCTGGACCAATTTCCAGAAATGATGAACATCTCCAGTTTCCACTAGCAACTCAGTCTATTTGCTGTACCAGTGTATAGTTCTAAGCACAAATTTCAGAAATTACTTTTAGCTATCTGTGTTCACAATACTTGGATATGATATTGCTCGGTATTTAGGTTTTGTGGTTCACCCCCACCATTATAATTTTTTTTTCTGTTAACTCACTGGTGGTGAGCAGATAATGATTTCCATTAAAAACACCTCTCTTGCAATTTTCATCTATACTGAAAACACACACAGATTATAAGGATGAACTGTAAGTAGTTTTCTGCCATGATTCCTACATTTTCCATACTTTTATTGCATGTGAATAGAAAAGAAGGGCGGCTGGAAAATTTGAATTTTATTTTCTTCTCACACCTCATTTTTCCATCTCTAAAATCCGAGTGAATCTTCCTCTGCCCTCTGTGTAGGTCAAGAAACTGTGTAAACGTGACACCTTTTCAAATAATGCCATAAAATCCTCTGTAGGAGAAATATCTCTGCCTTTACAGCTGCATCTTCTGGTTTCTTTAAAATTCATAAAACTTGAAATACTGAGAAGTCTGGTGCTGTAGATTTGTAAGTGTTTATTCCAAGAATAATTCTTTCATACATCACAAAAAAACTTAAATAAAACTTAAAGATTTAGTTTTGTCGTATTTCCTACCCATTTTTCGCAGCCTTAGCAATAAATTTTGAAGGAAAATACACATTACCTGTAGTAATGTGTGCATTTCTTCTCTCCCCTGGTCACAGGGAACCACACAAGTTATGCTTTTAATAAGTCTTTCTTAATATAAGCATTGTCAGACAACATAGTTTTGTTACTGAAAGATCTTTCAAAGTGGTATGACAGGGGGAAAGGTTTATGAGTTCCTTTGCTAAGCAGGAAGATGCAGTAATTGAAAGTGCCCACAGGCCTGGAGATTTATTGTTAAGGGAAGTGTGCTGTAAACAAGAGTAACATTAAGGATTTGACTGTAATAATTCTATCTATCTTAGTTTACCAAAAAAAAAAAAAAGTCTAAGTTTTCAAGTAGTATGGTCTTGTTTACAAATAATTTGCAGCTTTCGTGATGGTGGCTGCTTTCAAAACCTCCCAGATGAAAGCAGTTTTATAAAATGTAAGATATTACCACTCAAGCACTGGTCACAGGCGTGTGATTTGAACCAAGTGCATTTGTCATTGGCAGGGGTTCAACCTCTCTGCACTTAGCATGTGGGACTGGGACTAAAGCAGAGCAATCTTGCTTTATGGCTGAACAAACAGATCCTGGTGGGATTACTGGGTTAGGGGTTGGAGGGTGCAGGGTCTCCTGAAGTTCAAGATGATTGTTTGGCAGCAGCAGTCACATCATCCCATCCTGCACCAAGTTTTCCAGTACCCCTGGGCAGTTCCAGTCTCACTAAATTTGGTCCTTTTCCTTCTGTAGCTGAGCACAGGGTGGTGCTGCCCATGGCCACCCCACTGGGCTGAGCAAGTCTCACCTGGCAGGAAATGATCATCACTTTGATAAAACAGCAGTAGAAACTGCAACAAACTAAAATACGCTAAAGGAATTTGCCTAGAAAGGGAAAGCATGCAGTTGTGGAAGAATGGTGTCACAGAAATGAGTACCACTAAGAATCTGTTTTGCTTTGTCTAGGACTTCTCTGTTTCATCCCAAATGTTGGAAAAGAGCATTAAATTTACATAATAAAGAACACATATGACTGTAAGGCTGAACTGTTCTCAGGAATTAAAGGTGCTCCCTTCTAGAACAGCATTCATCTTAAATTGTTCCAAACGGAAAAAGGAAATGGAAGATCTCCCTTAGCAAAATGCTGAATCCTCCACACACAGTAACTGCTAAAGTCCCACACCCCATGTGATGGAAGGGCTCCTTCTGTCGACACCACATTCTGAGAGGGGAACAGACCTCACACATGACCCAGAGCAAGAGATGGACAACTTCACCACAACTTTTTGGTTTCACAGACTGTCATTTTTACAGAAAGAGCACAGGTCTGCCATTGTGCACACAGCACTCCATACAAATATTCACACACACTGTAAATCAGTCTTGAATCACACAAGGAAAGGAAAATATTAGATAGCCCACTTGATCTTATATAGAAGCATTTGCTGTTCCAGAGGAATTATTAGAATCTATCTGGACTTTAAGGACAAAACTATTAAGCCAGTACTTAATTGACAGAGTTATTTTGCTATTACCTTTAAAGATGGAAGGAATTACATTGCTGCTATCTACAATCTGCTCTCCAGCACAGCACTTGGTACAAAGACAAGTAAAGCATGGGATTTTTGGATATCTATAAAAAAAATGAAAGCAGGTATTTAAAAAGATCTTGGATACTTAGAGTTATCAGAATATAAAGTTTAATTAGAGAAATATAAAAGGAGCATGAAGAGAATTATTTTCAAGGTTCTTATAATATCACTATCTTATCTGAGTCTTCCAATGCTCTTGCTTACAGAACTCATTTATTTCTCTACTTAAAAGTACCCTAGTTGTTTCCAGAATGAAAAGTACTCTCAATTCTGATGCTGCCATTATGCAGAGGTAGTTAATAAGATGTACTAAATAGCCTTTTACACCTCAAAAGCACATTACAATAGTGATAGATGGATCTGTGTGCCAGTGTGATGAGGAAAGAAAAAAGAAGTGAACTAAAGGCTATTCCATTTTCATGGCAATTCTTTTCTTAAGTGCCAAGAAAGGGAGGAAAAAAAAAAAAAAAAATATTCGATCTCTATAGTGGAGATGGTGACAATTAAAAGAAAAGGCTACACTAGTCATCTATTGATTCACTGCTCCACAACAGCCTTTATCACCAACCAAAAGAAATGAAAAATGTGGATGACTAACAAGGAGGAACAATCCCTAGAAATGTTTTCATTTCTTCCTTTGTGAATAATAATAATAATGATGTTATTTAAGACATTAAATACTTCTGTGATGGAGAGCAAGATAGGCTGATACAGAGCAGGTCTTCTAATGCACAGATACAAATACACTTTGTACCTATTAATTAATCAATTTGCACTATCCCTGTGAAAATATTGGAACAGATCTTTAAAAGAAAAAATTAGGACATAGAGAAGTTTAGATTCTTCAGCCTTTAAAATTGAAAGGTAAGTTTTCTATGGAGCTGTTGCAGAATTGGGCAATAGATTGGTTTTTAGATCACACAATGAGGAACTCTTTCAGCAGGGTATTTATTGAGTGAATGCACTACTTCAGGAACAGATAGGAGTAATCAACAGAAAGTTGGCCAAAATCTGCCACATTCACCTGGCATTTAAAACTTGCATAAATAGAATGTATCCCATTCCTTTGATTTTATCACAAGATTCTATGTAATTAAAATAAGACAGATTTGTACTTCCTGTTCCTCCTAATCAAGCATTTTTACTATATATCTATTTATAGTTAAGAAGAGTCATAAGACTTTTGTTTTCATATTTCTCTTTTCCTCTCTCTGATTCCCACTAGGTTGTTTGGGCGTTTTTTGGTAATGAAAAAAAGATTTTCAAATCTTCATCCACAAAGTAGTTCTTAAAGTAGTTACATAGGAAAAAGCCATAAGGACAGCACATACTGGCCCCCAGGGCATATTAAAGCATGAGGGAACAAAGTTGGGAGGTCAAATAGAGCTTATCTGGGAAAGAGATTTCTTCTTTTTGGTCCCAGCCTTTAAGATGGGACAGTTTATAACCTGCAAGAGTTGGTGTCAGTGAGCTATTGAACCTGCCAACCAGTTCTTCTCCCATTTCCCACATCCTTTGTTGCCTGCTTTAACAAATGCAAAGTTTAGTCAACACCTGCACTTGCTCAGTGCAGCTATAGAAAAAAGGCCACTTTAAACAAACATTTAGGTAAGAACTGCCAGGTTGTCTGAGCATAGTTTCATATGCTGACTGAAGAGAGAATGCAAAAGCCATTTGAAATGTGCAAGCTTTAAGAAGTCAGAAAAGAGGAAAATGCAAAGCTGAAGTGCAAGGAAAGCTGTCTTGAACAGGCAATTGTTTCTGGCTGCAGAATTCCAGGAACATGTGAGCTGTGCTCCCCATCTTTCTCCAGTGGATAAACATGTATTTTAATGCAATTTGCAATGGGGTTTGGGACTTATTACCAGCTGTCAAGAGATCAGTTATTGAGGGCTTAATTGACAGTGGATAATTAGCTTCTCTATGAACGGTGATTGTGTTTCACTCTGAAGATAGTGTACTAAGAAAATGAAGCATATGGCAAAGTCAATTATGATTTTTTCTCAAAACTGTTTTTAATGGTATTTAACTATTGATCTGTTGGGTTCCAGTTTACTTTGATGGGTGTGCAATATCTTAAGAAGCTATTGGATTTAGGCTGTTTTCCATTTTAACTACTTATACCCTATGTAAACATAGAGAAATTACTATATTATTATTCCAAAAAAGGCCATTCTTCAGCACAATTTATGGAGCAAATGAGAACTCTTCACAGGGCTGCAGAATTATCAGCAAACAGATTAGAGTTTTGTCATGGTTTTAAGGCAGGCTGAGTGATCCCTATTACTTTCACTATTCAGCAGAGTTGATGCTGTCTCAGAACCAAAGACATTGCAAAAGGCCTTATAAAGTGTTTTTGGAAAGTATTCTTTCTGCCTTTGTGAAGTCCCACAATGAGAAATTATCACAGCATTTTAGGGAGCCCATCCCAGCTGAGGAACACTCAGCCTGCTACTTCTGCCTGCAAAATTGCATTTGCATAAAAAATTAACTGTTTGCAGATAAATGGATACCTGCTGGGTTAATAACCTCAACAGAGCTGTATCATTCTCGTTCAGACAGCTGAACTCAATACTGAGGCAAAATGACATTGTAGAAAAAAGAAATTACCTGTGTCCCCATATTTGAAAGTATTAAAACAGAAATTTGACACAATCTGTTTTAAACAAAACCTGTTATCTAACAATACTGAAGGAAAAGTGAGATTATAATTTCCCTTCTCAATCTGGCCCTTGATTTTCTCAACAATTAGCCTACTCAATGCTTTAGTGTCTAGAGGTTTAATTTACAAACTCTGATAAGAGTTTGGAATTACATAAGGCAGGAGAATGGAAATTTATTGCAACAATCATCAAAAGTTAAGAGTCTAAAATTCCTAATCTCTGGAGTTTTAAATTTTTATTAAGTCTTAATGTTCAGGTTTCTCTAATAAAACTAGACAGAAATAATGTGATTTACAAAACACAAAGTCATCCAAAAAGAGGGTCATTAAAATGCTACAAGTCTATATCTGTTAATGTAAGAAATTAATTCTTAATAGATTCAAATTACAATTTTAAAGAAAAAAAAAGAATATAAGTGGATGGTTTGAAAAACCCCTTTGTCCCATATACCCTGTGTATATCGATGCAGTCACCGAGGCTCTGGGATGACATAACATTTCATCTTTTGTAAGCATATACTCTCTTTTGGGAAGCAATCTCAAATCTCAAAAGAAACTGTACAAAGATTTAGGCTTCTCGAACTGATAGATTTATGGGCCACTAAATCATTTCACTGTGGGCTTTTAATATAAAATTGTCAAGTTCAGAGGCTTCTGATACAGTGTCTTGATAACAGCTGCTTTCCAGGGCTGATAATTGGATTTAATTCAGAGATCTGAGAAGTCAAAATTGGGCAGATATACCACCAAAAGAGTATTTCAGAGTGTAATAAAAGCAAAGCCAAAAGTGATAATATCCAATTCCTCTCTAATGGCTTTTATCTGCACATCTCAAGATGCTACTGATATTCCACCAGCCAAGTACTCTGCATTCAGCTCAGGAGGAGGTCAAGGGCAGAACACCCATGGACTTTAAAAGTTTGCTGGACTGAGGCAGATGTATCAAAACATATTACTCCAGTTTCTGTCTTACATAATAAATCGTGGGCCAAAGGAGCAGTAAACCACCAACCACCAGCCTGATAATTGCCTTTCTAATGAAAATGTGTGCCCCTTTTGTGTCATTCCCACTGTAAAACAGCATGCTAGTGCTCACTAGTGAACAGTGCACTCAGCAGAAGCATAACTAATAGGAGAAATAAAAATTATGTCCCTGATGGTGTATTTTTTTAATGTATTAAATAATGATTAGGGGCAAAGGGCAAATATTCAGCAATCAGCAAGCAACCAACAGGGAAAAAAAGGATACTGACTCAATAAGTAAAGACCATGAAAAAAATCTGAGTGTAGCCCTTCTCTGAAATCTCCACTTGTCAGGAAAGTACTGAAAAAGATCATCCTTTATTTTGATTGAAGGTAGACACTTCTCCAGATGCTAAGGCTATTCTGTTATCTGTTAGAATGTAATATATATTCCTGAAAATATCATGTCAAAAAGACATCCTTGCAGGCTGACAGCAAAGATATTAAAAGGCAATTCCAGTTACAGCTGGGCAAATTTCTGATTAGCTCTTCAGTAAACAAAGGGCATTATTACTGACAGTGGGTGATTGCAGACAAGATAGGACTGTGTCATGGCACTGGCATCTGAGCCTCTGCTGTGGGTTATGGCATGTCAGGAGACAGCAAAATCATCTCCAAGAACATTGTTGCCAGGCTTAAACAGAGGCAAGGGTAATAATCCAATCTGCTCAACAGAATTTCTCAGTTGTGCTCCTCTTTGGTATTGAACATTTTATGTACAACCACAAATTGTTGTTGGCTAAACCTAGATAGAATGGGATATCATTTGGTGACTTAATAATTCTGATCCTTGCAAAGGTTGGCTGGGAAAAAAAAGCTGTACACAGAAAAAAATGACAATTATTTCTTCTATAAAAGGAACAGCATAATACAGACAAATGGACGTGGCAGGAGAATTGCCAATTATACTTGGCCTGGTTCAAAAGGTTAATGATGAAATATATCTCTGGCTTATATTTCTAGAAGAAAACTAGCAGCAAAGCAAAATTATTCATTGTGAATCAAGCAAAAATGTTTTCTTTGGTTTTTCTCTAGCTATTGCTAACAATTTCCTTCTACAAAATGCTTTCTGTTGTTGAAACAGGTATGCTTAATCTTCTAAACTAAATTTGAATACTTTCAGATAGAATGACCTAGATAGTTTTTTTCTTTATCTGCTATTTATATACTTTTAATGATGTAAACAGAACTGAAGGACATGGGAATGATTCTCATTAATCCAATAATACTTTGTGGTTATACCAGGTCATGAGAACATTTACAATAAAAACTTCCTTGGCTCTGTGGGCTGGTTTGGAAAAAGGCAGTAAAAGACAACAACTTAGATGAACTTAGATTAAAAAAATCTCACAGTAAGAAAGCTTTAAAACAGTATTAATTGTGGTGAAGTTAAGGTAGTTGTCCAGACAGAGCAGAATGAAACCAGGGGAAAGCTCCCCTCCTGTCTAGGGAATGGAAGAAACCCATGAAGTTATTTGAGGATCCAGCCAGCCCAGACTTCACTGCCTGTCCAAAACAGCACACACATGCACAGCATGAACTGCACAGCAGCTGACTCTTGTAGAACATCTAGGGGCAAAAATCAACCGTGAGATTTGATTTTATTTAAGCATTCAGCCTGTACATCCTGCTCTTCTGTTTCCTACTGCTGATCCTTCTGTGAAGGGAGATCCCACACCTGGAGACACCCATCACACATTGCTGTAAAACTTGGCCAACCCAAGACTCTCTCCAAGAGCAGGAGAGCTGCTAAACCTTGAAGGCCAGGCCCCAAACTCTATAGTCAGGACTCTGTAAAGGATTTCATTTGCTGAGAATATATCCCAATGAAAACAAAACTCATGTAAGAAAAAAGTTTGAAGTTAGGTATGTAAAAGTCTATAGTCTATCTGAAGAGTACCTACTACTTTTACATTTACACTGAGACTTCATAAACAAAGAAACCCTACTGAGCAGTTACTTTGCATATTTCCTCCTTTTCCCCTGTTAGATTTCTCTTGAAGTTTGGTACAGCTTGATAATTCAATTGCTTTCTAAAATATCTATGCACAGTCTGACTTCTGCAGCAATGTGTATCTCTGACATGCATCTTGCCCTGGATAAAATCCTCAGTCAAAAAAACTCTACCAAACAACAAGAAAAGCTCCATTCCTTGACCATGATCAGAACTGTCAGAACTCTGGTGATGAACAAAAGCAGAGAGCTTTCAAAAGGGAATCTGACACAAACACTAAGAAATACCATTAACAATGAAATAAATCAAGTCATTGAAGTTAAATGCTAGAAACCATATTGTGAATAATACAGACTGCAAGACAAATCTTTGGATCAGTTTTAACCCAAATCCAAAGATCTGCATTTAGAAGGGAACTGGGTTTTGCCCAGGTCACACCAACACCTAAGAGCATTGAGGAGGAGATTGTGTCATCTGAAGACACAGAAAGGCAATTGCTCACTTTGACCTGCCAGCCCAATTCACATCAAAGGTATCAAGAAAAATAGAAAAGGGTGAATACGAAAACAAAGAAAAAATATGATGTACAAAGCAAAGCAATGCAGAGTCCCCAGCCAGGAGCCTTTATTGCAAAAACCAGGCCTTTTAAAGCAGCTAGTGGTTATCAGTTATGTAGTTTTAAATCATAACAAACCTAATCCTACCAACCACCATATACCATGATGTGAACACGTAATGGTTATATAGTTTCTTTTTGTACCTCTAAATCAGCTGAGTCATTTTCCCAGTTCTCCTCTACTTAACAGAATTAACAGGCCTGAGCTATGATTTTACAAGGGTAACAAGGCCCATATTTTATAAACTTTTACCTATATGCAACAAAAGGGAAAGCTTGACCAAAAACAAAAATCCAAACAAACTTATCATAGAGGATCTTTCTGCTCAGCTCATGAATTTGTGCCACATCCTCAATATAATTGACAATAACTATTTTTTAACCTCATACAGAAATGAAACAGGGAGGATAGTCAATATTAATTGCTGAAATTCAACAACATTCCAATGCAAAACTAAAACCTGTATAACAATTAAATGATACCTGATGATAAACTGCACAGAGGTGTGGGGAGGCATGAGCTGCTAATTTTTACATCATTTGTGAGAGTTTTTTAGGTGACTTGGCAAGTCACTTGCCCCTGATTGCTCCACAGATCCACACAGAAATTGGGGGAAACATTTACAGATTTGGATACACAGCAGTGTGCAACTGATCCTCTATCTCTACTGTACAAGGGCAGCTCATAAACCCTTGTGTGAGACCATGACCAAGAATTCATATGTACCATTATTCACAATTTTCAGCAGTGTAGGGTCACTCTGGAAGGATCAGGAACCCCTGGGAAAACCAGATGAGAACTTGCAGGCTCCTGAGTGGGGTGAGCAGATAACAGAGAGCCCATGAGCAGCTCAGGGGCACTGCAGTCACCCAGCTCATCCTGAGTCACTGGGCAGTGATGCCATTTTTGGCTGCTTTAAAAGAAGCAGGAGTAGCAAGAGATTTTCCTAAATGCAGGATATGGGAGGCAAAAAGGGAGGAGAAGGAAATCTGTGAATAGCTCATAATTACAATATCAAATCATAAAAGTTCAGAATCTGTGAAACTACCATGAGTTCCTATTTAGAAAACTTGATGTTGGGAATTGAGATTTATTCCACAATGTCTATTTGTCTCAGTAATTATGCTCAAAATAAATATTATCAGGATATAGTCACTAAATTAAATTTCTTATTTTGTAATTAGTTTTATGGAAAATAAGCCCAGACATCCTAAAATTGTTCCAATTAATTATAAGTTTATAGGAAGAAGTTTGATTTATGGCCAACAAGGTATCTTGATGTTTTGTGAATTGCCTGAATTGTTCTATTGTCACATGTTATATCAACTTTTTCATTTTAATATTAGTTGCTGATGAAAGCAGAACACTCTGAAATGTGTTCTTCTTCCTCCCAGCTAACTTGAGGACATATCACATACTCTAGACTGATAACTAAACAATGTTTTCAAGAACCAAGTTAAACAGTGATTTAGAATACACAGAGATGAAAGATTAGGACATTATTTTTTTTTAATGTTTCAGGGATCAGTAACGCTAAAAAGAACAACAGATTAATTATTCCTGTTATCTTGTTTGATTTCCCAAGGAAACCAAAGGAATCCTTACTGAGGGATTATCATTGTGACAGTCAACACCAAAATCAAAAGCTCTGATGTATCCCCAGTTTCAGCCCCCATAGTTGGGAGCTCTGAATGCAAAATGTTATTATTTCCTTTGGGGGTTTCCCACACTGAATAGCCCCTATCAGATAGAACAAATCTTTAAATTGTTAGACTACCTTAGGTGATGAGTGCACAGAAATGGGTACAAATAAACTACCACAGCTTCAATATTCACTTTTATCTTTCACAGAGCCAGACTTATTATACAAATATGTGAACATACAATGCAACTTACACTTTTTAGCTGCACATTATGTTCTGATAATAATTATTTACATAATTATTCTTTCTGCAGGGAAAGTATGGAGCACTATGAAAAACACTCAGGAAAAGTCATTAGACAATTAGTCATACAATACTCTGGAGCTAAATCCACACAACTGTGCAAATAAGTAACTTCCTCCATGTGCTTCTGTGAAAGAAGGTTATCCTCAGTTATCAATTTTCAACTCAAATCTCCCTAGGTGTAAAGGGAGACAGTAAATTTCATAGATCTTACAGATCAATTTTGCAATGCCATTATAAACACCATTACTTCTTTGTCAGGATTTTTTCTCTATTTCTCCTATCTTTCCTGCTAATGTGCTTCTCAAGAAGTAGAAAAGAATCCCAAGTCCATTTCTCAGACATCAACCTTGTAGTATATTGAACTTCAGACAAATGCACATTATACTAACAGTATGACAACTTTGGGGTTTGCTTTTTTGTCCTCTTGAAAGACTGGAACAATTTACACACACTAAGAATAAGATATGTGTGTGGTTCACATAGATGGTGAAGTGATACATCTACTTTGTACTGAGTTATGCACATCTCTAAAGACAGATCAAATTACATGTGTAATGACAATTTGGAGGACACAGACAAACAAAACCAAACCAACCAACCAACCAACCAAAAAATGTTGTTTTCTGCAAGGCAAGGATGAGGATGACCTTTGTGGCCCATGGCATAAGATTGCTTTTTAAAAGGCAATTCAAGGCAGATAAAAGATGTGGAACTTCATAGCTACTGTGCACTACCTCCTTTTCTGATTCCTCCTCCTCCCCAGTAATAGTGAGTGCATAGGGCCTATATTATTTATAAGTTCATAATTATTTCTTACAAAGAAAGATGAGTCAAGAAACTCATATTCTTGTAATCATTAAAAGATTTCCCCAGAGAATTCCAGTGAGCTAAACAGGCCCACTTAGCTGCAAAGGAACCACTTATGCATTCCATGACCTGGGCATCCTCCCCTGGTAAATAAGCCCCAAGGACCCAAACTAAAGCTGCTGCATACAAATCCTGTAGGAGTGTTGGGCTGAGACTTGATCAGACCTGGTGCTGTTCAGCCCCAATGACCTCTTTACTCTCCCATAATGACCTGTCCTGCTTTATCAATTTGAGTCATTTGTCTCAGAAAAGCTGTCTCTCATTTTCTCCACATCCACCTGGGGCCCCAGGCTAGGCTGCTGTTTCTAGAGAGTAGTGGAACAGAGATCAAAATAATAGGGGGACAGGGTATGTGTCCTGATTGAGAAAAGAATCCTGTGGCAGCAAATGTAGCTCTTCCTCAGGCTTACAACAAACAGGTGGAAAATACACCTCGGAATGATCTGTGAACATAATACTTAGCTTTAAATAAATGTTGATGCTGCTAATAACTAAATATCATTGCCCTGAGCCAGCAGGTTTGGATACAGTTCTGTATATTCCTTACAGTTATTTGCCCCCTAGTTGTGCTTGTTTTCTTTTGAAGAATAATTAAGATTTAATGGCATATTTTCACAGTTTTTTTCTGCTTGCTTTTTTGCTGCCTACTGTGCTGATTGCTTGTGTCTGATCCCGGTCATTATAAGAACTGTACAGTAATTGCCTATCTGGTGACTCGTTAATGAAGGTCCCCAGAGAGATGAGAAGCTGTTCTTTTGAAGTTCATCATGCTTGCTGTTGGCCTTCCAGTTTAATCTATACATTCACAACACCTTATTCAATTATTGGAAACTCCTTTTTTTCTAAGGATATAGACACCTTGTAAACAAGGTCCTTTATCTCTGCTAACAGCAGGGCTTACCTCTGATAAATCAAAGTGTTTTACACACCAGACACATTTTTTTCATCTTGGAAAAGTCAGGATGGTTAAAAAAAGAAAAGAAACCCAAAACATTCTGGTACAAACAGGTGTTTTGAATCAGGGAATTACCTCCAAAACGTAGCATTACAAACATCTAAAATTCAGCAACATATTGTAACAAAGAGCTATGCTCATCAGCACACATTTTGCAATTCTCAAGAGTTGTTCTTTCCCTTTCAAACTGAGCTTTGTAAGAGAAAGAATTACGTTTTAGAATTTTCTATGAAAGAAAAGTTTGAAACTGCTTAAGGAACGATTGTTATATTTGGCAGCAAGCCACTCAAACACTTCTAGCTATGTATTTTCAGGCATCCAATCTGCTTGTGCAGAGACACAACCCATAATTTATGCTTTATCCTCCCCTAGCCCACATCTAGGAATGCCACATCCCCCCCAAACATTATCTGCCCCCCTGCACCAGCAGTAACCTGAGGGGTCTGCAGAGCATCTCACCAGGTACTGCTGAATGGATTTTTGAGAGACCTACCCTCATTTCACCAGGAACTTAGCAAAACATTTTACACCATGCTCTGGTTTTGACAAATGGACCTGCCAGGGAAAGGACAGTTTCAACTGAACATTCCTGCGACTGTAGCGCTGGAAATACTCAGCATTAGCTCAGATAATTAGATTTTTGTGGGGTTTGTTTGTATGGTGGATGGCAGCACACAGAGGTGGAGGGCAGCTCTTTGCCTTCGGTGAAGGGCACGCTGAAGGTGATTAACTACTTGGGGTTTATTATCTGTGTCCTTTACTCGATTGTTTTGCTGCTGGTGTGCTCTCTTGCAGGAGAGCTATCAGCCTGCGTGGGGGTCCACTGTTTCTATTCGAGGATGCTTCATTTTCTCAGCTGGTTTACAGAATTTAACAGGAAAAGAACTGCCTGTAAGCAGAAGGAAGGCTCTAGGATGAGGGCTCAGAGCAAGGAGCTCTTACCTCCAACGAGTGCAAACATCCTCTCAAAGTCTCAGTCAGTCAAAAGTTCCATGCAAAAAAAGTTTCCCTGGTTGTTCTCAAAGGAACAGATGGAAAAGGGAATGGGAAAAGATTCCCTTCTGGTTTGAGGTTGGATGCAATGGCAGACAAGCATGAGAGGACTGATGTCAAGTTAAGTAATCGGGCTGGTGGAAGTTAAAGGCAAATTTTGTATAAAAGCAACTATGAGCAGATGTACATGGCAGAACTTAACAGCTCCACAAGAAACTCGAGGTAGCCCAAAACACCTGATGATGATACTGCCAACTCTGTGGCACCAGAGGGGCTGGGGCTGCCTAGCCTGGAGAAGAGGAGGCTCAGGGGAGACCCCATAGCTGTGTACAGCTACCTGAGAGTCTCAGGGACACGTGGGGGTTACTCTCTTCTCCTAGGGAACAGGATAAGAAATGATAACAGGCTGTGCCAGGGGAGGTAAAGATTGGCTATTGGTAAATTCTTTCTCTGAAAGGGTTGCCAAACACTGGAAGGGGCTGGTGATGCCCCCACCCCTGGAGGTGCCCAAGGAATGACTGGATGTGGCACTCAGGTGCTCTGGGCTGAGTGGCAAAGTGGGGATAGGGCACAGTTTGGACTTAATGATGTTGGAGATCTTCCAACCTTAATGATTCCACGATTCTATTCTATGATTCTATCCTCATACAGCCTGAAATTTTGCAGAGCTCCACTCTACAAGTCCTCCTCAGCACAACACAAGAAATCCCATTTTTAAATTCAAGCAACAACGACCTTAAATTATTTTACAGCCTGATTTTCCTTCCACACAGCAAATAGAAGGCTGTACAGTCATTTATGTCTTTTTTGTAGGTCAGGAGGACCAAACAGGAATGGGATATCCTCTATGATTCAAAGCTGCTCTTCGTGATTCCTTTCTTGTACAAACCCACTGTGCAAAAGCAAGAAGCCTCCCACCCCCTCACCCTAAATAAAGATAAGCTTTAGCACTTTTTCTAGGATGATGCACAAGTGAGGAGGACAGTGGGGCTGCCCATAAACTCGGCAATTTTAGCATCTCTGAAGTATCATCACTCCCTGCAGCCACCACTCTGCCTTCTCTGCTTCCTTTTGTGGCCTTGTATTCAACAGATGTAAGTTGGCAAACCTACAAAACACCATTGTTCACATAAAATGTAGGCTTCTGCTGCTAATTCTTTGCATTTTTGACACTGAAGCAGAACCCTTTCTCAAATATTTGAAATCCATACTGTTTAATAAAAAATACCTATTGCCCAATTTTCATCCAACACCTGTTGAATATTTTACAATGTTAACACCAAGCTCCAGGGTTACTGGTACTTTCTGAATTCACATATTAAATTTTTTCCGAGTAAAATTAACATCATGTTAGCAGGAAATCAAATTCAAAGAGCCTTGTGTGGAGAGACCTACCAACCAGTCTGGAAGAGTTGAGGGTTTGCTACTTTTATTTGCAGCCACACAATGTCACTCCCTCCTTCATCAATCCTGCTCTGTTCCCCCTCAGATTCAACACAAACAAACCACAGCTCTCCCAAATTAAAGGCAGAAATCCATATATTCACTCACCTGGATTCTTGGCTTCTCCCACTCCTGTGCATTTACAGCTGTTCTGCCCCAGCTGAACTTCACCCTCACAGGAAAGATCCCATGCTGAAAATTCCAGACACAACAAAGAACGGATTTTGTTGTTATCCAAATGTTTGGATCATCACCCCTGTGCTGGCCTTTTTATCCAAAAATGATGCAAACTTGACAGGAAGTTTTCTCCACTAAACAGACTATGAGCTTCCAAAGGGGCTTAAAACTAAGCTCACCTATTTAATAGTTAATCAGAGAATGATGAGAAAATGTAAAAGCAGCTTTAATTGAGACATTTGTTCCTAGCAAATTAATGATTCCACTGAGATTGCTTTGGAGGTATTTTAGCTTGATATGAATGAAAATATCTTTTCCTCATTCACCCTTACAGTACTCTACATGCAAAAAATGCTGACATTAGGTGGATTGAAAAAAAAAGGCAAAGCAAAAAAAAAAAAATAAAAACCACAACAAAACAAACCAAGCAAAAAAACAAACCCAAACCTCAAACACACAGCATTTATATAGCTAATGAACAATAGCCACTTACTGGCCCTCATATCATTAAAGTACTACACAATATAAATTAATAGATACTGCAATTAAGATAATGTAATGAAAAGGCTAAAAACTGTTCCTGGTGGCTTCTCAATTAAATGTGGAATGAAAAAGCAAAGCAAATCATACAATGGTGCATGATTTTCCAGATATGAAAGTTTTATTTGCTGAGACTGGTGATAAACTAGGGTAAAAAAAAATTAAAAATAATCTTTGTGCAAACACAACATTGAAAATTTGTTATATTTAGAAGTCTGTAGACTTGCAACACAAGTTAAACCTGGGTTAAAATAAAATGTGATCGAAATACAATGAGATTGCAGGATGAACAGAATTGCTGTAACCATTGCCAAGCACGTTTTGAACACAGGGCAAAGAAGGGGTCATATAACACTGGGAAGAGGGAATTAAATTCAGTGATAGCATGGCAGAGCTTGCACTGTGGCATCAGACACTGTCACTGCACAGCCAGGAAAACTGCTACTGCAAAGAAATCTGATGCCAAATACAGAATGTAGTGAAGAGCTAAATCAAAGGACTAGCATCATCCACGGCTGTCATTCCTACAATAGACTTGAAGAAGACAAAAACTTACTCCTCACCACAGTCCTTATATATATTTCTTATTCAAAATGTGGTCTTCCTGCCATGAAACTGAGTTTACAGTGGAAAGATGCAAACCAAAACTGTGTCTTAAGAAATGCTTCCCAGTGTTTTGTTTTCATGGTGTGCCCTTTTGTATGTTCAGGTTAAAAGATGTTTTTTTGATACTTGAGCTGAAGGATAATTTCCCAAAGAGGATAGAGTAGGACACAGCCCTTTCCATGCTTTACTAAAAGCCTTCTAAGAATAATAAGTGTTCTAATGCTGGTATCATTATGTGAGCCAGAGGTTTCTCAGGTTGGAACCAAATAGATGCAAAACCACTACAGCTGATGGTTTGGTCAAGTTTGCTGTTTTCATGTTCCAAGGTAAAATTATTTTTTGTCTAGATCCTAAGGGTAACATCAAGAGGAAGATTTTTTATCTCGTGCTAGAGTAGATAGATGTTTAATGAGCACTTGATGATTCATCTAGAGTATAAATTTCCATTGGAGAGCCTGGTGTTATTATTCAAGCCCATTTCACAGTCAGACGGCTCCCACTCTTCTATAAAGTACTTTTTTTTCTCTGTGAAAAACAAGGCCTTGGAGGCAAGTCAGGGGATACACAGTGACATATTGAATTTACTGGCTTTGTCTGGAACAATATGCAGAAATATTTCAGTGATGCAAGACCATTTCTATAAATAACTCAAAAACACAGTGAAAGACTGTGCCAACAGATTGCTGAAATCCCCAGTGGTTTGAATGGGAGTTTACTAGAGAGAATTCCTAAAGGATTACAGTTTCAAGTAGAATGGAGCCAAATAAAAATAAAACCAGGGAAACTAAAACACCACTGCACAAAGAAGTCATCTAATATTGCAAGGGAGAAACACTTGATCTGTGATCAGAGTTTTACAATTTCAAATGGTGAATTTATTCAAAGGGATTAATTTTTCCCTCATTTTTTTCCACTGACTCCCTTTTTAAATGGGAATTCATGTTAAATATGTGTGCTTCAGGCCAGGAGTGGGGAAATACAGACAGGGCACCAAAAAGTGGCTCAAAATGCAAACAGCCAGAGGAGCCATCAGGGCATGAAATTCTCCTGCTCCCTTCCCCATCTGTTTGCTGATCTTGATTTCCTAACTCCCCTCCTTGCTCTGATTTGCTTGGCAGATGCAGCCAGAAGCAGAGGTTGTGTTCAGCTCAGGAGGAGCTGCAGAGCTGCACCTCAGTCCTGCCAGCCCCTCTCCCAAACCTGGAGCTCTACTGGGGTCACAGCACACAGGTAGCTCTAAATGTAGCTCAGTGCTCAGAGAAGCTTGAGGGAAAAAGTGTTTTTTTTCCAAATTAACCCTTCCTTTACATCAAGAAAGTTGAACTGACAGTTTCAACTATGTACAAGTCAAGTAGGCTGCTTTTGCAATCCTGTAGGAATGAATCACACCTTGGCTACTTCTCTAACTGCAAAAAAAAAAAAAAAAAAAAGACTCCTTGGACCAGCTACTATTGCATAACAGGTTTAACTTGTCACCTTCCTCTCCTTTCTGTGACACTGCAGTGTCATCAGGGAAAAACAGAAAATTACTCAGGGCTCACACTGCATTCAATAAAAATCATACAATATTTTAACATCTGACACAAAATTCTAACGCAAAGCTTGTTCTTCCTAAGCGAGCAGGTAAGATCAATTGGCAGATTAAACAAAAACCCCAAAAACATTTAAAAGAAATACAAGATGATGAAGATGTTATTTAGCTACCCCAAGATCCAGTTCTGTCTTGGCTCAGGTCCCCTTAGAGACAGAGGTTTTCTGTTGTACTTGGCTTTCTCCTTCCCTCTTCCACACACACTCTTCCTGCTGGTCTTTGAGGAAGGCTCAATTCAGGTAGGGAAATCCTGCCCTCTTAAGATGTACTCAGACTTTCACATCAATTAAACTAATTGGCAGCAAGTGCCACACGTACCTTAATCGTAACTGCAAACACCCTGTGATTATACCAAATCCTTCCTGAAAACGAGATTGTCGTTTTTATAGGGCTCTGAAATAAATATTTAAAAAGAAAAATAGGAGTCTGTGTTAGCATATTTCACTGTATTACTTCCAAAGGTCAAAGTGTCCAAAAAAACACATTGCCCCGATAAGCTTATCTGTTTCAAAAATATAAACCAGCATTTTCATTTTGTAACCATGATATGCTCTTTTTCACCAATTTGCATCTTTAGAAAAGTCTTGTTTCAATCAGCTCCCAGCCCCTCAAAATCTCTTAAATTTTAGGGTTTTAACTTGGACAGGGAACATAGCATTATTTAATTATCTTTATTATATTTTTAATTAAAAGACTGACAGCTAAAGTGAGGGTATCAATATCACCCAAACATGAGCCCATTGAGCTTCCCATGTAAGAGCCAGGTAGGGCTGCAGCAGAAACTCAGACTGGAGTGGCTTAAATCAGTGCCCAGAGGCAGCACCTGCCAAAGGGCTGTCCAAGACCCCTCCAGCCATCACTAACAATCCCCAGGGAGCAGGATGCAGGAGGAGCACATCTGCAGCAGCTGCTCTGCCTGGGGCCACAGATAGCCCCAGGGATCTAAGGCACCAGGGACATTTTCATCATCTTCCCACCACTGCAGATCCAGCTTCACTCAGGTTCTCAGTGGCAACTCAAACATCACTTGGATTTAGATCCATTTTTGACTCCATGGATGAAACTGGTGCCCCACCCTCCATCTGAGACAGGGCTCACAACATCACTGGCATTAGAAAGGCTGCACATCATTTGTAGGACAGGCAGGTGAGGCTCCTTCAGGAGACATTGAGGGGAAGAATCAGATAAGCAAAGGCAGTGTTGATGGCATATTATTCCTCCCAAGCAACAAAGCTGGGTCAGGACCCTTGTGACAGCAGACTAGAGGGGGACACAATGCTCATTGTGAAGTACAGCCTCCAAGGAAGCTGGTAACTGAAGCATCCATCCTTGCTTGCTTTTATATATGACTCCTTCACATGCCTGAAACAGCCAGTGTTGTTTGCTTAGAGTCTCAGGAAAGAAGAAGGAATTGTTTCCAAAGAGAGATCACTACACTCTGATACAAACAGCAGCTGTAACTGGTTCTGTGCAGAGCCTGAATGGAAGCAGGAAAAGAGTAACCATAGTCAGCACTCAATTACCAAGTGAGTTCACACTAAATCACACTGCTCTAGCTTCAGACACACTCCTGAGCCCTCACAGTTCAACCAGAGATATCTGGAGCATGTGGGAAAAGTGATCTAGTGGCTTTGTTTGACTCTTTTCATCTCTACTACCCTAAAGGTATTCTCAGGTAGAGAATTTTGATATGAGACACATACAAGTTGTTTTTATCTCACTGCACTCTCAGAAGCCAGGAAGGTTTGACAGGACAGTGTGCTTGCTCTAATTTTGCTGGACAGCATTATTCACTTGATAAGGACATCACATGAACTTTGATTCTTAATATGCAATGCCACAGCTTTGGGCAGGAAGGCTATGCTGATGCTAAAAGCCTGGGAGTTTTCATAAATGCAAATTTTCAGACATCCTACTCTTAAGGTAAATTTACTTTAATGCTACAGACATTGAAAGAGGAGCCATTAAAGATATCCCCTACCAAGTTTTTAAAGAAAGTAGCCTGCATTTTTATTTGGTTTGAGCAGTGGGTGATGAGAAGATATGTAACACTAAGGAGATAGCCAGGAGGAGCCCTTTGGGAGGCTCAGCTGGAGAAATGTCTGCTCCAGTCAGATCCAGCTGCCTCTGCCACCAAAACAGCCCTGTGAAAGTAGTTCTGTGTATACAAAATCAAAATGTTCAGACTGACAGCAGTCACTGGGAAATGTCAGGATCCCCACTATGACACATTTGAGTCTACTCCCCCTTACACTTCTGACATTTTTAGCTGAGCAGGTTTCAGCCACTACTGAAAGAAACAATGCAGAAGAACACATCAAACAGATTCAGTGTATGTGAGTGGATGATCCTCTCAGTTAATAAGACATTCTGTGCTAGATGAAAACTTACAAGGTTGCTGGTTCAAAGAACATTACACACACGTTGAGCAACTACTGCAACTTCTGAGCTCGACCTTCCCCTGAACATTTTTATTACTGTACCACTGCAAAAGAGTTCTTCCAATGCATCAAAGATTCACAAAGGTGTTTCAAAAAACATAGAGATTGCAATCACTTCAGCTTTTACTTATTTAGCAAAAATTAATAAAAAATAAATGAAATTATTAATATTAGTTTGAACCTACCATAATAAAACAATCACAGCTCTAGGAATTTAAGAGTTTTAAAAAGAAGGGTAAGAAGAAAAAATATTATGGTTTTTACTAGAATAGAATTCTGCTTCAGTCTAAATCATTTCAGGAGGGAATGCCCTGAGATACTGTGTGGAGGATTAAAGCATGAAAAGGAGGAAACTTGATTATTTTACTTCCTCTCATGCAAAAGTCATCTCTGCTGGGCAGAGCAGCAAATGCCCACTTTCTGCCTCCAGTGGCCAGGATTTACCCTTTAGGATGCAGCCTAGGGTAACCAAATATTGCTTCACCATCCCTGACAACCAGAGAGAATAGATAAAAGTGTAACTGCAACTTAGAGGGAATTAGAATAAGACAGGAAAGGTTAGAGGGCAGTGTGAAATCCCACTGATACCTCACCTAACTCTTTTTTCCAAGAGATGCAACTTGAAGGATTTTTCGTGATCTTGTTTACTGGTCTTGGGGTGGGTGTTTTTTGGGGGGATGACAATTCTGAGTGACTGTGATGCATGTTCTCATTCGACTGGAAGCAAAAAAAGTAAATTACAACTTACAGCTTGCAACTCAAAGGGTTTTAAAATATTAATCATTTGCATGTATGTATAAATAACAATTTTAACAATGAGAGTATCATGAGCAACAATGAATGAGATCCGATTATAAATGATGTCGGGCATTCAAGAGACGTTTTCACTGTAATTAAGAGATGATAGTGGGAGAAAAGCAGCCTTCAGAAATGGAGACCTTTTGCACAATGAAGTTCAAGCAATTTAGATTTGTTCTTGTTAAAGGATTCTCTTCTATTGTTTGCCATTTTAAATTTAATCTTTTTTTTTTTTTTTTTTTTTTTTTTTTCCTGTCTAGGGAGTTTCACCATTCATTTTCATTGTGGGATCTTCAAAGACTCAGTTTTTGCAATGGCAATATTTCATTAGAATTTCTCCATCGAGAAACTTTTTTTTTTAATTTTCACGGAATATAAAATATTCCATAGGAATATTCCATATTCCAATGGAATATGTCTCCTATTGTCAGTAGGAGACAACCTACCAATGAACTATCCTCACTCCAGTACAATCCCACAAGGAAAGTATCAAATGCCTTAATGACAAAGACATTTAAAACTAGACTATATAAAATCCAAGAGAATTTTCTGCAGAAAAACAAAACCTACCTCAGTGAGAGATTACATGAGACCAGAAACCTAACTGTCTACCATGTTCCTCTGATTCCTATGTCCCCTCTTGTCAGAAATATCTAGGATATATCAGTGACTCATGTGCCTCTGTGAACAACTCCTTCTCCCTACTTCATATGCAGTCCCTTCCTGGTATTCCCGTCTGAAAATAGAGTTTGCATATCCTCTGAGGAAAGTTTATTGCAGTGAGGCAGCATACCAGTCTTAATGATAAGAAAGGAGATTACTCAAAAGATACTGATTTTTGTGTATAGAAGGGTATGCATGGCTTAGATTATAGGAATTCAAACGTGAAACAAAGAGGTTCTTAAGAACCCCAAAATGTGATTGCATGAAAAGGCCGTTTATTGAGTATATCCTTCTCATTTCTCTCAGCTTTTCAGGCTTGCATTTTCTGGGATTTTAATTAAAAGATAATACCAAAAGATCTTTGAGTTTTAAATTAAATTCTCATATTTGCCTGCTTCCTCCAGTAGTATTTAGCCTTTCCCATCAAATATCTCTCAATTGTCAGTGAAAGACACCAAGGTACTCAACAGGAAGAGTGAAATTCCTTTCTCTGTCTCCCTCTTCTCCCTTTTACCAGCACACTAGGAGGTCAGATCTGAAGAGAAATTTATGCATTTCAATTGTGGAGGGGATTAGGACCTGTTGTGTCATGGATTGATCACCACAATAAACAGAAGCTGTAGGTTCATTGGGACCTTTGCACACAATACAGGCAGTTTGGAAACAATTGCAGGAAAAATGAAGCCATGATAACAGAATAAACCAATCTAAACCCACAAAAGTCCCACAAAACCTACAAAAAAAAAAGAGAAGTCTTGCACAGCCATGGACCCAAGCTTTTGATCCAGAACTTGCCTTGTAACTGAAATTGTTTTTACACCAGATATCTGGCTAGCTTACAGACTTTTAAATATCTTACTCATCTGTGTACTTCCTAAGAGGTAATAGAAAAAATGAAATAGGTAATAGAAAAAATTAGATAGGCATATATTCGTTTCTATGACATTCCCTTAAATGTTAATATTTTAGTTTGCATTTTAAAGTGAATCAAAACACCATTTAGCAACGATGAAGGCACAAAACTTTGGGGGAAATAAAGAAGGCAGATTAGTCAGTGAAGATTAAAATTGCTTCAACTCTAGTACTGTAATTTAATGCAGAACATGGTGCAGACAAAATGCTTCTGTATGAGTTTATTTCCTCTCTCTCTGCCCATCTTCTCCTTGCAAGTTGTTACTTCATTTCACCGAGAAGGCTGAAATCAATATAATGAGTAGAAAAGCACGCAAATTAGAGAAGTGTGTGTCAAGTGGCAGCATAAAAAGAACAAGTGAGAATTCTGCTCCAGCAGAAAATCTCCAAAAAGTCTTACACGCCATCAACGTGGATTCATTTCCATAAGAAACAAATTGGCAGTTGATGCTGATGAAGGCTGCCCTACACTTTACTGCTAATAAGTGACACCAGGGGCCTTATTACAAAGTATTTCTAAACATAAGAAATTCAGTAATGGGGCCCCCAAGGGCCACGTCCACAAACGGCGTGCCCATGTGCACAGCCACTGGTTTCCAAGGAAACTAACCTGAGCACAGAGTTTTCATTTTGTTTTAGGTCCAGAGCGTTAGGAAACATTGCTTTTCCTTGGTCTTGGACTAGAGAGTCAGCCTGAGTTTAGCCATCACCTGCTGGCATCATCTGAAGTCATAGTGCAAAGAAAGAGATAATCTGGTGTGCCACAGCTGAGAGTGCTCAGGGTATATTCCTCACTTCATTTTACACTTTTTAACAGTTGAAAAAGAATGCAGCTTATGAATGAGGACTGTTGGGAAGGAGGAAATAGGAAAACCTTATAAATATAAGTGCTTAGTGAAAGATTTGGAAACCATAAGTGAAATAGAAATGATAGCAGGTTTTGACTGTGGGGCTGAGAGCAACCATGTGAACGTTTAAAGCTTCTTTCCTTTGTTTAGGTAATGCCAAATGCCACAAACACCAAAGAGCCAGCAGACATCCTGTTCCAAGTATGGCAGGAAAGGTTTAGAGATAAAGTTTATAAATAAGACAGCAATAAAACATGGTAATATAGCAATTTGTATAGGTTGCATGCAAATATTAGGAAATTTGTATTTTGTAGTAGGTTGGTTAATGGAAATTGGAATATTCAACATAGAAGAAGACTTATTGTACTGTAAATGGGAAATTGCTCTTATTCTCTCTTGCTCTCATATTCTCTCCCTCTCATACTTCTCTCTCTGTCCTGCTCTGAGTTGTGACAGGCAGCTCTTAGCAGGACCTTGTATTCCCACACCCTTACAATAAACTACAAACTTCAAGACCAGAATACAGAGAGCTCCTGGGTTTGTCCTGATGACTGCCCCCTACAATAACTCCCACAGATTGGTGTCCCACAGAGAGCTGCAGGTGGCCATGTCCCCTTCCTGCACCTTCAGGTAGCAGAAGAGCATCAAGATTATTTGGTTTGTTCACTCTTACCATTGATTCTGGTCATGCTGCTGATGATAATACCAGCAGTATCCTACCAGCTTCAGACAGCACCTTCTCAGCTGTCAGACAGCAACTTTTCCAAACTTATCTAAAGTAGAGGGGAAATAACCATAGACCTCCTAAAACATGCCCAAACCATTATCCATTTCCATGCCAGCTGAAGAATCACTTCATTCACTTGGAAATTTTCAGTCTTTTTCTAAATGCCAAGGTTGTTTTCAACATTAACCTTTGAAAGCCAGGAAAGACAGAACACCAGGGATTCCATAAAAAATATGGTTATTTAAGCTAGAAGTAAACAAATCCTTCATTATACTGCTTGAGCATTCATGCTATAATAGGACAAACCTTAACAATAACTTTCCTTGGTATTCTCAGGCCAGATCTCTGCAAAAAAGAAAGTTGTCTTTCCTGCACAAATATGCACACCACCCTCTCTCCTGAGCTCACAGCTGCACAGGAGTTAACAATGCACATTTCTGCTTCAACTGTGAGACTGTGTTTAATTAATTAGGAAAGCACTGAGTTTTCCCAGAGGAAAGAGCAGAAACAGCAGTTCTTTACCCCCTGGTTAGTAGTTTTGGAGGTAACCAGCTCTCTACCACACACCATTGTCCCCACCAGAAGACCAGCTCTGGCACAGGCACCTGCTTGGAGGGTGATTTCCAAGGCCAGTGTCCCTAAAGGACAGATGGGAAAGGACTCCACAGGCTTTCTCCCAGAGCAGTCTCATAGCATCACTCTTGTAAGCTCAAAAAAAAAACATTACCTACATTTCATTAAAAACAAATCCCGGGAGAGGTTATTTTCCTTTCAAGAAAGCAAGCAAGAAATAAGGTTATAGGTACTAAAACACCTACAGTGTATATTAAATTCACAGAAGTTTTGATTAAACATCAACTCTGCATCATAGCAGGAGAAAAAAATCTCACTCATGTACAAAAAGCCCCTCCTTTTATCTTTTCCTCACCTCAGAATCTCATGATTTGTTTTTCAGAATGGCATTTTGGATATCTTTAAAACAATATGCCTCATGTAATATCTTTATAGCCACAAACCTGTTATTCACAGCAGCTCTTCTAGCTAGGAATCTCATTTTTACAGTCTCTGGAGAGGCAGCTGCCTTCTCCATGGATCAATATCCTGGAAACCATACCAAACCAAACTGGAGAAAACTTCTCATCCTTGCAGCAGAACAGGCCATTCTCAGATCTGGGATACACCTGGTGACTTGTAATGCCTCTGTCTTTCCACTGACACTGCAGGAGCACCAAACTCT
The DNA here is from genome assembly GCF_903797595.1 of Erithacus rubecula. Taxonomy (NCBI): domain Eukaryota; kingdom Metazoa; phylum Chordata; class Aves; order Passeriformes; family Muscicapidae; genus Erithacus; species Erithacus rubecula. The sequence goes on from NC_136669.1 coordinate 11,323,213, forward strand.
CAGCTCTGCCTGGAAAATTTAATTACTGCAGGCAGCTTTGTGTAAGTGGTGCCCCAGATATTACTGCTAACTGTCCAAAAACACAGTCTTCTTCCCCTCTTAAAGATCTGCAAACCAGAATCTGAGTAACAAAAGGTAAAACACACATCTAAGCCCTCCAAGAGCTCTCTGTACAGGGCAGCAGCAGAGGCACAATGAAATATGGAAGGAGGTCAGAAATTGCAGCTCAGCCTGTGTGGCCTCACCAGCCCCAGGAGCAGCAGCAGTGTCACAGCACCCTGGTCCCTGTTACCACAGCATCTGCTCCAGCATGGAGCACACTTAGAAAAAAACTCTGCTTCTCCAGGTTTCCCAAAGCCCACAGTGCTGCCAATGAACCAGCAGAGACAAAAAACCCAGAAACAGATCAATGCCTGGTCTCTGCCCCAAGACAGCTCTGAGCTGTGTTATCACTGACCAGGTAACTGAGTCTGGCACACCTGCCAGGTGGGAAATGCACACAGGGCTTGTGCACCCAGCTGCCAGAGGGGGGATTCTCTGCCTAACAAGCAAGAAACTTCAGAATAAGCAGTTTCTTATTCTCGGGAAACTTCTTATTCCAGAGTTTCTTACAGCCCTCTGTCTTCTCAGCTTCTAAATGGAGGTCCACGGATCCTCTGGCACTGAAATAAGGGTATAAAATCTTAAATTTCTTTGTGGGAATTGCCAGCTAAATGGGAGCTGTCTCCTCTTATCTATAGTATGAAAGAAATCCTAATCTTTTTTTTACTCCTGAATAGAAATATAAAATAGCATCATGTAGTCTTATAGTTGTGAGGAAGCTGATATTTAATGGCTTGAGCACTTGACATTATTCATAGTTAGAAAGGTCAATTTTTATCCATCACATGAGGAAGATTTCTCAGCTTCCAGACAGTGATATTGTTGAGAATTTGCTACCTTTAAAACAAAGTTTCATTCAAAGCCAAGAGTGTTTGCTCCTGAAGTATTATGTAAAACTCCAATCTACTGCATGTGCTGACAATACCAGCTGCAAAGGTCTTTGAAAGCACTGCTCCCACAGCATGAAAATTCTGAACAAATGGAAAGGTTCTATAGCAATTCAATGCACATAACCCTTCCTTTCACAATTCCAGTTGACACTTAAATATTTAAAAACAACAAGGGACATATGGGTTATCTATTCTCTTTTTTATCTTTAATTCTAGTTCTGAAAATAGTTTCTTAGTTATTTTAAAACAGAAATGGCACCATTTTAGCACTGAACTTGTGGGCAATTCATCAGGTTGTGAATTCTAACCTGACACTTACAATACACCAAATGCTTTTTCAATGCTGCTGTTGCACCATCTGCTTTGATATTGCTGCAGAATTATACTTAAAAATATGTAGCTAGAAGCAAAACGAGGTTTATAGAATTTGACTACAATCTATATCTTTGTGGGAGGGAGGATTAATCTTCAGTGCTTGAAATCTTTTATGCTTTATAATTTTTGACAACATTTGAAAAAGAGAACACAACTGGCACTGCCACAAGGATGTAGAAGTTTGGTTTTTTTAAGTTGTAAAATAGTCACGTTCTTGTTAAATTCTAAAGAATATTTTGTGTGGTCTCTTTTTTCTCTTCAAAATCTAACCCACAGATATTTCTGCAATTTGTTTTAACTTTTTCTTTCACATAGGCATGACAAAAATTATGTAACTTTGAAATAACAGGCTACAGTAAAACAAACCTCTAAAGGATCAAGTCTGTGTTATTTTCTTGCAGACTCTAAAGAGTAAAATTTACTCAAAATCTCATTTTTGTGGATGGACGTGAGTGAATGGAAAGGTTTCACATCTTTACAGCTTTATGTTATAGTATAAATATTGCAGATTTTACAGTTTCAGTTGAAAAATTTACACAGAATAATCAAGTTGCAGAGTAGGGAGGCAGACAGTTTTATGAGATATACTGTAATTGTTCTGACCTACTCCTGCTACTTATGAAATAGGGGCCATAAAGTGAAAATCTTACTGTTTCTTTGTCCTTGGTCTGAGGATGACCTAAATATTGCAAACCTTATGACAAAAAAAAAAAAAAAAAAACCAAAAAAAAACAAGCAAGCCATTTCTGTGTGTTAGCTGCCTCTACTGTTGAAAGTATTTATCTGGAAAACAGCTATTACTAGAACTTTTAAGTGGGTGGCTCTCTGACTCTACCCAGTGCTGACTTCTGTCAGAAAAAGCATCCAAGACTATGTTGGTATGGAATATAAATTGTACTATAAATCTCATTCTAATTCTTCATTATTCAAGAAAGAAAAACAAAACAAAACATTCAATTTTATCTTTCTGAACTTTTCTTAATAGTGGAACATAAATAAAGATGAAGTAGGTAAGTACTTTAAGAAATATCTATAAAACACAAAAAAAGAAAGAAGAACCATGGAGATGCCACCTGCACTAACACACTACTACCCTTCACGGTATGTTTCTTTATTCTTTTATCTAAGTTTGTTTTAAATGTGCAGGATGAAGAATTTTATCACTTCTCAGGAGGATTTATCCCTTAGACCTGATCTGAAAATTCTTTGGTAGACCAAAGGCAAAACGGACTTGAAGCATTTCAACATTTCTACAGAGACTGCTTCTACAGGGTCAAAACTCTCAGAAATCACAAGTCCTTCTTCCACTGTGAACCCATTCAAATTTTAGTGCAAGGGCATGAGCTGATTGATAAGAGGAGCCCAAGGGATCATCACACCCCACTCTGCAGGAGGATGTGCCCTTCATTAGGAAATAATGATTCTATTCATGGAACAGATTTTCATTCTGCCCTTCATTCACACTTTTTGTTTTCTTCCAACACAGCTTTATGCTTCAGAATTTTTTTTTCCTCAGTGTTAGGAGGGCAATAAGGACAATTATGTCTCTGTCTGAGAGACAAGTTCCTTTGCACTTCTGCTCTGACACTTGCTCTGGTGAACCCACCCTCTCTTTGTTTCCTATCCATTGCACTTTTCCTCATGCTCCTCCAACCTTGTTTTATCCATCTAACACTTCTAAACAAGCACCTTGGAGCACTCACCATTTTGTGCCTGTCTCTTAGGGGTGGCTAATGCTGACAAGGCTCATTATTAGTTCTGTAATTATCTCTTGAAACTTTCCATTTGCTGAGAAAAAAAGAAGAGCAGAATGCAATAAGATTGCTGACACGTTAAGGCTTCTGCCTATCGTTCACTTGTACTTCCTTGCTTTTCTATTTATCTGTTTCTTTTTCACAGCTTTTTGCAAGAAGGATTTTACTATGGGCCATAACCAGGGCTCTCAGATAAGAGAGCAATAGTGATAACACTGCTTCCAAAGCAGGGGGTGGTTTATGCTCATTAAAAACCAAATTTCACATCTATTGAAATGTGTGATGCTAATTCAACTGGAAGCACTCAAATCATCTTTCAAAAACTAACACTGCAATGACTGAGGATGGCTCAGCTCAGTGGATTAAAAACATTACACAAACTTCACAGTTCCAGCTGTGTCAGTAAGTTATTCTCATTTGGTGAACAGGGAACTGGTGTGCCAAGAGATGATGTGGTTTACAAAGTTCCCATGCTAACCCACCAGTATCAAACCACATCTGGGTCTGGAAATCACTTCTCTCCCTGCTCCCTGCAGCCCAGCGTGAGCTGACAGAACCCTGGGCACAGCAGAGGTGCCACTCCCCCAAGGGTTCCATTTGTGTGCTAAATACCAATGGTTGGTGTCACACAGGATTACTCTGAATACTCTAGAGTTACTCCCGAGCACCTCCCCAATTATATTTCATTTGTTTTTAAAATAGAGAGTTTTCTGTTAATTCTGTACCATGTATGCAGCTCTTGGGTGCAGCATTCTGCCTTGCTCTTTGAGAAGGCCCTAAGTAACATATTTATGTTTTCTCCAATACACATGAATCTATGCTAATTATTGCATTGATGACAAAATTATCTGAATTGTCTTTGGCAAAGCAGAAGTAAACTACATAACATCCACTGCATATATAAACAAAAGAGACTAATCCAAAACATTCTATCATCAACTGAGGCTCTTGAGTATATGTTGGATTTTAAAAATTAAAAAAAATAATCCCACCATTTTGTTCTCCTAGTACAGACAAAATAAATGGCTGCCAATTCACTTCAAACAACATGCCTACACACAAAGTTGGTGACATAATTAAGAAATGTATTCAAGCTATTACTAATTTAACACAGCTCATCAATACTTCCATCAGAAAGCTGTTTATGGCCAACAGTGTCACAACTGAATTTATGCATTGTAAATATAAATATATTTTATTCATAGAAAATTCTTGTGACTTCAATTATGCAATAAGTATTTATTTGGAATTCATTATTTTTTGTTTGATAACCATCATTAATTCATGTCCAACTGATTAAGCCTGCTGTAAGGCTTTAGTGAACATTATACAGGATAAAATATAGATTTGTAGAGCTCTGTATTTCCCCTACAGCTTCAAGTGGAATATGTGGACAATTACATAATACTCTTACACATGACCACCGAGTTTCATGTTACAGAAACATATTTCAAGGCTTTCTATTAAAAACAAGGTAAATCTCTAGCAAACAATTATTGCTTTAGGAGGGCTTTAGCTGCTTGCTGCTTTTAGACTGCACAAAGTTGTGTTTTCCCAGTTCCCTTTTCCATTTCTGCCTGAGATTCCCATGCAGGGTGTTCCCTGCACCGCCCCTCACTTTGCAGGCAGGCAAATGCTTCCCAAACAACCCAGCTCTCAGCACCACTGCCTCGCTGAGAAAGGGTGGGATGTTTAGGAATACATAGTAAATTTAATATTCCTCCACATTTTTTCTTAAGCAGAGTGCTAAAATTTGTGTTGGAATATCAAGTAAGCTTCATATATCCCTGCACTGGCTTTCCTCTCTGTATTGTTTTCACTGCAGTTTCCTGAGCTTCACCAAGAAATCAGCAGCAAAAACCACAAGTTAAAATATTAATTACACAACAGAAAAATAAAGACTACAGGGGTACTGTTTTCTGTACCTTCTGTTCCACAGACAAATCTATCTATCCAAGGAAACAGAAGTTCAGACTGATGCATGAAACCATTTCACCAGAGTTAAAAGCACAAGACAGGAAGATTGAAGTAGTCCAAACCAAATAATGCCTACTCATAAAACCAAACAGCTGTGTAGAGATAATTTCTGATAAACAAGGGGAGCATGAAGCCAGAAATTAATGGACCAAAATAGCTATGCTAGAAATTAAGCCCAATTAGTGAATAAAATAATGACGGGAGCTGTTCTTTACCTTTCACCTTTTTCCTTCTACATGCTGAGTTTGAGATCCTGATTTCAAGCTGACACCAGCATAAGGCAGGGACCAAAAGGAGTTGTTGTACTGCACATCCAGGACCTGCAAATTCCCTTTTATTTCTATTTGGCCATGGTTACAGAAAGACAAAGCCCAGAGAGCCAGAGCAGTGAGCCCAGAGCTCCTCTGCTCTTTGCCTCTTCCTTTGGCACCTTTTTGGGGCTTGCCACTCATCTAAAGTGCCCAGCTTCTCTGGCCACCATTGAATCTTTGGTTTTGTGAGCCCTTCATCATAAAAACAACTACAGAAGACATTTTAATCCAACACTGTGGATATTTGCTACCCTCAAACCAAAAGAACCACTGACTTTTGAGTTCACACCACTGTTGTCAGACTCATTTGTGAAGCTGGCTTTGGAAATTCCTGGCACTGCTGATAGCTAAGTGGCACATTCCAATAATTTATTTTGGATTTGTCAAAACCACATGTTCACTTTACAATGAGCCTGTGAAATTACGTGTAGGACAAAAGACAAAGTGAAATATTTAGGGCTATAATTTATGTATTTTTATTTTTAAATAGCTAAAGTAACTTAAAATGTAGAGAGAAGGCTTTAATATAGTAAAGAAAATCCAGAACATCAAATACTACAGTATTAGTGATTGCTTTTGATGGTAAAATATATTATTCATAATAATTCCTGCTAAATCTAATTAAAATATTTATACTGAAAGATATTATTCATAAAACAAAGATTGATTATCATTCAGCAGTACCAAAAATCAAGATCAAAAATTTTAAGAGTGCCTCATAAAGGAATCCTTCATGAAAGGAAAGATATTGCTGGTTTCAATGAAAATCAACCCAGTGGAATATACAGATTAAAGCCAGGAAGAGCAGTGTCCTTGTGCTTCAGTGATGACACTGAATTCTAAAATGAAACCCAGGAGGTAGGAAGATCCTAAGTGGATTTAAAGAGCTCTCCTGTTTCCATGTAGTGTTTAAATACCAAACCACATTTTTTAAAAAATGCATTACCTTTTTAAAAAATGCATTACATGGGTCTCTCCCATTAAGTTTTTTCTTGATGAGCTCTGATTTTTGGGAGTTGGTTGTTTATTTTTAAGAAACCCAAGTGGAAATGCACTGTGATTATCTCTCCCTGTAGATAAGCACTTCTTTTTAATAAACTTTCATTTCTCACTGGCAATAATTCGTTTTTCACATACTGTCAGCCCATGCAGACACAAATACTCTCTATCCTAAAACACCAGAAGGAGAGCATCTGCAATTCTTATTCTTTAGGATTTTCCCTAAACCCAAGTAGCAACAGTCACCCTAGGGAACATCATCAGGTGTGCAGCAAAAAGGACTACTACCATTTCTATTATCTAAGTTAGTTACCTCATCATTTCCTTTTCAGTTAAGGAGAGAATTTCTTTGTGTTGAGGACTGAAGTGAGCAGATGGACATCATATTCTACTGCAATAACACTGCTTTACGTCTCTTTGACAATATAACAACACTGTATATTAGTGTAATTTACTCCCACTTTAAGTCTCCTTTTCACTGACAGAACAGCATGAAGAGATCTTCATGCAAGTGAAAATAAGTCCCCTGTGAATTCCAGGAAGAAATTATGACGTAGTGAATGCAAAACAGTGAACAAATCTTGGATGCTGATGGAAACCATACTATTAAAATATCATTCTGACTTAAGGGCTTTCCAAGTACTGCAAAGTAAATGGGGATTATCTATTTAGCTCACACTTAAACAACAAATCATATGTTCTCTGATCTCCAGAGATGATAGCACTGAGGCACATGATTGATACATGATGGTATATTCATCACCAGTGATGGTGTGCCTGCTCTGCACAAGAACTGCCTGGGAGGGTTTCAGCCTCTTGCAGCAGCAACCCAACACCTCCCTGGCAGTGCTGTGGGTTCATTCTCAGAAAAACAGCAGAATTAAATCCTCTCTCTTGAAGGGTGATGTTAAATGGCATTATTATATATTGAGCACCTTCTCCATGCCAAAGGTCCCAGGGTATCAGAGCCTGCTGTGCCTTGTTCACACAGTGCAGTTACACACATTTACAACCAGTGCTGCTCTCTGTGCTACTTCCAGGCTTCAGTAAGCCCAGGGACTGCACAGATTTAGCAGAGAAATTTTATAAAGGCAGACAAATGCCCTAAATCTGCTGCCTTCAAACCCTGCATTTGTCACTCAGGAAGCTGGTAGGAGGGGGATTGTGCCAAGGAAGCCTCTCCCCTGCCCTGCAGTCTGTGCTGGGGGATGCAGTGTGCTCTGGAAATGATGCAGCTTGGGATGAAAACTCACCTGGGACAGCCAGGAGACGTGGGATTTATTACATTCTATTGCTAACAAGACTGTGTGCATACACACTCTCAAAGGAGATGATTTTGTAATCCTCACCTCACAGGCATGCCAGCATATGTTTTACTAACCATTCTGAGGAGGAGCTTCATACAAATGAAGGGAGTTGCATGAGCACAGCACCTCATGGTTTTCCCACACAGAGTTTACTACACACAGGGAAGCAAATTGAGGTTCAAGATGCTGCAAAACTCCCAGATATACCCATCTTACTCTCTAGGAGGCTTTCTCTCTACTACCATTTAAAATTACAGGTAAAAATCCTCCCCTCTGATGTGGCATCTGGTCTACTTCTTCAGGCAAGCCCTTGTGTCCTTACTGAAAACACCTGGCTAAATATCCTGTTCATGTGTATGGCCCTCATCCCAGCCTTACTTCAAAAGTGAGGGCAAAAAGAAGGCAAACTAGAATTCCCATCATGATGAAAGTTTTAGGCTGATGATAATGTATCCTAGGTGTTCAGAATCAGATTTCACATCCAGAAAAAAATTAATAAACTAGTTTTGCAGTATGTCCATCAGCAGTTTATCAGTGTGAGATCTGGCAAATGGTGCAAAAGTGTCTTGAGCAGACCTAAATGGCAGAAGGGGCAATGCATAGGATGCAAAATCAAAAGAAAGGCAAACTATAGGACAAAAGAAAACAAGCAAATGCAGTTTTAAATAACTTCATTGTGTTTCATCTCCTCCTACAATTTTCTTTTGATTCCTTAATTGTCCACTCCACCTACCAAAAAAGACAGTTACAGAAATATATAGCTGTTGCCAAAAATAAAAACCTTCTGCATATCTGAAGTGGCCAAGTACAGAACTTTGTGTTCCATCTGCCATTTATTTTGTGCAGTATTTCAACCTCAGTCTATATTTTACAGAATTGTGACATTAGTATCATAGAATTTCAATCCAAACTTTACAGTTCCAAATATTGTTATTTTCAGTTGTAGGCACGTGCATCATTAAGTCACCACAAAAATCCTTCCCATTTCATTTTTAAGAGGACACTCAATCCACAGTGAGGCAAATTATGAGAATGCATCCTTGCTGGCATGACTGCACTTTACAAATGGGACACCTGATTTTATTTCTTTCCCATATTCTGTAGCAAAAATGTTGCTGAATGTGAGAGATTAAGGCTAAGAAAGGGTGGTAAGGCAGGACTTACAATGTGTTATCAAAGAAAGCTGTTTAAGTTGCAGGGAATGGAGTGCCATGGTCCTTAGACAAATATTCCACCTTTCAAATGATCAACTAACTTACTTCTCTATTGGTGTGTTTTATTAATAAGTCCTCAAAATTCTTGCATGGTATTTGCAGGATTTATCTCAGCCACTTTCCTGATTTTTTCCCCCCGCAATTGGAAGGCCACCTACTTTGAGTTCCTCATGGCTGATTTCTTTCTCCACTAATGTTCAGTAGCTATTGTTTTATTGCAATGTATTTACAAGAAACAGGCAATTTTTTAAGGTGCCAAGAGCTTCAAGCTTTGTTTGTTTATAGCTCCTCTGTGCACTGCTACATTTTTTCTTGGATTCAACTGCCAATGTAAGGGATTAAGGGGCTAAGCGAGTTTGACTGGTGCAGGAATCTTTCAAATATGTTCTTCTAGCTCAACTCTTTCACTGGCAGTTTTTACTTAACGATAACTGCCAAAATAAAAATCCCCTGGTGCAGCGGGAGTGACAAAACAATCACACTTTTCAGGCACAATTCAATATCTATTCACACCTCTGAAAAAAAATGAAATAAAATAAAAGTTGACAAAATTATAAAGCTCTGGCCTGTTGGCTTGCTATTGCTGGGGGTTTTATTTAGGTTTTTAGATGCTCCAACTAATCTTCAGATTGTTACAGAGGGCTGGAGTGAGTGCTGGCTGACTTTTGCTCTGGCCACAGGGCAATAATTATTCAATTAAGCTCTTGTAAGTAAAAATATTTTTTCTTAAGGCTATCCTACAGAAATCTTGTGTGAACACTCTCTTCTGTTACTGCCCTTTCTGCTTCAGGCTAACTTAAAATTTTCTTTATCTTCTTGTCCCCATATCCCAGTAATGCTTCTGGAGTTTCTCTAGAAATAAAAATTACACCTTGCATGACAGCTTTACCTATGTCATTCCTTTTGGGGTGGGTTGAGATGTTATTGTTGATGAAGAGTGTTATTTAGCAATCACAGCAACTAAATTCAGGGCCAGCCCCAAACCTACCTCTGGATACACCTCATTCCTGACCACTCCTCTTGTTGTGCTCCTCCTTTTCTGGGCACAGAGATTAAAGTAGCAAAAAAACTTTGAGGGTTTTTCTTTAGCAAGGATGGAAATGGGTCCCTCTTGCTCTTACCTGCTTCTTAGCTCCTGCTCCTCAAAGTGAAGCACAGTTGCATTCATCTAAACCTAGGCAAGCAGGCTTTTTAAATAATTAAAAACATATTGCCTACATGTCATTTTTCAATAGTAAGATGAAGATGACAGTACTGATAGTCATACTCACCTGTTTTGTTCAGGTCCTACCAAGGGAATGATAGCTTGAAGCCAGAAAAGCTGCAATTCTGACAAGGAAGTGCAGATTCAGTGGAAAGGTAATTCATATACACTGTCATGAGGTTGGGTACAAACCAAAATAAGCCCAACTTCAGTATCTGACAAAGAATGAGCAAAGTGTAAGAACAAGGCAATGTTCAAGACCATGTGACTACACAGCATCTGGTAGTCAAAGAGAACTGAGAAATTAGAGGAAAAGTGCAACCATATGACAAGTAAGGTTTAAAGGTTAGAAAAACGTGTTTTGTTATTGGCAGGCAAGGACTTGGTCTCTTCAGCCTACCTGAAAGAATCTCCAGTGTTGTGTAACTGCACCATCTAAGCATCTCCAGAGGGGAAAGGGAGAGAGCAAAGAGAGCAAGACAGAGAATCTCAGCTGTGAGGCAAACATTCCTCACACTGAGGGTGACTGACCACTACAAAACTCTGTAAAGAACAATCACAGATTATCCCATCTCTTGGTACTCAGGCCTTACTGAAATACATACTCATTAAACAGTGACCTCCCCACAGTGACACTGGAGTGATATTTGTGACATGACATTCATATCCCACATCAAACCACACCAACCAAGTCACAGAATGACACTCTGCATATTTAAAAGCTCTCAGAGGAAACACTCCATGTGTTTTACCTCTGTCACATGCAGAAATAACCATAACCCAGTAAACTTTGCATCTACATCTCTTTCTTACTTTGTCTAAAAGTATATCTATGTATTTCTTACTTGGCATGAGGGGAGTTGATAGCTCTTGGCATGAAAGAACATGTGATTAACACGTGTGGGCTCAGCGTTCCTCATTTGAGAATACTGGCTTCATTTGTATGGAATACAAATATGTCACATTTCCTCAGTATCTGAAACAGAACATTTATATTTATGAGGATATAAACTCATTTTCTCAAGTCTCCGATATTTGTTGAAAATTAATCATCCCCTTGCGAAACACATTCACTAGAATATTCATAGGAAGCAAACATAATGAATAATCATATTCAACTTTCATAATCAAAAGTTCCCAAAGCAATTTACAGGAGATAAGTATCATTATCCCCATTTATGTCCAGGGAAACTGAGGCATGACATTAACTTTCTTGACATTAAATAGCAGAAATGTGTTACACCTCAGATTTCTGGTAAAACCCTGGAATGCTTCTTCCTCTAACACATAAAGAGAGTCAAAGAAAAGAAAAAATATTTAATTTCAATGAATATTAATATATTTCTGTGATCTCCAACAAGATTTCCCCTCAAGCAACTGATAGTTTTCCACAGTGTTCAGTGTGCCTGCTTTTTTCAAGGCCTAACCATTTCCATTTGAATTCCTGAACTATTATACTAAAAATCTGTGAAAACTGAAAACAGGTTTCTTTTATTTATTTGCAGCAATGTTGAGACACCAGAAATACTATGCAGTCCCTCCAACAATTTTTACCTTCTGCTCTAAAGCATTTTTTGTTTACACAAGAAGATTAAATGATGACACAAGACCACCCTGGTGAAAGTTTGCTTAATCTAGCACTTATCACTTAAAAAAATTATAGAGGGAAAACACCCACAGTTTAAATCTGAAATGTTTCAAATTCATAAGATACCCTTCTTCTATTAACCATTATAATTTTAATTAAGACTAAAGAATTCAATCTACACAAAAAAAAAAAGAATTTCATCCTCATTTTCACCAAGGGGAAAAAAAAAGAGATTTGCACCAATAAGAGAAGTGAGAACACTGAAATTATAAAATATTTCACTGACATATCCTTTCCATTTATGTACCTTGAGTTTGATGATGAAGTCAGTTCACAGCCCTACTTAACGAGCAGAACTGTATATATACATATTCTCTCTCCTTACTGCTGAGTTTAATAGTTCCTTTTAAAATGATAGATGCCAATGTAAATATAGTTAACATAAAATAATTATATTCACAAAATATTTATTAAATTTATTTCTCCACATAAAGAGTGAAAAATAAAATCTCCATGCTCTGCTCAGTGATTTTAATGTGAAGCTGCTGGTGAAGTCATCAACGCATTCTTGGTGTAATACATTTAAGCCAGCATGTGTGGGTGTCACATAATTGTAGACAATTTAGTGACTGAATTCCTTTAGGGTTTTAGAGTCCTACTATGTTTTTGCTTGGATACCTCTTTTCTGGGTCATTAAGACATGGTTGTCAAAAGAATAGATGAAACAAGCTTGTAATGTTTTATTGCTGAATAAGAGTTCGAAGGAGTTGCTCTGCCTCAGCATCCAGGGTTTACAGCAGCAAAGCTCTATTTTATCTCACACACACCCCCTCTGAAGCTTCATGCTGAGGGTGAAATTCATTTTGGAGAAAAAAAGAAAAAAAAAAAAGCAGAGTTTTCTGGATTTTGATCACAGGTCTTACATTTCTGTCATATCTTTAATGCACACACTGGTTCCTTTGCACCAGGAGCTGCTCACTACCAAGGCTGACCCACAAGGAGTCCTGGGGAAGCTGTTGTGACTCCAAAAACAGAGCAAACCACATTGTGCCTTGCTCCCAGCCATGCTTTTCCAAGGGCAAATATCCCCCACATACACAGAGCTGGCAGAAACGTGACTGGCAAGGGATGAGAAGGTGGTGAGGAAGGTACAGCAGCAGCAAAAGGAAACCCAAGTGAAATGGGGGCCCACTCCTCAGTAAGGTGAAGGATGCAGTGCTGGGGGATTCCAAAGGAAGACCAGAGCCTTCTACAACACCACTGGACCTTCAGAGAAAACTGCACCCTTCTACAGGACCACTGCCTCAACAGAGCCACATCTGCCACTGCAGGAGGATGAGCCATTTAATCACACTGCTGCCAGCACCCTGACTGACAGGGTGTCAGGCTGTACTCTGTGTCAGTGCCTTGTACTGCTGCATTGTATTTTAATTTTCCTATTAAATTGCAGTTCTAGGTTTGCTTTCAAGCCAGCACACCAGGTGAAGCCCAGTGGAGAGCTGCCAGCACAGGCAGTGACTGCTGCACATGAACCCCCAGAGAATCTGAGAGCTGCTTTCTTCTACCTGGAGAGGACACACAAGGCTCAGAGGGAAAGGGGCAGGAGGGGACCTCATCCTTGTAGAACTGCCTTCTAGGAGAGGTAGAGATGCCAAAGCCAGGCTGAAGTAAGTGGAAAAGGAGAATCTCTACCATTGGAGATATTCCATACTCATCTTCAAGGCCATGAGAAACCCAATTCACTTTCCAAACAATGTTATTACTACTTGTTGGTTTTAGACTTCAATGTGATTCTGCTTTCATTGTCCACATGTGACCTCATAAAGTATAATATCAAGACAATTATTACCTATTGTTTGTAATAATCAACCCAACTAGAATTAAAAACAAACATATAACATCAACATAATTATAACTGGTTGAGGACTGTCAGCTTTTATTTCTCTATATGACACTTGCTATTATACTTTGGTAGAAAGAATCTCTAGTACTTATCCTATTTTACATAAAATCTAAATTTGGAGACCATATTTTAACGTCTGTTGACCTTAAATTCTCTAATTTATTCCCTGAATTCCTTACCTTTAAGAACACACCCATGCTCAAGTTCCACTAGCCTTGTTTGGATAATCCAAAATGAGGAGTTTGGGAAGGCACAGAAGATGGCAATGAAAGAGTTTCAGAGAAATCAAATAAGTGAAAGTTGAGCCATTTTAAAAGATGTCATACTAGCCCAGCTGCCACAAAACCTCAAATTCTACAATATCCTGCATGTTAAAGAAAGTATCCAAAAACCTGGAGGAAAATCCCATGGGCATAAGCTGGTGCAGATGAAGTGGAAAAATAGAAACACCTCAATGGAGGAAATAGTCTGGGAGGCTGAGTGGGAAGTCAGCCTACTGCAAATTTACTGTATGATTGGGAGGCAAATAAAAGGTTAGGAGAATCTTGGGTGATTTAGAAATGAAAAGTCAAGGTGCTGAGAACAACTCCTCTATACTTCTGGGAGTTATGCATCAATTCTTGACAGCTCAGTGCAAAAAGACAGGTGCATTTGACAGATGTACTTTTTCTGCTAGACTAAATGAAGAAAATTCTAGATAATTGCAATAAAACACTCATTTCATCCACCAGAACTGAAGAGAGGAGTGTGCTGAAATGAAACCCTAGCACCACAGAGAGCTGGATGACAGCACCAAAACATGCAAACAGCTGGAAGCAAAGAAGGTATGAAATGCTACTGAAACCTTCATCTGATCTTGCACTGAAACAAAATGCAGTCATTTTATCTGAACTGATCAGTGACCATCCCCTCATTCACTGCTGGTTTGAGCATTGCTTTCCCTACACAATCCAGTGAGAGTGCAGGTTTACAGAACAGGACATGGACATCACCTCCCTCAGGCACAGAGTCCTCTTTGCCTGGGGTTCCTTTCCCAAATTATGTGGAATAGCTGGGCTCTAAATCCAGCAAACTGGCTGACTGCTGCCTGGTAGAAGCAGCAGGCTTTCATAAACTGCATCTAAGAGCTTAATGACCTACTTAAAAATATAATAATATTATGTTTTGGCCATTCTTCACTTTTTCCTGCTAGAAATGGACTCCAGAGTTTTTTCCCATACTGCAAATATCAGTGAGAAGCAACAGGATACACAAGTCAGAGTATTCCAGATGCCATTTGAAGGAATGGCTGCTATAATATACAAAAAGCAGCAAAAAATGACCATAAGCCATCAATTCTAATGTGTTCTGCTGAGCATGCAAAGCAAGAAGGCCCAGGGATTAATTAAGAATATATGTTTTGATTAATACGAAGAAACAAGCTGATTGTGGGATTAATTACAATATAGAACAATTTGTCTCCCAAAGGTAGAGCTGGAGTTTTCACCACTTGAAACTTTATCAAGACTGAGTGAAACTGAGGAGAATCACAGTAGGACAGCCACCTCATGGCTTGGTAAAGCAGAACAGGAGACATTTCCACACATCAGCCTGATGTGTTTTCTGCCCAAATAAAACTAAGTCTTGCTCAACCTGCATCCTATTTCCCTGGAGCTTTTTGTTGACTGTCACTCCCTTTCTCTTTGCTCTTTTGAACCTTGCAATGCAGCACCTTCTCTTGACACAAAGATCACTGTCCTCTGTAGATGAAACTCCACCACCAAGCAAGCAAACCCTAAACTGTTTGTTTGCCATCACAGAACCTTCTACATTTTCAAATATTTTGTGTCCAACACAGCCCAACTGTTTGAAGAAGCTTATAAACCAAATGTCTTATAGATATTGAGCAATTGTGAAGATGCAAGCCTTGCTCAAAGAAACCCTTGCAAACCTTATTATTGCTTACCACTGATATTACAGTCTTGCTGTGAGATTTGAAGAAAGTCAGATTATACTGAAACAGAACACATGTAACAAAATTATTCTCACCACTTAACAAAACCTGAATTATGACTTAAGCTTCTTTCAAGCATCTGATTATTTGTCTAACTGGTAATGCCCAACAAATTCAAAAAGATAATACATAGCATCTGCTGCCCCTTCTAGGGTCCTCAGTTTTACTGCAGAGAGGAGAGAAGGCAGCACTTGGAACAGCTTTCTATAAACTTATTTTTGGTATCAGAGAAATTTATTTTTGCTAGATAAGAATTTCAGCTTCTAACCCAAAATATATGTGCTTCACAAACCGTGACTTATATTGGAAGGATTTGTGAAAAACAGCAGACTTGTCACACTGATGCACTTGGTAAATGCAAGCCTCCTCTGTGTGTGTACAGCATTGTGGAAGAAAAGAATTGCTAAACAAATTACTGCATTTCACTACCCAGCAGGGTAATAACCATAGCAACATCTCATAGAAGAGGAGGAAGGTTGAGAAATTGTAGCTCTGGGATTAGATATTTGTAGACTCCATTTTGAAGAGAAAATCTTTATTTAATTAAAAGTTTATTTAACTTTGGAGGAGGAAAAACCCCCCCTCTTGTCTGTCTACAGTAGAATAGAAAAAAAAAAAATAAAGCATGTAACCTTGCAGAAATTATATAACACTATTTTCATATTTTATAGCATTTTATTAAAAAAATTAGTTACATCTATACAAGTTGCTGTGCAGATATTAATCAAGCACATAAAGGGATAAAGTGAATATCCAGAAGTTAGACAACACAATTTTCAAGATGCAGCTCCTTTTGGGACTCATCCCCTTGTAACAAATGCATCTGCAAATATGGTTATGAGCACAGCCTGGCTCATTTTGTATTTCTGAGTTTAGAAGTCAGGTTTACCATTTAAAATTTGTTTGATAAGCTGGTGGCCACTTAAAAGGTGATTTCAGAAACACTTAGACTGCAAAAGTGTAGTAGGAATTGAGGAGTTGAGGTTGGTTTGGGTTTTAGAAGAATAAAATATTTGCCTATCGGAAATTCTTCTGGCTTTTGACTGAGAAACCTTCTGAATATTTCATTCCCAAGGTCTTGGGAGATGCAGTGCTCTTTGCAGTGCCAGCTGAGCTTCCAAAGGCAAAGATGTGACCAAAGAGAATGAGCTGTGTTTGGACTGTGACACCCAGAGCCACAGAAAGGTACAAGGGATCTCCTGAGGTCTCCCCCCAAACCCTTGAGCAAAGCAAGTGCAGTTAAGGCAGGTTGCTAGTCTGTGTCCAGGAGATTTTTGACATCTCCATTCTCCTCTAAGCCTCATCGTAAAAATTTACCACTCCTACAGTTATTTTTTTCCTTGCATTCAGTTGGAATTTGCCATATTCCCACCTGTAGCCCCTGGCTCTGTTGCTGCAAGCCCAGCCCCTGCTCTGGAAGCTTTTCCCTGTCCCTTCTCCTGCCCAGGCTGGACAAGCCCAGCTCACCCAGCCCCTGCTGCACCTCCAGAATCCCACTGCACTCATGTCTGTGCCTGTCCCAAACCCACACCAAGTGCCCCAGAACTCCCACCTAAGTTTGACTCCCTGCTACATTTAAATCAAGTTAAAGGTTATTCGAATTAATGACTGATTCAGATCTATCTCTGGTGAAAATAAATCTTGAGATTTTCTTCAGTACATAAACATTTTGTTCAGGCTATGCTCTGGATGTGCAATTTAGCTTCTCTTCCTTCCTAGAACAGAATTTAATTCTACACTTTTCTTTCCATTCTGTTTTCTTTAAACTTTCCTTCTTTAAAAAAAAAACATTGTTACAAAAAATTGTCGTCCCTTCAGTTCTGTAAGTATACCAAGGTAGGTAAATTTTTTAGAGAATGCCATCATAACAGAGAGAAAAGACTTTCCTTGAATTCTCTGAAAGCAAAATGATCCTTACAGAGAAGACACAGGTAAAAGAGCTTTTTTTGAAAGAGCAGAAACATCCAGCACAGGCTTGTTCAATCACAATAATACAGCTAATTTAACAAATTTTCAAAGTATGAGATAACTAGCTAAAGAAATGGCACCACAGGATTTTTTTGTATTCACATTTTAACATCTCAGTGTGTGAAAAGTTCTTACTTTTTGAAACTAGAATAAATTACTGTCAATAGAAGGTTCTAATGCAGTGTACTGAGTAGATTGCAAGTCTATCTTGATGCCACAATACATTTCTTATTGTTGCTGCTATAGGTATTTTTCAATGGATAAAAATCCATACCTGAACTATTTTATATAAAGCACAAAGTGGCAGCAGACAAAAGTATCAGAGCATTTACCAAGAGATGTTATTAACTTATTAATAACACTGATGGTTTGCTAATATTTGATACTTATAAAACCACTCAAATGGTGCATTTTCAGATGCTTATAATCTTGTTCACTATGAGAGGTATTGTAGGCATCTAAAATATGCATATAACCCATTTTTGTCATTTCTTTGGTTCACATAGCATTTTAGGACAAAACAGAAAATTCATTGATCTATAGATGATACAGTACAGAGTGCACAGACAAACATGACAAGCTAGAGATCACTGTGAAATTAAAACACTTTGTAGTTAATAAAAGATAAAGGAAAAAATAGATGCCAATCCTTCCTTCTCCCTGAGTTGACTAGTTGCTTTTACTACATGCCAATGATAAGGAATGACTGGAGCAGTCCTTTCTGAAATTTTCTATCACTGAAATAACTTCATAACCCTCTGCAGGTGCAGGCAAAGCATAAGAGTGAGGAACAAAGAGAATCTCAAGCAGAGATTTTTACAATTATATTTCATACAACAAATATCTTCAATATCTACTTCATATAAAATATTCCAAAAAACCTATACTTCTGTGACATAAATCTTCAGCTTTTATGGAGAGCATCTCCTGTGCTCTCCTAATACTCCTAAATACTACAAGTAATAGTCAGAATTGGTATGTTCTCAGCAGCCTTTCTGTAGTAATTTTGTCAATTCATTTACCCATCTAATTTAACATATCTTACAGAAACTTCAATTGAAAATGGAATGGAATTGTTCTGAGGCAAAAAAAAATTAAATTATGCACTTATAAATGGAAAATGAGTGTGTGTAATCTTTTATTTTTTAGCAAGATCCTGAAATGAAAGGCTTCTTAAGGTGAAAATATCAGTCCTGCTTTTTGCTTCCAGACTTTCTAGAAAAAGTTCCTTTGTATCACAGGATATTAGTTCAATTATGTAATATGATGTTGGGTCAGATATGGCAGTAATCAACAAAATATTACCATGAAAAAAAGCCAATTCCACCCTAAAACATGTTCAGATCAATCATACAATTAACAGTCACAATTCAGTAGTTTTTCCTCATAGAAATGGATATTATTTGGATATTTTCCCTTCACCCTTCTTTTGCAGTTTCCTCTATGGTATAATGCCAACCCAGTAGTATCCGCAGAAGAATCATATTTTGCAGTCAAAGAGGGAAAACACACCCAAATAAATTGCTATAAGCTATAAGAAGGAAAAAAAAAATAATTCCCAAGAGAAATGCAATTTAGATCAGTTTTTAATGTGGTGGTACAAAGAGACCAGTTTTAAGCTCTCACATGATATGCATCACCTAAATTTGTCTGCAGGATCCTTCTCTCCTGAATCCTTTTCCATTTCTACAGAAACCACTTCACTCACACTTTTCCTTGAAGTCCACACCAGCCTTCAGTTCCTTGAGAGATTATTTATAACCTTCTTATTAGTCATAACCCTTCTATTTACCCATAAAAATCAACACAAAAAGGTAGTTGACAGTCATGTTGAAGTGAAAAGAGAATAATGCAAAATAAAAGCACAGACATCATGAAAGCAGAATTCAATATGCTTTGCATAAACTTAGAAAGGAGAACCAGAAGTTCCTTTACTAAAATAGGACAGTTAAAGACA
The DNA here is from genome assembly GCF_903797595.1 of Erithacus rubecula. Taxonomy (NCBI): domain Eukaryota; kingdom Metazoa; phylum Chordata; class Aves; order Passeriformes; family Muscicapidae; genus Erithacus; species Erithacus rubecula. The sequence continues at coordinate 11,342,755 of NC_136669.1, forward strand.
GATTATCCGAGTGTGAAACAGATGATCATCAAGATGTCACTTCACTAAGGCACAAAATTATTTATTCACTTCAAAGGCCAGGAATCTGAAAAGGTTTTTAATTACCAGGGATAAGTAGAAAGGAAAAGCACAAGTGCATACACAAAATATAAAACCTTAGAGCAAACAGACACAACAAGCTGACTGAAGTGATTCTGAAAGTGTAATAGTAATATGAGAAGGACACATGTATGCAAAGGGAGAACAAAACAAATAATGATAAAACTGATCTGCTACTGCATGATGAAGAAAATCTAGTAGGAGGAAAATCAAGAAGGTCAAAAAATTAATATAATTTTGCTTCAGACTGCACTAGTGATGTAATTGCAAGCAGGCTGCCAGTACATTAATACCAGTGAATCAGGGCAAAAAACACAGAAAAAATAATCTAGGACGTTTTGTACAAGTTAAATTTAATTTCTAAACAGTGAGGGTGGATTTACTTCATTAAAGATCTGATTAAAGCAATGTCAGAATTAGTTACCAGTTGCAACTCATGACAATAGTGGAGTACTGGAGGGGAAGAAAAGGGAAAAAATGTTGTGTCTATCTGCATTTTAAAACCTAGAAGCAAAAATAAGGGTCAGACAACTCCAGGAAAGTGTGATTACTTTCCTGGAAACATACTGAGATAAATAATCAAACTAGTTGTTGACTTCTAGATTATGAGATTTGGCAGAAAACTAGTAACCAGGAATGCATTTAATTTACTTCTGTAACAAGGTAATAATGGACTTGAAATCCAGGGGGAAAAAAGGAAAAGAAAGGGGAAAAAGATAAATGTTAAATCTCCTGGTACTTGCAAGTTCATGTATATTTTTTGGAGCAAGCTTGGGAAAAAAAGTTTGAAAAAAAGGCAAAAAATAAGTCACCAAACTTAAGCCCTTGTAAACTCAATTAATCTACTACTGAAGCCGTACTAATAAGGATGGAAAACAATTTTCTACACTTGTTAGGTGCCCACCATTAGAGAGGGAACATCAAGTCAAGTTCCTTCAGTGGCTGCCTTGATTGTTCCTGTTTGATGGTTTCAGTAACAGGATTAGAGAGTGCACATTTTTTGGTGGAGAAAATAGAGTTCAAGAAATTCTACAAGAACACAAAAGTAGCCTGAACAAAACAAACGCCCCCAGAAAAATGTGACTAATTGGAGAAGTTATCTAGAAAAGTGAAGGCAGTTCAAAAAGAAAAAAAAAAAAGAATGTAGAGGAAAAAAAAAAATAAAATAGTGAGTAGTCAGCTAACTAGGAGCCCTGAAGACCTGATCAGAAGGCTGTAGCAGATCATAAGTTGTTTATGACTCAGTAAATGTCATGGCCTTACAAGAACAGGAACAATTTCCTCAGAGGCATAAAAACACAGTGTTCTTGAAATAACAGTTCATCTAGATAACACCTGAAATATTGTATCCCACTGCTGTCCAAGAAAAAACTAAAGAAGTTGCAAAAGTAATTTTTGAAAATTAAAAAAAAGAAACAAACAAACAAAAAAGAACCATATTAAATTTGTCCTACAAGAAGACCTTTAATAAACTGTTGATTCTTAGGCTACAGAACAGCAGAGACACAGGAGACTTGGTAATAGTCTTAATGTACTGAAGGGAAGGAAAGAACCCATTCACCCTTTTTACTTGGGATATCACAGGAATTGATGAGCTTAACTTACAGCTAAGGAGATTTAGGTTAGATATTAGGCAAATCTTTCTAATTGTAAGGACACTTAAGCTCAGGATAGATTTCCCTGAGCATGCTGCAGAGACTTCATACCTGGAGATCTTCAGGAGCAGTTGTGTCCTCATCTGCCAGGCATGAAAAGAGTAGGGTTGATTCTGCTCTGGAGCAGGATGACAGAGGAGGTGACTGAGCTCTTGACCTGCTTTTCTTCCTCTGAAATTGAAAATTAATTTCCTGAGTAGGATCTAAGGTGGACAGACTCCCAGTGTGGGAGGTGGTTTTAATTCCATGCATAAATTTCAGCTACCTTCACTGAAAGGAATAAGATATACTAGCACAATATTTTACTGCAGGAAAGATAAGGTGTCCAGAAGATGTAAAGCAAATGGAACAGTTTCCTGGATTTGCCTAGTCAAGGCATTAAAAAAGATATCTTCCTATTTTGCCCAAATTATTTTCCCACTTGTAGCTGTATAATGCTTGGTGCTCTCTATATTGCTCACATTTTTACAAGACCATTATTGTTTAAAAACTTAATTTCAGAGAGAGTATTCTTTCTTGTTTTATATTGTGCATATTTCTGAGCAGTATTGTGTTAAGAAGTTGGAAATAGTGAAGGGATTAAACAAAAAAATAGGCCAAGTTTTACCACAGGTCATAAAGTCACTGGGCTACCTCTGGAAATTTCTCCTGGCTGAGCAGTAGATCCTCCTGATTCCCCTGTTACAAAAATATTCATTCTGATCTACATTAGCCCAAAAGATTTCAAATGCCTTGGTGGTACTTAAGCTGAAATTTGGTAAAAAGCTATCTAGAGTTCCAGGCACTGACTGACAATTGTACAGACATAACCTCCAATGGCCCTCTTCATCCAAACTGCCTGGTTCTAAACTCTCCTTCCTTTAGGAGAAATTATAATAATCAGGGACATAAAAGCTGCATCAGGGCTTGTAACTAAGAACAAGAAATCAGCCTACAGAAGAATCTAACCTAAGTCCTCATAAAACAGGGATGAAACTTAAACTGAATATTCTTTTGATGCTAGAAAAAGCTCTGAAACCACAGAAAATCTATTTTGACAACTGTAGGAGTTAAACTCTAATTTCAGATGTGTGGCTGTCAAAGAAAAAAACCCTGTTTCTATGCCTACAGAGATTAGAATCTGGCAGATGATCTAAAAACCCAGCTAAATATTCTTTTTATAGAGTCACCTCCTAGTCCCCTTATTCATATAAGGAGTCTTGCAGCATTCAAGAACAATAAGGGGGATTTGGCTCATCTTGCTTTTGTGTTCAATAACATGCTGTAAGATAAAATCAATACAGACAAGTCCATATTAAGCTGAAGGTCACTCCCATGGCAGGTAACTCCTCTCTCTACAACAGCTCCTGTTGTTCATCTCTGCTGCTGCTGCCACTGCTGGTGATTTCTGAATGTCATTTGCCACATCTGTCTTGAGGTTCAGCCACAAGAAAAGGAGCAGCCCACTAGGATAGAAGCTGCCATTTTCAAGAAAGAGTTTTGCACCTTCAAACACCAACATGGGCATTTTCTTATGCCCTGCAATAGAACTTGGATGAGCAGTTTGCCATCACTCTCATGTTACAAGTCAGAAATGCCTTTCCACAACATACAGATGTGTCTTTGAACAAGGAAGGAATATTTCTCGTGGTTATATAGCACACTGCCTATGTGAAACTGGGGCCTGAAAATATATTTATTTCCAAACATATTAGACACCTACATTTTTACTGCAGAAAACTTCAGCCTGAAGTTTGGAAGTCTCAGAAAGAATAATTTATTTCCAGAAGTGCTAGGCATTTCCAGGCTTAACTGAAGCTGAGCTAATTATTCTGCTAAAAAACTAAGTTAATGAACCCAATAATGAAAATACTTCATTGTGACAAACACAATATTTAAAAAAAAACCTTTATTTTTCATGACATTTCTTACTGACTACCTAAAAAATGAGGCACAAAATTTATCACATTGAAGGCTGTGCACTTGTCTTTCAGTCTACTTAGAGCTCATAAAGAAGTCAACAAGGTTTAAAAAAGAATAAATATGATTCTGAATACTGATGGTGAAAGAAAAATATTTTGCCTATTTGCAATAAAAGCTGAGTGAAATGCATGTCAAAGTACAGATACCTGCAATATAATTAACAGTGCATAGAGGTGATTTTAAAAAGCAAATTACACTAAAGAAGGTGTCATACTCTTTGTCAGCATTAAAATATGGAATCAGCTATAAAGTGACTTAATAGAAATATCATCTAATTCCATGATCTGTATAAAGACACTGTGATGGTGTTGGTACCTCTGTTCTACATTTTCAGGTAGAAATTCATTGGATCACTTCTGAAATAACTACTTTATAATCTCTTTGCCTGTATTCTCTATATGAGAAGAAAGGAAGAATCTAATTTGCTTTTTTATTATACCATCTGATACACATTTCAACATACAGTGTGGGTTATGAAACCTTCCAGTTCTAGAATGTGAAAGAGTCTAACCTAAAATACTCCTACCCTTTCCAAATAAAATCAGTCACTTGTGGAAGCTGAAACTGGCAAACTGTACTATACAAATATATTTAGTTATTTTACACTTTCTTTTCTCAGGTACTTGCTGACATTGGAACTTTTTTTTTAACTGACGCTGTAGCAATAACTAAGTTTAAACTCATTTTAGATACAGAATTCCAGCATCTCATTGCTTCTGACACTACATGGCATTCTTCATAAAAATAATTAAGTTGGCCAAGGAACTAAGTCAGCCAAGGCTTTGACATAATGCAGTTACATGAAGCTATTGCTCATGCTGGAGCCTTCCTCTAAGAGCACCCCACTGTAGGAAAGCATCACACATTGGTTAAAAACAACAACACTGGGGGATTTGCAGTGCTCCCATGCTGATCCCAGCACAGCAGAAGCATTCATTGTAGCAGTGAGCGGTACCTGCACTCCATCCTCCCCAAAACAGCACAGCAAGGGTGGCAATAGATGGGGCTGATTTAGGGATACATGTGACACTGCTGGAGGCAAATGTTTGCTTTGAAAAGTGCTATGGAATCCAGTTGTTACACTTGCAACAGCTCAAAAACTACACTAATGCCTGTTCCTGTGCTGCTTCCTCCTCAATTTCCACAACATTAAGGGTTTTGTCATTAGTTGTTTTGGAAAAATTCTAGAAAGCTTCTCAGAAATCTCATCTTTTAAAAGGACTGGTCTATCCCATGTGCATTTCTTTGACTCTGGCTGCTGCCTTCTCCAGAAGGATATCCCTGCACCAGGCAGCACCTACTGGATTCCACTCCCACAGATATTTCCAATGATTCAGCAAAGTCACCAAATCAAAGTTTCACAGACAGTTCCCCAAAACTTAACCAGAACAAACTCATGCTTTCTTCTCTCACCCACAGCTGTTGGTGCAACCCTTGCTCAGCACTCACTGAATTTATTGCACCATGTGTCAGCAGCTCTATGCCTGCCACGTGTCTGAGAAAGGCACAAGGAGCAAGAGCAAGCACTGAGAGCCACGTCCCTCCTCCCATTCCTGCTGCTGCTATCTTGCCTCATCTCAGGTTTGTGCAAAATATTGCCTCCAGCTTCTCTGCAGCACACAGCCAGCATCTTCACATTTCAGCTCCTTTTTATTCTTACTTTTTTCCTCCCTCTCTCTCTTTTCAAGCAGCTGTGTTTCTGGAGATTCCCTGGGGAAAATCTTAAACTTGAAAGGGCTTCTTAATAACCTTGCTCAGCCCTGCACACAGGAAATTAAGCCATTCTGCACATTCAGCATTTACCACTGTGTTCTGCAGTCCAAAGTTCTCCTACACACACACAGTTTGCAGCCATTTGGGGATTGACTCCATCACCTTAGAGAAGTGCAGGTGAATTTTCATTTTTCTGTGTGAACTCTTTGCCTAAAGATGTGGGCAAATAGTTCATATATGGAATACAAGTGCCTCTAAATACAACAGAACCTCTTTGCATGGCTGCCAAAGAGATTTTCAGACAAACAAAAATCATACCAAGATGAAAGCACAATTAAGGGCCTTTGACACTCAGATCATTCTCCACTTGATTAAGTGCAATGAGTGCCTGCTCTCCTTAAAAAAAACAAACAAAAAAAAAGGCAACTTATTCTTTTCTCTCCTGCCCCCTGTTCTAGTTCACCGTGGTTTAGGGAATTCATTCATTAACCCCTCTTAGCTGTTTTCCCTCTAGTCTAAGAGGTTGATACTTAGGGACACAACCCTCCTTTATTTACATTCCAAGACTGAGAAACTGGCTGTCTAATTTGGCTCCATCCCAGGCAGGCAGGCTGTGAAAAGCACAGTCAAATTGCTCAGCTGCTCTGCTAGCTTGGGAAGCTTGGATCCTGGCACTCAGAGCTCCCAGTGATTCCCAGCCAGGCTGCCCAGAGAGCCTGGGGAAGGCTCAGACCAAGTTTGTTTCTTCTTGTATATTAAGGAAATCAAGTATCAGTGCTGCTGTGTTTCCTGCACTGTTTCAATCTCTGTTTGCTCGCAGGGGCACAGTTGACAAAGAACCAAATTCTTTCCATACAGATGACATACAATGAACACTTAAGCGTGCTGGCATATTCCACATGTAAGACCACAGAAAGAGACACATAAGGTGCATAAAACCTTTGCTTCCCCAATTTTCTGCACACTCAAACCCTTGACTTGTTACTCTAAATCTCTGTACTTACTGCTATCTTTCCCAACTTCCCAAATGCCTTCAATTGAAATAACATCTCTGCCTTGGCATTGGTAAGTGCAGCAAGCTGTGCCACTCTGAAGTCACCCATTTCCACAGCTCTGGATGACTGAGTGACCCCTGCACAGCAGAGCACAGGGAGATGAGCACTGTGCACCCAGAATGATCCTGCTCCCCAGACTGCACACACCAAATGCCCAGGGCTGCCTTGGCTGCACACATTTCAGGCAGGTTTCCATCAATGCAGGAGGCCCCTGACTAAATTATTGCCCATTGACAACATCTCCTGAACAGAAGCCACAGGGTTCTCTAACCCTCTTCTGCCTGCCCACCCTCCCAGAGCAACCAGCCCTGGGGAAGGAGGCTGAAGCACCAAGCTCTGGAATTGCAGAGGTGGAATCACTCCAAATGTTTTCCTTGCTTAAGCAGCTACTTCAGCAGAGAGGCAGAGATGCCTGGCAAGACCCAGGATGGGGAACTGGGAATTCTTTCCTCTGCTTGAAGTAGAGCTACAGCACGCACATGGCTCAAAGATGAATTAAGCACCCATGTGTCACCCAAATACCTGTCAGAGGATCTGTGACTCCTATATAGCAAGCTTTCTCCATGTGGTTTTTTTCTTTCCACTTAATGTGAATCAGATTCTTAAAGGAAAATAATATGTAGACTTTCAACTCTTAATAACTGTTGTGAAATAACTCCTGGGTTTTACAGCTGTTCCAAAAATATACATAAAAGTCCACCATGGTAATTTTATTTTACTAGCTTCAATGGAATCCAAACGAACCAGGCTAAGGAATTCCTGAGAACATCCCAATGATTTGCAAGGAAATTTATTACTAGAGGTTTCCTGCTGTCCTGAAAAAATTTAGTTTTGCCAATCTGACAAAGAAACTTCATTGTTCTCTCCTGGCAACCAGCTGAGCACATGTTGACTTCACAATCCATGAGGTGAACACAACTCAAAATCCTCATCTTATTGATATTACGAGCTACTAGCTTCTGATTTAGGATTAATTAAAAAAAAATTTAAAAAAAAAGGCAAATTATTTTTTTTCCCTAAAGAAAGAGAAAATGAAAATTTTTATGAGGGAAGGAATCACACTGGTGTACTGCAGTCACAGAATGAGAAGCATGTGGGCCATAGCTCTGAGCGAAGAATTTGCTGAAAGGGTTTCTCAGGTGATTAGAGGACCACAGATTGTGTTCAATACTCATAGTAGTGAGCTTCAGGAATAATATCCAATGCACAGCTAAAGAAGTTATCACCTGGCAAGGAGCACAAAGTACAAACCCAAAGTACCACTTGATGATAAAGCCCATTATCAAACCCCTTTGAATCTCAGTTTTGTGAGTGCTCCAAAACATTATAGAGAGCAAAGGGAAAAGGTTCATTTTCAGACTTGACAAACTTCTCCTGTCACTGAGCTACCAGCACTGTTACTGCAAACAGATGCCTGTTTTCCACATAAATACAGTTATCAAATATTGTTTATGGATTAGGAGAAGAGTTCAACATTTGTTTTTGTTCTGTCCTAAAAAAAAGTCTGTGAGAGCACTGAGAAAAGCCTGCCATACCTTGTTGCAGAGCCAGGAACAAATAACTTAAGTGTTCTTTTAACATTCTCTGCCAGTGCTGAAAGGCCAGTGCCTGCAGAACTGCTTCTGACATAATTAAATGAAACATGAGCACTTCCTTAGTCCTGGGAATTCCCTTGTTCTGCAGGAGGGGTGAGGATTTTACAAACAGCAAATCCCTGTCTTTCAGTCAGTGCATGCAGCAACACAATTTCAAGTACAAATTTGTTGTCTCCTTCACAATTGGGTAGTTTTGCTTCAGTTACACTTATTTTATTTAAATAAGAACAGTTATCTTGAAATATTATCTAAAGGAAAGCAGAATTAATTAGTTCAGATATCAAGTGCAGGTTCTACATAATCTTTACCTAAGAAATGCACTGCAAAGGAATGATTAAAATGTTAAGTTGCCATGGCTACCTTTATATCACAAGGCAAGGAAAACTTGCACTCAAGATAAAGAAAGAAACAAGCCACTATTAATATAATTGTTTTCAGCATTTTTAGAAAGAAAACCTGCTTAAAAAGAAGTGTTATACAATTTGCTTTCTTTTGTTTGCAGGTAAAGCAATGAGTATCTGTGCTTGGATTTGTAGTTAATAATTTTCACAAAGCACTTAATTCTTCACTTTTCTTTTTAAAGATAATAAAGGCTAAGAAAAACATGATGGAAGGAACTTCTTGAACACTGCTGTAATTTTATAATGTTTTATAATGTGGTTTAAAAGATAGGTCTCTTTCAAAATGAGATTTTGCATGGCTGTTTCCTAAACAAGCATCAGATGCAAAACTGAAGCACTTTTTAATGAACCTGAGGTAAAATCAGTAGATTTTAGCAAATAGTAATTTGTTGATTGCACCATGAAGAACAATGATTTTGAAGTTATCCTAATGTTTCATTGAAGTTTCTTGAATACTATGAACTACTACCAATAAAACCCGTTCCAATATATGAAATCTGTGGAAACATTGTCAGATGCTAACATGCCAATGTGAAAGTTACACACTTGACAGGAAGTTTATGAAGGTAGAATTTTTTTTAATGTCTTAAATAATTTTTTTTCTACCAAGTATGAAACTAGAAGCATAATTAAATAACTAGAAGCCTCTTAAAGATTGTACTCTTTGCCTCATAGTATTCCAACTTGATTCACTCATTAAAATATTGGTTATATGGATACATTTAGGTGACCTAAAATAATTATTTTTAAAAAAATTAATACAAATAACCCTAAAGACTTGTGCATTCATCCTGGAACAGGAGAACAAGAAACAGAAGAAACACCAAGTTTTCTGCTCTATGCCCAAAAGTAGTACCAAAACCCAACCTGGCCAGTGAAGCACCAGCAGAGGGGATAAAGCAATAAAATCAGAGCTGGAGGGGAGCAGGAAGCCAGGCTGGCTTGGTGCTGCAGAACCCCTTCCTCTCCAGCCAGCTTTGCAAAGTCTGTGATCTGTGAAACACAGCATGTGAACCAGCACTGATGAGATCTGTTAGGGCAATTACACCAGGAAGAAAGTTTTAACTTTTCAAAGTCTAAGCTGGGGACAGCGTGGATGTTTGTTCTCTGTGCTCTGTTTGAAAGCTGGGATCAGAGCAGATGCTCATATGCCAGTTGTACTGCTTTTGATTATGTGAACCAACTAAAAACCCATTTGCTACAGAGCTACATGCTTTAAATTTAACATGAAACAAGCCATTATTATTAAAAAACACAGTGCACAAAGTCTCATTAAAAGGGCTTTTTCCTCTTTCTCTTGGGCTTTTAAATGACAGCATAATAGCTTCCAAATAAATGAAGAAAACACATTTACTGGGAGCTACAGCTGAAAAGACTGTACATGGTGATTGATGGCCAGTTCTTTCCAAAGCTTCAGCAGAGGGTTATGACATCCATTATTGCAAATCCCATACACTGGTGCAGAAACACAAAAACACTTACTGGGTGCTGCACAAGAACAGTCCAGACAACAGAACCTTAACCACAATAGACTGTGGAAATATACTGCCATTTTAATAAATAAATTTAACAAGACTTTCTCAAACAAAGTGATTCAATGGTCAGAATCTAGCTTAAAATAGCACATGAAAGCACAAAATTATTTTTGAGGTATTAAACAAATTATTAGAATTTAAAGGATTTGAGAAAACGACTGATCTTTTACCTCTGCATTTTTCCAGTTATTTCATGTGCTATATTTTATGCATGAAACTTTTTTTCCTCTCTTATTTCCTTCTTAAAAGTTGAGGCTGCAAGGCAAATGATGTTAGGTGATTAACATATTTAATAAAATCTGTCTCTAACTTCTGCCAGTTACATATGCAAGATGCACATGTAATGAAGTGAACTAAAGTCTGCAGAAATTAAGCCAATGCTTAAAGTTGTGCAGGAGTGGAAAAACAAAACCTATAGCTCAAGTTTTATCTGATGCCTCACAAAGGAACCATTTCCTCCAGCTCCTGAAAAACTCCTGTGCAGGTGCTCAAATTACAACCTCCCCAAGACTCCACATAGGTAACACTGTTTGTTGTACATGATATTGCAAAAATAAAGTGGGCAATTTAGATATTAAAATAAATGAAAATTAAAAGTCTCTCCAACAATATCTATAAAACATACCGAGCTTTCAACAGAGTTTCTCAGACTGGTTGGTTTGTTTTTTATTCTATTGAGGAAATTATAATTCTCTATTTTACGCACAAATTAAATAAGCACACGTGTGCCTGAACACACTTTGTAGGTAACTGAAAGCCACAGGAGAATCTTACAAGTGAATCAAGTTATGGAAATCCACATATGCAGAATATCAGATAAAAGCTGCTCATTTTGTGCAGCTGCTCCAGCTCCTGAAATTCATCACTCAAAATTTCTGAAAATAAAGGAAACAAACCCACTGTCACATGCATAATTGTTTATGGTGACATAAACAGAATCAAAGTTTTGTGGAAAACTGCAAACTCTCCAGGGTGTTGACAAATCCAAACTGGAAAGCATGATACAAGGAGAACATTTGTGCAGCAGCAATTGGCTTCAGCAAAAGATGCACAGTACTTCAGAGAAGTTTAGATAACCTTGTGAAGAGCTGCAGCTAAGAATTTATGACACCTCTAGTCAAACTTGTAATTCTTGGACATGAGCTCTCAAAAGTCTTGGCTGTTCCATTTAAGTGCTGTTTGTGGAGAAGCAAGACCTCCTGAAGTAGAAATGTTAAATGACAGGAGTCCAGCTCCCAGAAAAATTCAGTGGAAAAGTACAAAAAGCTCTTGTGAATTTCAGTTTATTTGAACAGTTCATGCTTACATAAATCCCCCTAAAGATTAGGATAATCATATTAAAGCCTCTCTGAATATAGCCAATAGGGATCACAGGAAGTCTGAGTTCCCATCAGATAATTCTTTCATCATGAAACATGAAAATAAAAACTGTTTTCAGCTGAGATGCTTTTAAGAAATTAAGATGCCATGAAAGATGAACAGAGGATGAGCCTTAACAACATTTAGCAACATTGTGTAAAAATCCATTTACTGAGCCACTGTGAATGAATTGGGGGGGGTTTATTTCTCCTGACTCCTGCACTAACAACCTACAACCATCTCACGTGCAGCATCAAAAAAATAGTATTAGCCACAAGTGCCACCCCAAAACAGCCAGCCCAGAAGAAAAGACTGCAGGCATCATAAGCTTAACTTCATTTTGAACTGAGACTTTTTGAAGTCCATCAACTTGGTCTCAACCCTAAGCTATGTCTCCAGAAACTTTTCTTTTTGATTTATTGAAAAAGGTGAGGGGGAAAGACAAATCTCATAAAGCTCTTTGTTCCACTGAAATACAATTAAGAAAGGGGCGGGGAAAAAAAAAAAAAAAAAAAAAAAGAAAGAGAGAAAAACACACCCCAGCCCCCAGATCCTCCCACTGGAAGCACAAATATCATGTTTATCTTCTCCTGAGTCTGTTCACTCCAGCATAAGGCAGTGCCTCAGTCTGGGTTTGGTGGCAGAGAAGACTAAGCTCAAATCTCATGGCAGCTGGCACAGAAGCAGATCTTTTCCCCCTTCTAGTGTGGGCTGCTTCAGCTATTTGCTGCAGAAAAGCAATGTTTTTAACCACAGTCTGGTACCAGCTCCTTTCAGAGGAGGAATGACACAAAACTGGCTGCATCAGCCATGAAGTTTTCCCTCCTGTTCCAGAAGAAATTGCCTCTGGGGAGAGTCTCTCACTTCCTTTCTCACTCAGTTTGCTGGAAGCTGGACAGCCATGGCTTTGCATAGCTTCAGTGGATTACTCATCTGACTCAACCCATTCAGAAATATTTCTAATTACTCCCAGCAGAGGTTTCTCATCTAATTATCTCCTCTTTTAATTAAATTTCCTTGCTAGAAACCAGGACTACTAGATTCACAATTTTTGTAACATAGTGTTTCCTGAAATCAGTACTCCAGGACCCAGGATGTTTATAGGATTTAAGATTTATGAAGTTTGGGCCTTGAAGGGGTTTCTGATTCTGAGTACATCACGAAGCCTGCAGCAGCCATGAGTCAGATAAAGGATATAAATCTTTCAGCTTAAAGCTGGAGCCTTGGATGGAGGAGCCCCAAGGGCCTCAGTAGCAGCTCTGACTCCGTTTAGAGATCATGACCACAGCAGAGAAGTGCAAAGTGCAATAAATAAATGTGACATGGAATCCCCTTATCCACTCCAGGAGTCAGGAGGATCCCTCAGATCAGCAAGAACATGCCCAAACATTGTTTCAAGCTGTCTCACCTTGCACCTGTGGGAAGACCTGTGGCTCTCTACATTAAACTGCAAGACAAATTAAACACAATTTCTTCCATCTGGTTTCTCTCTTTGTTTAACATCATCAAAACCAAACATTCAATAACAGATTTCTTTTTCCCTGACCAAGGTAACCTTCTTGAAGTGGTTACCCTTTCCAGATCTTCATTTGCTCTTTCCTCTGAAGTCAAAGGCTCTTGCACTGTTTTTCCTCTACTACCTTCCTGCAGCCCAGAGGAACTGTACATTGCTCCAGAGGAAAACAGCACACAGGAAAATGAAGAAACTGAGCAAAGTGATATGATGAATAATCAAATTACAGAACTGATTGTATTCTCCACAAAGAAAGTAGAGTCATGCATTCACTGCAAAAGCAGGAACATAAGGCAGAACTTTGGCAGAAATCACAATGTGATCTCCCAGCTCCTGATAAGATGATCACCCATCAGTTCAGGAGCTCAGCTGGAACTGTGTTTGCAATTCCTACAGCTCAAAGGCCCTGTGTCCACAAAGCCCATTAACAACCAAATGGACTAGAAGCAGCAAAAGCAGTTTCAGGGAGTGCCAACAAAATCTTTTTGAAAGAGAGGAAAATATTTATTTTTCCCTTCAAAAATCTTACCAAAGTTAAGGAGCTTGGGCAGCATTCTGACCATTTTTAGCAGCTATGGACAGGTAATGAGGAGCTGCTGTTGACACAGTTGTGGGGGGAAGATTCACTATCCAGTTTCTATTCCTACTGAAGAGGCAGAAACTGGGAGCTGTTTATTATTATTTGTGATAGTGTTTCATGCAGAACAGCAGGACCTCATTAAGAAAGCCACATTTGCCACAAACATTCACCTCTCATGCAGAGATCAAGAAACAGTTTGAGCTCACAGCACAGAAAAATCTACTTTCCCTTTTGCAGGACACAAAAGACAATCTGAAGGAATTAACATACACAGGCTACCACAGGCAAACTTTCTTCTTTCCAAATTACGTATTTTTAATTTTGGTAACACAGAAGATCACCATGCACCTAGGAAGTCTTAGAAATCCTTATTTCTTCAAAAGCACAAATGCATAAGTGTCTCTTCAAGCCAGTGATCCAAAAATACATAATAAAATTAATTCTGTAATTAAATACAGTCCAAAGTTCAGGGCTGTTTATAAGCTGCAGATGCCAGTCACTAAAAAAGCATAGGGGGAAACCCCTATGTGATAAAAATTGCCTGAATATGTCCACTAAACAAATTTTCATAGAATTTTAATATTTAATGGCTAAAAATGTTAGACAACAAAAGGCAGGGTGCAGTCAAGGAGAACACATGCATGGGTTTTGAATTTCTCTGTTTAGGAATGAATGTAGGGGTTTTCAGGAGAAAAGTAATTAACTAAAAACCCCTGTATTTCCATAGTTATAAACTTATGTAATACAAGTACTGCAGCTCCATCAAACTGTAGCTGAACCATTAACACTTCCTTGAATACTCAAGTTAAATGAAAAACAAAAAGGAGACAAGGTTAATGGGCATGTTTTGATTGCAGGAGAGGGAAAAAAACCAAATCCAAACAGCAGAAAAACCAAACCAACAATAAGAAAAAAACCATCTCTTTTTAGTAGGCAGAGGTTTCTAAACAAATTTTGGAGTAATTGAGTAATCACATCAAGTTTATTTTTTGTTTTAAGTACCTAGGGAGCTGGATCCTTTATGAAAACAGTTTAAATATTTTCAATCTTTTTTTCCCCCACATAAGGCAACAGACAGAAAAGCTAACCTAATACTCACTGTGTACTTAAAGATGAAATAATTTTCAGTTACATTTCAAAAAATGTCTCTGCTTTTAATATTTTCAGTGATCCACCTTTTGAGGAAACCCCACCATCAAATAGGGGTCCTATAAAAGCTCAAGTAAAACATTGTTCTTTGCTACCAGTGCTGGGCAGTCTATCCATTTTATTTTGTTAAATGTTGCACAATTTTACTAAACACTTTATTTGGCCACAGTGCAAATAATGCCATTAGATGAAAGCAGAAGGAAAAAGAAAACAAATTATACTTCCCTCAAATTCACATGTCTATAGTGAAGTTTCTAGAAAAATAGTCTTGGATATGAAGGAAAACCTTTTCTACTGTTGAACCTAGCAATAGCAGCAAAACTAAAGTGAAAAGGTAATTGATATTCCAGAATTGTGCTTTCTAATAAACAAGAAACAGCATAAGCAAAATTGTTATGGCCACATCTGATGGTGCCAAATAGTCTGAGGAGGGCATAGATCTGGAGTGGTGGCAAGTTAGTTCCTCATAAAGACAGTATAATTTAATATGTAGCTCAGCAAATAATGAAGAAAACCAAATCTCTTAAATAGTAATTAACTTGCAATTAACTCAAATTACTCGACTCATGCCTGCAATGGGTGAGGGAGTCCATAGTGGATTAGAGTGAAAGCAATTGCTTCATAAAGTTGAAACTAAGGAGAAGTTCAGAAAGAGAAAGTATAGTTGGGAAGAAGATTTTTTTTATTTTTTTTTTTATGCTTAACATAAGAATTGAAAACAAAGAATGAGCTTCTAGTAGATTTGAAAAAATGGCTAATTGGTTAAGGAGAGAAAAACTACTGGGAAAGGATGAGGTGTTTAAAGTAGTCCAGAAAGTGAGAGAGAGCTGATGAGAGAAATCATCACAGGGTGCAAGAACTTGGCATGGACAAACCCATAAGAGAGTGTCTGATTAAGAGTGATGGTAGGAAATACATAGAAAGAAGAATTTCTCTCATTGATTAGGAGAAACTCCTAAAGACTTGGACAGTATTCCATTTGGAGACACAGTCCTGTCAACCCCCCCTTGAAAACCTGACCTGGTTTCAAGGGGAAGAACAGAGCAATTGGTTTACAAGCAGCTTGTTAGGGAAGGTCTAAAAAGTGACACCAACACACAGGATAAACCAAGCACCAATATAATTGCTATAATTGGATGAAGATATTGAGAGAGCAAAACACAACTGCAAACTGTCCGAGTTATTTAAGAGATTGCTCAACTCAGAGTTGTAGGGAAAGGAAGGACGCATTACCCCTGGACTGAGAGGAACTTGTATGGAGACATAAGCAAGGTCTGTTAAAACTGAAATATATTTAATATATCTCAAATACATGAGGATCATAATAGTTAAAGATTTTGAGGGAGAGTGAAAAGCTGTGAAGACAAAGCACAATAACAGGGACAGATTTCATTTTGCCCCTATATAGTGAACTGTGGTGACACATTTGCTGGACATCCCAAACATAAAGAACCACTTTTTGGAGCAGCTAATGAAAAAACTCACAGGATGAGAAGCAATTCTTGCATCAGCTCGACTTAAGATGAAGTTATCCAAGAAAAACTGTGGAAAAGACACTACTCCACACTCAGATACCAAATCACTTGTAAGAGAGGGGAAAAATGCCAAAAAGAAGCCCAAAAGCAAACCCACAAGAGGTTTAACTTGAAAGGTTAAGTTGCTTAACTTGGGAAAAAAAAGAATGATACAAATATGAAAAAGCTAGTTAAAAATAAATTAAAAAGAATCAGCTAAAATTTTAAAATATTCATATAAATATTTTAAAGCTTTTTATATAAACTGGCATAGGGGGGCTTTAAAGGCAGCAGTGTAAAAGCTCAGAGTACAAGTATAATACCTTTCAGGAATAATTTCAAATGGGTTTCCAAAAAATATCAGTGTACTCAAAGAGCTGAGTAAAAGAGGCTATTAGACATGAAAAGCAGAATTTGCACACACCTGAGAAAACTGAAAATAACAAACTGAGAAAATTCTAATGAGAATCGGGGGAGTAAAAAAAAAAAAAAAAAACAAAAACACAACAACAAAAAAAACCACCAGAGGATTTAACAAAGTAACTTGCTAAAGATTAAAAATATAAAGTTTTCAAATCCCTATCAGAAGCAGCCAGCCTTTGAGCACAGGGTGCACCAGGAAGTTAGAGGGAAGGCAAAGTGGATGAATCCTAGGCATCCACATTTCCCACAGAGAACCTTAGTGGGGCTTGGGACTGAAGAGATTCTCCCTACAAAACTCTTCCTCAAACTGATCTGTTTAGGAGCTTTTAGAAAAAAGGACAAAATGAATAGAAACACCCAATATGCACTCAGTGCTTCCAAGGCAACTCAGATATAAAATCTGTGATTATCTAATTGTGGTTTGCAGCCTACAATTTAAATTAGAGTGAACATGAGTAGAACAAAAGATAATAAGCATAATATTAAGAGCCCAGGGACTCTGACTTCTGGCACAGGAATATTGGTAGAAAGTTTAAAGATGTTTATCCCATTGATCAGAGTTTTAAAAGAGTCAACCTCTTGCAGGGAACTTGGGCTCCCCATATCTCCCAGTGAAATCAGTGGCAGAAGGAGCAGCCCACAAACAGTGCACAGCTGTTCCCCCACCCAAAACCTGTGATACCATCCTTTGGTGACAACTACCAGGGAACAGGAAGAAAAGCTCTCTTGAAGGTTAATAACTGGTAAAAAGAGAGGAAATTAGGCTATGCACTTATGTGTATGCTGCTTTCTGCACAGATTTTCAGATAAGCTTTATAAAGGCAAAACCAAAGTAAAGTGTTTCTTATTTTTAGTTTCACTCTGACACTGGTATTTGAAGGCAATCCTTACAGAAGCAACCTACATGACGATACATGGCTCCAGGAAAGCAGCTGTTTACCTCCTAATCTGTCATTAGTTCTCTTCCACAAGACAATAAAAACTCAGCCCAAAAGAAAAACAAAGTAAAAACAGCACAAACAATTTCCTTATGCACTTCTGCTGAATGGAGGAGTCGGATCTGTTTGTTTTTAAGAAGAAATTATGCTAATTTAAACAAGAAAGCTCCAGCAAGAAATAAATTGTTGCACATCTTACTCAGAAACATCACATAACAAGGTCATTGTGGCTGAGGCAATTATTTTGGCAAATTGTTGTGGAGGGATTAGAGCTAATAACACAAGTTACAACTAGTGAATTGCATATGTGTATCTCAACGCTCAATGGAGAAAGAAATTTATTTCTGTAAATTAGCAATAGGATAAACAAGGCTGTTTGCTATATGGACATGGCTGTGCAGGAACAGCATCACCAGATGATGACATATTGCTGTTTGAGCAACAGGTTTTTCTTTACCTTGTTGTAGGAATTAAATCCAGCATCAACAGCTACAGCAGAGCAGCCTCTCAGAGGATGGGACTCAAAATCCCCTCACCAGAGGGGACATAAATCCACTAAGAAAAAATCTATTTTTATTCATACATAATTGTGCTAGCTTTGCAAAGGACTATGGTTAATTCCAAGAGCAAACACAGTTTTTGTCTGTGGTACTTTGGACCTAAAGACAAAGTTGGAGATCTGCATCAAGGAGTGGTGCCACCCTGGAGGGGTCCTTGCCCTGGGTCTGAGAGCACAAGGTGCTCTGCACATTCCTTAGGACTAAATGATCCCCGGTGTTGTGATTGCTTCTCAGGTTACTGCATTTGGGGGAAAAGATATAACTAATTCTAGGGGTTAGGTTGGGTTTTGTTATCGGTTAGTTGGAGTTTTTGGGGGAGGAACTGAGGATTATTTCAGCATTAGCAGCAGGAGGACTGGAGAATGAGCTTTTCTCCAGCCAGTGGTGAGCTCATTCCTCCAAACCTTCTGTACACAAACCTGGTGAACACAGCCTGGGAACACAACCCTGCCTAATGGACCCATTTCATGAGCCTGAGCTACAATAAAGAGTTTGAGTCGATGACTGCACCATCACACTGTCCTGCAGGTATCCTGGAGCAGAGACAGCATGCCAGCCTGCTCCCAGGAGAGCAGTTTTCCAGAGAAAGAAATGCACAACACGAGCTCAATCAGCTGGGAAATGGGGCTGGGAAAAAGAAAGGGAGCTGAAAGTGCTTTGCCCACTGCAAACAACAAAAATCTCATCCGTCTAAGGACTCTGGGAAAGGAATACTAAGTTTTAAAGCAGAAAAGAGCAAGAAGTAAAATGCTTGATCCACAGCTCAAGGGCACATTGGAAATGGTTTTTCTGCCTCATGCAGACATAAAATTGCTGGAAGGATGTTCTCATAAACAAAGTGCTGGAGGCCATGCCATCGTCCAGCTCCTCCTGTTTCTCTCTACATCTAAGGGAGGAAAGTACATCTCATAAAACAGAAGATGCACACGTTTCAGGAATATCCCAGAGGCAAAAAGAAAGAATAGTGAAACAGCAACAGCTTTCAAAGCTGGTGATACAGCCTCTTCTATTTAGGTTAAAAATCCTCTAGGGCCTGTTCCTACTTCTGATTTCCACGTACTTGCTGGATTTTTCACAGTTTCATTATTCAAGGAAAATAGCTGGATTTTACTAAGGTTGGCCATTGGGGGCAAAATTCAGCAGCAGCAGAAAGTCAGATGAAGGTATTTGCACCTCCTAAGTCCCAGTCTCAGTCTCTGAGGCAGAACTTCCATACCTATTAAACCCTCTGGGCTCAAACAGGATTTAAATGAGGGAACAGAGACCTAATCTTCTTCCCTCCCATTCTTTTATGCCCTGTTTTACATTACAATTTATTCATGTTAACATTTGTCTGGCTAATCATTGCAAACACTTCCATACTTTGTTTTGAAAAGGTCTAAATGTAACTCACTAATATTTTAAACAAATCTTGATGTTTCTATTGCCATATATCAGCAGAACAGAGAGAATGAAGGAAAGGAGGAAAAATAAAACAACCTCATAAAAGATCTCACTCAAGATTTATGAGCAAGGTAAAAAACTGAAAGGCTAAAGATCTCTACAAAAATTACAACTCTTGTCTTCCCACTGATATGACTATGCAGCTTAATAGTAGTGCTTGCAAATACCTCCTCTGCACTGAAATACATACTGAGATGTGCTCCTCAATTGCACCAACACAGAACTTATAGAATAATTTTAAAAAGGTCAGTTTCATCCATTAATTTATTCACACAATTGTCCGAGATTTAGCTGACAAAAGAAGCCTAGTAGACCCTGATGCTTTTTTAATATCCATATGAAATGGCACTCAGACAGATTTAGTGCTTGATTTAAAGCAAACTGATGGCTAAGTTATACATTTAGATAGAGACACTGGTCTAAGGTCAAACCACTATCATTAACATCCCAAGGAGGAAGGCTGATAATTACTAATGCTTAAAAGCACCAGCAGTCTTACTGATTGCATGGATTTTCTCAGACTTTTGTTCAGCCAGTTTCTCAAGTAAAAAAAAATAGCATTCAAAGACTTTTAGCTCATACAATGTAAGCCTCACTCATTAGTAATCCTTGGAGCTTGACTTCATTTGAGCCCGTTCTGGGTCTGGATAGCAATTAGTATTGCCCTCCAGGTAAGGGAGTGTAGATTTATCCCCCAGAGGTGGTTTAACTTCCTCAACCTACTTTAAAATTAGATTTACTCGGTTACAAATCGTAAGTGTTAAATGAGTAAAACTATTAAACTAGGAATACTGCTGGGCTAAAGCATTTAATGGTTTACCACAGTATTACCATTTTTATGGTCTATTAAAACAATTGTAAGAATATCAGCAGTATGAAGAACCAAGTAATTTATATACAAGTTTGATAAAGTACCGTATGTTTGAGGAAAAAGTGAGCTCATTTTCTTACACTTCAAGAAAATTAGAGAAAAGGATGTTTTAAAAGAAAAGGTTCCTTTAAAGCTGAAGTACATTTATTTCAAGCTAGATTTCCCAAACTATATATATAATATATCTTATTGTCAAGATTTTGTTTGTTTCATGGAGCTTGTTCCACCCAAATGCAGATGGTTTGAACCAATACCACAAAACAAACCAATGCAAATAAAATATTAAAAACATAGCTCAAATCTAATTCATTTATGAGTTTTTCACCTCTCCTCTTTTCCTCCCCTAGTTCATGTTGGCACCAAGGTCATCCCTATATAAAATTGCCCTGCAGCATTCTGAGTCTTTACACAGCTGAAACCTGGAAACAACAAAATCCTTGGTGCAATGGCTTCCAAGAAATTTAGAGTCCAAGAAACCATACATCAAGCTACTACCCAAACTTTCCACAAGTGAATTCAAGATATGTTTTATTTAGTCTGTGTATCACTTGTTCTCTAGACTAAGCTTCCAGGCAAACCTCTATTTTATCTATTTTCTTGAAAACACCGCGAAGAAACAAAAAATCTTGTGACAAGAGACTGTCAAATTCCTTCTTCACTGGTCTTGCAACAGAGCTTTGTGACCCCAAAGAATGCTTGGTTTGCTAATGAAGTTAGAGAAACTGCTTCAAAGAAGTTGCATTATTTAATTTGCCACAAAATCACAGCAAAGTGTAGATGCTCTCTGAAAACTCAAAGCTTATAAAGCTTTTCAAGAAGACAAAAATGATGTTGATATGAATAGAAACATCAATGCTAAACAAAGGAGATAACTGCATATAAACCCACCTCTTTTTTTTTGTAATGAGCCTCTGCTTAAACAAATATGAAAATCTTGGCTTCTGCACACAGAAACACAAAATGGGAAAATCTGATTTCTACAAGTAAAAACATGACCCAAGGATCTCTGGAAGGTCACACTCTGCCCAAATATGCAGGCTGGTATATATATATATATACACACACATGGAAACACTGAGGCACAAATCACCACCAGATTTTTTTTTTTAAACAAAGAGCACAGAGGTGAAGGTGTCCATGACATCAAAGAACCTTCTAATAGAGATTACCAGCAACCTGGATCACTGCTGGCAACAAAATCACTAGGAACAGAACAGAGGCATTGACCTATGCTAAGACATTATCACTTAATAAGAAAAAAACATCATTACAATGATTTAAAGATAATTCTATAACTCTTAGAAATACTTTCTATTTTCCTATTTTTAATTAGGTGCATTAAATACCTTGATAATATTCTCTCAAAGACCAATTGCATGGTACACAGCACTCCTGTTTGAAGGGGCTGCTCTATGCAATGCTAATCCATGGAGTGTGATGAGCCCACCCACACCTTGGATCCCCTTGGAACACATAAAAAAATTCACAATTTCCAAGCGGTACCTGAGCAACATCAGCTCAGCAAAAGGAATAAGTCTCAGCTGAGAGAAAGGGACCCAGGACTAGTACCCTGAGTGCTCTCATAGGACTCGATAGGAACCAGTGGGTTGGTAGAGGTACTCAGTCCAACTGCATTCCCAGCATCACTGTCAATTTAAGTCATCTCACTGTGAGAAATTTGGAATCCTTACCTGCAAGGTTTTCAACATATCTTGCAAAGTGAGAGGAGCAACACAGAATGGATTTTGGCAGATTTAAAGAGAGTATTTGCAGAGATATCGGAGCTCCCAAAAATGTTCTGCCTTAGTTTTTGAATGAAGTTTTTTTTAAATCAATTTTTCTCGTCCTCCAACTCAACCAACACTTCTCAATTACAGTTTACCATGACTGCATTTAAAAAGAAAGAGAAAATAAAATTATAAAGTACTTAAAAGTAAGTTATTTACTTTCCTAACTGCAAACCATAGAACTCATTTTGCTGCAATCTTAAAAAGCAAAATCAGATTGATGCTAATTCTCACCATATTCTCAAACAATTATCACTAGTCAGTACCTGAAAATTATGGCAACTTTTGCCAGGTTAACATTTTGTGTATTCACCTGCCTTTTTATGGTAACTTTTCATCCTCACAGTTCTCCCAAGTGACAATACTCCAGCTGTCTGAAGGGACCCCTGCTTTATCTGGTTCTGAAAACACACGGAGCCCAGCACATAAATTTGATTGATGACTACGTGAAAACCTATCAGTTCTTACAGACTGTGTAAAAATGTGTGGATTTTCAGACTGCTTGCCTTATACACAGCTAGTCAACGTTGGGGAAGGACTTTGAGCACTGATAGAGAAACACAAATTTACAGTTTGCTTTTGGAAAATCTCATCATCACTGATTTTAAAAGCACAGTGTTAACTGGACCATCTGGGTTCCTCCAATATCACCTGTGGGATTTTAATCTTTCCTGTCTCTCCCAGAGGCATGACAAGCATTTACATCACAGTGTTGCATTTCTCTGAGACTCCTTTGCTGTTCATTTTAAAATTTCTTAGAGGATTCATTGGCATATTTTCTATTTCATTTGTGGCAAGCAAGCAAAAACAAACAAAGCCTTACACTGCAAAAGCAAAAAGTGCCTTTCAGACAGGTGACTCTCAAACAGACATGGCAAAATTCTCAAATTCACAAAACAAAGGCCTTGATATGTCTCAATGTTTGTATATGTATGTAGCAGGTGACTGAAAACTTCAAATATGGCAAATTCATAGCCCATGGATAGGAAATACTTGTATCTACAGATACCAGCCTCCCATCAAAATCACATGGATGATACTACCTCAGCACCATCAGCAAGATGAGTTTTCAGGCACCTATTTATACTTTGCTTTGTGGTTTTAAGACAAGTGTTTGATGTCATTTGAAGATAGATTTTTGTGGTGTGATACAGATAAGGGTTAGGCTGAGCTTCTGTTCTCTCACAAAGGAAATCCTTCAGACACATCCATAAAACGGCAGGAAGGACACCTACTGTCCTTATATATTCATATCATAATGTCTTTGCTTCTTTCTCATCTTTTTTTCCCTAGCAAAGCGTATCAGATAAGATCAGTATCATCATCAATACCATCAGGGGGAAGCTGCTGGCAGCACACCAACTGTTAATTAACCCCAGCACTGTCATACCTGATTACTTTGAAAAGTACTTTAGAACGGTTGAATTAAAATAAGATAAATAAGGATAAAACATTTAACTGATATTGAAAAGACTGCTATCTCCACTCCAGGCATGAATGGCACTCTTCCTACCAGGGAAGAGTGAATTGATTTAGAGACAGCTCAGAATTTAGACCTCCACTTCACACCAAGCTTAAGATAAACCTCCTCCTGAGAGCCTGATAAAACCAAAGGTACTTGTGGAGGGGATAAAATTGCAGTGCAGTAAGACCCAAATACATGGGAGGCTGCACACGACTAAAGAGATTTGTGTTTTTCCTGTAGCAGCACCTGCATTGTGCATAGCAGATAAAGGGAAAGGACAGAGCAAATGCCCACCCTGCTCAGGTGAATGGAGAGAAGCAGAATCAGATGGATACAAAATGATGCCTTGGCTTCACCTCACCCTAACTGCAGCTTGGTAGCATATGGAAGAACATATGCAGAACTGAGTAATAACTCATCTTTTTCCTCGTCGTCATTTTTAGGGTGGTATTTTCCACTGAAATTCAGTGGAGCAGAATTAGCACAGAGCAATCCTTCTACTGCACACATGTCTATCACTCCAGTGTTATATATCACATTCAGATCCTGGCAGTCAAGAGGCTTTTCTGCCCTACTGAAAATGCAGGATTCTGGATTTTGCTAATAAGCAAACAAAGGCAAAGCTCAGGATGCAGGTCACTTAAAAGACTCATATAAAAAGATTTTCACTCTATGTAAAAGTATTTGTCATAGAAAAAGAGGATTTTAAAGTATTTTTGTCCAAAAGTGGGGAGGGAAGAGAGGTAAATTCTTTCACTCCTTTTGTCTAAAACAAATAGGGAAGTTTGAATGTCTCCAAGTGTTAAAATGTCTCTTAGTTAAGATGAGGGAAGTCCAGTTCCCAAGAGCCTTGCTCAAAGATGGGACTCGTGACCTGGCCTCAGGTATGCTAAAACTTGGGCAGGAAAATCCAGCAAGACACCTGACAAGAGTTCAGAGAGCTTCCCTGACTTCCCCAAACATTGAGATATTTGATAGTACTTTTTAATTAAGTAAT
Source organism: Erithacus rubecula (assembly GCF_903797595.1). Classification (NCBI taxonomy): domain Eukaryota; kingdom Metazoa; phylum Chordata; class Aves; order Passeriformes; family Muscicapidae; genus Erithacus; species Erithacus rubecula. The sequence goes on from NC_136669.1 coordinate 11,367,369, forward strand.
ATTAATCCAAAAAATCTTAGAAATAGCTCTGCTCTCTTGCCTTTATTTCAGCCACAAGTGTATTTCAGTATAGGATGCTCTGCATGCAGATAAGTGATGTAAGACACCAACACTCCTCGAATTTCTTTCCACTGTAAGATTTCCTGCCTTTGAATTTCATTGACTGGTCCACTGTTCTTCATGTAGAGATAGGGAAAATATCACTGACTGATTTGTTTCTATTTTTTCCATATACTCAAAATGTAATAGACTTGTTAGATGGCAGTCAGGTTTTCCTACGTATGATTTCTTTCATGAACTCTTGTATCCTATGTTGTCTTTAGTTATTTTTTTTTTTTCCCCTGAGAATATGAGGCAGAGCACAGAACAGCAGCCAGATCTAGCCATGGATCATAGTTGCAAGATACCATTTGGAAGACTTTAAATATTTCTCTCTATTTTTTTGTCTAAATAACATCTTTCAGCCGACCATCATTCTTCTTTGGCATTAAAAATCTCACACGGTGAAAAAAAGCACAAAGGAAATAGAGATGTCTAAAGCATTCCCCAATCACTGAATCACCTCAAAATTCAAGGAGAGAATTTGCTAAAAATGAGAATTGATCAAATATCCCAGAGATGATTAGACCCATTCTAGACAAGTCCAAATCATCTGTGACATTGAGAGCAAAGTGATACCTCCCATACTTGCATTCTTGGCTTGTCCTTCATCTCTTGCTTGCCTGTAATTTCCATCTTCTGGATAACATCATCTGGGAAAAACTGCCTTTGCTTCTGTCCTTTTTGCTTAGAAGCATGAGAATTATTTCAGCAAAGAATTATTTCAGAAAAACAAATATGTTTCTGAGACCTTCTTCTGACAGCAATATTCTGTGTCAGAAAATGTGTCCTTGCTCCAGTCGAGACAGGAGCCTCAAAAAGCAGCATAATGGGATTTTCCAGCAGGACAAGATTGGTTGAGAAAAGGGTAGAAGGAGTGGGAAATAGGTGCAAAGGAGAAGAGAGACTTCTGTAACTAACCTGACATAGGAACTGCATTGCTCATACCTCTGAGGGCTAATGGGAAAACCAGCTTTAAACAGTTAGCATGCTGGGAATAAGTGAATCCTGAAAAAAGTGAAAAGGAAGCCAAATCAGATGGCTCCCCAAAAAAGGCTTGACAAGGAACCTCCAAGAAACTTAAGAGCCCAAGGACCACAAACTTCACAGCAGCATTAGAGGATGAATAAGGCTGGTGCAAAGCTGAGCATGGAATAACCACCAAATGAGAAAAACCCTTCACAGGATTTATCTAGGAAAAATTGTCTCAAAATAAAAGGAGCAAAGAAGTAGTATTCAATATCAGTTATGGTATTAACAGATCTCTCTTAACCACAATGATCTACCCAAATATAAAGACAAATATTATGAAAAAAACCCCCAGAGATGTACAAAACACTGATGAATATATTTCACAAAGGGCAAAGAGACCACATATTCTGTTTTTGGTGGAATATTTCAAGTTTCCCATGATTTTTTTTTTGTCCTGAACTTGCTTTCTGAACAGCAACACATATAGTAATGGTTAAGATTTCCATTTTATCAATAGAAGAATCTAATTTTCTAGCAATTACCTAAAGTTCATAATCCCTGCAGGCTCTAGCAAATCTCTGGCTCTTTCAAGAGACAGACTGACTTAAGACCTAAATATATATATAGAGGATGCAAATACTATCTGGATGGAAAGCTCAAGCTGAGTGAATGCTCCCTATGATTTATGCCTTTCTCAAAAAAAATAATTATAAACACATGGTGTGTGGTGAGTTTAAGACATGAGTTTACTCTGAGAAAATACTGAGTAACACCCCTGTTTTAACTATGACAATGACATCACATTATTCTTGAAACTTGCTTTTAAAGGATTACCAGACTTTAATGCAAAACTAAGTTTCATCACAAGGCATGTCTCCCCTTTGTGTCTCCATCATGGTCACCTTCAGTCTGGGCTTCTCTCACTGAGCAGACTACTTTGAAAGCCAATTAAATTGCTTTCAATTCAGCTGAGAAAAAGAAAGTGGTAGTTCCTTCAAATGGCCTATTTGGAGAAACTTGAGGATTGATCCTTTCTTCCATTGCAGCAGCTTTCCATCAATGCAGCTCTGATAGTGTCAATGTAGCTACACTGGCAAAACACTGGTTTAACTGAGGAGAGAATCAAACCTTTTACTTGTAACAATTTCTGTCAAGAGACCAGACTAAGTCACTTTAATTGAGTTCCTCTCGCTTTCATTGTGCAGAAACAAAGGAGGAATAAAAAGAGATCAAAGAGCCCTTATTTGGAACTAACATAATTGTGTCCCTTGGAGAGCAGGCGAGCCCAAGATTACTGAAAGGAGATAGACTCTGAATATAGAAACCTGACAACAATGACATTAGAATGTTTAAAGGGGAAAGAAAAGGCGTACACAGGGAGATTTATTGTAACTTTTCATCATTTTGCAATTGAAGTAATGTGTGTGCCAGTGTTTCTTTCACTATTATATATATATCAGATAAATGTCACTTACAATTCAGCTTGGGAGAATAGGTTTCACCTATTTATTACTTTAAATGACTTGTCTAACAGACTGTTGTAGTCTGCAAAATTTTCATTTTCTAATGATTTTTTTAAATAACTGCTTTCTAGCCTTGTAAATTCTGTATTAAATGGCTGAATAACAATTTCCAGACCAGAAGAGATGGTATACAAGGGTAAGCTGCCATAAAGTGTCAGTGGTGGAAAAAAAAAAAGGAAAAAAAAAAAGATATTTGGCTCTGAAGAATCAGTTAGCAAATGCTCTTGCCTTTAACTTTAGCACATCACCATGTAAAGGTGAAAAAAAGTCACAATATTGCAAAATACATGCACAGTGATGAGTCCTCTGAGCTTATAAAAGTATTCATGGACACAAATTGGAAAAACAAACTTAAGGTTTAGCACTCAAGATGTAAAACTGTGATTTCTGAGGACAACTTAGGAAGTTAAATACCCAAATGCTGTTTTGAATAAAACACCATTAAATAACCACACCTTTCAGAAACCTGTCATTTAAAACATCCTTCATAAGACATTGGGAGGATTCAGAGAAAAAAAATGGTGTTTGGAAAACTTTGCAAATTCCCAACTAACTCAATTATATAATAACCATACAGCAGTGCAGGCAGTACACTCAGATCCCTACTGTTGCAGCCAAAAGCATGTTGTAACTAGTTGTGCAGGCACATCCAGTGCTGCCATTTCAAAATTTAACCCAAATGAGGTTCAGTAGATTCCCCTGTGCCAGTAATATGGAAAAGCAAAAGCCAACCATTACTAGGATGGGGACTGAAAACTGGCCAAAAGCAGGAACAGCAAAGTCTGAAGGAAGGTGTGCTTATTAACCAGCTGCTCTGATCCAAATCTCCAGGCAGCCTGGAGTGCAGCAGCCATCATTTCCCTCTTGCTCTGCATCAAAAATCACTGGTGACTGTCTCTCCTTCCTGCCCAACAGCACCTGGTGAATGAAAATCTAAACTTGTTTCTGCAAAGCTCTTCTCACTGTGGAGAAATCGAACCAGAGAAACACAAACAAAAAGCTCAAGTGACACAGTGAACAACAGAAACAAAATAGAGTCTGTGAGCCATTTATGGCTACAATCAATTACAAACACAGCACAAGCTTTTTCATCAGGTCAGAACTGTCAAAATGCACTGAATCTGCCAGTGTAGGCTAAGTGGAGCTACAGAGGGATGATAAAGGATTATCTAGTAGAAGAAAAGACTTTTTAATGTTTTGAAGACTGATAAGGAAGCCATTGCTTGGAGCTATAGTAAAACTATTGCTGTCTGACACCCCTTCCAATTGTGCAGCCAGGCTGCCTGGTACCAGTCTTTTAAAGATGTGGTTATCACAAATTCTAGCTCCTCACCAGGGTTAAATCTCTCAACAACATCAGGGAAACAAACCAGCTATGTGAGAAAGGTAGATGGGCTCAAGCACAACATGTGGCTTGCAAAATACGGGGAAAAAAGAAAAAACAACAAAACTCCAAACAATAAAGAATACACCCAGATGCACACAATAAAGGAAATAAGGCTTCCCAGCAGAGACAGCTACAGACACTTGACCTCTGCAGGAAGAGAACAAGGGTGGGCAGTTGCCAACATCAAGTTTTATCAGATGGTTTATGCCTTCATCCAAACCACCCAGCCAGGATTACTTTTAACCCAGTCCTCCAGAGGCTGAGCATGTCTCCAACCTGCAGTAAATTTGGTTTGCAGGCAGGTTAAAAGAAGGTGCAGCTTAATTTTCACTAGAACCTATCTCTTTTGTGGCAAGGCTGAAGGCAAAAATCATTGACAATTGCCTTCCCCTGGTTTTATGAGGCACAACCAGGAGGAAAGAGCATCCCAGAATATAGAAGATTTAGGATATGCTTTCAGGAGCACACATGCTGGTAGATAAAAGAGGTACTATAAGAGAAATTAGGATTAATTACAGGAATTCTTGCACATAGGCAAAGACAGCTGATGTGTTAATCTTGGAACAAGTCCTATCTGGAAATGTTCATTGCAGGAAAATCCTCACTGAGGACAAAAGAAGAATCAGAGTCAACAGCCCAAAACACCTTCTCTCACACTGAAAAAATAAGTGTTGGCTCAGCAACCTGCACCTTTGGAAAATAAATACCCAAAAAATAAAACAGTTTTCAGTTTCTTTTTTTAGTGGTAAAGAACATTTAATCTGACTTAGATTTGTTCCCCACATTAAGAGTTAACTCTTGCATTGTGTTGCCAGAGGCTGTCAAACCCACACCTGCTGTTCCAGAGTGGAATCCTGCAGAGCCTCTGCACACAAAGGCAATGCCAAGGCAAGGTGTGCAGCAAACATGCAAGACAAAAATAGGCAATGAGGGGGGAGAAGTCCCCATTCAAACTTCTGCCTGGCTGGATGATCATTGGTACAAGAACCTTGTCAGGAGGAAAAGCTATACAGATTTATTTCCTCAGAAAAAAAACAAGCCCACTTAATCAGGATTAAGAGTATAATGACAGGAAAGGACCTTTTAGAGACAGTACTGAGGAGATCTGGTGTTTTCTCTCAGGCAGGAACAATTCATCTCATTATTTTAATGTGGACAGTTGTATAAAGGTTTTCCTTCAGACTACTCAGTAAGAGACTTGTCATAAATTCACAGGGCCAGAAGAAAATACCACAGTACATTTTACACACTTGCAAATGAGTTGACAGACCAAGGACAGAGGCTTAAAATGAGAATTCATTAAGGAGGATGGTTAGTGACACTGGCATGTGACCACTTGCCAATATTTAATACTGGTTTTGGTCTTAGTTAATATATCAGAATGAAAAAAAAACGTGGATTGCAAACTTTCCAAACACATTGTGCTATGCATATACATCTTTCAGATAGAGAAGGTTTGTATTAAGATGCCTGAAAAATAATAATAAAAAAAATGAATATTATAAGAGAACAAATTGTCTACCAGATTTCCCTCCTCACCCCTCCCCCAAAGTTCCAGAATTGCTTTGCAGTAGCTTTACTGCATTGAATTACCCAATTATCTCCTAAATTATAAAAGGCAAATCTTCACCACCAACTGTTCCTAGGACTGCCAGGATGTGCAGTGTTGCAAAACTGTAGCAAAAATGTAAACAAAAGAGCCCTACTGAACAGGGAGGCAGGCTGTCCACATATGCCAATCCCAACGGCTTCAATCAAAGGAGAGATTGTTTCACAAATAAACCAAGCCAGTGCAACTAATAAACTCCTGCTCTAATTACTGGCTGCAGATGTATCAACTGAAGCAAATGAGACGCAGGCAGCCATTAATTATCTAATGAGGCCAGCAGTGTTTCTGATGAGGTGGGGCTGATTAAATATTAAACAGCAGCATATGGTGAGTGCCACGAACAAAAGATTTGAAGCCGACTTTCTCTAGACATATATATATGTATATATTTATAAATAAATACAACTTTGCATTAAAAAAATCCCCCTCCTCTAAAACAGGAGAGCAATCTCTCTCTGAGAGGTAATTAAGACAGAAATGGAAGCACAAAACTCAAAGGGAGTGTAGTGAGATCTGACTTCTGAAGGTGTAACAGATGAAAAGGTTTCACATTAAAGAGATGCTGAAAACATTTAGGCATTGCAGCAGTTATCTCTTTGTTTAACCCTTCTTAGTTATTGAGACCTGAAATTGTTTCCTTTTTCTGCTCTGTTCCTTTCTTCCCTTATCTTTTGCTGGAAAAGTCCCAGGGCTCACTCAAAGAGCAAGAGGAATCTCTAATAAATCCATCCTTATAGCACAGCTCACAATATTCAGGCAAGGCATGGAAAGTGTAAGAAGGGGAAGGCAATCACAGAAATGCTATTAGGGCCAGCTGATCTGAAGGAAAAGTCTAACCTTACTCACACAGATGTCAAGCCCACTGAAGCCAGTTAATCCCATTAGACTTAAGTGGGCCAGCACAAGAGAGCTTGAGAGGAGACACACGTGGGGCTTTTTTTTCCCCCTCCTGTCAGCTCCTCCATCTTCCACACAGACATCCAGTGATGGGGCAACCCTGGCAATCCAAGAATCACTCCTTTCCAAAGGGCAGAGGATGCAGGGCTGCCCAAGAAGAGAAAAGCCACTCTGCTGTATGTTGAATGCTCCTGGACAGTTTGGCTGCAGCCTTGCCCCTGTGCGTCATTAATGCTGATTGGTCTCAAACTTAACACAGGTGCTGAGCTGTTCAGTGCAAGTGATCTGTGCACACACAGGAGGGAGGGAATTCTGTGATTGAAGCAGGAAATCTGTTCTGGCTGCTCAAAGTCTCTGTCTGGACTCCAAAGGGACCAGAAATTTTCAAGAAACTTGAGAAAAACCTTTAAAACTGCCAAGATAAATTTGCAGAGATAGGCAAAAAAGTTCAGATATAAAGTAGATTTATGGGAAAGGAAATGGGGTCTAGAACTGGCAAAGGCTGCCTTTTTGAGGCTGTGACTAAGCCAAAGAGCATTTACTGTTTACTTCAAAATATGCTCAGATGGCAGCCACTCATCACATTTTACATTGTGGCAGTGACAATGCAAGTGTCCTAGATAAAGCTAATATATTTTCCCCGGTGTTGTTTGTATCAATTTATTACAAAATGAGCCTATTTTTATGTCAGGACTTCATAAAGAAACAAAGAATCAACAAGTCATTATTGATTACCTAGGAATAGATCACATTTTCTGAATACCTTTGCATTTACAAATGGTTTCCCTAAATGTAAAAGAATGGTTCTCCCCATCCGCCTTTTTTTTTTTATAATACCCTTCTTTATTATAATCTCCTTAATATCCATCTGCTACCCTTTAGGCTAAAGCTTCTTAAATTCAAATATAGGGCTATTTTTATCACAGAAGAATATGTAAAGCAATAGAAACATTTTAATGGATTTTTGTGCCTGTGGCCCTTTTTAGCTGAATTTCCATAATGAAATCCAGTTACAGACATTGGTGCTGCTACAGTTGGCTGTTCACACAAATAAAGAATGAGCATTTTTGTCTTGTAAGCCAACTCAGTAAAATAGAGAGTGCAATAGCAACCTACAGAAAGCACAGGCTTTTCTCCTCTCTTGGTGCTTTAATACAACTGTATATAACTGTATTTTTACTCCAACAGGGCATAACATTGAAGATAAAGTCATGACCCTACATTTAGGTTATTTATAAGTTGTATAAAGTCATTTTCATAAGTACTAACTAACAAAATGAGAATATTTTCTTTTGTGCAGGAGCATCAAAATAGCTTCATAAAAACAACTACATGCTAAAACATTCACAATAAACATCCATGTAAGCTGATTCTTTGTATTAATGGTCTGGAAAAATATTTTTCTTAATATTTTAAGGGCACCAACTCTTTTCCACCAAAATATTTTATTATTTTTTACTGCTGTAAATGAAGCAGAGCAAGAAACAGTTTCTTGAATCATAAACAGTACTAAAATTCAAAATATTTTTCCACTCCTCATCAGGGAGAAGAATTTTAAAGAGGAAAAACAAAATATCATATCCATATCCTTTAAAAACAGCAAGAAGCACTTCTCTTGCAGGAATTAAACCCATGTTGGCCATCCCAGCTCCAGAGGCCAGGTTGCATTGGGATGCCCTTTACTAATGCAGCAGAACAATCAGCACTCAGACAAAAAACCCCACAAAAATAGCTCTTAATTACTATTTATACATCAAAATACCTGTTGGCAAAGTGATTACTGGCAGTCTTGACTCTGATCATAACACAACTCAGTTGGACTGAATTACTTTGGTTTCTCAGCTGCTCTGCCATTATTATTTTTTAATCAGGCCCAAAGTATCTTAAAATGGGCTCTTAGACACTGAAATGCTGCAGAGATATAACAAATAGCAACATTCACAGGAGCATCCGAGGCATTTAGAAACCTTTCTCACTTCTAAACTCAGGACCTCAGCATTTCTATAATGTTTATCTAGCAATTACTTATCAAGTCTCATTTCTGTTTCCAGAAGCCTTCACCATTAATTGCCTCACTCTATACAAGGTGTGATGAGCCTCTGCATTTTTATAAACACCCTGTGCAGAAAAGGCTTTGAATAACTTATAATTGTTCTGTGCAGAAAAAGCTTACCATTTAACTCCTATAATACAATGCTTTTCTTATTTCAACAGGAATATGGTATGAATTGCCAAGTCCAGAAAAGTACTTTGATTCTGATTTGGAGATCTTTAGTTCTAATGATTCAATTATTCTCAACCCAGTGTCTGTTTTGACTGTTTATGGTGACTGTTAACAAGTACATTACTCTCCTTTGTCTTGCATGGTACAGCTTTGGAAATTAAGATATTTCATTTGAATAAGCTGCCTAAAGAATTCCTACCCAAGTTTGACTCTGCAGTGTCCTCATTTGTGCAGAACTTGTCCTCTTAGCACAACAGATTGTTTTGCTGTTGCAGTAAATACTAAATCATGTAGAAATAAACACATATGAGAAGTGTGAACTTCCCTTGATGACAAGCAATGACCAGGATCTGGTGCTGCAGGTGATGTGGGCCCAGAGCAGCAGGAGCCCTGCTGGGAGGGAGTGTGGCAGAGCTGGACAGTGACCCAGGGAAAGGCAGGTCCTGGCAAACAGCACCTGAGAACTTCTCACCTGCCCAGCCAAGGTTTTCAGCAGAGCAATCAGTAATCAAATCAACATACACAAGCATCACTGGCTTCTACCTGTGACCTCAGCTCTGCTTCTCACTCCTGCAGGGATCCTCTGCCCCAATCCCAAAGTTGCCACCCCAGAGGCACTGCCCTGCCCTGCTGGGCTCAGCCTTGGCCACAGCTGGCTCTGTCCTGGAGGAGCTTCTGGAAACCACCCTGCAGCTCCCACCACCAAAACCTTGCCATGCAAAATTCAAAAGCCTCCAAAGTGTTTTCTGTATTCCTTTGTGGAAGAAGAAATGTATTTTCAGAGGGACTCAGCTCCTGCAGGATCCTAAATTGGCTCATTTAATCTACATGGGTACTTGAATCCTCACTTAAGACATTAGTTAATTAAGCCACATTAAACCACACAGGCAAAAAGGAGGCTATGTTCAGATAAATTTAAGGCTCTGATTTTCTGATTTAAAACTACAAAGCAAAGTCTTGCAGAGAGCCCAGCCTGGTGCTCCCTCATTAACTCAGCATATTGTGACATTTATAGTTCTTGCTCAGGACCTGGAAACCAAGAAAAAAAAAGCAGTTTTGAAGCAGTGAAACAAAACTACAATGCTGCAGAAAAAGAAAGTTTTTCTCTATTCCATGAGCTTGCACAACAAAGCTTTACCTTCTGGCTGCTCAGAAGCCTCTCCATGCCCATGCAAATATTCTCAAGTTCACAAGAACTTTTAGGCTGCCATTTGAAAATCTCCTTTCCACAGATGTCTCTGTAATTCTGTCTGTAAGCAGACCTCCTCACTGAGTTAAATAACCACATGCAAAGAGAGGGTAAGCAAGAGAAATTAGGATTTTTGGGCAAAAATAACCACCAAACCAAATTGCAAAAAGATTATTTAAAATTTTCAATTAAGTTCAGTGCAATGAACAAATACTATCTAAGAAAGAAAGGCTATACACACATAAACAATGAAACAGTGAGAAGAAAAAGGCAAAATAATAATTGCTTGGCTACAGTCCACATGTGTAAGTAAACCCACACTAAATGTCAGAGAGCCTTCCCCCCTCTCCCCACCACTCCCAGAAACTGTATCCTGGCCTCATACACCCTTTTGCAAATCAAGAGCATCCTTCTTTACATACTTGGAATTTAGGGAATGGAAAGGGCTGGAAGCTGAGGTTTCTGAATTTTGGAGTTGTTGTGTTCCTTGCTTTCTGTTTGCTGCTCTTAATAAAAATAACTGAAATATTATTTAATGAAAATTAAACAAAAACTGAAATGCTGTGTAGGCATTGCTTTCCTTCCAGCATCTTCATTTCTGAGACTTTGAGGAATGCTATGCAATCAGTGTCTTGCAGAAATATTCCAATCTAGGAAACAATAGGTATCCAAATCAGAAACAAACGTATCAGGCAGAGAAAGAGGTAAACTCCTCCTGTCTTCCAGACTGGCACCTTAAATACAAATTCCTCCCTTCCTTACCTTCAGACTACTCCAATAAATCTGCAGGAAGCAAAACCAGTCCCCAAAATTCCCTAAACAAACAAACAAATTCAAGGAAACAACACCACAAAAGGAAAAAAAAGAATCCCAAGCAAAATTCTCTTCATTTACAAATTCATTATATCACTTTCTTTTGCCATGCCTGCCATTTGGAATTAAATCAAACTATTTTCGTTAAGCATATAAAGGACAGATGCCTTTTGTTATCTGTGTAAAGAATTAGGGTGATAACAGACTTAGTGAGGGAGATTTTTCAAAGGAATTGAGGAGTACAGTTTCCTCTGAAAACAAATCACATGCTTTCCAGATCCTGCATAAAGAAATACAATAGCATAAAGAAATACAATAATCCAAGCATATATTGTACTTTTCCTATGGGTGCAGGTAACACTTTGAAAGCCTTAAGCCTGTGCTTTCTGTTACATGAGAAGGAGAAATTGTGAGAATTTTAGTGATGTGTACATGACTACACAAGTGCAGATGTAAAAGAAATCAGTTTCAAGCTGATTTCTGATCTTGAGAAATGTATTTGTTCTAAAGGCACTTTGACTCTGCATTCTTTATATAAATGAACTGTTATCACTGTTACTTTAATTTAGGATTTTGTTCAGCATCTTCAAAAGAACATCCCTGAGATTTGGCAAATCTTTTTTTTTTCTTTAACTGATTGCTTTTTTTTCCAGCACCATCTCAAAATTAACTTGAAACAAAAAAATGCAAATATTGTTTCCAGAAATAATCAGCTATCTACACTTGAAACCAAATTCAGCAACCTCTTTTTTTGTCCATTAACAAAGTTTTGTGTGTAAAAACAAAGATGATAAAATGTTGATATGTTTGCTGTCTTCAATTCCCCTGACTGGCAGCTTGATTGGTTCTGAGGAAGTAATTAGAGGAAAATTAAAACAGATTTCTGTTTCTGCTTATTTTTGTTTAACATTAAATTCCATAACATTCAAAAAACTGCTTTAGTACATTGAACTAGGCAAGATAATAGATAAAGGAAAATTATTTTCCAACTAACTTTTAAGCTAGGTGTCTTTATTATTATTTTGCTTTTTCCCCCTACACATTTATAAAAGAAAAGAAAGGAAGCCTTCTGGGGACTTAGCCATTCCCTTTATGACTTAGTAGCTAGGGCTCCTAGGCAGCTTTTGAAAAAGTATTAAAATAGTCCATTACCAACTTCTGCTCATGAAGAAGAAAATGGAATAAAGCCATGCATCTTTTTGATACCTACTACAAGCTGCTACACACTACTTTTCTTCTTCTCTGCTATTTCCTGGTTGTGACCCTTCTGTAGTGTTCCACACTACAGAGTTTTTAATTTTATATACACATGCACACTTCTAGTCTTAGATGCATTAATTTGTCACTAAAGTTTCATTTTCAGGGATATCTGGCATTGTATTTAATCATTGTTTAGTAACAAAAATAAGGTATGAAAGATCATGGTTGAGGCAGAAATCCACCCCAGAATGTCTGGCACTTAATCCAATGCCCTGGTCATCAGAGCTGCTAAAAAAACCCAAACAAAACATCACCTTGAAACTCACTGAGAAGCATTAGAAGCCAGAATGTTGCATTTCATGCACACTGTTGATGATTTGGGTTTTCTATTAGAAGGAAAGAAGCAGTAGTTGTACATCATATGGATCAACACATGTTATGAATAAATATATATAGACACGTGCTTGGAAGAATATTAATTCCTCACCTGGGTTTGTATTTATGTTGGGTATGTTTCTAATAATTACTTTGCCATCTATGGCATGTTAATGCCCTCCCCAAATCTGGGGCAGATTACTTTAAAAGTAAAGTAGTCTTTATTTCTAGTTCAGTTTGACTTGAGCATCAAGGCAACTACCTAAAAAGTACTCAGCTCTTGCTCTTATTTTGCACCTTTCCAGGCTCATTGGTCTAAGATAGCATTAAATATAATGAAAAGGTCTAGAAAATTCTGACTATTTAATTCATCCATCCATAACATGGAATCATTTAGCAAAGGGTTAAAAATCAGGTATTAACTCTATGGAGCAGTATCAATGTAAATCTAGAGCAAATGTGTGTTTCTCCTCAGCTGTCCCTCAACCTGTGCCTCCTCTCTCACCCTCACTCTTTATTGGAGGCATCTCATAATGATAAACACATTTTACATGTCAGAAATACAGACATGGCTGCCATCATCTCCTGTGAGATTAATACACTGGCCTCTAAAGCATTTATTGCATCTATTTACAGGTTTTCCTTAGATTTAGTATTAAATTAACATCTTAAAAAGGACTGATTTTCTGAAGAATCTTTGGCAAACAGTTTTTAGTGACTTTGAACTTTGAGGTTTTGTTAAGATGACATAATATTAAAAAAAAAAAGTGAAAACTCTGCTTCAGGTCAAGAGCAAAACACCTTTCACTGACACTGATCTTGGGGGAAAACAGAAAAATACTTCAGAGAAAGGTGATTATATTCTACCTTTCCCCCTTTGACTCAGCATCCTTTCTGAAAATCCAGAAAATCAAGCTTGACCAGGAAGGCAAGATGGACTTCCCAAACAACTTCATACTTGAAGATTGGGCAAGACAATTCTTATTTAGATGCAGAATAGACATAATTAAGTACAAGCTGCAACAGTATCCATTTTCCAGCACTGTTTTCCAGCAGTGCTGTCTAAACTGAAATTTGACAAATTAGTCACTATAATTATTCCACAAATTATTCCACTGTGAGGATTGCAAGTAAATGTAGGAAGAGAATTATCCGGTTCTCATTTGGAATTCAGCCATTGTTAAACAAACTGTGGGTAGTGCATCATCTGAGCAGAAGCTGATTCATATCCATTCAGGATAATTTTGTTTCAGTATCTCTTACTTGGAAATATGATTTTTTTACAATAGTTGTTTACCTCTATGCCCACCAAATCCCTCCTAAATAAATCCTAACTATTGATTTCTAGCATCTCAGTCATGTAAATCATGTCACCTATTTCAGCAGTAGACTAGGTCTCTATAACTGGTTTTCTGATAATGGGATACAAGGTATGAAATAATTTGATTTCTGGAAGTCCTGACTTTTTTATTATTATTACCAATGCTTTTACTTAAAAATATTAATTTTCTGTCACTTTTTCCCTTTTGTTGCTAGCTTTCACTAGTCTTCTTTATTGATCTATAGGCCACCTGAACAACACCTCTTTTTTCCCCTAGAAGACCAGCAACCATCAAAACTAACAGCATGTACAACACAGGTATTTTATATTCACAGCTCATCACATTTCATTTGGTTACCTTAAAGAAAAGATACTCAAAAACATTACTTGGATTTCTTCTTCTGTCCAGCAATTACTTTTGTTCCTCCAAGGTACCCCACACTGCAGAACCAAGTGCTAGCCAAGCATTCCTTATCCACTTCCCAGGGTTGAGGGCAGCCCCCAGTCTGAGTAGGCAGTGGGCAGTCACAGAAGGTTCTTCCCATCCTCAATATCACAAGATTTCAAATAAAAACCTCCTCTGGAGAGATCAACACAGCCAATTTTTTCTGGTGGGCCTGAAGAGCTGCACATGTCTGTGTCCTGAGCACTTCTCCAGCTCCACCTGTAACCTACCCCATGGGAAAGCCTGGTGTCACCCCCATGCCCAGCCACTGATTTTGGTGCAAACTTCAAACACTGCCAGGTTCAAACCCCTGCTTTAAAAACCACTCCAAAACACTCCAGTTCAGGAGTTCAGTGAGTGAGTGCCTGTGATTGTGAGCTTCAGTGCCCATCTCCTCCCCCTCACTAACAAGGAGCTATTAGCCACTCTGAGATTTCAAACAGCCAGCCTGATCAAAGGCCCATGGTCACTGCCACCTAAACCCACAGAGACTTGAAAAGAATGAAAAATGTGTGCTCAGTGGTATTGTAAAATAGGCACACACGTGTTCCTCTGCCTAGCAGGGAGTTGCACAGATGAATATGGGAAATATTTCCTATTTATATGTAAGCTTTAATCTCTGGATAATTTGGGTAACAAAAATTATGTATACATGCTGCATAGGGAATGATTACAAAATAGATAATGAGCTAAACTTGTTTGTTTATTGTGGAGAAATCATCTCTATGTTACCTTACCTATATCAAGTTCTGTATTCATATGGGCTGTTAAGCATAGCACAAAGCAGTAAAATGAAATCGTGTAACCATTTTTTTATATTGCTGGAAATGGTAGAAAGAGGGTGATAGCTGGAAAGTACCCAAACAATGCAAAGCTTCCAACATGTAGCTAGTGTGACTGGCTGAACAATCCCAAAGTGGTACAAAACCTACAGAAATAAGGGACCAAACCCATAAGGGGCAAGCTTTTGGGCTGGATTGGATTTTTCAACCTTGCACCTTAGTATTGAAGATACTGAGACAGCAAAACTAGATGAATAATGAAGCCTGATTGACATGCTTTGGAAGCTCATTGTCACTTCAATGAAACAGCATCCTACTATTTGGCTATTCCTAGCATTTCTCTTCAATGTGGTTTTGCTGATCCAAGCCAAAAAACAAGCTCGTGTGGTTCTTCTTTCCCTGGGTCTCCTCTACTACATGCTTACTCTAAGTCATAGGCTTCTGTTTCTCCTCAAAGTTTCTTTTACATGGATTTCACATGGTCAAAAGACCAAATCTGGGAGACAAACAGGCAGATACAGCAATAGAACCATACAGGCCTCATTTTCCACAGTGAAAAAAGTTCCCCAGGCTGAAAGTTGTAGTCATATAAAGAGGAGATCTCTGTTTTTGGCTTCAGTTTCCAGGGCTGCCTGTGTGCTTCCCACAGACCTGTGCACTGCTTCCACCCTCACCTGAGAGGTGAATAGAAACCTGCTCTATTCCTTGTGCTGGTTCTGCTACCACTTGCTTCACAGGGCTGAGTGCCTTCATCACAGCCTGACATATGTAGAGGAATTAGCTCAACAGGGTCTTGGATCTTGCTTTCTCCACTAATGAGCAAAATACAGACAAAATCAAAATCTGCTTTCTGCCTCAGGCAGCAGGTTAGCACAGATGAAGAGAAACATGCCTAAGTAAGATTCCAAAGCCATGAAGATGTAGGATTTTTGAGTCAAGGTTGCATAAGATGCAAATGCAGACATTTAAAGTAAACACAGGGCGTTTGTGTTATGCCAGTTGAAAGCTTCAGCACAGTCTCTGCATTTTTTTTAAGCAAGCCAGTATGTCTCAATTATGATAATGCCAGCAACATACACATCTGCAATCTCATGGTCTCAGTTATTTCTTATCAAACACACTAGAAATGCAATTGTAGGTCAAACAACAACTGGAACTCAAAGGATTACAGTAACCATCACACATCTGTGCTACAAGCATTCCTCAGTGATCTGATTGCTCAAAAAACTTATTCATGAACTTAAAGAATATGCCACAAACAAGATGGCAAGTCAAGAGTGTGCTATATATAATGCAGAACTATATGGAGTTCAGCAGTCTGATTCAGTGAGATGACTTTAGGGCCAGGAGCCACCCATTATCTGGGCTGTGTGATTGTTCTTGCTCTGCTACTCAAAACTGGTGCAGAACCTCATACTGTGCTGCCATTGATTCTTAAAGATGCAGCTGGAGCTCTTCAGTATCTATTTTGTACACTGACAAAAGGTCAGAAGCCACCCATAACTACCTTATCCATACTATGAGTTGTGATTCATGTAGATGAATCATTTCTACAAGGAGTCTGAGGAAGAACTGTGCATTGACAAACCTGGTGCAAAGTTTCTTACTTACAAATAAATTTTTTCATGCATGCCGTAGTCCTACAAAAAAGTGTGCTTCCATTTTGGAACAACTCACTTGGTTCTGTCAGATACATTTAGGACCTTGGGAAGAAAGAAGGAAAACTGTAGGCAATAAGGGAGAGTGGAAAAAAATAAATAATTGAAAAGAAGAGCAAGTGTTTAAATAAATGTCTTGAAATAGTTTTGGAATTCTTAACTACCATCAGGAGCCATGCAGTCCCTTAGCTCTGGGTGATGGGCTTGCCACAGTGCCCTTGCAGTGATCAGAACCAGCTGGCTGCTCAGACTTTTGCCCTTTTGTACTGGTTAGGCTGTTCTCACCATTGTACTCCTGCACTGGTGTGAAATTACCTCCAAGTCAGGAGCCCCATTTGAGCTGTCCAGCCAAAACTTAAGTTGTATCAAGGACTCTCCACAGTCAGGACTGATTTCTGCCTGTAAGCATGGATTGGTTTTCCAAATACTCCACTTGTAAGGTTTGTTGCAAAACTAGCTTTGAGCTATGTAAGCCACAATCACTACAAGAAAGCTTAAGAGGGACTATACACATTCAAGGTATAGCATGCACATATCTTTGGCAAACATTTACTCTCATTTGGAAATGTAAGCTAAAATCATGTCTTTTCAGGGCTAAGTTCTGCTTATACTTTACTAAGTGCTTATGTGTTTAGACTTGAATCAAAAAATACCGTATATTGTAAATAAAATATAAACATCATTGACATGGATCACAATCCCTATTTCTTTTTGACAGCATAACTGCATAGCTAACAATCCCAGCTCAAGCAGTGTGCTAAGACAGCTCTTGCAAAGTGAGGGGTGAGAGGTGGGAGGATGTCTCAGTGCAGCTGCAAAGGCTCCTCCTGGTATCCACAGCTGCAAGGAATCCCTGCAGCGTGGTTTGGGATGCTGCACTCCAGGGCAGGAGCCTCAGGCTGGGCTCCAGCCCTGCACAAGCAGATCATCAACCCCTTTTTTTTCCAAAGAGCCCATGCAGAAGGCAAGCTTCACATAGACAGTGAGCACAGACCATCTCTTCACCTCACATGGAGGTTTACTACACACTTCCATTTTGGCACTCTCCAAAACTGACCAATGCAGTTCAACTCTATTGTATTTATTAGGAGAAATATTCCTGTCCAGGACAAGGCACCAGGTAGCATTCAATAGTTCAGACTTGGAGGTATCTTTATTTACCTAGAAAACAAACAAATAGAGTAAAAGTGTATTTGTTTGAGCAAAGACTAGATACCAAAGCATGCCCAGAACTAAAAGTATCTGTATTAAAACAGGCATTTCAGCAAGCATACACTGGGAAGATACCAAAAGTTTAGGTTACCTTAGTTTGCATAAGAGGCAGAAAACTTGAATTCGTTTTTAGTTTTTTACTGCAAACAGTGATAGATTGAAGCAGGTATTGTGCTTATAAGGGTGTTCTCTGTTCAGGAAACACAAAAGGAAAAATTACCACCCAAAGAATTTTTTGCATTTCAATGGTACTTATCATATTTGTGATTGCATGAATCACAAAGAGTTCATAAATCCTCAGAAATATACATGGTCCAATGAGTATTTGCTATAGATTCTAGGAGTTAGTAACAACATTAAAGAATTTCATAGAGATCAATGGATGACCTCATATAGGAGCACAACAGCAATTTAATAGTTCACTCACTATTTACCTGCCAGGAACAAACAAGAGCCACTGGCACATGAACATGTCCCTGACTCCCCCAACTCCCCTCCCCTATTTTTTATTTATTTTAGTAAACTGAAAATGTCATTCTTTGTGCTGTACAAAGGGAGCACTTTTCAGCTGCAGATAAATTATGCAACTTCTTAGACAAATCGGGCAGAAACTTCAGAAGAAAATAAACACAAAAAAAAAAAAAAAAAATCCCTGCTCTACAAAGCCACCTGAAATCTCCATTACTGATCAGCACATTGAAGAGAGGAGGAGGCAATCCTTGTGACACTGAAAGTCACCCCACTGCAGCTGGCAGGGGTGGGACTAGCCCACAGCTCTGCACAGATAATCTAGAGATACCCGAGCCAGGTGATGGAGCAGGGCAGGTGACAGGAGGAACAAACTGTCCCACCTGAGCTCTGGCACCACTCCTGGGCCATGGGAAAAGGGCAGCTGAGGAGGCTTGGAGCAATTAAGGCTCATGAGAACTCTGGGTCTTGAGGAAAATTTAGGGACAAGGTTTCAATGAGTCCTCAGAAAGTCAGTGATGGGTCAGCCCTTGTGCCCCTCTCAGGGAAGAGCAGATCTGTGCAGGGCTGTTCTCCCATCAATAACCCCACCATATAAAGGTGCCCACTGTTCTGGTACTCAATCCTTTTGCCCTGTGTGAGCATTCAATGCTGATTCACAGTGACAATGAAATTCATGCCCAGCTTGCAAGAACCCATCCGGTAGACACTAATGCCAACTTTATTAGCATTTATGGGGTACAACAGTAGCCAAAGCACCCATAAAGCTCTGCTGTTTGAAATTCCTGTGGAACTATTTAATATTTAAAGCAACAGTGATAAAGAAGCAGATGTCAAAAATCAGACAAGGTCTTACAATATGCGCTTGTTTTCACCACTGCAAAGGGGGAAATGTTACCAATCCCAATCTCTTTCAATCTCTTAGCAGGGGTGTCAAAGATCAGAGAAGGCTGAAAACAAGCAGAAAGTCTAACCCCAAAATGGTTTGCTTTTTTTTTTTTTTTTTTTTTTTTAATTTCTTCAAAGAATTCCTCAGGCATAACTAAAATAAACAAGACCACTTGACTGCTACATGGTACAATTGAAAACTGTTATGTTGCATGAAAAACAACTCAAGAAATCGCTTGGGGAGATACATCTTTTCATCCTTAGCATTGTACTTTAACAACGTACACAGTGCAAAACTTGTACTTCAGGGGAAAACACCAGCGAGGTTTTCTGCCCCCAGAAAGAGAAGTATTTCTTTAGAAAAAAAATATTAAACAGATAAACCTCCCCTCCAAACAAAACAAACAGAAAAACCACCAAAACAAACCAACAAACAGACAACCCCCTCACACCTCCTCTTCTCCCCTTCATGCATATTCATTATCTAGCCAGACTGGAGCAGAGCTTGGAAACAAGCCATGGATGTGCTGTGCATAACTCAGGCAGTACCTGGGCCCTGGCAGTAGGGACAGACTGAAATAGTGCTCATATTTTAGTGCCTGAATTTAATTTCTGACGCCATTCTGCTGACTGGTGAAGAGGCTTTCAAGCCTCTCTCCGTGAAATAACACAGTCTCATCCCTGAAGAATTTGTCAGCCTCACAAGGGATGGGGGCCCTTCTCCCAGGAAGGGGCACAGGGAGGTTCAGGAACCACCAGGGGCTGGACCATGCTCTGTGCTCCTCACAACCTGCTGCCTCCTCATCCCATCCCTCTGTTCTGCTTGGACTCACTCACCTGAACCACCCCTCAAGCCTGCTCACTGCCAAGCACAGCAATCTTGGCTTAATTAGCCAAATCTGTTCCACCAACACGCCAGTCACCACCAAAGACTGGCCGGCAACACTCATTTTTACATTGAGCTGTTTTCCTCTGGTTTTGTGTCTAATCTTAAACTTCCCAAAATCCTGGCTGTACCTGGGTGTTGAGCACATCACAAATTAAGACAGCAGAACAGTTTTCAAAGCTTGACAGCTCCTATGAACTGTATTTCACACAACAGTCTAAGTTAGAAGGGACTTAAAACAACCATCAAGTCCACCCCTTCCAGGAATGACCCATACAGGAAACAAACCCACAGCTTTGGCATTCTGAGCACCATGCTCTGACCAACTGAGATAATTTTAAATCAGTTTTAGAAACTGGAAAAAAAACCCAACAAAATCAGTTTTACTTGCACATTATTAGTTAAGTTTGTAGTGCCATTCCATCTGTAAAGTACTTGCACACCAGAAATGCTTTGAAGGGAGAAAAGAGCAGTGAGAAACGATGAATTTAATAAAGAGTACAAATTTACTACACAGTAATTCCTTGCAATGGGAAAAATTGCAATGAGATTTTTTAAATTAAAGTGTTGTAAGTAAACACTAAGAATATTTTGGTTCTTGTTTACAGAATCATTAGCTAAAGGAAGGAATGTAACTCACAAAGAAAGGGGAGCTAACATTTGTTGACATTTTCCTGCTTTTAGTTTTTATGTAAACTCAAAGCAATTAAATTATGTTTAAGACATTTTTGCTGTAAGTAGTCTCCATTTACATTCCTAGAAATAGCAATTCAACTATTTTATTGCATTATTGGGAGCCCTGTAGCAACAGACCAAATATTTAGCAACAGGACTGTTTGCCATCTCTAGGGCTGGAAACCAAAGGCTTGAATCAATTTAATTGCATCAGTGTTTCTCAGCTAGCATGCCAGAATGTGTTGTTCTTGAGTTTAAAGGGTCTATTCCAACCTCCCCCCACAGCAGTCTCTAAATAAACCTATAAATCCTTGTTCTGTAGCACATGAATTATCAGTAGCTTCAAAATAAATGAAGACAAAAATGGTTGAATATTTAAACCTGTAGCAACTCCATCCCATGATAGATCATTTCAAACCAAAATTCATTTTTTTTCTTTGATATCTACTACTGCTATAAACTTCCAGTTTATCATATAACATTACAATTTATGGTATAACCAGCTTGTGTACTGACTATAAACCCTTTGTCAATGCCACTGTAAAGACTTTATAGTCCATAAATAATAGAAGAGCGATAGTATCTATCCTTCTCATTTTGCCCAGCACATCCAGAATATAGGACTCTAAACATGTCAGAGAATCTGCTTGTTTTACATACAATATAGGTTATGTTAAAAAAAAAAAAAGTTACATTTCTCTCAGTACTTGGCTTATACAAAACCCATTCAAATAAATAGAAAAGAAGTCACAGGTGCATGTGATAATTCAGGAACAAAAGATGCAAACAAGCAAAAATCACTCTCAATTTACTGCAGCATTCATCTGTAGCCAGGAACTACAGAAGATTAATTTCCTATCTCCTAAATTATTAAAGAGAAGATGCCTCTTCTTCATGTGTAATAATGCAGGGAGGAATTTGTTCAGAGCTGTATATGAAGTGTATCATCATTTCCTGGGTCTCCTTGATTTGGTCAAGACATTCTTTGTCTCCCAGCAGAGCAAATCCAAACCCAGCTCTGTCACACGTTTGTCTTTTCAGCCCACAATATTATTTAGGATGGTTTTCCCTGATGTTGAAGGAGAGTGAGGACCAAGACCATTCCTTGTGTTTTTTCATTGCACATGGCAAACCAGTGAGAACCTCTCCTGTTGTGCTTGCCAGGCACAAGGAGCTGTGAAAGTTTGTGCTTCTGGCTTCTCCTCTGCACACAGATTGAAATAATCACCCTTGCATGGCATTCTTCTTTCTGCTAGCAAAAGACAAGATGGGCCTGCCTAAAAATGTTGTGGCAAGGAAGCATCACAACTTTAGACTAAAAACCACCTCATTTCCAGTGTGTAAGTGGAGTTATTTACACTGAAGGTCATAAAATAAAATGCCAATTTGCCCCTGAATGCTAAAACCTCTTATCCCAGATGGAGCAGGCAATCAAAGCTGACACTGCTCTCAGCCCCAGCCTCAGGTGTTCCATGACACACTGGTTTTCTCTCCTAACACACACAAACACTGAGTGTTTTCAGCTCCTCCTTCACCCCCATGGCAGGATGCTGGTGCTGTCTCACTGCCCCTTCCCACCAAATCCTGGCAGCAATTGGCCTTCTAGCACAAAGCCTTCACCTATTGATCCCACAAGCCAAGCTTCTTATGCTCACACATCCCTCCAGTGGATTCCCACGTTGCTCTCACTTCCTACCAGCTGGCAGGCATTTCCATTTGTGTTTTTTAGCTCTTTTATCAGCTCTCAAGCAGCACATATTGACAACTTGCTCACTGCAAAATATAAGATGGGGTGAGGATTTTTCCTCTCTTTTCAGCTCAGTAAGAGAAAACTTAAAAAAAAAAAAACCAAAACACACAAAACTTCCCCAAACAAAGAAAAAAACAACACCATCAAATTAAGGACATCTGACCATCTTTCTTTTCCAAACCTGGGTCCCTTCTTGGGTGGCACATTGCAGCTCTCCACAGGACCCCATTCCTACAGCTCCTCTAGTCCTAGGTCTCCTTTCAGTGCTGCTGAGTCAAATGCAGGCAACAAAATACCCTTGTGAGTAGATCTAGCACATCTTTAAATGTTGATATATTCAAATATCTTTATAGAGAATATGACACAATAAGTCTTAGGTGAATCCTTTGGGAATTCCAGGGAAAAGGCTGCCTAATCTCCAGTTAAACAGGCCTATTATCTCACACTCCCCGTGAGAAAGTGAAGCAGAACTGATTTGATTAAGAGCAAATTAACCTCTCTAACACAGCTACCCAGGGTTTTACACCTGTCACTTTAGTATGACAATTTATATTTATTCAAAAAGCCATGAGACAGTAAATTAAACATTGCCCTAATTAGAAAAATGTCATATGTTACAGTGGGCTAGCAAACTGAACTCATTTCAAACAGTTCTGGTGCAAAGTACATTTCAGCACAGCATTAATAGAAGTAGAGTCAATATTTTTTACATCGTCACATCCCATCTTAATGCCATCATGCCACAGATGTACATTAAAAGTTCCAGCAAACAATAAGGCTGGACTATATCAAAAGTTCACCATAGACTCAAATTTGTTCAGGAAAAGCCATCAGCACCTTAATTACCACATACTCCATTCTATTTCTATTTCGTAATGGCACAGAAGAAAGCAGCTCTCCCTGTTAATTAGATTTGTTGGTGTGGTATTCTTCCTAAAGTTCTTATGAAATAAATAAAGGCTAAATTATTCAATACAATATCAAACACCAAAGTTAATTTCATCAGCTTGTTACTCACAGGTGAACTCCAGGGTTTACAAAAAAATCAGAAATTGCACAAAATAAATCTTTAAGCCTACAGAAACCTTCTTAGACCTCTTATAACCATCTACAGCTAATTTTGAGAGGCCAACAAAGCCCACGTTGTGACTGTTCCCTCCAGGAGCCAGAATCCAGCTGACACCAGCTCAGGGTGGTGCTGGCATCAGCAGCACCAGGTCCAAGCCAGGGCAGGGGGCAGGAGCAGCAGGACAGTGTGGCCAGGAGGGGCTGGAGGTCCCTGCAGCCACCACCCTGCACAGGGGCTTGTGCTAGGGCAGCACAAGGGCTCTGCTGCCTCATGGCAATGGCATGGGAGTGCTGGGAAGCATCAACATCTCAGTTTGCCCAAAAAAGCTCCCCGAAGCAAATCAGAGACTGCTGAGGCTTTCACATTCCCCAGTGTGATACAGGAGAGCCCTGCACTGTGGTGGAGGGGGAAGGATGAGCCCTCTCCCCATCCATTAACTAACTGGCTTGCTCCTAAATAATGATTTATGAAACAGAATTTGTGAGTTAGGAACCTCATGATTTTAAGTGATGAATTACTAAATTTTTTTAAATTTTCTTTTTAAAACTATCCTTACTGTTTTAACAGCTTTAGTTCTCTTGCTCTCTAAAATCAGTATGCATGCTGTAATTACAGCACAGATAACAAGCCCTGTGATAAATAAGTACAGTTTATACAAAAAAACTCCACAGAGTTGCTCTGAGGAAGCTGTATAATAATGAAGCTATCTGAACTCTAACAAGAAAATAATTTAGGTCATTATTCCCAGCAATAAATATTGGACATATACATTTGTTTTCCCTAGCTTGCTAAGAGGAGGCAGAACTATTATTTTTATAAATAGGTATGTATGTGTATATATATTTATACATAGAATTTCTATACTTTATATGATCAGTTTTACATACATATATTTCATAGTTATTTACATACACATATACACATTTATGTTTATACATGGATATGTCAGAAAATAATGCAATTATTTGTCAGGAAATGACAGAGACACCACACTTATGGCACGCAGGTCTAGTGAGTAAGGCAGTGAGAACACCTGCTGCAGTACCTGGATGAGAAGCCTGAAAGCATCTTTGCTCCTCCTCTTTCCCTCCCCATCTGCAGGGCTGCTTCTCCCTCCCTGGCAAGGAGCAGTTCCCACTGAGCCTCTCTTCACTGATCCTGGTAGTTTGCTCCCTTAACCTCTTTGTGTCTCTTCAAAATCCACACATCCTCAGACTTGCATCAGGAAATGCTGAAGCTGTCGACACCAACCTCACTGGTAAATTGATTGAGAAATTAAGGGATTGTCTGTGGCAGTGTTTATCACAAAGGATAGTCCCTAGACCTTGCTCCAGAGCCACTGGAGACAGATCAAGCAAAGCAGTTTTTCAACACTAATGCAGCCATTATCCCTTATCAGATTTGGTTTTAAATAGATAACATCAAAACCAGAAGGAGCCAGAAGAAGCAGAAGTCAAAAAGAAAAAACAGATTTGCAGTGGCTCTTTTAGAGTTGTAAAAGAGTAAATGCCCATTAAGCAGTTTTGCAAATCCTGTTTTAGCAGAAGCAAGAAAAGTCTAACAATTTTTGTACTGTCTAATGGTCACTAAGTATAGGAAGTTCCTCAAAATAGACTATGTCACATATAGCCACTATTTTTATGCATTACCATCAGGCTTCAAGACTCTATGTACAAAGGGCCAGCACTGTAGACATAAGGATGCTTTTTTTTTTTTACTTATTAATGACCTCACCTTTCCAGCTTGAACTGTTAAAGCCTTTTGTTAACTGTAATTCTTAAGACACAGCAGCCATACAGCTTCAAAACTGGAAGGTACAGATTAGAGATGCACAGATTATGTGAAAACAGTCTGTCTGCCTTTTCACCAACCCTCACATTCCATGGAGATCAATTTGTCAGAAATATATGGCCCAGCTCACTGAGCTTTGCTTGATTCAGAATAATTTCTATATATCTCACTCAATTCAGCTACTTTAAAACATCTTGGCAATATGTGTGGAGACCACACCAGGGAAAATCTACTAAGAACACCAAGACACTCAAGCAAATATTCTCCTCAAATTGTATCAAGCAGCCCAACTCAAAATTGCAGCAAGCACAGCCCAGCCTGTGTTTTAATTTGGGATGTCTCTGTCTCATTCTTTGGCTTTTCTTGGGCAGAGTTGCAGAGACAGTCAACAATCCAGACTGCTCCATGCTTGTCAGCAGTTCAGTCTGAATTATCCAATTCTTGTGAGCCAGCTGAAGTTACAGACTCTAGATACCACAGCATGGGCATAAACTCACATATCCCACTGCAAATCTTATTGCTTTCCCCAGAAAATTCCAGCATAATATTTTTTATAGTGGGGCATTCTCATTATCTGAGACTGCTTTTGAGAATGGTCCTGCAAAATTGTGATTTTGCATATATACTCACAAAATACTTCCAATTTTCCCTTAGTATATTTTTAACCTGCCCAAATCCCATATAATTCAGGACAGCAAACTCCCTCAGGAAAGCAGCAGTAGGGTTACAAAGGTGAGCATCTATTAAAAATCTCATCCTCATTCACCCACAGGTTGGAATTGCCCCATGGGTTCCCAGGTGGGTTCTGCTGCTGTGGTCCATTGAAATGGAGCAAAGGAAGAACAACAGCAGCTCATTTCAGACACAAGCTACAGCAAACACATCCCAGGAAGGAATATTTTTAGAAGACTTTAAAGGCAAAGTTCACTTTCAGGTCATGTGCTTGTGGATCAGTGAGGAAATGACAGAAATAACTAGGTGGCAGCTTATAATTTAATGCCTTATAATTTAATGATTGAACAAAACAGTTAGGGAGCATCTGAGAATAAGACAGATTTTAAACCAAAAAAGAGTGTTTTTACATTAAAATTTTATGAACAAGAAGCCTTTGGGTGAAAAGAAATAAAGGGAAATACAGAAAGGGCAGCTTGTTCATACACACCATATGTATCATCAGGAAATTTCTAAGGAAATAGCAGCTAAAAGTTATGAGCAAAATAGGCATATCAGCTCTCAGATACAGTCAATTTGCTATTCTTTTTGAAAAAGCAAGCACTGAAAAAAGAGAAGAAACTGTAGGGGTTATAAAAATAGCTTTTTACAAGGGAAAAAAAAAAAAGCCTAAAAAACCAATCAGCAAGCTCTTTCCCTGAGGTACTTTTCAGCCTATAAAAATTGAAAGTTAACAGAAAATGAGACTGCAAGAAAATACTGTAGCAGGAATATTAAATTTGTGTAAGAAAAGAGATGGGCAAGATCACACAGTATGTTTCTTGGATCACACAGGTGACTTGACAAAAGCACTTATTGTTTGTGATCATCAACACTAGGACATAGGGGAAGTGTTCCCATGTGTAATAGCTGGTACCCCAAAATGGCATTAAAAAACAGCCACCTAATTAAAGTCACTTTTTTATTTTTTTTTACAAGAGCATTATATAAACCAGATTTGCATCTGCTGGGTGATATCAGAGAAATAGAGCTTGGATCAACCCAAAAGTCCCAATGTGTGTATTAAGCTGGTGTCCACTGTCTCTCCAAGAACAAAATTCACACAGCAGCTCAGCTGCTGCTCAGTTTTATTTGTTTTCCTGAGGTAAAGAAAATGAATCCTGTGAAACTTTCCCAGCTACATCAGAGAGCTGAACAAGCCCCCAAATATTTTGTCATACCAACAGAAAGAGGGGAGCAAAGGACAGAACACAGCCTGGAGTTTACTTACCCACAAAGCCATGCTTGATAGTTCAGTTTTAGACAAAACCTTCACCTAAATCATATTGTTCATGTGTCAAACAAGACAGCCTGAACAACATGGAATTAGCTTGAAAAACACACAGATACAATGAATATATGTCATTTTTGTTTACCTTCTGAGTCTAGGAAAAAAGGAATCTTAGCAAAGCATCACAATAAGCAATCATATAGTGACAGAACAAGGGAAAAATCACCTTAAAAGGAAAGAGGGCAGATTTATATCAAATCTTAGAAGAAATTCTTTCCTGTGAGGGTGGTGAGGCCCTGGCACAAGCTGCCCAGAGAAGCTGTGGCTGCCCCATCCCTGGAAGTGTCCAAGATGAGGAGTTTGGAGCAGCCTGGCCTGATGGAAAGTGTCCCTGCCCACAGCAGGGGTGGAACAAGGTCCCTTCCAACCCAAACCACTCTATGGCTTACAAAAGACAAACCAGCCATGATCTCTTTTTCCCAAACCCAGGAGCAGTGGCTTTTGATGAGTCCTGGAAGGTTGATAGGGTGACAAGAGCAGAGCTGCAGCACGAGGGATTGATGTTCTCCTGAGCCCTTGAACACCAGTGAAACTGGGAATCCAAGGCTTCAGCATCCCCCAAAAGCCTCCTCTGCAGCAGACCCCAAAGAAGCTGCTCTCCCAACATTCAGGGGTGCTGGGGACAGCAGGTTTTGGCCACTGCTGTCCTGGGGGTGATTCAGGTTGAACGACAGGTATCAGAAGATTGAAAACACAGTCTGTATCTGCTGAGGGGAGCAGAAAGGAAAAACACAAAACCATCTCCCAGTCTGTCTGACTGGTATCTTTTTGTCCTCAAGGACAGCTGTGATTAATCAAAAGTTAAGAAATTAGCTTTAATAAAAGAAAGGAGTGCTGGAACAGAGCCAGCACTGGTTCTGACACCTTCAAAAAAACATACTGAGTTGCCATTTCAGTAGTTTGTAGGGTGCAGTTAGAATTATATCCTCAGATACGTGAATCCAATATGATCCCTTGGAAGCAAAAATCAGCAGCATGCCATATGTTGTATATCCTAAACACTAGTCAAAATAGCCTCATTTCATCTGACAGTACAAAGAACTGTCTGGATGTTGCATCTTTTCTTGGCACACCAGATAGACTTATTGGTGTGTTTGTTTCAAGACAGGAAAATCACATTCAGTGCTTATTCTGCAATCATGGAAAGAAAAACATGGAGAGAAATATTAATATTCTTTCTCTGGGTTTTGTGGAAGTTAATATTCACATTATAGTTGGCCATGAAGGGTCAAACCTGGATGCTTTCTGAAAGGAGACAAACAGCTTTTCCTGCACTCAAGGGACAAAACTCAGTATTCCAAACTCATATTATGAGTATTTTCTTTTTTAATAAAAAAGCTTTTGGCATTTGCTGAACATAAATAATGAGTTGTGTAGAATTACTGCTTAGGAAATGGAAAGCACTAAATATCAGTATTGCACAGTCACAGTCCTGTAGGACTCAGGCCACAAATGCACCACAAGTCCTTCCCACTGAAAGCCCACTCTGCACAGTTGGCAAATTCCATTTCTTTATCCTCTGGTGAGTAAACAATGGGATTATATTAAGCAATTCATTTTTGGGAAAAATAAAGCAAAAAAAAAAAAAAAAATCCAACAAACTTAAGCACAAACTAATTGTCCTAAATAAATTCCTTATCCCCTGCAGCCCCCTAGCCAAGGGGAACACACCAGAATTTGCCATCTCATCAGTAACCACCCAATGCACCAGCTGCCCATCTGACAAACCCCCCTCTGCTGCTATTTGGTTAACAGGAATTTTACTGGTATCAGATTCAATTGCCTTTAATTCACAGTAATGGTGGAGGTGATGTTCCCTCAACCCAAGGTTTACGTGTTTCTAAACCAGCTACTCAAAATTAATGGCATAAAACACATCAAGATTGAAAAGTCAGATTGAATGTAGAGGTTGCATTTTGAGAATTGGTGGATTTTCTTGTGAAAATCTAAGTTGATTGGCCCAGTTTTCAATTTTTTAGTCAATCCACTTACTCCAGACAGCAGGCAAAATTCTCATTGATAGAAACTAATATTTCTTCTGACTCATATTTTGCAGGTGCACCATTAAAAGGGGGGGAATGCATCTAAATACACACTCAGGTTTGGGGACCTGAGGGTTTCAATGGATTAACTGCTTGGGTCAAACAAATGAATAAGAAATAGATGTGGGGCCATGGAAAAGTGGGGAGAGAGCAAAAAAGCAGTTACACAGAAATAAATGGAGTGTAGATTTCGGTAAGTAATAAAAACAGATCTTCAAAATACCTCGTGGCAGTTGCAGTGAGGTGCCACAGAGTGGTTTATTATTACTCCTTACATGAATGATCTGCTGGGTCTACAGCTGAGGGCAAGGCATGCAGACAGTGTTATCCATTGCAGAGTCTTTAATGAGACAATGTGAAGTTCAAGTTGCACACCACCCAATATTTTTCTTCCCTGTTCAATCTGTATTAAGTCGATATTCTGCTAAAACCTAACATTTGTTGCATTTTCCAATTTAGTTTCTGTCAATGTCCCCTAAAAGTGCTGAGCCTGTTAAACTGACATCACCCACACAAATTTCAATAAGGGCACTGTGGTGAAAAACACCAGGGAGCAGAGGCTGGGCTTTGGGGGAACAGCTCAGCTCCCCCTCACTCCACATCTGTACAAGCTTGTCTTTCCCTCAGCAGCTGGAAAAGCCCAGAGAGATGCACACTGTGCCCTGGGGCTCCCCTCCCATTTTTTTGACAGGAAGGAATAAGGACATGATGGTAGAAGATGGCTACAGTGAAGACTAAAACCAAAATATTTAAGCATTATTTTTAAATTATTTTATTTGATAGCTGCAGAGCTGTGTGAGCTGTAACATTACACACACAGCTGCTTC
Organism: Erithacus rubecula; assembly: GCF_903797595.1. NCBI lineage: Eukaryota > Metazoa > Chordata > Aves > Passeriformes > Muscicapidae > Erithacus > Erithacus rubecula. The sequence continues at coordinate 11,397,473 of NC_136669.1, forward strand.
CAGGCCCTCCTGCTTGATTTTAATTCTTTTTTGAAGGTTGCTAATATCTCAAACTTGCCTGTTCAAACCTTCAGCTAGCTACAGAAAAAAAATATTTTTGTTCTATTCTTTTCTTTTTCCTGTTGTTTTCCATTCTGTAAGGTCCCACACCACCTAAATGACTGCAAGACATCTCCAGAGGATGCATCACAAAAAAAAATAAAACACACACACGGGAGAAATGGCCTGAATTGTTCTCTTCATTAATCATAGGACCAAATCAGATGATGACCTAAGAAAGAAGGTTAATTCCTGTAAACCTACCAAACATCAATCAACCAAAGAAAGATGGGTTTGGATGGCTCTCTCCCTCTCTGTTCTACTGCATCTTATTCTCCTTGTCAAAGGGATTGAGAGCTAAATAAAATTAATGCTAAGACCTCAAGTTCTTTATAATACTTTATAATTTAGAGATATCCCTCTTGTAAGGAATAGAAACTATTAAAGTCTCTTCACAATTTCTTCTTCTGTATATCTGTGAGCTTCTATAATAAATGAACTCTGACTTATTACAGATGAACCCAGCAAAGGAATAAGCACTAATAAGGCAAAGCTAATAATGCAATCCTCAGGCAGGCAAATTACACTTTTCAAAATTTGTTGAGAAGCAGGGGGGATTTCATAGGGCTGGAGCTTCTGATGTGACTGAGACAGAGTTTAAGACAAAAAGGGACTAGGACAAAATCTCTAGTTGGGCTGGGGCTTGTTGCTAAAGGACTTGGGAGGATTTAGGTAATGAAAAATTACAAGGCACATTGGAACACTCCAAAATACTTCAAAATAATATCTCACTGCAAAGATAAAAAAAATGCAAAGGATGGAAAAGAATTTTTTACCAAGAAAAAATTGCTGAAATATATGGAGAATATTTTCTGTCATGGCATAGGGCTCCTTTGTATTGAGGTAGAGAAAAATGCACACAGGCACAAATTTGACATGTACCATCCAGTCCAAACAAACAGGGAGAGATGGCCAAATTTATCTCTATAAATCACACCAGTCCTGTTTTTATCACATGACAAAACATAAAAGAAGAGATAACTTGGGTAATGCAGCACAAAGGAAACAAAAAGGTCGATTCCTGAACACTTTTATGATGTGACAAAGCCTGCAGTGATTCACCAAAAACACTGATCAGCTCTATCAGATGTGCAAAGCTTTACAGAACCTCCCCAGCTCACAGGTGAGCCGGCCCCAGCTCAGCCAGGTAGCAGAGGAGGAGGCAGTAATGAGGATGAGTACAGGTTTTGAAATGGTGATTTTGCTCCCAGTTTTCTCCCTGATTACAGAAACTGTGTTTTAAAGCAAACAGAATGTGGAGAGGCACTGCTAAAAGCTGTTGACACAGTACAAATGAGATCACAAATTAGAAGGGATGTGCCAGTTAATGAACACAGAGCTGTTGAGCAATAAAACTGTAAACTCTAAATATTCTTCCCAACATTTTTCTTCATTTTCTTCAAGGAACTCCACTGCTGAGAGTTTCATATGTTAATCAGGCTTGCAGTGTCCTTTTATGTATGTTTTAGAATGTTTTTCCTCAGACTTGAATGCATTCCCACAAGACCACCTCCTTTCATACCTGCTATGTAACTGGAAATGTGGCACATGCATACTTTAATAAATTTTTTAATCAAAGCTATTAATGTGACCGGTTGGGCATTTCTGACATTGGTTATTGTGTCAAAACAAACATGTAATCACTATACATTAGGAATATGCTGCATTTCCATTCTAAGTATCCTGTCTACTCAACTTTTACCTGCTATGCAATGCAGTAATAGTTGCTTCTCTACTTAAGTGCAGCCAGATCTCAATAGCATTCAATGTGAAGAGAGCAACTTGTTCATTTGATGTAGCTGTGCCATTTCCATAAGGAAAAAATTTCTCTTATGATGTGGTAGGACAGAGGAATCAAAGTCATGCAACATATCTAAAATAATGGAGCCAGCAAAGGTCAAGGATTCTTACTGAATCTGAAAGATTACAGCAATAAAAGCTTTAGAAAGAACTCTGGAAGTTGTATGGAAAGGATATCACTCTCTCCTAAATTTTATTTCTATAAAAGCTAACCTACTGCACCAGTAAACTGCAGCTTCTCCAAGATAAAAATAAATCTAAGAATCCATGGAGGAAAAGAAGGTTGGAGAGTGGGAAAACACCATTATTGGCCCCTACATCCTTCCTGACAAAAAATAAATAGGACCATGATCCAGAGAATATGAAAATCAAACCCTACATATCAGGGATTCCTTTCCTGTTTTCATATGTGAACGTTCATCTTGTATTTGTCTTATAAGAAACTCCTTGTTGCCTTCCCCTTGCCTCCCACCCCTGTCTCAAGAGATGGATGAGTTCCAAACCCAGTTGCACTCACCTCCCCAACAACATATGCTTGTTGTCATGCCTACAAGACACTGCCTGGGCAGGCAATATTGAACATGACCAGCTTTCTCCATGGTTCTTAAAAAAAAACAATGAAATCATGGAGAATTTTACCAAAGTAAGCACATCCAGGATTTTATACAATAAATCTCCAAGATATTTTTTCAGCCAGAAAACTTCCCACTTTTAGAGAGATGAGGAATTAGAAACAAACAAAAAACCTCTAAGAAATTGTTATGTAATAGAATTAACAGCAGAGGAGTTTGGAAAAGAAACAAAAGAAGCTGTGGGAAAGAAACATCAGCATTGCTTGTGGTTATTAGGAAGGATTTCAATTTTAAAAGGGGAAAGGTAATGTATTTACAATACTAGATAGAGACAAACTATTTTGCCTTCAGCCTCAGTTTATCCACACAGGAAATGAATTATTGCTCCAAAAGCTGCAGCATTTTCTCTTTATTGAAGCTGTTCACATTGAGGCGAGAACAGAGTTTCACCCTTATTTATGAAGCAAAAATAATGTTAATGCATCTACCTTTTAAGACACTTGTCAAGTGTTAGAACGAGAGAATTCATAAAGTGTTCAGGGATGTTAAATGTAGATTGCCACCTAGTACTGCACTTGCCACACTGAACATAACAGCCTACCCTATCATTAACCTGCAGTTTGGATGGAAGGATTTCTACTCACCTTGCAGAGCTCCAGTTATGATGTGATTTCATTCTAACAAAATACACTTGAATTGTGACTCCATTAAATGAGAAATAGATGGTTTTGCCTGATACAATGCTTTGATGTCTACCTGCTCCAGCATTAATAAAGGTATTATCACCAGAGGTGTACACTACATTATATTCATTAATCAGGGCAAGAATTAAAAATTTTTTAGGCTGTACTAATTCTCAGTCTTGGAGATAACTCCTTTAAGAAGGGAAAGGGGAGGTGGGCGCAATAAAACCAGTTAAAAGTTAAGAAAAGGCAGAGCAGCAGTGCAGAATGGGATAACTCCTGAGCCTGGTCAGCCTCCATGACAGCAGTCTGCTCCACACTTTTTTTTCCCCCTTATTTGTGCTATTGTGAATTCAAAAGAGATCAAAGAAATTATGTTCAAAAATCTTGCTATGGGCAAAAAGAAATGCACCTTCTATGTCCTGTCATTGGCTTCCCAGTACCATAATTGAAATATTAACAGCCTAATCAAAGAACCATTATTAGTGCAGATTTAATCATTAGAAGATGAAGAAAAGAGAGAAGACTATTACAGAAAGAGTTGATAATGCCAGACTCACAGAAGGTGCTGAGGGCAGTGAGGGGGAGCAGAATGAGAGAGGCACAGCCACACCACTGTCCCTGCATGGAGCAGGGCCAGCCCAGGCTGGGTCCCACTGCTCAGGAGGCTGTTCACACTCTGAAAGAGCAGCATGGTTCTCAAACTGCTCCATTCCATGATGCCTCTGCTCAGAGATTTTGTGTTCAGCATTCAGGCTGTTTTTCCAGCACATCCATGTGTTCAGGACAGAGGGCTTGCTCATTAGCTGCTGGCAGAAGCCCACCAGGCAATGCACAGGCTCCTGCTACCTTATTTTAGCATTTTAATTACACTCTGACAGTAATTGTGCAGGGTGGCTTGCATGACAAAAGTTGAGAGTTGACAGAAGAGAAATGGTCCAAAACTTTAGATTTGAATGAATTGGCAGCAAAAAGAACAGCAGGAAACCAATAAAAGCCATCACAGCCTGATAAATCAAGCAAACCTTCATCAACCGGGATTTTTGATGGTAAAATTTTCAGAGGCTGTTGACTGCACTGGCAGACAAAGCACATTATCCTGGTGTGGACTGCAGCTCCTGAGCAGGTGAATCATGCTCAGAAATGACACAACACTGACCAAGCCATTCAATTGCTTTTGACAATTTTCCCCAGAGTCAGTCGGGCTCCTTCAAGTCAGAGGGATTTTGGTCACCCAGTGTAGGAGTGACCAGAGCCAAGCTCTGGCTGCTGCAAGCACAGCACAGCACAACAACCAGGCAGTGTCTGCAGGAACGAGCTGCTCCCAACACCTTTTAACAGCAGAGGCAAGCCAAGGCACAAGCATCACTTATCACCCGCAGAAATCCTGAATTTTGAAGTGGTTATTCAGTTTCCTCAGCCATACCTTGTGTTAGTTGTGCAATGCATTTCCATGACAGGAGCAAACAGCTTTAAAATAATGTCCAGCAGTCAAAATTTCATTGCTCAGCCTCTGTGGTTATAAACCATGCTACATGTAGGCCAACAGTGCTGGAGCATTTCACAGATAAACACACACACGCTCTTTATCCTTAACAGCTATGTTACTCTGAGAATAAAAGGTAGCAGCAGCTTGAGTGGCATTAAAATGAAGGGAAAGTGCAAATAAAATTCAGATTTATTTCAGTTTCATTTCTACTTAACTGCAGTTATTCATAACATCTAAATGCGCATTCACTGCAGTTTCTAGATGCAATATAGTAGGTTTTATGCAGTTAAAATGAGTTTATGTACAAGAGAATTGCCACAAGGCAATTCAAAACTGCTTTTCAAAAACCCTTTTCCAAACTAAGTTGTGTAGTAATAATTCTATTTGTGTTGTATCAGCTGGCCCAGAACTGCAAATTCAAAATTACCAGGAAGAAATCTAGGATTTAAAAAAAAAAAAAAAAAAAAAAGAAAAAAAAAGTTGCAGAATCCGTATGAAATAGCTAAACATATCACATGAATTTAAGAGGAAAAAGTCACAACTTTTCTATAAGACTATTCTTGCTTTGCTCAGTGACACACTTGCAATGCAAGCATATATCTACATTCTTAATGCTAATATATATTGCATTTATCATACCTTAGGATTTTTAATGCCCCCCAAGCTCAAATTGTAAATCATAATTTGCATGCAATACCCTTCAGTTTGTTTCATGTGCACTTACAAAGACATCAAACTATAAAAATATTAAAGGACTTCCATGATACTTTATTTCCTTATGGTTAAAATAGCTTTTCCTCCAGAATTTATAACGAATTGGAGAAGTCCCTCTTGGTCTCCATATTGTTCCACAATGACATTTTCCTTGGATTTCCCAGAGCTCTTTGGAGACAATTCCAAAGATGAGGGAATGATTCACTCAGCATCACTTGCCATCCACAGAAGGAAATGCAATTTCTAGAATCAGTAAGAATTTCAAATTCACCAATTCACTGAGCCATCTCTGGGAATAGCCTACACAGTGTTAAGCTCCCACACTGACACAGGTTGCATGTGCTTCAAATGCAACCAACCCTCCTCAGCACAGGAGTCACACACAGGGAGTTAATTAGTTAATTATCTGTGCCATGGCTGTAATTGGAGACCTCAAGTGAGGTTGTACAGAGCAGAGTATAATGTTATTTCAGACTTATTAAGATGTGCCCCAAAGAGTTTACAAAACAGCTAAAAAAAGCAGGGAAGAGGAGCCAAAAGGGAGAGGGAGTGCCAGGAGGAGGAGATCTGATTCACTCGTATGAACTTATGAATAGGAACATTTCCTGAGTCACTAAACACAAAAGGCTTCAAAAGCTATACTCACAACTCCATCCAACAAGAGTTGCCTTTTTTCCCCTTCCTTTTTTTTTCTTTTTTTAATATAAGGAAGGATGCTGGAAAAAGCCAAGAAGTTTTTGGCATTCCTACTGTTGCAACAAACTAAAACTTGTACAAAAACACTCAGAAAGAGATCAATGGCTCCCAACCATTATACGAGCAGAATACTAAAGTAAGACATGCATAATAAAGTAATTTTGTTTCATTTTTGAGAAGTGATGGCATTTAGTGAGATTCAGTAAATTGTCCCTTTCAGCACTAATAACATGTTCATAGCTTTCCCCACCAGACGTTCCATAATGGCAATATAATAGGATTGCAATGACAATTAAATGATTGCATATTTTAGGGCAATGGAGGGTATCCACTAGGGCATGAACCATTAGCAAAATGGTAACATTGTCACAGGAATTTTCATGCTTTGGCACAAAAAGGGAGAAAGCAGAAGCACTGGAAGGAAGCAGGTATTCAATTTTCACACCATCTTCCTTATGAAAGCAGAGAAATGGAAACTGGTAGTCAAGATTAAAATATCAAACAAAAACCCAAGTTTGCTTTCAGCCCTTTCTGCTCTCCCCACTCAAAGGGACTCTCTAAAGATGAGGTGTAGCCTTGGCTGACACAGCTCAGGGTCCTGCCTGTCCCCTCCCCATGTCCCTTCTGGGAGCTCTCCAAGTGCCACCACCCAGAGCAGACAGAGACACCTCTTCATTCCTCAATACATCCCTCAATGCCCTGGGAAGCCTTTCCCAAACCTTCCTTAGGGAAACCAGCAAACACAACAACAACAAAAAAAGAATAAAAGGGGAAAAAAGCCAAAACCAGACCAAACCAACATTATTTTGATGGTTTCTACCCAAACAAATGCATCTAAACTGACTTAACAATAAGGACAAAGTGCAGCAGGTTGCTGAAGGAAGCTTAGTCTCAATATTAATGTGGTCACTGGAATTTATTTTTAATATTTCCCTCAGGTATCACAACTAATGTTTCCATATAAAGTGCACAGATAAGTTTAGATACTGCCAAAACATGAGTTCTCTTTTGGATCCAAGTTTATTTCCCTAATGCAGAACCAGAGGACACACTGGCATAAGAGAATGCTGAATTCCTTCATTTGAAATATCACTTCAAGAAATTATACACATTTTTCATCTTTTGCTTAAAATATATATATATATATATAAAAAGTGAAACAGCAATCACAGAAAAAGAAATCTCAGTAAAAAAAATATATGCATGAAAGAATGTTTTTCCTGCTTTCCTGCTATTCCATTACAGCTGGAGGACACAAACCAAATGACATTTGTTATATTGCTGCATAATCTCATTTGCAATGATCACACACTGGTGTGGCAGAGAGAAGGGTGTGTCAGAATGCCTTTAAGTATTTGTTATCCCTTTATTTTGTATGTATAACTAGTGGTCAATATCTGCTGAGAAGATACTCACTAATAATTCTAGGAGTTTTTGTGCACATGCAGTGCTGCACATCCAGCACAGTGCAGGTGGCCAGGCCCTTATTTCCCAAGCATAAAAAACAGATCTACTGGAATTAAAAGCTCTTGGGGATAAACCCTCTAGAATTCAGATAAAAACCACTGCCTTCTTCCTTTCATAGCCAGTGAAATAAAAATTAAATTACAATCACTATTAAACTAGCAAAAGTTATCCTTTTTTTTTTTTTAAGATGTTTACCACATTTCAAATTATCAGATGGACATTAATTGGGGTACAATGCCCTGCTCTGTGTTTAACCCTGTGCCAAAGGGACCCTTATCCCCCCACAGGTCTGTAGGCACCCCTAGAATAAGAGGCAAAATGCTGGCCTCTACCATTCCAGGTACAATTCCTGTTCACTACCCTGTCAGAGAAGGGTTTGAGTCAGAGCACACCTTCAACTCTTCCCAGTTAATGAAACACCTTGCTAAACCCCAGCCAAAAGACTGGGATCCTGGATATCCTGTCCTCCAGTGCCTTTCTTTCTCTATAAAGGGGAAAAATAAACTCCTCTGCTGCAGTCAGAGGAGACTGACACTAAAGTCAGTCAGCAACAACCTTCAGGTCATCAAACACGAGCTAAAAAAATTAATGCATACCAAAATAGACAGACACCCTGTTTATTAATGACCAGAATTCATCTTCTAGAGAGGCCATTGAGGCTGAAGTCTACTCATTATGAAAGCCACTCCATGACTGCAGAATTTTAACTCCCCTCTCTCTTCCTAACATGAAAAATGCAAATATTTGACATTCCCCTCCAGGAACTAAAACATGCAGCCATTCTCAGAGTCTTTCTTTGTTGCTGTTACTCCCCAGAAATACTATAAAACTACTTTTGAACTTACTACCAAGTATCTCTAGAACCATAAAGTTGGAGCAAGGAACATCTGCTGGTAGCACAGCCTGGAATGCATTATTTATTTATTACTTGAAAGGAATACATAAGAGTCTCCACTCCTGTAGCCTGTTCATCTCTGCATGCTGCTAAAATAGCACTTAAAAACAGCAAAGTGACAGGAGAGAAAGTTTGAGAGAGGTTCTGCAGGCCTGCCAGGTAGCTGGGAGGCATTAAAGGCTGGCTCAGGTGTCTTGGCATATGGGACTCCCTGAGAGATGCCAGCACCTGATTCTACCTGGTGAGAAATGAAACTTCCCAGGCATGCAGAGCAGTCCATCACACTCATCCAAAGAGCAGCAGAGAGAACTTTGGAGAAGAGCAGCAATTGGAGAACCACATGAGTCCTCCAGGCTTCCTGAGTAAATACCAGGTGTTGAAATAGCTTTAAAAAAAGGAACAAATAACCCCCAACACACACTCCATTTAGCTATGGATTTAACACAGTAGATGGAATAATAATATTGTAGTTTTCCTTCCACACAGCTTATGTTGCAAAGGTGCAATATATTTTAGACAAAGAAGCTGGGTTCTGTAAACAAGTCTTTAAGGGACAGACCTCACTAAGGAACAACAACAACAACCCACTTTTTCAAAAAGAAAGAAAACATCCACCAAACTGGATAAATGCATCCAATTATCAAGACAAATATTGTTTCAGACCAACTTAAAAAAAAACCCACTGCATGCAAATACTTTATCTCTAGAAGGACAAAAAATAAATGTTTACTGTGCACTAAATAAAATTAAGATTTGTCACAGAAGGGAGAAAAGCACTTTGAAACGTCACATTGTACAACTGCAAACAGGAAAGGGCTTCTGCAATTGGCAAATGTTTTAAGAGCACCATTCCAATTTTAATGTTAATAATGAGGGACTTCAAAATGCAAAATAAAGACTTAGAAAAAAAAACAAAAACAAAACCACAACAACTAAAGCACTTTTGATTAATTATACTTGCAGCAAATAATAACAAATCACATTCTCTTCCCACAGTGATGATCTGTTAGCCCTCAAGACCATGTGCTCTGCAGTGCCTCTGCTTGGCTGCTAGAGATAGAAATAAGTTTTCACCTACTCAGCTCATTTTAGCAGAAAAAAATTCAGGGCAAAATTAGAAAAAAAAACAAAACAAAAAAAACAAACCTGTAAACACCTCCTGATAATTTCCATCATAAAGACCACAACACAAAAACATCAAAACTACACACAAACATGAAATAAAGTGTTAAAAAACCAACAAAACTTACACTGGATCTTACGAGTTTTGTTCTGAACAGCCCCCAGAGAACTGGAGGCTGGGAACTTCCCAGCTGCTTCTAAACACCCCAACCCTTAATTTCCCTCACCTGCATCTCATCTGGACCAATCTGCTACCCAGGGCCACCTCCATCCTCTGCAGGTGTAACCTGGCCAGACTTGATTGCTAACCTGCCCCAAAGTCATTGCAAAGGATAAGATCAAAAGACATTTTAAAAAAAATCTCCACAAAGATCTGATTAAAAAAGTAAATAAATAAATAAAAGCATTTGAGCAAAGATCTGTTTTCTGACACTGAAAGGAGGACTTCCACCATGCACAGTGGGTGCAGTGAATGCAACATTTTTTTTCCTCTAAACTAATAATGGCCATAGCCCAAGCTGAGGTTGAAAGAAGCAAAGGAACTCTTGAATTTCTTAGGGCATATCTCACTCAAATTTAGCCCAAAAGTGGTAGAAAAACAGTACTTGGGCTATTGTTTCCACAGCTAAAGGGGTAGGAAATATTTTATCAAAACTCTTCTCCCTACCCCTTACACTTTGCTTCAAGCAATTCGTTCTTTTAGTTATATAAAGAGCACATTTTAATTATTTAGAGATGTTACATAAGGCAAGAAGATGGTTAATACATTTAATGTGCCTATGCAAATGAGTTTGGTACCACTTCTTTTGCCCTAGTGTACAAGCTTAGAAAACACTCCTGCAACATCCCTCCCTGCAATTACTTCTTGTGTCTCCTTCATTGTTTCCTCACCATCTCATTCTATAATTTATTGTTGTAACTTCTTCAGCTTTGAAAGTAGGGCATTTCTTCTTGGGGCCACATTATGTAGCATGCCCTGAAGGTCTGGCACACATTTCAGGGCATTAGCAAGGAGGCTTCTCCTTTACTGCAAATATACAAGTAATGCATTTTAAAAACTTCTGACAGGAATTTTAGGACACACCCTGTAACCCAACAGGATAACCTGAACTCTGTGAGGTTGTGGAAAACTCAAATTTGAGATAATTTCCTTTCAGAAATCATGTGAGGAAATAAATAGGTGGGTTTTTTTGGGGGGGGAGGGGGGGGTTGTTTTTTTTCGCCCTCAGGTTTTTATTTAAGTGAAAGGAGAAAGCAAGCAGGAGGCTTTTAGACAGTGTTGATGTAAGAGTTATTCACATGAATGTGGATTGCTGAAACACTTTGCTAAGTGAGTATGTGGAGTTTTGCAGCAACTAAACTGCAAAAATGCTTAATTTTACTTTAAATTAATCTAGAGGGGGAAAAAAATACCACACTGTAATTCCAAACCTGTTGAAACATTACCCTTAATATCTCACTAGCTAAATGAAGAGTCACCTGCTTTTGTGAGCAGGTATGTTCAATCAAATTATCCATAATGAGTCACTTTGCCATTTGCCAAGCAGCGTGGCTGGCCAAGCCTGGAGCAGTTGTCTGCAGAGGTCTCAAGGATGGACAGGCATTTTGAGAATCAAAAACATTGGCAAACACCTTCATAATCTGGTTTATGGCATCACAGGCAATCTGCACACACTGCACTGGACCTGCAATGCCCTGGAGCTCATCCTGGCTGGAGCCAAGGTGATTGCACCCAGATACTCACAGCCAGGGAAAAGAGCAGCAAAGCCTTTCCTTGGGTGTCTGTTTGGGAGGAATCAAGGTTTTTCCATCAATATTTGCAGCTGAAGGCATCTCCTGCATCTGAACCACCCTCCAAAACAAACCCTCATTAACCCCTCCTGCTCCTGACTTTCACATTTAACAGCCACCTCCTAAGCAATGACCTGATTTCATCAAAGCCCCTTCACTCTGAGCTTTTAATGTTCTGAAAATCACTTTCTTCAAGTGCTTTCCAGTGTTCCATAATGTTGCTGTGGCAGCAACTGTTAACCAAAGGGATTTAGAGGATCAGTTCAGCCTGAAACAAAGTCAACAAAACCTGCATTTTTAAACTGAGGAGCAAGCAAACAATCATCAAGAGTCCCAGGAATAGGTCAGGACCATGTAAGGTTGCTGGGCTTTCTTTTAAATTCCTGCTTGGTCTTCTCAAGAGAACATTTTCCACAAAGCAAGGAAAGAGCTGATGTCAGGAACTGTCTCTAACAGTCCATGCTTGCAAAGCAGCTCAGTTAACCTAAATCTGGGTGTTCAATAATAAAGGAGACACAGGTGAAGTGCTACACTTAGACACTGTGCTAGGTTAAACCCTGAATTTCTCAAAACAATGGCCATTAACCACTCACTGAAAAATCTGGCTGAATTTTGTCTCCCATCTGCATGGAGATACCCCAGTGGAGTGGTTTTACACATTTGTATTGCAGCTGATCTTCATAGCCTAAAATACACACAGAGTGTCAAGTGGCTCTTTTCCAATGCAGCAATGATTTTTGTTAAGTTGTAGAAAATATTTATAAATCAATTAATCATTGCAGTAACTTGTACTGTGAAACACTCCAGACTCTGTAGAGGGTCTGTGTGGTTCAGCATCATGCAGCTGGAAGCAAAGGAGGAATTCCATATCCATCCAAGGCCCAGGGAAGGCTGTGGATTACTGAGCCCCCAGCTCTGACTGCAGACTACACCCAAAGGCTGTCATTAGAGCAGCTACACAAAAATATTTACTGGGGGTGTGGAGGGAGAAACAGTAAAAAGGAGTAAATCCAACTGCAGCACATACATCTGTGTTCTTCCCTAAAACTTCTTCACCACAGTAATAGATGTACATTCACAGCATGGCTGGAACTAACACTGTGCATTGCTTCTCTCCCTGCACCTCAGCTTGGCCTCCTTATGAATTCCCCTCTGCAGCATGCAGGGCAAAATCAGCCTCAGTCTTAAAACACTCCCAAAGAAGAGAAAAAGAAACATATTCTTATGATATGGCTCATGAAAGAGTTAATGACAGATCATTAATTAAATGTCTCAGAGTTGCTGAATACAGGCATCAATTGTCACAACTCAACAATTAAAAAAATTTCCCAGTCCCCATGAAACTGTTCCTGTAAGTTTGATTATTTTTTTATTGAAGCATGTGTTGTGCAGAAGGCACACACAGATCCTCAAAAAGCAGCTTCCAAAAAAATCCTGGTGAACACAGCACAGAAGGCTCCTCGGAAGACAAAGAACAAGACATCAGTGTCTCATCTGCTGTGAACTGGTTTGCTTCTTTTCCTTCAAGAACTCTTAATATGAGCATCTGATCAACAGTTCATCTCCTTGAGCAGACACCACTTTGTTATCCTTGTGGTAGTTCTCTGCTCCTGGGGTAATTTGTTGCTGAACAATTGAGGTAAACGCTTGGCTCAGGATAGAAAGAAGTAAGATTAGTCTGTAATTGGAATATTTTGTCTCATTTATTCTTGAAGATGTGCCATATTACCCTCCATCAGCCAGGGGTTATTGTTTTATGAAATCGAGCTGCACCTGGCATTGCATTGTGCTGCTGTTTGCAATCCAGCTCTCTGTTCACCCAGATCTCAACACCACTGGATGCCTCATCCTGTGGTAGAACCTTCAGCCCCTCAGCAAATTCTCCTAAAAAGTCTTTAATTGAAAAAAGAATGTCTAAGACAACTGTTAAATTTAGCCATAATATCTAACACAACTGTTAAAGATCACAGCAATCCATGTGCTTCTCTCCATACATTTATTTGCTACTTCCAACAAGTTTTCAAGAGGATCTCTTCTTTCTCATCTCTAAGCAATTACTGCTGCAAATAAAGAAGCTAATTGATTGTATCCCTATTTCATTTAGATTGACCTCCAGGAGTTTTTGTGTGCTTTGAGATGAATGTAGGCATAAAAACAAGGGTATTTAAAATTCAGCTGTATTTATGACAGACATGCTCTGGTGTTTCCTACCCAAGATGTGGCAGCACATTCTTCATTTAAAGATGTTTTAGAATAAGACCTAACTTTCAGTATTTAGAGGAATATAAACTTTATTTGCTGGTATCTAATTTTACCTAAGTACCTGCTGCAACATTCACCTTTGAAAGGCATTTATAAAGAATAAAAAGCCCTTGAAACATGGGCAGCATCACCTGTAGGCAGCTAATTCAGAGCCAGCCTCTTGTACATACACAGAGCTGACAGGTATTTTGATAGTCTTAATTAAGCCAAGTTCTTACTCTGAAGTTTATGCCAACGTCACAACTGCAAAGTCAAATATTTACACTGCTAAAATTGAGAATAGAAGAGAATAAACATTCAGAGATAAATCCTGTTTCTAAGATGTCAGGTGGAAAAGGTAGAACAAAGGATTTTACACTGGTCCTGGTGAAGCATTATAGTATCAAAGAAGGATAAAAAGAATGAATTTGCTGGGCTTGGTAGAGATTTGGCCAGAGCATGGTTGGTTCTTTAACTTGGTAAAGAAAGAGAGAGAATCAAAGAAAATTAAATAATTATTAAATAATAAGGGAGAAAGGAGATTAGTTTAAACTCATAACATGCCCCTGATGTTAATGCATTCCTAGTAAATAAATAAGACAAATCCCATTGCTGCTGTCTATGGGATTTCCCACCCATTCCCTAAAACTTATAAGCTACACCCAGTTTTAAACAACCAGACACATCTGATACCTGAGCATTAGATATAAAAATAGAGTGATTGAGTTTTTAACAAAGGTAACAAACTGCATGTTCATGTGGATTTCAGACTTGTGGGAATAGCACTAAGGACCAGGTTACAAAAAAACAAAGTACCACAGAGATGCAAGAAGACTCACAGTCATGCTATAAGCACAGAAAAAAAAAAAAAAATATATATATATATATAATATCTAGGAAAGAAAAGGTAAATTAATTTTGTATTTGCCATGTAAAGCAAATGCTGCCACTCCAGAGGCAACCTTCTCCATCTCATGTATAGCAGCCAAAAAGAGATCCAGAACAGGCTCAAACAATGCTGCTGTTCTGGCAGTGCTAGATCCAGGTATGGCTTTTAGCAGCTAAATCTTTTGTTATCTCAAGCCTGAGATTTGTCCAAACACATTGGTTTGCCTTTGCAAAATTGCTTGCAGGGGCTGGGATATAATGAACATTATTAGTTTGATCCACTTTTTACCAAGCAAGGTGCTAAATAGGTTCAGTTTATTCTAAAGCTTATTTTGGTGGCTGTAAAGGTTTTCTTGTGTATGTTCCCTGGAAACTTGGTTTACCTAATCTCTCAGGAAAGTTTTGAACATAGAAAAACTCTGAATTACAAGTTCTCCTGAAGATCATGAGCTATGAAAATAAGGTTAAACTCCAGTTTGTGCAGTCTAACTTCACCAAAGCCCATTCACAGCTGCAACCCACACCCCACACAGTCAGGCCAGGTGCTTCCCCACCTGCTCAACCCACAGCAGAGTCTCAAATGTCCTGATCATTACAATAATTCAATCCTGGTGCAATAGCTAAATAACAAAATAACAGCTCAAGCTGGTGCCCCCAAGGAGCAGCCCTGAACAAAGCACATCCTGGGGTTTTACCAGCCCAGATGTGCAGAAGTGTGGGGTCAGTGGCTGCCACCTCAGTGTCCCTCACCAAAGGGCCAAGGGGCAGCAGATCACGGCCTCTTTTTTAAAAATTTAAAAGCCTGTAACCTTCTAGCCAATACAAAGAGACAGCCTGCCCAGTTCAGATCAGACAAGTCATCATCACAACAGCTTTTATTTGATTACAAACTATACCTGGAATAACAGACAAAGAATGAAGGACCTCCTCATGCCAGACAGTGCCATAGAGGTGAAATACCTTCCATTCCCATTTGTGAGACTCTTGGGGCCCATGAAAACCAAGAGGAAGGATCCCCCCAACCCCGGGGAACCTGGGCTGTGTGTGGCCAGTGATCACAGCTTCTCCCCAGGTCACTGCTGCCTCCTGGCCAGAAGGGAGAAAAACTGATTGCATCCCTGCCTCCCCACCTGTGCAAGCTGAATTTTAAAGGACTTTTTAAAACCTGTACTCAACAGCCTGAAAAAAAAAATATATAGTGGTTAAAAATCATTGGGTCAGTTTTAAATTTATTGGCACAGCAGATGGGAAAGGTTTAGTTAATTTTTTGTTTATTCTCTTAAAGCTTCTTTCCCTTTTTTTTCCCCTCCCTTATCCAAGCTGGGAAGTTGAACCACTTTAGTCTGCTCCTTTCCAAGCAGCCCCAAGTGTGGGTGGCAGCCTGCCATGGCCCAGCAGCCTAACTCAAGGTGACAGCTCCTCCAGAGAGACACGACAGCAGAGCCCTGTGCTCGTCCCCAGCAAGCTCAGGATCCCATGCTGACATCTCATCCCTTTTCACAGCCCTTATTCCAAGGGGAGGAAGCAAACTCTTCCATCTTTTCTCTCTCCCCCAGCATTTTTCTTTGTTTGTCTGAAAAGAAGAGCCAGATCATGAGTTTTCAGCAACATTTTGTACCAAAGTGTGTCAGGAGCCATTACCTGGAGGTGCTGATTACTGTTGAGACAAGCTGGCAACTGGTACTTCTTTGGAATGGCTGCAGACAAAAATAGTCTGAGTTGCTGCTGGGTTTTAAAAGTGATTTCTATAAAGCAATATTTTTCAGAATGAAAGGAATTGTCAGAGCCAACAAATTGCACATGAGATATGAAAGAAAAGGTAAGTATTTCTATCCTGGGGATACAGCCCAAAAGTGTGAGACAGCTCTGAAAAAAGAAAAAAATCTCAGTGGCAGAAAAAAAAAAAAAAAAACCCAAACAAAACAAAAACCTGGCAAAGTTATTGAAAGAAACATCAGAAATGATAACCCAAAGATGAGGTTAAAGGCCACAGCACATGTACTCATTCACTGGTAGTTAATAGCTCAGATCTCAAGAGGTTGCTGGGGACAATTGCTGGGTAGGAAACACTGCTGCATTTTAAAGGCACTTTCAGAGCACAGAAAAGAAACTGTAGGATGGTATTCTTGTTGTTCCTGCTCTGAGGACTTACCAAGCAGAAATATAACCACTTGTATAGTAGGTGTGAAGATAGTAACCTTTCATAAAGCCATTTCAGATTCAGTAATAACATCTGATATTTAAACAACTTGGAAATTTTAGAATTCTTGTCTAGATGGGGCACACACAAGGTGCAGGAGTGACTGCAGCACCCACCCCAGAGGTGCAGCACTGACAATTCCTTCTCAGACAATTTGCCTGGTTCACCTTTCTCACAGCATGAACAAACAGCAGTATTTTTAAGGTGCTATAATTTCAGGCATGGGGCAATACTTCACCAGCATTCTACTCTGCCAGGGAGAAGGACTTGAATTTTAAAAGGCAGTGTGATTTACAAGCAGGTTTCACTGTACTTTGCATCATGCTACACAGGCTCTCTGCCTTCTGTGTGCTGGGAATCTTCATTCCAGCTGGCAGCTTGTTGTTTCTCTGCTGCAAATTGAAGTGGTGCTTTTCCAGAATTCAAACTCTTATTGTTTCAATTTCAAGCTAAGTTTCAGTCCATGAATAATGTTCAGAAATAGAAAGCACAAGCATGTACATTTGCTGTCTCAGACGTTATTTATGTCAGCTTAGGAAAAAAGTCAGACACTGACAGCTCCTGAGGTAATCAAATATTTTCTGTTCATCTCATATTGATCTTGCAAAAATCTAGCTTGCTTGATTGAAAACAAGTTGTTAAAGGAATAGAGTAGCCTCTCTTACCTGCAGTAACCAAGCCAGCTGGCTAGCGTGCAAGCACAGACATTAAAGGGATTATGAAATAATTTTCTTACCTTGTAGAGTTTCTATATAATAATTATTCCCTTCTCTGTATACAGGCATTTACTAGAATTTAAATCCAGTAGCTGGAAGGAGTTTGCCTTTTAGGATTTCAACCCTGTAGTGCATTTTATGCAATGAGCAAAGATATATTTATGATCCTGTTCAGGCAAGGGTTCATCAAGCCCAGCCTGCTGCCCCCAGTGCCAGCTGTAACCAGACAGCCAGGCACAACCAGGAGCAGTGTCAGCCTGTCTGACACTTTACTCAAGTCCTTTCTCAGCCCCCAACAATACTGAGCTCCAGGGAGTTCCTGAGCCCAGCTTGGTTTGTTTAGAAGTCCTCCCAAGGATCTCACCTCCAAGCATTTGCACAAGAGCATTACCAAAGCTAAATGCTCTTAACTTTTGCCTGAGCCTATTGTGACCAAAAGGATTCTCACAGAGACTGGGTGGCTGTGCTAAAAGCATGCTGGGGTTGACAGTGGTGCTGTCACCCCAGAAATGAATCCCAGATGTGATGGTTGGTTGTCAGAGATCTCTGTGGGGCTGAACATCCCAGCAGGGCTGATGAGCACCTGCAGCCCTGGCCTGTGCTGCATCCCAGCTCCTCTGGCAGCTTCACCTGACAGGCTCTGCTCATGGATGAACTTATTTTGCTTGGTTCTGTTTTTAACCAAAGGGGTGTGGGCAGGGTACAGTCACTTCTGCATCTGGCCAGGGTTCATCTGTGCCTGGGGCAGGAGTTTCTGTGCTCACCTGAACTGGAGTCTCTGTGTAGGTGCAGAAGATGTGCAGAAAGGTTCCTGGAGCAGCATGGGCTGCCTGCACTCAGACAGAGCTCAGGTAAACCCAGACCTACATCATTTGCATCTCACTGGGGATACAGGCACATCACCAGCACAGGTTTTTTTCTACAGCACCTCAGAGGAGAACTCTGTTTTATGCAGCATTATCCAACACATCTGTATCAATCCCTTTTGCTTAATGACTTTATCCTTATACCTATGTTTTTGGTTTTTTTTTTTTTTTAATAGGATGTATTTTTCCTTTAGCTTTTCCTGTTTTATTCTGGACTTCAGTTGGTCAGAAATGCAGCAGACCTGTTCTCTACTTCAATTATACCAGTGAATCTGTCCCTGCAAACATGTTTTCTCCCAGAAGGGAAACAAGGCAAGAGAGAGAATTTCAGTCCATCTGTTCTGTCCAAAATTAGGAATTACAGAGGAGTGTGAGAATAAAACTAAAACCCTACAATCCCATAAACCTACCCACGCTTGAATTGAATCTTATTTTGCCTGAACTAGGTCTCCTATCCCTCGTAGAATCACTGCAAATTCTCTGGTACCTTTTTTACAACTTAAAATTCTAATTGGAAACAAACTACTACAAGAACTGCATGGGCCATGTAAGATGTAGGTTATGGAAATTCCAAAAAGATGCACCCCAGGCTTGGGCAGCTTGGAGTTGGAGTTCAGATGTCTAGACATTTCAGGATTATCAAAATTCATTCTCACTGGAGAGAAAACAGCTTGTGTTGAATTCTAAGCTGGGCAGGCTTAGAGGGAAAGGCAGGATGGAGAGGGGGCTGCACTGTGCACACAGCAGTGCTATTTACAACATCCCATCTCACATGTCACAGTTCAGACCTAGTTGTCTAAAACTGATGCAATTCAATAGAGTGAAGCTATTCCAGCAGTTGAGGCTATTCTGCTTCATTATTCTCCCTCAGTAAATCAGGTACATTAGGGTTCAAAATGCCTGAACTGTGTCCTCAGTACTCTGAACTCAATTTCCTACCAACTTGCACTTTGAAAATAGGACCAAAGTGCTGCCTTTACTAAAGGAAAGTTATACCACTATTTCCCGCTCTCTCTTTAAAAACAAGCAAAACAAAAGTAACCAAATTTTCTATGAAGTGATGCTTGACAGACATCAGCTCTTCAGCTGAAATTCAGAGGGTGTCCCCCTCTCCAGCAGTAATTAGAGAAGAGCATCTGAGTGCTCAATGAAGCGATTCTAGAGAGAGCTGCACACCACCAGTCCCCAAGGGGACAATTACAGCAGCCTCCTGAAGGGCCCTGAAGCAGAGGCAGGTATGCAAACACCAGGCTTGAAGGATGCTGCAAAATCACACAGATATTTGCCAAACTGGCCTTTGATTTTTCGCTGCATGGGACATTTCTCAGATTATTTTCTCAAAGCATTCAAACAAAAAAAGCCTCTTGTCAAGTCTGAGCTCCTGCCCTGTTCCCTCTCTTACCTTTTTTTCACTCCCTACTGCAACTCTTATGCATTTCAGAGACTCTATCCCATGGATTTATCACTCATTGACCAGAGAGAGTATGTGATGCAAGGCACATGGTCCACCATAAATAATTTGGGCAAGTAGAACTTAATTTTCCTTGAACAGTGAACAGATTTAATCAAAACTAAGCATCAATCCCCAGATCTCCCTGGAACAATATAATTGTCCATAATTTAGCCCTCCCTGCCCAACCTTCCCATTTGATGCTACACTTAACTTTCAAACAACATCAGCTGTCAAAAAGTGCTTTTCTGTAGTTTTGGAAGGCTCCTTGGCTCCAGCTCCCTGCAATACAAAGCAGTTTGCAGGTCTCTGACTCAGAGGCAATGCATGCTCTGCCATGCAAAGGTGATGGTTTGCCAAGTGGGCACCCAGCCCACCTTGATCAGGCTCAGAAAGTCCTTGGTAGAAGGTGGGAGGTAGAAAAGAGTTAGCTCAGTACTTTCAAATAGTGATTTTTCTTTTCAGCTTGATGAGAACTTTGGAATTGTTTGGCCATGAAGTTCAAAGAATGCTCAATCTTCTTCCTATGTTCAAGACAGCAAATGATTTAATTTGCTTATCAGCATGAACTAAGCCAGTGAAAACAGATTTTTACTCATTGCCTCCTCTTCAAAAACTAAGTTTCAATTAAATTGAAGCAGCATCTACACACTGCCTGGAATAGCAGTTAAAATGCACACAAACTAAAAATTCAACAAGAATGGCTCTTTTAACCATTCCTGGTTGGGAAACCTCACCAGCAGCAGGAAGCAGCTCTCAGGGAATACTTTGTAGAACTTTAGAAAACAACCAGGAAAGTTATCTTGGAAACAATATCAGTATTCATGAAGCCAGACACTTTATTTAAATACCTGCAGTGCACACAGCTATATATATACACACATGCATTTATATACCAACCAGGAATTAATTCCAAAGAGTAATATCTGCCATTAGAACTCAATTAATGGTCAGTGTGGTTTTCTGATCACTGTATCTTCAAAGGATATGGGAAATCCAATCTTTGATGTCTTCATACAGGACAAATCAAATCTGCTTTTAATTTGAAGCATTGTACACATTATTTCAAGAGCTTAATTAATTTATCCAGCTTAGAAGTAGTACTGGCAAACACTGCTATACAAACAGGAAGGCCCAGTTAACACTGACTAAAAACAGGATCACTGTATTTGAATGATCCTTGACAAGGTGTATCTTGTTATCCTTTGTGGTTTGCTGGTATTTGGAGCCATGAGCTGATCAGAAACAGAGCAGCAGAAGATTCTGCCAAAGCAGCACCTGCTACTGACAGGGAACATTTGAAAAATCACAGTTCCCATCACAGTTAATCAACCACAGCACCTGCATTTTGTGCAATCACAGAATCGTTTTGGTTGAAAAATGCCACCAAGATCATCAACTCAGCCACGTCCCCAAGTGCCAAATCCACATGTCTGTGGGAGTGAAAAGGTTCCCCTGAGCCCCATTTTCTCCAGGCTGAGCCCTCCCACAGTCCCTCCTTAACAAACTGCTGCTCCAGCCCCTTCCCCAGCTCTGTTCCCTTCCCTGCACAGCTCCAGCCCCTCTGTGTCCTTCTCATCCTGAGGAGCCCAGAACTGACCTCAGGGTTTGGGGTGGGGCCCCAGCAGTGCCCAGCACAGGGGACAATTCATTGTCCTTTGGATCGTGTTATTCAGAAGGAATTTAAAGAAAAAAGAAGAAAAAGAAAAGACATAGCATAGCCAGGGAGAAGTCAAGGATACCATAAAGTTCTTTGCCTCTGAAGAGAAGGAATCAAGGAACCCAGAATATTAGAGACATTCTCAGACCTGCATTTCTGTGGTATCTTTAAACTTTCATCTACTTGGTATTTCTTTTGTCTAGATTCTGAATGCTGGCTGACACAGGATTTAAGCAGCTTTAAAAGTGTCAGTGAGCTCTTTTGTCAATATAAGAAACCCATGCATATAGCTCAGAGATTTTGAAGAATCCTGGTAGCTCTGATGCCTTTAAATGTGCACCCAAGTCACTTGCAGCTTTCAAAAGAGAACCACTGTGTATCTGAAAAGTCAAAAATCCCACCTCATGAGTCACATCACAGCCAACATGAAAACCAACCTTCCAAAATCCAGATGCTCACAATCTCTACATATCTTTAATATTTCATTAACAAATAATGCAGGTTTCAGTTTCTTCCTTGGCAGCCCTTTATGGAGCTACCTTGACTATGCTCTTTTCTGTAGGGTGTGCTGGAACATTTGTTTATTTTGACACTTTTTACATTGCAGACAAACTTAATGAAGAAATGTGATTTCCTCCCATCTCTTTTGAACATTGTTCCTCTCCCCACCTTCTTTTCCTGCACAGAGTGACATGTGAGATCCCAAACCCCTTCCAGAACACTGTGACACCAGCACAATGACAGAGTTGAAAGCCATAAAAAGTTATCATTACACTCTTAGAAATGCTATTGTAATCAATCTTATGTTATGTATTCTCCAGTTAGACAAGTGCCACAAATCAACCACATGTAGCCACGGATAGAAATGACATGATTTAAACTTTGGTGCAATAAGGTAAAATGAATCAAATTCACCTTGACAGGAACCTGCACCATAAGCAGTGCACTCAGCTAAAAAGAGTTTGTCATCACTATGGACAAATCACAAATGGAAAGGAAACCAGGAGTGTTGCCATTTTATCACTCCACAGGCAGGATATATGTTGGAGCCTCAGTCATTTATGCAACAGGAGTTGATCTGGTTTAGAAATTTGTTTTACTTGAATCTGGATTTTCATTTAGAAGCCAACTGGGCTATGCTTCTGTTCCCCACTGTAGATTACTATTAAAATGCCTCACTTGGGATTGCAATAAAAAATAAATATGGAGTTGTTTCTTATCTTTCCTCCTAGCATTGGGGTAGGAACTGGATATGCTGGCAAAAGGAATCAGTCCCTATTGTGGCCTCAATTTCCACATAAAAAGGATTGGAAGAATATCTATGGGAGAAGAATTCTAGATATAAGTCTCACTTTACAGTAGGCATTGGATTTAAGTTTGCCTGTATTTGTTTTACACAGACACATCAACATGCCATAATTTCAAGAACCTTCTGTATGCAACTTCTGTTTATGCCAGAGAGTGATCTTTCCCCTGGAAGCATTAGATGCTTATCTTGTTTCATTGTTCTCCCTGATTTGTCTTAGTCTGAATATTCATTTTAGGAAAACGGAAGACACAAAGCCATGAGGCCTCCTGTGGAGCAAATTGTTTTCAGCCTTCATCTGAAAATTTTAACTACAGAGTCATTATTAAGTAGAAACTATTACAGACTAAGCAGTGCTATTAGTCTAATGTCACCAATTTCTCCCTCATTTGCATCAGACCTACCTGGAGTACAAAGTGTAGCTGTGAAAAGTTGTGTGCCCTGTTTCTTCAAAGCCCTCCCAGCACAATCCCTGAATGTTCTACCAGACAGGTGTTATCAAGATGCCTTTGTGTTATTTATTCCACACAATGCTTTCATTCCCAATTAGTGCATCGTCTAGGTAACCACCACGGGAGCTTGTTTACTCTGCTACAAACCAGTTTTTAATTTTAAAGCAACAGAGGCCTCTCCTCCTCTCAACATACCTGCATTATCCATGGAAAGGCTTTAGCCACACAGACACATTTGGTACACAGTGTTATCCAACTCCTGTTTACTACTTCTTTCCAAACACTCAGGGTGCTCAGACTGCTTGTGTAGGAAGTGGTTGAGAGCTAAAACATAGACCAGGAATGTGTGTACAGGGAAATAGTCAAAGTCTGCAAAGAAATCTGAGCAGAACCACTGATAGGAGAAGCACTGGATAGACCCCAAGAGCCAGGCAGGCTACATTTCTCTCAGATTAAAGAGAGCTGGGGTAAAGTAGAGTTAAAAAAAAAAAATACAAAAACCCCCACTTCCATGAACAATAGGAGTAAAGGAAAGTAATCTAAGTCCAAAAGTCCAAATAGCAAGATGAGGGAAGAGTTGCCAGCTAATACACAAAAGTATTTAGGAATGGAGGTCAGCAGTCCTTCCTTAACCAGGAGAGGAAGTCAGCTGTGCTGACTATTCCTGAGCATTAAGAAAAAAAATACAAAGATACAAACAACTGTCTGGGTAGGACTCTACGCTTTAACCTCTGCTTCATAAATTCACTCTTTAACCTAAAGGTGCATACCTTCACATGAAAAGAAAGGATTCCTGTTGTGCTGCCACTGTCCAGGAGCTGCAGGAGAGGCTTCTCAGGTCCTCTGTTCTGCCAGAACCTCCACAGTGACAAGCACAAACAGGATTGGGTCCTGCTGGTGTAACCAGTGTACAATTTTTTTTTTTTTTTTTTTCTCAGATGATGAGGCTGGGAGTGGTCTCTGAGCCCAAAAATGCATTTTTAGGGGACTGCTGCCACCAGACAGGTAACAGAGCACCTGGCCAGAGATGCTGGCAAAAGCACCACAGCAGGAACAGCACAGCCATGGGAGTGAAATGAGCCCTGTTAAACACAGCTCAGGTTTAGGCTAAAGAGTAACAGTGCCCAGGCAAGAGAGGTACCAAAAATCATTATTCTCTTTATGGGAACTTGTAAGGTAAGAAAACATTTAGTCCATAAAATAAGTACACATGCACTTTTTGTTTGTTTGGTTTGATAATTACCAACTATGGTAAAGTCTGTTTCTTGAAAGTGTGTAGTTTAGGCAGGAAATCCAATGTGACTGTTCAGCAAAATTGGTTACCTGTGCTGCAGGTTTCAATAAATGAAAATGCTGAAGTGGAGCCCAGGACATTAGTGTGAATTTTGCTAGCTCAGTAATGTTTTAACAGTCATGCACTGCCAGGATCTATTGTTTGCTCCCCATCAGAAGGATGGGGTCTCTCACAGCATGCAAAGCATTACCCAACAGCAGCTGGATTTCCTGAGATTCCCAAGTAAGCTGAGGGAGCAGTTTCTATCAGCCAATTTGATGTGAATGTGGCCATTATTTCTAAAAGCTTCTAAAATGGTATTGCTGAAAAAGCAAACTGGATATAGAAAAGACATAACAAATACAGAAAAAGGAAGAGGAAATAATTAATTTCTTCCTGGTCTCAGCTGAGACAAAGCTTTTCAACATCATTACTTATTAACAAATTAATGTATCACATATTAACATAATTTCATCATCACATATTAGCAGTAACTCCCTTTCTCAAAAGCTGTCTTCATCTACAGTTGAGCAGATCTTAAGTTAGGGAATGTCTCTTAAAGATGCCATAGGCTCAGTTAATAAAAAGTCATGCCAAGAATGCTGATAGGAGACAAGTGTATCTATATTGCTTCAGGTTAAAGTATTTCAAAATCATGTGAAAAAGCGTTTGAAAAAACTGTGACATTCATAAAGTCTTACAGGCAAATCACTACCTTACTTTCTCCAGTTTTTACTTTATGTATGCCTAAAAAGGCTCAACTTGCTTTATTTTCTTTCCCATCAAAGCAGTTTCTCCAAAGTTACAAAAGCTCTAACACCATAATTGAAGTGAATATTGGATTCCACATCAACACCAGAAATAGGAAGATGCTTCTGTCATGACATTCACAAGCACTGCCCACCCACACGTGCCCTTGTACCTCCAATAACTTTTAAAAAAGTCCCCAAGTTTGATGGAAAGATCAATTTAACTCCTGAGTGTGTGACATTTGTACACTGCTGTGCTGGGCAGAGAGGACAGACAGTTAAGGTTTTATCTCCTGTTATTCATCCTTCCTCCTTGCCCACTGTGGGGGCAAAGCTGCTGGAGCTGCAGGACAAAATCCCAAGAAAAAACACATTTTCCCTGTCCTCTAACAAAATCTGCCTCAATACAGAAGTGTTTTGTTGGATTGGGTGCTCCAAAGATCCACTTTCCCCAGAAGCACAACAGCTCATCCTCCCCATCCTCCCCAGTAACACCATGTGTTATGCACCAAGTTTCAAATCACATTCAAATGTCAGTCACACCTTTGCAGACCAAGCAAGTCAGAAAATATGCAAGAGAAGGACCTCAGTTTGCTCTTTAACACATCCAAGAGGAGTTAATAGCACTGTCAAAGGTTATAATCTAGAAAGATTTTTATTTTTTAAAGTCCTTGCACACATGTGGCTGCTGCAAGGGCCACAGGCTGCCATGCAGGAGCTTTCTGAGGAGCTTTTCCAGATGTTTCTAATTTCACAAACTTCTCATCTCCATCTCCCTGTTGCTATTCTCACATTCCAGGAACATCCCACTGACAGCTCAAGAACCTTTTCTCTCTTACAATTTCCACACATCCTCACTCTCTCCAACATATTACTCTTCAAATCTCTTTTTCTCTGTCATGTAATAGTTTTATTTACACGGCTATATTTAAATCCACTAAAATAAAAATGTTCAGGATACAATTTCCATTTTGATTTTACAAAATGGAGTTACAGCTAGCTGGAAATACAAAACTGTGCATAGCAGGTTTTAGTGCCCATTGGCTTAAATGTAAATCTTGTACCACACAAGGTCATTTCATTCTACAGGCAGGAGATTTAAGTTTCTATTACAAAATGTTTCATTTCCACACATACTGAAAATGAAGTAGTTCACTGTGATCATCTAAGGACAGTAAGCTTTTGAATCTGATAACATATTATTTAAACCTGAACAGAGTGCACCACTTTTGTGAGAATGAGATGACATAAGAGATATTTTAGAAGGTGCTACAAGTAATAGAGCATTACCAAACAGCCACTGCAGTGCTTTAAAGTCCCCAGAAAACCATGTCAAGGAACAAGAAAACCTCTTTATAGCAACCCTATTTTGATTAGTAGAAGCCAGCCAGAAGCCTACTAAAAAAGCAGCAAGAAAAAGCAGCTCTGGAAAATTAATTCTAGCAGAATAAAGGGTGCAAAAATCAATATTTTTAATTCTCTAATTCAATTCATGAATTAAATAACCTTACTTTAAGTAGAAATAAGGAAACTCAACTGAATTCTGAGACATTCTGATACTGAGATGTCAAAGGAGTTTAATGCTAGCTAGGTAATTCCCTGAAAATATTCAGATTAATCTCCTTAAATATTACATTTGGGGCCAAACAGCATATGTAGGTGTTTATGCTACATATAAAATATGTTGATCCTACCTAAGGCATATTATCACTGAATTTTGTGTCCCCCTGCCTCACCCCCATTCCACACTGCCTCAAAGCCTGCACTTATGTTTGTTAAAAAAACCCTAAACTCTTTCACATATTATTACTCCTTTCTTGTAATCCAGCATCTCTGTCCTTCTAGATTATGGGACAAAAAAAAAACAAGCAAAAAGACAGTCTCACTTGGTCCCCTTCCACCCCCACTTCTGCCAACAAGCACTGAATTCTTATATTTGAGCCACTGAGATGATCCTCATCCCCAGGTTAGCTGCACTCACACAGCAACCAAGGGTGCACAGGATATTTCTGCAACCTCCTGGATTTTATGGTGTTGGGGGTTGAGTGCTTTTCTGTTACTGTGTCAATTGAAAGAATTTTTCCCATTATCATGCCAATGGAGCTGGCCGGGTTACACCCAGGGTCCCTGATGGGTCCAGACAAAAGGGGTGGGTGGCACGGCCCCGGAGGGGCCTCTGAGGCTTCCGGGAGGGCACTCGCGTTTCCGGCGAGCCGGGAGGAGGACGCCTGGGATCGTTCAGCCACGCGGCCGAGCACAGGAGAGCCAGACCCTCTGCGATCACCTGCCCTGCATCTGCCCCGTTCCAGCCTCCTGCCTCTGCGGACACAGCTGATCCCCCGGACACACACGGTGAGCGAGGAGCCGCCGCCCTCGGTGAGGGTGAGCCCGTTCCCGCCCGAGACCAGCGTGGCCGCTGCTGCCCCTCCCCCCTCCCTCCTGCCTTCGTTCCCGTCTGCCCTCTGGCAAATCCGGGCTCTGGACTAAGCACAGAGACAGCGTGCTTGCATCTAAAGGGACTGACACCGAGTTATCTATTTCGTTCTGTTAGCAATTTTAACTGTTATTGTTTTCTGTTTGTATAGTTAGATATATTAGTAAAAGAGCTGTTATTCCCACCCCCCCTTATCTCTGCCTCAGAGTCCTTGATTCAAACAATCGTAATACTTGGGGGAGGGGAGTAGAACCAAAGTCTCTATTCCAAAAAGGGAAACTTCTGCCCCTACTGGCAGACACCTGTCCTTTCAAACCAGGACATATGGGCTCCCCAAACATGCAGTATGGCATGCAGCCCACCTTGCAGTGACCAGGGGCAGAGCACTGGGCTGTGCCAGAGGCAGCTGAGGAACCCAAACAGCTCCCAGTTACACGGCTGCTGTGTTAATTGTTTTAGTACAATATCTGGTTAACAGCAAAACAAGCAAACTCTGATTATTTCAGGTATAAAATTTTGGGTCGCTTCTCAGTGAGGGAAGGATTTCAACCTCCTGAACTCAGGCTGGCACTCTGACAGAGGGTGCAGAGTTATGGACAGCACTGTGCTGCTGGGGCTCTGCCAGGAGACTCACAAAGCCACAGCAAAACCAACCTAGAGCATCAGGAGGCCTGAGCATCAAAGTCTTCCAACATGGATTCTAAAGTTGAATTTTTAAAAGAGGAATCCAAGTGGCCCCTGACCCTGGCAGGGTGGCTACAGCCATGGCCAGAGCAGAGGATTTGGGCTGTGAGGTTTCAGGGGAGGATCTGCCTGTCCCACAGCCTCACTGGAAGGAAGCTCAAGCTGCTGTGCCAAGGGAAATCAGTTCATCTCATTGATCTGACAAGGAGCAGTGCCAGCCTTGGCCGTGAGCTGCTGCTGGAGATGCAGAGTGCTGACCCACTAAGGCTCCCATTAGCCTGCTGCATGGCTGTGCCAGCATCTGCACACACAACTCACTGCATGGGCCAGCCAAAACTATCTGGGACATATTCTATTAGAGATGATACTGCTTTTGCTCCAACAAGCAGCAACTCTATTGAGATTGGCTAATTCAATTTTCCCCATCTTATCAGATTTCTTTTTAATGAAACTGAACAATAGTTTCATTTGTTATGTTATTAGTTTTCCCAGTGGTAGCAGCAAGACTAACTCAGTTGAAAGCTAAACAACAGCGTTGTGCCAGTGTTGACTGTTTATCATCACCATGTGCCAGCTTCATATTGCAAAGTTGCCTTAGTCCATTCCTTTTTGTTTGCTTCCCATCCGTGGGGATTCACAGCTCGGAGGTCATCTTCCTACTCCATCTACTTTGTGGATTAGCATGTACATGTGTCTAAGTAGCAAACCCCTGAAGGGATCTGAAATTATCTGGGATGTCACAGTGATAGTGGGATACATAAGGCTGAAATGAAGTCTTTTTTTTTTTTTTTTTTCAGGAGGAGAAATTATCATAGACATTCATACTTACAGTTCTTGTTAAATAAATATCTTGCAGCACAGACTATACAGGTTTTCATCTCAGAGAAAACATCCAAATCCTCCTGTTGTGTTTATCAACTCAGAATCCTTTCATCAATTAACCTCCAGAGGTGCTCAAAAAAAAGTTGCTATTCCTTCAGTTAAATTCCTGCTGCTTCAGCTGATTTATCACATTACAAAGACCTACGCTGTGTTGGTGTTTCAGGGAAATTGTATTGGGAAGGCAGTCTCATTTGCATGAGGCTTGCTGAGATTTTTACTTTTTTTAGCTCTTTACCTTTAAAGAAATGCTGTGTTTGATCCATGTATTTACTGGTGGTGAGGAAAGGAGCCTGCACACTAAACCCTGCAGCCCATCAATGCAGGGGAATGGCCCAGAATGCACAAAACAGCCCCTTGGTCTTAGCTCCCACGTCTGAACTCACACAGCTGTGGATCCCTATCCAAACCACAGAGGGAGAGCTGCTCTGGAGCTGCCCCATGGATCAGCTCACACATGGGTTCCCACACGGTGCTGGCCAGGTCACAGAGGTGATTAAACACTCTGTGTCAGCTGCTCAGCCACACCAGGGAATAAACTGGTTTCCTGAGCTGCAGGTACCCCTGTCCTGCCCATCCCTGCTGCAGGCTGCTCCCAACAGCAGCAGCCCAGAGCAAGGGCACAGTGCCATGTGCCTGTGAAGGGCCAGCTGAGCCCTTCACTTACTGCCAGCACATAACACAGGAGCCATGGCCAGTTTCCTCTTGCTTCAGGAGTTTTTTGGCAACCTAAGAACTATGTGCTCAATTCAAGGTTTGAATGTAAAGTCTCCATCAGAAAAAAAACCTGCTTTTCAAGTCCAAACCAGACTGAAATCCATTCCACTCATATTAAAAAGAACAAGCAGAAGCAATCAGAGAGCATATCAACACCTTTCTCTTTCTCAACCATTTGCTAAGAAATCCACATTCTTGCACAGGTGAGCTGTGGCTAAGCTGCAACATGAGCCAGAGGCCCCCAGCACGAGCATCACTGCAGATGAAGGAGCCTGACTGATGCACAAGCACAGGCCACCTGGCCTTTGAGCCAAACAGCATGGAAATATCTAAATTTCAGCATTATCCTTGTGTGCTTATGGCAACATGCTTCATTTCAGCACCACCTGTAATGTTAAAAGCTACAAGAGTTGCTCTTCTACTTCTTCAGTAATTGGCAGTGCCCTGAGACTGCACAGCTCAGAGAGAGCAGGAATGTGCATTTCCACAGAGCAGCAGTGCTCCCTGAGAAGAAGTCACCTTAATACTGATTGGCAGTACACCTCTGCCCCCATAGGAGCAATATTGCAATATAATTTCACCTTAGTGCTGAAATCACCTGCTGTAATTCTTGTTCAGCCTACCCAGAATAGCACCGAGGACCACAAACATCATCTCAAGAACAGACACTCTTTTTCCCCCCCAAGACTAACATTATTCCACAAATAAATAAACTAAACAGTTATAGCAGCAGTACCAAGGCATTCAGCAAATGTTCAATATTAAAGGTACTTAAATATTTACTCCTGAAGCAACACTGGAGCTCACAGTGTGCATTTAAAAAAAAACAAAAAACCCACACAATTATTTGCATTGCAGTAGCACCTGGGAACCCAGTCACAAATAGGACCCTATCGTGCAAACACTAAACAGAAAAAGTCTCTGAAAAGCTTTTACACTAAAAAGAACTGTACAGTAATTTCAGCTACATGTTATTGCATTCCCAGGGCTGAGCCCCTAGTGCTCAGCTGCATGAGACAGTAAATATATTCTTACTCTGAGCACCCCATACATAAATTAAAAGCACAAGGACTCTATGCATCACTGGCCAGCTCTTACCTATCAGAATCCCTCATTGTTCCTTATGAAACAGCAAAGCAGAGACTATTTATAACATGCTTTGGGCAAATAAATTTTAACACTATATTTTACATATATATAATATTTTTAGGTATTCCAACACTAAACCTGTTTTTTTCCTTTAAACCTCTTCAGTTCTGCAGATGTAAAAACCAGTATGTTTTGGGATTGATTAAAGGCCTGCTGTAATGCGGTGTTGACTTACAAAACACTCTGGGCCACACTGATGATGAACCTTTTTTTCCTTTTGCCTGAATAATAATTAAAACCAAACAAGTGCCAGAGGAGGTTGTACACAGGGGGAAAACGAAGCTGCTGCTGTCTGTACCCCTGCCTCTAAATCCTGCAGGTCCCAATTTATGCTGGTAAGGAAAAACAGAGATAACAGTTTGGAAATGTAAAACACAGTCATACAAAATAAACCCCGAGATGTGTGAGCACTGCCTTTTCATAACCATGCAGATAATTTAAAAAATATAAATACAAAAACGTATCTCGGTTTCTGTAGTTCTAAAGAAACAACCTGTGACCAATAAATCAGAAAGCTGGGTATCTTCTGCTTGCTAGCTTAGTCTGCCAAACAATTATGCAGTGAAATGTTCTAATTGCACTTTGATTTTAATGTTAAAACCCATTTCCATAATTTCAGTGGATCTTTACAACACCGTTTAATATTTGCCAATGAAGTAAATGAGCTGCAAGTAACATTCACAGATGGTTCATGTTTTCCATTAAGTCTGCAAGCTAAGATTTTCTTTGTTTACAAAAAAAAAATAGTCAATACCTCAGATAAATCCCACAGAGGGGAGCCCTACCTGGATAGGGAAGTGCAGCCTGAACACCTCTCAATACCTACAGGTGCTCCAGAGCTCCACCACCAAGACAAGAGACATTTTCCTCACAAGAGAAAACAAATCCTTGGCCAAATAAGGAGTTTTATAACAAAATTTTGCTGCTTTCTTAAGCCAGAAGTCTGGGGTACAACTGCTCTCTGTTTAGGTTTAATGAACCAGAGCACTCCAGACTAATCTGTAAGGGACACAAAAAACCAACTTCTCACATGCTCATATCCATCTTCTGGGTTTCTCTCCAGGTCTGCCTGAGATTAGGGAAGCAGCTCTCCCAAGGATTTTTGTTCATTTCTGTTTTTACAAAAATAATTTCTATCAGCATAAATCCAGACTTGTCAGCTCAGAAATGTTTCAAAGAAGAATATCTGCCTTCATTCTACTGCATAGGATTTTTTTTTATTTATACAGCAAGGTTGGACTGCTACAGTATTTGAAGTGGCATCATCCTGACATACTAACCAGCTTAAATTATATTGACCCAGGGTTCCCACAGCAGCTATTGATTGATCACAGTAGGAATTGAGCAGAAAAGGAGAAGAAAGGTCAAAACAATGATGATCTTAAAGCTGTACTTTTGTTCAAGTGTCTGCCCTGTGTGGGAACACAGTCCCCAGACTGCAGCTTATAGTGCTGTCAGAAAGTGGCAAAATGCACAGAGATGTTAATCCAACTTTCTTATGCAACTCAGGAAAGTTGAAGGCCATTAACAGGGACTGAATGCACATCCTGTCAATGCCTGAGAGGGAAGAAATCCCCATGATTCAAGGGGGTTTGACCTGCTCTGGTTTGCACCTTGATTCAAACACAGCGCTGGCAATTTATCATTTCAACTTTCTGTTTGTGTGCAACTCTAGTTTTGACCTAAATATTAAACAAAAAAGGGGTGGGGGTAGGAGCAGAGGAGATTCATATATATTTTTAAGGAAGGGCATGGTGAAGTCCTGCTCCCAAAATCAGAGTGCTGAACTTCCCTTGCAGCATGGGGGATCAGTCCTTAGGCTGTGGGGCTCCAAAGGGATTCTTTACAAGGCACTCTTCTGGATGGCTCACTCACTCTGAGGAAATAGCTGCACACAAACAGAGCCAACAGTTCTGCATGGCAGAATATTTAAACTGTAATATAATAAGCAAGAACGTCATTATGGCTGTTTACCACCAGCACAAACTACTGCTCAAGTGCTGTATTTCTGAGCACTCACTGGTTGGATAAGCACTTGAAATATTCCAGTAAAGTTCCTAGTCACAGTCTCCAATTAAGCTTCTTTACACAATTTTTGTTTTTTTTCATTCAAAGTTTCAGTATAGAAGTAATGGTATTTTCATAATGATTTATGTGTAAAGCTATCACTGGCATTCTATGGAAAGAAAACAGAAACTAACTGGTTCTGTAATCACATGAACCTACTTCCTGTTTTCAGAAACTCCAATACTAATGTGTAGACATATTAAGTATAATTTTGGGGATGTTTCAGAATTAGGCAGCATATTCATCTTGACACTAAACCTGCTGCATAGGTAGGCATGATTTCTGAGAGCACCAGGCTTGCAGCTGCCACCTTAAAAGCACAAGAGCCCTAACCCAGCTCCTGTGCATTTACAAATGCTGCACATGATCAAGTACTTAAAATTCACCCTGCAATCATTTCTGCAAGACAAGGTGGACATAAACCACCAGATATGGACACTCTTAACCCCAGGGGCAACATAAATTCTATACAGTTCTTCTCCACTCTATTTTAGTGCCTGTGCAAATACTCTTTACCTTCAAATGAAACACGTGCAGTGAAACCACAAAACCTCATTAAGAAGTGCTGGCTCCTTGCACCACTTCAGACAATTGAAAATCTCAGCAACTCAGAGATTGCCTATTATTTTTCTCTTCTAAGCACAGTCTGAACAGCTGTGAGGGCACACTGCCTGTATCTGCTCCTCAGTCATCACAGAGACACAGGAACTTCCAGGCCTATTTATTTCCATGCTGCACTTGTAGTTCTGTCTGAATGAGGCACCTCCACTGGTGCCTCATATTTTTACACTGAAAGTACATCTCTGTGTGATTGCACCATGCTTCCCATCCAGATTTCCTCTGCCTCTTGCCTAGAAGCAATGAACACCTTCCATCAGCAGAGAAAGGGAGGCTGGGGTCAATGATAACCAGTGAGGGGGGAAAAAAAAGCTTTGCTGGAGCACACTTATGCTCAGTTCATTCAGCCTGGAGTCAAATGTTTCTGCAGAATGTGCCTTCTTTATTATTATAGCACAGACACTTCTGTTTCTGCTGTTAGCATTACTTTCAGTAATACCAGGGATCACCTAGAAGACACCAGCAACACACAAGGAACCCCAGCTAATGCTACTGAGCTGGAAGAGAATAAAAGCCCCTCCAAAACAGAGAAAGCAGACAGGTATTCTGGAGGGAGTTTTCAAACTTGTTCACCCATTGTGGGGTGGGGGGTAGGCACATGCTTGATCCTCATCTCCCTCTAAAGCAGTGCAGGATCTCCTCTAGGGATATTTCCTTGGCAAGCTCAATGCTGTTGCTGGCTGTAAGAGTCTGCTTCACAAATTAAGAACTTTTATCCTAATGCAGGGACACAGCTGACCCATTTTAATGCCTTCACAGCTTTTTGGTTTTGGCCTTGCTGCCCTCTTACAGAACTTAATTGGCACCTTCCAGCCAAAACAGAAAAAGACAAGACAGTGTTTGTCCTCCAGTTTATGTGGGTTCTTGAGCCAAAATTTAGCTTAAATAATTTAGAATTTCTAGTCAAGTGTCTCAATGACATGTACTGCAACCAAATGATGTTCCCTCTACTGACACTCACACTCAGAGCAGATTTGGGGCAATTATTTGTTCGTTTCTTCTGGATGAACCTACATCACAAACAGAGTTTGAGTTATTAACTCACTGAAACTTCTGGGCCATAGCCCTATCTGAATAGCACAAGTATTGAGAGAGGCAGGTATGAAGAGCAAGATGAAGTGCTGGTGGCCTGCTTAATACTGCAGCATCTCCAGGAAAGGATCTGAGCAAACCACCCAAGCACTCCATCAAAGCTGGTCCAACCAGACATGCTCTGACAGGAATTGGTGACCAGGTCTGACCATCAGATACAGATCCCACAGCCCCCTCAAGCCATGGCCAGCAGCTCTCTGTGTGCCCTGGGTGGTTGTGTTCAGCATTAGGCTTGATTGTCAGCTGATTAAATTGCTTAGAAACCAACAGTCCTCAATTATTTCAGCCAAACTCCTTTTTCTCCCTCTTGCTTAGATGAGCCTCCCTGTTCCTATTCTCACAACCCTCTTCCCTCTTCCTGCAGGGGAATCTGTCCAACTCCAAGTCACTGACTCTCCTCAACATGCTCCTCCAGCACCTGGACACTAGAGATGCCCTCCCAGCAGGACAAGGGGGATGGAAACACAAAAGTTTGCAAGTGGAAATGAAGCAAGGGCACTCATCAATTACCATCCCAGACAAAAAAGATTTGACTTAAAGAATGGATGAGATTCATTTAACTCATTGCAAATAAAGATAGATTTGGATAGTGAGAAACAAAGGCAAAACCTAAAATATTTTGCCCCACACACTGATCTTTTCAGCATCTTAACCTCAATCCTTCATCCACGTCTGCCCTGCTCAGAATCATCTCCAAGACTAAAATTTTTTTTTCCATGTCTCTTGTCAAAAGTTTAAAATTAGAACAACAGGGGCTTGCAATAAGTAACACTCACCCAGGCCATTAATTTCTAAAGGCATATATGTCTTCACAGACAAAATACTTTTCTCCAAAACAGAAAGTGCATTTTGAATCACACAATTTCTCCATACCTAAGAATCAACCTTACAGCCACCCCATACCCACAGGAGCAGAAACTGCTAAACCAACAACTCCCCTTAATGCCTGGCTTCTCACAAGCAGCTTTTATTCATTAGGAATAGTCCCTGGAATGTGTCTGGGAGATAAAACACAGCTGTAGCTCCTTTCAGATTTTACCTTCAGGTGTAGCTCCTTTCAGGTTTTTATCTCAGTCCCTGACCAATAGCAAAATAAACTGTGTTAAGGAAGGAAAAAATAGCAACAAACATCAGGAAAAAAGAGAAAATCCAAGATTAAAAATATCTACTTTTAAAATAATTGGGGAAAAAAATGTTTTGTGTCTCATGGCATAAAGGTATGAGACAGTGTCCAGGTGTTTCAATTAATACAAGTGTGTCCACTGAGCTGAATTTCACAGGTGAAGGCAATTACTGAATTAATGTCTCAATAAAATAAAATAAAATAAAATAAAATAAAATAAAATAAAATAAAATAAAAATAAATGTAGTTAATTCTGTTTCAGTGATAGTATGTGGCTACAAACATTTTAAATCATTGCATTTTTCATGAATCTATGTCAGTATTTGTATCACACAACTAAAGAGTGTGCCCAGAATGTGAGCTGCACTATAACAAACCTGGTATCTACAACAGCTCCTCAAGTGTTGGGGACTTGGCTGAAGAGCTTTTGAGTTTTAAGGAATATATTTTTCTATAAAGCAGCTACAGCAAATCAGCTGGTGACCTGTTTCTGACACACACTCTGCTGCATTATCCAGCGTCATTTAAAGCACCACACTTGAAATAAGAAAGTGGGAGACAAGAATATGTGATAATACCTGCTACTGAGCCAGTCAAACTGCGCCAGAATTATATTTTTTTATTTTATTTTGCTAATACTAAGCCCATTAAAAAAAAAAATCTAAGTCTCCCAGCTTTCAAGTTTGAATGTTTAGTTTAAACCAGTAAAAGGTTCTACTTCTGTGCTGCCTTTTCAATAGCAGTTTCCAAAGCAAAGGATCTCTGGGGGAAATTTCTTTTGTGGTGCACACAGGACTGGGAAGAGTGCACAGGTGGTTCAGGTTTCTGTTCAGCCCTCAACCTGTTCAGGGTTAGGACTTTGCATGGACAGGATGGGAAGAAGACTGGTTGGAGTTTTTTCATGTAGAAATTTAATTGCATGTCTGTCTATAAGAAAAGACATTTTGCTGGTTATTTTGGAGGCAGAGTGAGGACAGCTTTGCTGACCCCTCTTACAGATTCTCCTTTGCAGTCCAAGTGCTACAGATTGAGGGAGAACCTCTGTTGTTTTTTCCAGTCCTTGAAATACCCCTGGTACAAATGGATCTGGCAAAAATCACAGCAACAGCCAAGCAGGAAAATACAAGTTTGCTTTTGTGCCATAACAGAAAAGCACTTTTCTGCACGAGCTGGCAGTGAATATTCTAATTGTGTGTATAATGTATCTGCCAGAGAGTTGTGTTCCAAAGGAGAGGAATGTGCACTCCTGGCTGTGTTAACAAGGGCACTGAGGGCCTGATGCTGCTGCTTTTCCACCCCCAGAATAACCTCACTTTCTAACCTGTGCAAGGCTGGCTCAGCCCAGATGACAGAGGTGATGCTGCACAGCTCCCACCAGGAGAAAGATAAAATGTAGCCTACCTATTTTACAGTTTTGTTTTGTTTTTTTAAAGTTGGTACTTTGAACTGAGGTTGTTTTAAGTGTCTGGTGCCCCAGGGAGCAGCAGTGCAGAGGCAAATTGCCTTCATTGGCAAATACAAATTAAGGTGTATGAGCTGAATGCTCTTCTTCTCTGCAGTCTGTGGCTAAACAAGCCCAGATTTGTTCCAGCGGGAGATCACCTAAAAGTGCCAGGTCCTGAAGGAAAAGAACAACAGCTAAATACTTCAAAAATGGTATAAAATGTATTTTGCTGCCTGTCTTCAGCCCTTACTGACTCAACTGAACCCAGGGTATGGTGTGGACATGAGCCCAGTATCTGTGTTTGAGGAAAGTAAATGAAAAGTGATGTCAGGAATCTTGTTACTTATGCAATAGGGTATTAAAAACAGCTTAGACCAGCCAAGAATAATTATTTAATTTGAATTCTTACTAAACTAGGTGCTTAAGAAGTTCAGGGGAAGTAGCATGTCAGGAGACCCAGATTCAAGCCTGTGATTCCTCTATATCCCCTTTTTTATTTCTTCATATTTAAAGTACTTAATTAATCTATACAGAGTTTTTAATACAATACAGTTGATTAACGCTAGTAATTTCAGTGCCTTTTTAATATAACAAATCTCTTCTGAGAAATGTTCCCAGTTAATGATCTGTGTCATTTTTTAAAGTTTGCCTTCTGACTAATTTTAGTGGAAATATCATTAAATTCTTCATTATACTTATTTATAGCAAGGGCTGAATTGGATTTTAGATGTTATGATTTTACCCTAATAAAGACCTACAGCTCTCAAAACACACTATTCTGTCTGCTTTTGGAGCTCTAATATGAAGTTTTGGAAATGAGAGTAGCTTTTAAAAAAAGCAATAATGAGGAGGAGGAGGAGGTTTCTGCGTGGTTTTTAGGCCACTGAGGTCAGTGCTGGTCCACACTGTCCACAGCTCTGCCAGACCTTCCATCCCTCTCTGCCCTCCCCTCCCATGGCTCATTTTGGTCCTTGCACCTCCAGCACTACCAGCACCTCCACATGTGTGGAGGCTGAGCTGGAAAGCCCTGGCACAAGGATGGAGAGCAGTGAAAGGCATCCCTGCTGTGAGATTAGTGAGTGCTGGCATTGCTCTGCTCTTTCCCCACAAGCAAATTCCCAATGGATTCCCTCCGCCTCCTCCTCCTCCTCCTCCTCTCCCCTCTCAGGGCTGTGTCTGTGTCCCCTCTCTGTCACCAGGTTCCATGCTGGGCTCAGGGGCTGATGGCACAGGACATCCCAAAGGATGGAGATCAAAAACGAGACCCCCCACCCCAGCTGGTGAGCTCAGCATGGGCACAGCTGGACTGGTGGCCATGGGGACATTTTTCCTGGCCAGCCCTGGAGGGCTGTGACAGCCCCTGCCTGAGGAGGGGCAGGGGGAAGCAGGCAGGGATTTTTACAGACAGCTTTTATCTGCAGCCTCTCCCTTCAGCTTTTATCTTTCATCTTTTCAGTTGGCTCAGAAATAAGGAAAAAATAACCATATTTCCACCATTTATTTTTCTAATAACATTTGTTTTCACCAGCTCTATTGTAAATAAACACAAAGCAGAAGTGCTGGGGGTTTATTTATTTTGTATGCAGAGTATTTTTTTTTCTATTGCTGGGCTAAGCAAACCCTGGGACAAAAGGGTGGCTGTGCCCCAGGGCTCCATGCAGGAAGGGCAGGTGGAAGTGCCAGGAGCATCACTGTGTCCCCTTGTTCCTCCTGTGAGCTCCACCACAATGAGCAGAGATGACAGCATTGACCTTGGCTGTAGGAACTGTAATTTTTCCTCCCTGCCTGGCACAGCCAGACTCAAGAGCTCTCCCACACTACAGCAAACCAAGTGCCAGGGAAAGGAGACTCAGCTGGGCCAGGACATCAGGAATATCTGACCAGGTGAAGAGAGGAGTCATGTCCAGGCAGAGCTGAGTGGAAAATGTAGTTGTGGTGGCTGGTGTGAGTGTAAAACATCACATGAATTATGCCTTCCTGTTCATCCAAAATAGCAGCATGTTTATGCATCTTCCTTTACTTCTTATCACTTTACTGGACAGAGCACAATGTTTTCCCCATCATTATATTAGAACTTGAATTAAGGCAACTTTCTTGTTAGAGGGTGAGGGTTTGGTTGGCTGGATTTTTTTAATTGCTACTTTTAAATTCTACTGAAACAACAAGTAAACAAATAAAAAATTCGTTAAGAGAGAGGCAGCTCAAGTTAGATGAAAGTTTTACAGCACACAGCTCTGCTTTCCAAAGCAGCAAATCCAGTCACCGGGTCATTAGCACAGCATGCAGCTCCACAGAAATGAGGAACATTAGAACTTGTGTCGTTTGCAAGATTTACTAATATTTCAGTGTCTTAACAGCAACGTTTCAGCCTAAAAAGCTTCCCAAAAGGCACTTAAAGATTCCAAACTCCAGCTCTGAACGGCTGTGGATGCACTGACTCATTACCAGCATGTTTAAAACAGCTCATCTGGGCTGGCTGGTGACAGCTTTGGGGCTACTGAGGGGAGGCAGGGAAGGGCAGGGGGAGCATCCATCCCTGCTCTGCCCCTCTGCAGAGCACGTGTGGGCTGGCTGGGGCTGGACTGGTGGCGTGCACAGATCACATTTTGCTGCTGGGCTGGGCAGATTCCCTGAAGAAGCTAATGCTGGTTACGATCCAGGCTTGATAGCTCTGCTGCTTTGAACACGTCAAGTTCATTTCATGCTGAATAAGGGGAAAACTTATGCCTGTCACAGTGCTGTATATCAGTCAGGAGCTAAGAACAAAGGCTTTGAAACCCTAATGGTTGCATTTGACACATGGCTTGGCTGCAAGGAGGGAAATGCAAGTGCCTTTGTGCTCTCCACAAGGCACATGAACCTGCTGTGGAAGTGGGGGTGGCTATAAATAGGTCTTTATTCCAAATAAAATGACTTTGCACAAAGCTCCCCAGCACTGGTGGAGGCACTCTCTGGGAAGAATGGCTCTGCAAAGAGGTTGGGGATCTCCCTTCTGCCTGTCCATCCCTTTTTCCCAGATTTCTCTTGAAAGATAACTATTATAACCACTTTAAAATGAGCCCAAAGGAACTCCTGCCATTTAAGGTCAGGTTATATACAGGGACAGTAGGAACCCTTTGGGGGGTTTCTTGGTTTTTTATTTGTTTTGTTGGGGTCTGTTCCCCAGCTCCAGAATCTGTGTTATGTTCTTTAAATCGGTACTTGCTGTCTAATCTTCTCAGGTTCCTTGTTTCATCTTAGGAATTGTAAAAAAAAAAAAAAAAAAAAAAAAAACAACAAACAAAACAAAACAAAACAAAGAAAAAAATAAAAGTTTTAAGAAGAAATACAACAGCAACCAAAAACTCCCACTGAGTTGAGTTATTTAGGCAAACTGCTTGTCCTGGATGAAATACAAAAGTAAGATATCAGAAAACCTTCATAAGCTGCACCATAGGAATGCAATTACTACTGAAAACAGTGTAATCACAGTTGCTCTCTTTCAGAAGTAACCTTTAAAACTTCACCAATGTTTTCAGTAAAGCCATCTTAGCAACTAGCAGCTCCATTTGTAGGAGGAAGTCCCAGATGTTTTACAGATGCCCTTCCTGGGGGATTTCCCAAACCTCTGCATGGCCCATCTTGAGGCTTTTTCAGTTTTAAGTGAAATCTGAAAGATGCAGAACCTGTCAGAGATGAGGGCATGGCACTGTACCCTTCACTAGCAGTAAAAAGTCTTCTGCATTGTTTTGGATCACTCTTTAGCATGTTCCCTTTATTGCTATGCAAGGAAGGAGTGTCCTGTGGTAATTTCTCCATCAGCTACAAACTACTTGCAATTTTTCTAGTGAGGGGGAGATAATTAAAAGTGACTTGAAGAGTTAAGCCTCTAAACTTCCTGACAAGACTGTTGGGTTCATTCTCCTACATAAGTCTTTGTCCTTTTCCTCCACATTATCATCACATGCACAGAAGAGTTGATTTGCTTTCACAGTTGAGATTCTAGGAAAATTCAGTTTTCAATTCCTCTTAAATAACTTACCTAGGTTGGGCTATTACACAAAATGTTCAGGAAAGCATAAGGTCAAAAAACATTTAATTAATTTGTGCATGTGGAGGAATGCATCTCAGAGAGAGAAAATCCTCAAGTCTGTGTTTTCTTCAAGGTGAGGGCTAAAAGCTAAATTCTGTGTGCAGCAACATGGGAAAAGGGAGTGAGCAGCCCCCACTCCCCATTGCACAGGAGGACAGGCAGCAGTGATGGGAGAGGAGCAGCTGTAATTCCATGGGGCTGTGCCTTGTTCATTTGGGACAAAGGATTGCCATGGCTCCTCTGTGGCCTTCCAGAAGGGTGACACACGTGGGGGTACCAGACCTCTCAGACACCCTGAACCCCTCCCGTTCACAGCCTGTGCCTGCCTGTGGCATCCCAGCGCTGCTGGCAGAGCTGCCAGCTCAGAGCTCCCTCCCAGGCCTTGGTGACCCCGACGTGATTGCACTGCTGTGCTTCAGTGTGAGTTTATTCTATTGTACCATGTATCTGTGCTCTAGTGGTGTGAGCTGTTTGATCCACCCCAGCTCTGTGCAGGTGTCTGTCCCCAGTTTAAGCAGGGCAAGGCTGGGTTTGGTGGGGCTCATCTGCAGCTGCCCAAGCCCATCTGCTCTAGGGGCTCAGCCCAGGAGGGGCAGGACAGTTCTGAGTTTTCCTGTTTTGGTGGAGTTTTAAACAAAGGGTGAAATGCTTTCAGTGAGTTCAAAACTCTTTTCTTCTAAGTAACTACACTAGTAGTTACTAGTGAATGAAATATGATGGGCAAAGATCAAAATAAAGCTAGCCTGTGACTCACACAAAATGTACCAGGCTTTTAATTAGTTCGTTCTAAAATCCTGAAATTCTGTCTCCCTGGTAAAAGATTTTTAGCCCTAACTTTAAAAAAAAAAAAAAAAAAAAAAAAAAAAAGTATCAATTTATTTTTGGACATCCATTCCTGAATTTACAGAAATCAGATCACCTTATGTGCTCTGGGGTGAGCCCTGCATATGAGCAAATTTAAACTCTTAGCTCTTCTCTGATTAAAATACATTGTTGATGTGTTGCCTGCTTGTGCTTACACAACAGAGAATGGAAAACTTTCACTTTTAATGTGCCTGCTTTTCTGCAGCATGTTCACAAACACCAGAGACCTTATGACTTCTTTCAGCAGCTTTAAGGTTATTTAAAATTCCTGGGACCTGTTCACTCAGCAACCTGAACTGCCAACACATCTTCTTTTTCCTTTTTTCTTTCCTATTTATTTAGCTGTTTTTTTTTAATCTTTAAAAGCAATCATGACAATATAGAGGAGAAAATTAAGTTTAAGTTTAGAAGAGAAATTAGAAGGGAAATTAGAAGGGAAATTAGAAGGGAGAAGAACTTTTGTATTTGTGGAAAAAGTGCAGAGTTCTCACAATAAAAAAAAAAAAAATTAAAAAAAAAGTTGGAACTATCCTTTGTGAAAGCTCTAGACAAACAAGTCTCCCAAAATTGGAGACACACTTATTCAGGTGACTTCAGTCTCTTAAAACCCTGGGAGTGCTTTGTCTAAAAGAACTTGAAAATACTAAAAAAAGGCAACTGGCATTTGGTGGCTTTCAAATAATCCTGTCTGTACTTTGGTGTTCTCAGTATTCTGAAGATCCCCCCTCAGTTTGGGCGGATTAGTACTAACCATGGTGTCTGTTGGCACATAACTCCTTCAACAGGAGTAAGTTACTTGGTTTTCACTTTCCCAAATCTCCAGTTGTCTTACAAGAATTTATTTTACTGGGGATTTGTTTCTTAGGGTGTTCCCGTAATGCTATCCTATTTTCCTGTCCCCAGTCCTATGCTGGGCTCCACACAGGTATGAAATTCTATAGAGTGGTAACAGGATCAGGCTGACTAAAGGACAAAGACACAGACAACTTGGGGAGAGCACAAATTTGCATGTATTTCCATTATTTTGGCACTGGGCAAAACGATTTCTGTATTGACTTCCCCTCAAAGCCACCGAGAATAAAGCTATAAAAGAAGATTATCAGAAAGT
Organism: Erithacus rubecula; assembly: GCF_903797595.1. Taxonomy (NCBI): domain Eukaryota; kingdom Metazoa; phylum Chordata; class Aves; order Passeriformes; family Muscicapidae; genus Erithacus; species Erithacus rubecula. The sequence continues at coordinate 11,440,853 of NC_136669.1, forward strand.
AGGCCATGTTGCTCTGCTTATCATATTCATGTTGCCACTTCTTATTTTCCAGAGGTAGGCAATTTCAGAGAGGATTCAGAGTGGAGGGTTGGTGCAGCACACTCTGGTGATGCCTGCCTTACTCTTAATCCCAGGGCACAAACAATGTCCTCACATTCCAAGGGTTATGGATGGTTCTTGCCATGGGAATCACAAATTAGGGCCCAACACTGGGGGAAGACAGGGGGAAATGTTGAATTCTTACATAGTGAACTAACAGAGGGTCATGTAAAAAAAAAAAAAAAAATACATGTACCAGAATCTAGAAACATCCCATAGGAATTTCTTGTCTCTCTGGCAGAATTTACCAGCTGTAGCAACATGCATATTTCTCTCTCTATTCTTAGTGTAAGAGAACTGCCAATAAAAGCTGCTTTTCAGCTTCACAGATAAAACTTTTTTTTTTTTTTTTTTCTCTCTTACTTGCTATTTTTCCTGAAAGAACTTTGTTTGCTTTTTAACTGTAGAGCAACAGGCCCCAGAAATTTCAAGTCTGTGATGAGACCTCAGTTACAGAGCTCATCAGCTGAGCCTGTGAATTAACAATGTCTGTATCCCTGGGCCATCATTCTTCTCAAATAATAGGGAGCTGGATCACTGCCCTTCTGGGTGAACATCAAAAGCTGTGGCCAAGAAGATGTGAAACACTGCTTCTAGAAGAACAAAGGTGAGGACAGCAGAGGCACTCAGAGCTGCAAGTGCAACTGCTCACTTCATTAAAAAGGTGGCAAATCTGTGGGTGGCGAAATCAAACAGAGGTGGGAGTGTTACAGCCATGATCTTCCATGTTTTCTCAAGCACTGCATCACCTCTCACTTCAACATTTGACAGATTTTATTTTATATGGCAGGCACCTCACAAACTTGAATTTCATTTTAATACTCTGGTAAAGCCTCCCTCCTAGTAATAATGTTCTGCTTTCTGCTTTATAAACCACCAGAAAATCCAGATGCTTCATGTTAATTCAGGTGAAAATACCTTGAACTGAATATCCTTTTTGAAATTTTGTTACACGTTTCCAGCCTTAGAAATCCTTATTTCGAAGACCTGCATCAAAGGGCAGGTTTAAATCTTAGCTTAAAAAAAACCCCATATGCTCTGCTGGAAGTGTAGATAGTGGAATCTTTTTTTCCCTACAAATCAAGTGCAACCTAGTTTAATTGGTTTTGTGGTCCCTCCCTACTGCTTGCTTTCCACTGTTATACAATAATCTCCTTTTGTTAGAAAGCAACAAAAAAATTAGGTTTAACTATGTCCCCTGCTGGTGGCCTTGAAACTTTATGGCCTCTCCCTGACACCCCATGCACATGACACTGTTCAAACCAGCCTTATTCCTTCTTAGGACAGGAATCAAACTCCTGAATAAATCAGAATTATTTCTAGTGGAAGACTTTTTCCTAAATTGCATTTATGCAACTTGTAATTACATTTCACATGAAGTACCAGGGAGGATTATGGGGAATAGGAGAGCACCTACTGTAAATATCTATTTCCTATAGAAGCCATCAGGGCAAGTTATTAGCCCTTTGTGGTTGTAAATAATTAATTCAATTCAATATTTGGGGTTACCTGGGGTTTAAATTGGTACTGATCTTAGTCTAATGTTTCCAATTTCAGGAATTGAAACACATTACTATCTGCCTTTGCCAGCATGCAAAATGTTAATCTTGATAGATTACATTAATCTTTATAGAGAGCACTTTTTGTTCTACTTATATTTCAGCATCTTAACTCCTCGACATAAGGATGCTTTAGCTTTTTATATTGAGAACACTGCACATTTATTTTAATTGGATAACTGAGCTTTTCTGCTTACTGAGCTGTCTGCCTGACATTTGCAAAATGCAGCTTTTTTTTTCCCCCAACATAACCTAGCTGTTCATTTTTATAAGGCCTGTCATCCAAAACGCAGAACCTAATCCTTAATTAGTTGTCATATTTGTTTAGATGTTATACATCATCCATTGGACTGAACTGTTTGGTTTACTGTCCTTTCATAATGTCCATTAAATTATTATTTTTGCATTCACTTATGTTTTATTCAACAGTTTTTCTACATTCTGAACTCCTGACTCACAGGCCTGCTGCTGAAGAGTGAAATCATTAAATTGGCCAGGCACAGAGGCTGCCCAGGCACTGAAGGGTAAATCACAGCTAGCAGAGCAAACCCAGCCCAGCAGAGCTGAGCAGGAAGAAAGCTGGAGGGCTCTAAAACAACAACAAACTTCTCTCCAGTTTGGCTTTTCAGATGTAAATCCCTTTTGGAATAGGAACTACACGGAGCCAGTCTGTCCCATGGGATGGAGAAGGGACACTCCACCATCCCCCAGCCCCTTTTAAGCAAGCAGGAGGGTCAGGGAGGCAGGTTTTATTCACTGTGATGTGGAACAGGGATTGGAATCCAGGGCACAGCCCCAGCCAGCAGAAAAGAAGTTTAAATGAAAATGGAGCGTCTTTCACAGAAGAAATGAGAATAACCTAACCCAATATACCCATGGCAACTACATGTGGAAAAAAAATCCTGTATAAATTGAGCCAAGAGGAGACTTTTAAAAGCAACCTCCCACATCCTTTTGTGAATACCTTGAATATGATGTCAGTGGGCATGACAATCACCTCCACCTTCCCTTCCACCCAAAACTCATTCTTTGTGCCCCTGCCAGGCACTGCAAATCTCACAAAGCAAGGTCACCTGCCCTGAGTGCCCTGGCAGGAGATTATGCAGGAATCTGAAGAGCAACAGCATCCACTATGGAGAGCTAAACAAGAGCTGAGCAGCAGTTTCTGGCCCTGAATGCTGGACACCTCAAATGGCACTGTTGTTCCCAGGTCCCTTCCTGGATATAATTCTAAGTATTTGCCCTTCAGAATTGGGCAATGTGTGAGTTTCACTGCCCTGCTGCCAGGCAGGAGCTGGTCCCAGCCAGGGAGTCACATCCCTGCTAACACTACACTGCCATTGCTTGGCACTCATCCCTAGTGTGCATATAGGAAATAGACCTGCAGAATTAAATACAGCATGAAATAAAAACCTCTTTTTTTTCCAAGTGAGAAAATAAGGATGAGATCTTGGAACTAAAAGTGCTTCTAATATTTTACCTCCCCGTGCTAATCTCCGCCTTACCTGAGGAAAAGATTCAAGTTGCTGGTACACTGGCACATACTGCCCATCTCTTCCTCTGATCCTACTCCATGTCCATTGTGCTTTTCGTGAAGTGCTGAGAGACAATTATTGGTATGCAGAGCACTGGGGAAGTGCTGGAGAGGCATGAAAGCTGCCTGGAAAGTCTGGAAAGGCTCAGCATAAAGCTCCTGTTACAGTGAGAGGTGAAGCATATGCCCTTTAGGTATAAATGAAGCATCAAGATAAACTTTTATAATACTGGAAAATGACTCTTTTTGATGACACTTTCATAAATTCTTCAAAGACCTCCCAAAATCATTGTCTCCCTTCTGATCTCACCTCCCACTCAAATCTTCTCTTCCCACTGAAACAAGGCTACTTTTTATTTTACTTTTTTCTTCTTTTTTCTTCTCTCCCTTACACCTACCAAAATGATGATATTTCAGCTCTACTTTAGGGAGGAAATGATTTGCACAGCCTTTTTTTCCTCATGCATCTGTACTGTAAAACTGAAAAAATGTGGCAAGAAGAACATGTCAAACTTGCAAAAAAATCACTTGAGGCAAGAAACAGCAATATGACACGACAGCAATTGAAACTGTAGACAAGGTTCCCAGAAAGTTTAAGAAAATTAAATTCTAGTTAAAGAAAAAAAAAAAAGAATCCTAAAATTTTACCCAAATTAGAAGCTAATAACTTGAATGACCAAAAAGAGTCAGGGACAGAGTAGTACAGAACATCCTACACAGCGACAGCTCTAAGATCTCCTATAAAGCTTCAACTTAATCTTGGCTAGACAATTAAAGCTATATAGGAACTTTAAATAATTGGAATAAAAATACCCTTCAAAGATGACTGCCTTTTGTCTTCTGGTTACACATGGTGCTTTCCTTATTCTCTGGCCAATTATCCAACAAATACAAAGTTTTTATTAATTTAGCATATGTTGGCTACTTGGCCAAGAAAGGAAGCACTACTGCATTAGACACAAGTAATGATAGCAGACAAAAGCAGATGAATCCAACCACATAAAAATCATGTGGCATTTCAGGTTCTCCATGTGTGTCTATGTGTCCCACTTGTGTTTATCTGCCAAGATGCTTCTCACCTGCCTTCAGCCCAAATCTCACCCAGTGTTACCACCTCTGCCATTTCATCCATCCAGCAGGGCAATGCATCCATCACCCCTGATGTGCAGGAGAGTGCACTAAGTGCTTGTATGTCATACAAAGATATAAACTAAGCACAGCATAATATCTCCCCACCATCCCTGGCAAATATCTCTTCAGCTTCCCGAAAGGATTCAGGCACTTGGGAGAATAAAACTTCCTGCTAAACTACAACTCAAGCAATA